>NC_134381.1:9539464-10158571 GCF_035582795.1 Mycteria americana | reverse complement strand
AGAGATGGATCAAAGAGAAAGATTCCCAATAAATTTGGGTCACAGGCTGGTGTAAAGCAGGTTATCATCTGAAGGGCTGGTCCAGCCTGTGGTACAGTTCAGGCTTTTTAAGGATCCCAGCCATCAGGAGCAGAAAAATGTACAGCCACTCTCCTTCACCCAGCCCAATTCAGACCAGTGGCCAGTAGCAAAACCAGAACCTGGCAAAGCAGAACCAGGGAAATGCTTAAATAGCTATTTCTGGTGAAGAGGAGGAAGAATCTGATCTCTTTTAGCAGCCCTAGTAAGCCTGAAAACCTATCAGAAAGCCCCAGCAGATCTTCACACAGAGTTTTTCTCTCCAAGCCAAATTCTTCAGTGTCCTTTACTCATTAAGTATCTTCTGTTGGATCACTCTGCAGGAGCAATGGGGTGTACAAAGCAGTCGCTATCGTCTCATAGCAGCCCTAGCACAGACATCCGCTAACAGTGGTATGTGCACGCCGTGGAGCAATGGAAGAAAAATATAGCTGAGGACGCAGGTTTACAGCTTGTTTTTGCAAAAACATGATCTTTTGAAAATTCGGAACTGTATCCTTACAGTGTCCTAACAAGGACGGGCAGGGAGCGCTTCCCTGGGATTACAACCAGCTGGAAGATTTAACCCTGGCTGTTTTTCTCATTCCCAGCAATACAATCAGGGCTAACATGCCTTTTTGTTATTATAACCTGTGTAGATTTTTTCTTTTAGGGCAGGGAAAGATAATTTCCCAGAGGAAAGTGTTGCCCCTTTCCCTAGCTCTGACTTTGGTCAAGCATCGTGCAGTTCTTGACTGGTGCTCTGCATGCCAGCAGAGCCAGGCCTCGCACCTATGCCAAAGCACAAGCTGGGGTTTACGGAATTGCTGAAAAGTTATTTGATCTTATGGTGAGAAGGAACAGGAGTTAGATGTGGCTTTTATTTTTTAGCTATATTTTTGATAGTTTTTGCTTTTGCCTCTGCAGGTGGGTAAGCGAGAGATAGGGCAAGCTACATTCAATGAAAAGCCCCCCAAATCTGTCTAAAGTCACAGTAATTCAGAAAAAAAAAGTCCGTCTGGAAAATCTTCATTTCTATATGAATAAAAACCCTCCTGTTCCAAAGCGTAAGGCAAATGCAAGTCTTTATGACTGAGGAAGCAATTGCACCTCTGGAAATCTCCTTGTGTGTTACAAGGAGCAAATGTAAATCAACAAAATGTCATCTTAGCATCGTTCCCATCAGAAACCCACCCCAGGTCCTGGGATTGCTGGAGGGAGCGACCACCGTCCAGGTCCGGTGGTTTCTACCTCCCACCTGGCTACTGAGTGATTTTGGATGAGTGAATTCATCTCTTTGTGCTCATGTTTTCCCCCTATAAAGCAAAGAGATCTTGATCTCCTATAGCTCTGCTCTACATAAAAGGCGGTGGGAGGAGTACTGCT
Organism: Mycteria americana; assembly: GCF_035582795.1. NCBI lineage: Eukaryota > Metazoa > Chordata > Aves > Ciconiiformes > Ciconiidae > Mycteria > Mycteria americana. Next base: position 10,157,128 of record NC_134381.1, on the reverse strand, counting down.
CTGCCAGGTTCTGCTGGCCTTTGCTGAAACGCAGGATACTGATGTTTAGAGATCATTAGTCTGATCCAGGCGGGCCTCATCTATAATATCTCACAGAGAGAAAAGTCCAAGGTGTTTAGAAACAAGTTAAATTTATACAGAGGTGCAGTTTATACTATATTTAAAGTTGACCAGAGGGCAAACGTTTGATCTCTGTTCAGCCTTTCCTCACTTTTATTCTGAAGATAGTCACATTCGAGCATCTGAAGTCTGGATCTAATATATAGCACAGTATTAATAGATGTTGGAAAGGGTTGCTACAAGCTATTACTGAGGCAAAGTAAAAGAAGTCAGATGTTTATATACAATTATGCTATTGTGCAGATCAGTGGCCAGGAGAGAGCAGAGACAGTAAAAAGGAAAAGTGCCTTTTTGCATTTGGGGATGGTGTCGAGATGGACGGATTAGGAGAGGAAGGCATGAGGGGCTCAGGTTTCCCTGACATCCCTCTTGCAGAGCAGCACAGGGCAGAAACAAGTCCCAGCTCTGCCGACTCCTGTTCCGTGAGGACGGGGGGGTTTCCCTGCTCGCGGTGCCCCCGCTGAGCACCGAGCCATGGCTGGATGTGCAGCACCGGAGCGTGAAGCCAAGCCTTTACCCTGCCCGCGCTGACAGCAGTGCCTTGCCAAGGGCATGGGCAGCAGACCCTGCTCGGCTCAGGCCAGCACCCAGAGGGGCTGCTCTGCTCTGCATCCGCTGCAGCAGCAATAAAACAATTTTCAGAGAGGTTGCTCCACTTCTCCTTTAATGACCTGGCTCTATAACCCACCCAGCAGACAGCGGGATTTCCAGCAAATCAAAGAAGGTGGTTCACCTCCACCTTCACCCCGGAGCTGGCAATATCTCTCTGGCCAAATTTCACCCTGAAACACACGCACACATACATCAGCATCGTGGTTTTGTTGCAGCCTTCATCTGAATCCTCTAGCAGAGGGTTCCCCAGGCATCCGCGGTGCCGAGCCAGCCTGCACCAGTGGGGCTGGCCCCTGCCCTGTGCTGGGCAGCGCCTCGTGGCACCCGAGCCCGGTGAGAGAGCCACCCGTGCCCCTTGGGACAGCAGGGCTGGCATGTCACCCAGAAGACGAGGAGACGTCACGACCCGCAGCCACCCTGCGGTGCTGTCCCAGCCGGAGCTCTCTCCTCGCTACAGGCACGGGCTGCAAAAAAACCTCTGCCAGCATCCTCGGGAAAGTTCCCATCGGCAGTGTCCCGGCCGTCCACGCAGCCCGTGGGAGGATAAAGGCAGAAAGAGGGAGAGGCGGGGAGAGAGATAAACAATTTCCTACACAGTTGTGGCTCGAGCCCATCTTACAAGAAACACATGGTCCCTGACACAATATATAGCTCTACTGTAACATGGTCCATTTGGAGGCTGGTGGCTGTGTGGAGAGCTGTAGTAAAACATTCTTTGCTGGTAACACACACATAGACAGAAAAACCCACCCTTAGTAATAATAATTGTGGTTAACTCCATAAAGGCTGGAGAACAGGATGGCAGTGAGCTGCTTCTGGAGCTGGGATCAGCTTTGGCATCTCAGCAGGGTGAGCAAACCCCCAGCTCCGCTGGTTTGAAACGCTTGTCCCGATGGGTGCTGACCCCTTGGCTTTGCCCCATTAGACCAAGAGGAGAAGAGCCAGTCTCTTTTGGGGCTGGATATTTTCCTTCAGTGTGCTGTTTCTCTGCTTAGAAAACAGTCCCGGGGAGGATCGCTATGTTAAGCCAAAGAAAAAGCCTTTTTTTTTTTTTTTCTATTCAACTTTTCTGCTCATTAGCTCAAGAACTTACAGTTGGAGTTGTCACTAGGCTCCTCCTGCCAACATATTGCAGGGCTTCGCAGCAGTTACATCATTTGGCCTCGGAGGACCAGCTAAGTGGAAACACATTTGCATTCGCTCATGTTGCTCGGACTCCTTTTCGCTCGCTCCCCGGTTTCACGGGCGCAGAGCATGAGGTCAGGCGGCTCTCGGCGCCCGCGCAGCGCAGGGCCCTGCGCCGGGGCATGCGCTCCCCGCGAGATCACGTCCCGTGGTCACCAGGCTCCCCCAAACCATCCAAAATCCTCCTGCAACATGTCCAGATCACTTCTGCCCTGGTGCTGGGCAAAAGCGTGAAAGCCTGGCTATTTAGCTCATCCTGGCTAACCCCAGCAGTGAATAATCCCTTCTGCCTCCTTACGTTTTCCCTCGAATTTCTCCTTCCCCTCCCAGCTTGCTCCGAGCTAGCGTGACCCCATGGTCATCACTCTCTGCTCTCTGCCCTTCCCACTCCTTTCCTTTCTGCTCTGGAGTGCAGGGTCTGCTTTGCCCAGGCAAAATTTCTCTTTTTTCTGCCATTTCTCCAGGAATCAGCTGGCGTGTTCTTCCCCAGTTAGCATCAGTGAGGAAATGGCTGTGTCTAGCGTGGTCCATCACTCTGGTCCTCATTATCAGGAGCGGGAGGAGAACAAAAAGGGCTAGATGGTCATAAAAGAGCATAAAGAGTTCCTTTAAATATCCAACGTTGAAGTGTTTTGTAAAATAACTGAAGGAGAGGGAAGTTCACAAAGATTTTTTGCATCTCCCCCTCCCCTTTCACAGCTGGAAAGTTCAAACAGGGGGTTCTCATTTACAATTAACACTGGCACATCTTTCATCTTACGGCCTGGGGGCAGAAGGCGATGCGCTTCCCAGCACTCAGGGTACCTGCTGTAGGCAGTAGGTGAATTAACACCATGCCATTCGCTGGGAAGAGTCTTTCTAGAATTGGTGGCTAACATTAGCGATGGCCCGGTTCCACGTGGTAGGAAACACATGTCCCTTGGCTATGCTAATGGTGCCGGGAATCTGGGGAGAAAAGCTTGTGGTGGTGTAAGCCCGTCTGCTGAAATCAAAGAAAACCATGAGTTGTTACAGCAGAGAGCATCGCATTTCTGAGCTTGCAAGTTTGGTTCAGGTCCTGGAATAGACCCATTAGCGAGCCCATAAATGATGTCCATCTGGACCCGTTTGTTGCCCAGCTGTGCCTCCTCTGCCTGGCCAGAGGACGACTGTTTCCATCTCAGAGGAAGCCACTTCCCCACACATGGTGGCTCTGCTTCAAGGCCTGTCTCCACAGCTCAGGAAAAATGGGCACCAGCGGCCCCGGCTGCAGTAGCAGCCTGTCAGCACCACCGGCTGCCTCCTCCCCAGACCAGGCATCCTGATTCCCAGCATTTCCCTCCCAAATGCCCCCCAGGACCAGGAAAAGGGAAATGCTTTTTGCAAGAGGTGTTGCAGCCACTGAACACTTCCATCTCGAGGCTGCAATTTCACACGCCAAACAGCTTTTGCAACCTGCTGAAGGTAAGTAGCACGTCGGGGATGTCCCAGACTGAAGCCAGCCGCCGTGTGCACGGGGCAATTCCACCTGCCCTCGGCCTGTGACTCTTCCCATCCCTGTCCTGGCATCCGCTGCCCAATGCTGCCTGAGAAACGGGGAAAGATCACAGAATCACAGAATCACAGAATCACAGAATTGTATAGGTTGGAAAAGACCTTTAAGATCAAGTCCAACTGTAAACCCAGCACTGCCAAGCCCACCACTACACCCTGTCCCTAAGCACCTCAGCCAAACGGCTTTTAGATACCTCCAGGGATGAATGGCAAAGGCGATCCCAGCTAGCGAGAGCGATGGGGAACTGCAGGAGGCGAAGCAGCGCTGATGGCTTTCTCGGGTGCAAGCTGGCTATTTGCATTTGCAGGGTTTATATCACAGGAGAGCTCCTCTGCTAAAGCCATTTCTCGACTCAGCACAGTATTTGCGTTTCTGGGCTGTCATATGGATTTTCCACTCTCTTAGTGCCGGGACACCCCAGGGGCCCAACGCTCGTGCAGGGCAGGTTTCTGCGGGAGCCCCAGGGCTGCCTGCCACTCCTAGACAGCTAAAATGGGTGGGTTAACACCTTCACCTTGAGAGCCATAACTTGGACACCTGAGACAAATCCCCACCCAGACTATGAGCTTGCTCCTTTACATTATATCAAGTCATTAAAAACTGGACTTAAGCGGTCCATTAATGCCTGCTCATTTCAAAGAAAAATCAAACTTTACTAAAGAATTGAAAACACTACCAACGCCAGCCCAGTCCTGATATAACCAAGGGCAAATAAGATCCTGCAGAAGAAAATGTATTGATGATGTAGCCTGAAACATTTCTGACCATGATGGGACCGTGCAGCGTTGATATTACCTACAATGGCTTCATTTGCTCCTCTATTAGTCTATTAACAAAATTACAAGGGTGGCTGGCACCCAGCCATGCCTACAATAACTCTCTATCTTGCGTGTTCCTTGCACTTTTCTAACCGCCCTCAAACCCAAGGAGAAGGGGGGTGGTACAGCAAAAAAAGAGGGTCCCCACTGACAGGCTGGAGGGGATTTTTAATTAGTTTCAGAAAGGTGTCGGTGACCCCGTTGCAGGGTGCCCGGCTGGCAGCGACTCCTGGTCTGCCCGTGCCCCGACCTGCCTGGGGAAGGGGACTTGCAGAAAGCCAGAGCTGATTTGAAGCTTCCCCACCGGTTTGCATGTCAGTACAGTCCCAGCTGCTCCTCTCCTGGGTGCCACAAGAAGCTGCTAATAAATAAATCATTATTTATAATAATAAAGGCAAGAAGCTGTCCTTTCAGAGGCCACCCCAGCAGAGCTCCCTGCTGCCCAGGTCATTAGCTTGCCACAGGAAGCTCTTTGAAAGGAGATGCGTTTGAGCAGACCTCACCAACACAAGCAACCGCTCTCCCTGCATCTACTTCATGCCGCGACATCGACACCAGACTTTCCTCTGGGCTGGGGAGTCGCTGATGATTTTTAAGTAAAATTGTGGTGGTGGTGGTTCATTTTTTCTGTATGTTGAGAAAGCAATTTCTTCAGAGAATGCCCCGAGCGTCTCTTGCTCCTGTGTGGGTTTGTCTCGGAGGATGTGGTGGAGGGATGGCTGCAATGACTCACGGCTACATGAGCCCCACGGGAGATGAAGGAGCCCAGTGCAGCGGGGCTGGCACATGGCAGCAGGTCTAACATGTAGTCTTCATCACGGAGAAAGCAGCCGCTCAGCCCTCATCCTCCTCCCTGCGTCCTCTCTGCCTTTGAACACAGTGTGAGTAGAAGAATTTTGATTAAAAATGTCAGGGGCTTATTTGCTTAGCCTGATATGATCAGATCCTAAAATCAGGATGTTAATTACTCCCATGCGTCTGATCAAACAGCCAAAGCTGCTCACCTAGCCAGAGGTAACCTTCTGCAGCAAAGCGGTGTCAGCTGCCGAAGATAAATGATGTCCCTCTTTCCCTGCACAGTAAATGCTGTCAAAGTGTTTCTCCATCCTGAATGAGGCTTGTTGGTGTCACCATGAGGCCGGTGAGGTTGGTGTGACGGCTGGCGTTTGAGCCTGGGTTTGCCTTGGCCTCTCTGTGTGGTTTCCTTCACGTTTCTGTGTTTCTGGCTCCAGTTCTCTTCCAAGAGCAAGAACAACCGGGGCGGTGGCACTGGCATTTGCACTGCGAGTGGTGCGAGGATTGGCTGAAACCATGACCTGGAAAGCTGGGGTCTCTCACAAACGGGGCAGAGCTCTGGGTTGCCTTGTGAGCTCTTACATGGACCTATGTGTTGGCCTCAGATATGTCATTTCCATGGCTGGGTTGACGATGCTCTGGAGGGTTTGCTCACAGAGGAGGGTGGGAGCAAGTAGGAGGAAAAAGCTGAGAGTTCAGCAAACTAAAGCCTTCCTTTGGTTCTGTTGTAGGTGCTCTGCCATCTCTGCCCTTCCCAACAGGGCTCTCTGGAGTCTGGAAATATCCATATCTTGTCCAGCTCCACGAGAAAAATTACATTTAGATACCTTTTCCTGCAACGATCTCTCCATCCCTGTAGAAGATGGAAGCCCTGTGGATGAAGGGCAGGGTACAGAGTGTGCCTGTGCTCTCTCCCCGTGGAATATTTCATGCTCTTAACCGAACGTCCCTGCTGCTTTCTGTATTTGGGGCCACATCCCGGGGCTGGGGCTGACCACCCCGCCTGGGAGTGACCACAGCCTCGGCCGATGCTGTGGGAGGGCACTGCCGACCATGTGCTCCTCGCCTGCTGGGAGTTCATCCCGTTATCATGAGCCTCTCGGCACCCTCCAGCTGCGTCAGCCCCATTTTCCAAGCACCGATTTCCTCCAAGGAACGAGGGGCAGCTCTGTCCCCTGAGCTCAACCCTGCGAGATGTGAGGAGCGCCTGGTGAGCAGAAACACGACATTCCCAGACACATTTGTTTAGTGTCTGGCTGTGGTGGCTTATCAGCGTTGAGTCAGCCGTGTGGGTGAGCCCTTCTCCCTCCTCCTTGTGCCCCAGCACCTCCCCAGGGCCGTTCACCCAGCGAGGAGGGGTAAGCTCAGCCAGCTGTAGCTCAGGCTGTGCCTTATCAGCCGGGCATTTGGAGAGGGGCTCCCAAAAGCCAGTGATCCTTCCACAAGAGAGACAGTCCCCCTCCTACCAGCTCCCATTTGAATGCCTGACTCCAGTGATGGGAGGATAGGACCTGCAAAAGGCTGTGCTCCAGCGGTAGGGCCTTTGGGGAGGTGCGTGTGTGCGTGCGTGTCCCCGGCTCATCACCGGCACAGGGAGCACCCACTGGGGATTGCAGCCAGTTGCCCCTACCCACGCTGCAGCTTTGCTCCCTTGGCCTCAACAAACCTGTGTCTGGTTAGGGTTTGAGCCAGTGCAAACTGATGCAGAGAGGGAACGGGGATCCCTGCACGCTGTGGCAGGCTCAGCGCCTACAACCTCAAAGGGAGCAGCGGTCGGAAGGGCAGGTTCCCGTTAACACCCCAGGGATGCATCCTGCAACATGCTGAGCCCAGGCTCTTCTCCTTGAGAGCCTGGAGACGAGCGGAGAGAAAGGAAGCATCTTACTCATCTTTGTCGATCGACGAAGATGAGGAAGATGCTTCCTTTCTCTCCACCGCTCCTCGGGGAGCGGTGGAGAGAAAGGAAGCATCTTCCTCATCTTCCCAGGCACCGAGGAGCGGTGCCTGGGGACCACCGGGACCCCCAGAGCATCCCCGCGGCGCTGGCTCGCCAGGTGCCCGCTGCCCGGGCGCTGCTGCGGTGCTCCAGGAGCTCGGGAAAAGGCAAGCGTTAGCACCATCTAGTGATGCCGGCTGCTGTCCTCTCCATGGAGGGCTGCCCGGGCAGGCCCTGAGCCAACCGGCCCCAAAAACCCCACGGGAAACGGGCTGGGCGCTGGTGTGCTGGGTTGGGTGCCGTGCGTGCCCCCGGGAGGGAGTAAGGGAAGTGTCAGAGACAGGGAAATTAGGTAATCCCACCCCAGGGGTAGATCCTGGGTGGTGCAAACCCTCCGGACCCTGCTCACTAAGCGCTCTGCAGCACGTCGTCCATCTGTTGCAGACGATGCCCGCTCTTCCACATCAGCCTCTGGCACAGCCCAGCCCGGGAGCACGTCGCAGGGCTTCCACCGTCCTTGGCGCAGCGCAGGGGCGGTTAGCTCTGCGGGATGCTGCTCCGGCTTCAGGGTGTGTAAATCCCTGCCCTGAAAGTGCAGAGGACGCAGATGTCAGCAGGATCCCGCCTGGGCTCAGGAGACACGATGGCACGTGCTAGGAAGGGTCTTGGGGTAGCAGGTACTTTTATTCAAGATCCATTTCCCAGAATCATGTGAATTTATAAGAGTCTCAGCTTTCGTTTAATAGTACTTCTTTGAAACGCTAGGAAAATATGAGGTAAGAGAGTGGCAGGGCTGCAGAAACTTCAAAAGCCAAGTGAAAGATGTATTGCAGATACTGAATTTGAGAGATGGGTGGTAAAAGGACAATTCCAGTTAGTGAAAATTATCAAGGTATCGAGGGAAAACGTGGCCTGTTCCCTACTAAAAGCAAGATGTTTAAAAGTCAGGGGGGTTGCCTGGAAAATCAGCCCTGCCCAGGACAGGCACCTCTGAGACTGGGGCATCTCCAGGCCAGATTTGTAGAATTGCACTTTGCACGATGTAGTGCCGCCAAAAGCTTGCTCTGCTCTCTCACGAGGTGGGGGTTGTTGGTTTGTTTTGTTTTGTTTTAAAGTCACAGCTTTCAAGATAAACCTCCTGGTTTCTGGTACCAGACTGGAATCAGAAATGATGCATTTTGCTAACAAAGCCTAGCGTGACAGCCTCTGAACTCCTAGCACAAAATATTCATCATCTTCTAGCTCTTTGCCCAATTCCAGCTGAAAACATCCCAAGCACCTTGTCCCAGAACAGCTGATATCTAAAGCACAACAGGGGACAGGCAGGCAATTTGTGGAGCATGGCAATAGCACGGATCACTGCAGTTATAATAACAGCAAGCATTTGGGAAGGGATTTTCAAACTCACTCTTCAGAGTTTAGGTTGATCTGTTGTTATTAAAGACCGGGATGAGGCTTAATACGGGCAGGCACACCCGCTGCTGTGAGAGTCCTCCACCTGCCTCCACAGCAGCGGTATCTGGCTGCTCGAAGAGATGCAGATGGGCTTCAGGTCTCATTCAACCTAGGATTTCCCATGTCCTCCCTGAGCAAGGTTTGACCGTGTCACTTAGACCGGCCTGCTGAGCAGCAGCTCAATTTTAGCTTCCATCCGATGCTCCGCATCCCACCTTCGCCGGTGCCTCTGCGAGAGGCGAGGGCTTTGTCCCTGCGAACAAGAGGGCAGCTGCCAAGCCCCTGCGATTTCCACTCCCCCGGGTGTTTTGGGGTCCGTGGCAGCGCGGCGCTCGGTGGGGATTAGCTCTGTTCGCAGCCGAGCCCGCGAAGGCAAAAGGCAATGTGGGGAGGTGGGCTCCCCAGAGCACGGGGCTGCTCCCACGCCTCCAGAGCCTGAGCTGCGCTTCCTGCCAGCTCAACTCCGTCTCTCCCTTTTTTTGAGGAATACACAGCATGTTCCCAGGCTGGGCTGACAACCAGTTTCCCCTGTGTCCAGGGGCCCGCTGGCCCTTTCCTAGGTGAGCTAAGCAAACACAAATGTCCTCCCTAAACAACAACAGAGAAGAGACAGCTGGATTCGAATGCGCGGTTCTTGTGCAGGCTCCCTTTCAAATGACTCATAAAAGTTCCTTGGCAGCTGCCTCTGTATATCTAATTGGGATCAGGTTAGGGGCAATGCGGATAGCTGAGGATGGAAAATATGTGTCGAATTTACTCCTCTGTCCCACTGCTGATCCAAAGGCTTGGGAACGCTCCCGCTGGAGCCCTCTGCTACACGCCGGCTCCTTTTGCTCTGGTCTGAGCCGTTGAGGGGCTTGTTCTCCTTCCCATTCCCTGCTGGAGTCTGTCCTTCCGTCCCCTCCCATATGTCCCTCTGTCTTCCCCCCTTGAACCCGAGGCAGAAGCATTGCCTCGCCACCTTGGCGGGGCAAAGAGGCAGCCACAGTGCTGGGGGAAAGGGGGGGACAGCAGCCAGCAGCCTCGGATGCCCCAGGCACTCAGCGTGACTCACATTGTCCGGGCCACAAAAGAGGCATGAGGACTGAGGCTTTTCCATCTCTTTTTTGTCTGAGAGCAGCAGCAACTGGCAAACAGTCCCGTTCCCTCTCGGCAGGCAGGCGGGGAGCAGCAGCACCCTCCTGCCCTGCTCGCTACTTAGCAAAGAGACCTAGCAGAGCTCTTGCTTGTGCACAGCATGGTAATTCCCTCAGACCTTCTCTCTGGTGCAAACCCATCACAGTGGTTGCATGTTAGATCAGGCTGAGGTTAAGTGATGCGTCCTGTCTCTCGCCGCTCAGTGATATTATTGCAATAGAAATTAAATGTGCACGTTTCCAGTGCAGCCCAACTTGAGTCAGTGGAAAGCAAACCCGGTGACAAATGCTCTGTTTTCTCTAGGCATTGCTTTAGCTTGAAAAAAGTGGCAGGGCCTGGAGGAAGCACCGTGTTTCACGGTGCATGTGTTGCAGCTTGGACATGGTGCCCAGCACCTCGCTCTGTGCACCAGTGCAGCTGGATGAGAGCATCCCCCTGTCCTCGGCCCGGGGGTCTCGGTGCTCGCCCCACACACATCCTCCCACAGACCCACAGCAAAGGGAGGAAGGACCAGCAAAAAGCTCTTGGAAACAGATTCCCAGGAAATGCAGACACCTGAAATCCTGATGGAAATGGAGCTCTTGGCGGAGACCAGAGCCATGCTTTTTAGTAGATCTATATTTAGTTGCGAGAAAGAAAAGCCCCTCTAAGGAGCCTCTGCTTTCAAGGCAGAAAACAGCACCCTGGTTTGAACAGAGCCTGGCAGTAAGGAGGGAAATCCTACCAGAAACATCCTAAAAGGCTGCAAATTCCCTTCTGCACTCCCTACCCTTCCCCTTGTCACGGCATCTCAGCTGCCAGTCCCTCCACCAGCCGTCAAACACTGCTGTCCATCTGCTCGCCTCCCACTCCCGCAGCCCTCCTTTCAAACATGAGCCACGATAAAAGAAATCCTGGAAACCCCTCTGCAGCACCCGCTGCTGCTGGGCACGTCCCTCCTGGCTGCGTTGGCCACCCCACCATCACCATCAGGCAGGCAGATACTCTCCAGGCCTGTGGCCAAAAAATTGCTCTTCTTTTCTCAGCCATTTCTCTGTTTTAAGTGGACATTTAAAAAGGAAAAAGTGAGAAAAGTGAGAAATGAGGAAAAAGTGAGTACTGGGACTCCATGTACAGTCTCGCAGGGCCAGATACGCGATGCCTCCCTGCCAAACTCCCCGCTCGCTTCTTCCCCTGGCATCCCCTTCTTGGTGGACACTTCCAGGGGCTCCTCGAGGTGCGAGCCTGTTGTGCTCTCTACTTTTTCCCTGCGAGGGTGTTGAAGACCCCAGGAAAAGCGCAGGTTCTGCTTAAATGGTCCCACACTGGCAATCCCGAGCCGTCACACAGCATCTTCAAAGATCAAGGAGGAACGGTGCTGGGGCTGCTCTTCGCCAAACAGGGACTCACCTGGCAATTTCCCTACTGCTTTACGGGGCAGTTCCTCCCAGATTTGGGAGCTGGTACTCAGCTCACAGCAGCAATGTCACAGCCCAACCTCGTCACAGCCACTTTTGTCCATACAGGACCCATTTCTATATTGGCCAGCGAGCAGCCAAGGCCACAGAAGGATGTCTAGGAGGGAAGGATTTGCTTGGGCAGAGGATAAGGGGTAGGAAAGGCTCATCCCAGCAGGGAGGACCCATGCAGATGCTCACTCCAGGGGATGTTTGCAGAGCAAAGAGCTGGATGCTGGATGCTCCTGGCTCCCGGCCCAGCCGCGTGCCCCTGCCCGCGGTGGGGACAAGCCGATGCAATGCCTGCAGTTTGGCTAAGATGTCTTAGCTCTTCTGCTGTTATTTTTGTAAGCATCCTCCTGATGGTGTGTGGTGTAATCACAAAAGGAACTTTGCCCTCTCTCAGCTCACACTTCTCCTAACGAAATAAGTTTGGGTATTCGCCAAAAAGCCGAAAGTGAAAAAACTTATCTTTTAAAGTTAAAATCTTCGCTATTTTTAGTATTCGGAAGCTTTATAGAGGAAAACTTCAAATTGAAAATACCTCTACAAAAATTCTAAAGTAGTATTTTGACAGAAAACTTGGTGTGGCTGAAATTTCTCATGGATAAAAAAAAAAATAAAATTGAAGAACCATCTCAGCAGCGATGCTGATCCTGGAGCGTGTGGCACTCTCAACCACCAGATACTTGGGGGGGCTTGATCAGATGCTCAGCATTTATTTGGAGAGAGGGAATCTATCCACTTACAAGAAGGACTGAAACAAATGCAAGGAGGAGCTATGGTCCTCCTGTGTTAGGACACTAGCCTGTAACGCGTGGGAAAGGCTCACAGGCAGTGGGAGGTCACCGCTGGGGTAGGATATTGGGTAATGTGGACCATTGGTTTGATCTCTGATCTGCTCAGCAATTGTACTAGTCCTAAATTCCTAAAATTTCGTGGTGGAAATAGTTTTAGGTTAACATTCAAATGGGGAGTGATTGGCTCCAAATTCAGGTAATCTGTGGGATAAGGAGCGTGGAGCACTGTCTCGTCCCACTGGGTTAGCAGAGCCAACGCCAGGCTCTCCACTGCTCCTTGGGAGCTATTTAGAAACCATGGAAGTCAATAAATCTTTGAAGTTATTTTGAGCTGGAACCCAATGATGTTTAATCGGAAGCAGATGCTGATGGAGCTCTTTCCTGGAAGGCTGGTGCGGGGGCAGGCAGATGGGCTCTAAAATATAGAGAATTTTTACTATTGTTATTATACGTTAATGTCCGTGCTTTAAAAAATATTTGAGATGTACTTGGATGTGTCATTGGGTGTCTTGCACCAACGACAGGCAACAGCTATACATTTCAGAGCAGTTCAAAACCAAACGAGAACTGGGCTTTGATGAAAACCCCCAAATAATTTAATTTACTTAGGCTAAATGTTCCTGAAAAGTCTGCTAGATTGGATGGACTTAGCGGATGGACAGCTCAGTGATGGGCAGGGGGCTCCTCCATCCCTGGTGCCCTCAGGCTGTTTTGCCTTGGGAGAAAAACCCCATGCTTTTTGGACTGCCTCCAAATCTGCAAAACTAACTTAAATATTTCTAAAACCGCTGCTTTCTGGTGGGGAAGAGCCTGCCAAGGCCAGGAGCTGGGATGTCGCCTTCCAGATGAGGTCTGCTGCCTGCATCCCAGCCCATCCAGCAAGGCATCCCCTGCCGCAGCCCGGCCGCAGCCCTGCCCAAGGCTCAGATGATGCCCTGGGCTTCCCTCGCAGGCGTGAGCCAAACACCACCGTGCATCTACAGCCCTTAAAATCACGTTGAAATGAAGAGTGGGGACACACAACCCTATTATCTTTCCTACCCCGTAACAACCAAAACGTGAGACGACTCTGCTGCCGCTCTGCAGCCAAACACTTTGCTGTAAGGAGCCACAAGAGGGCATTAGTTTTATATTTTTTCCTACCCAGAGAAATCCAAGAAATCCAATTTCTGGATAATGTTCCATTTTCCTATGGCCAAGGAGAATTGTGGGAATAATAGCTTGTGAATCCTAAAGCCGTAAGAAGATGAGCTGGCTAATAATGGTGAGCCTGACTTTCTTTTCATTCTTGCAGTTCGGCTTTTTGGTTGCCTCCATGGAATAAGAATTTTGTGGAGGGCCACAAAAATGATCAGAGGGATGGAACACCTCTCCTATGAAGAAAGGCTGAGAGAGTTGGCTGGAGAAGAGAAGGCTCTGGGGAGACCTTATTGTGGCCTTTCAGTACTTAAAAGGGGCTTATAAGAAAGATGGGGACAAACTTTTTAGCAGGTCCTGTTGCGATAGGACAAGGGGTAATGGTTTTAAACTAAAAGAGGGTAGATTTAGGCTAGATATAAGGAAGAAATTTTTTACAGTGAGGGTGGTGAAGCACTGGAGCAGGTTGCCCAGAGAGGTGGTGGATGCCCCATCCCTGGAAGCATTCAAGGTCAGGTTGGACGGGGCTCTGAGCAACCTGATCTGGTTGAAGATGTCCCTGCTCTTGCAGGGGGGTTGGACTGGATGGCCTGTAAAGGTCCCTTCCAACCCAAACTATTCTATGATTCTATGATTCTAATACGAGGAAGGCGGAGAGCGTTGCCTCTATGTGGGAAAAGAAGAAAATTTTGAAAATTAAAAAAACCCCAACAGTAAACAAACCCAAGCCACAACATTGCCAGTGCCTGAAGAAATTTAATAAGAATTAAAAGCAAACATTTTTGAAAATGTTGCAAAACATCGTAGCGATTACACCTCATGTGTTGACAATTTTTTAGGCAACAAAAGTAGGTTCAGCATGCCTGCTGGCATCCAGCGCTTCCTTCTGAGTTTCATTTCGAAGGATATATTTCCTACCCCGACAGCATCTGTGCTCACGCATGTTGGTGCCACTCCAAGGTGTCCCACTGTCCTTAGCTGAGTTCACTGCCTCGAGTATAATTACGCTTGCTGGATTAGGGCCATAGGCTGTAAGTACCCTGCAAGCATGCAGGGATATTTTTCAACCATAAAGTGCCATTAGGCCTAGCCCCCTTAATGAAAAGATCACGCAAACCCGATGGATGTCATCAGGCTGAAGCAGAAAACAAATCGGCAGCAGAGTGTCCCTTCTTCTTCAAAGTAGTTTAAGTTCTTCAGCAGTATCAGTGCTGAAACAGAAATAGGTAAAGAAATCAATATAGACCAATGCATATAAAAATGAGCCTTCTAGACTGGTGTTTAGAAGAGGAAGGTGCTATTAAAAATGTTACAGCTACTGTGTCCGTCCAGAAGTGAAAGATAACATTTGGTCTGCAAGGACTGGTGCAGCAGAATGTAAAAAAAAAAACAAACAAAACAAAACAAAAAAAAACCTTGAAGCAATTTTATGAAGATTTATTTCCTTTTTGTTTTGTGCTCTCCTGGGCTGCCTGACACATTTGGAAGAGAGTCCAGAGAGATGCACAGGCCAGAGGGAAGCTTTCCGGGACACGAGGCCAGGTAAATGCAGATGGAATCAGCTGAGACTTTGCTTTCCCGGCGCAGGGCAGCCGGCAGCGGCTCAGGCAGCACCGTGCCCTGGGCGAGAGGCGGTGTCAGGGCTGGAGTACGAGTGCGACGGGAGATCCTCGGTGGAGATGACAGCAAGGCAACAGCACAGCAAGGTCCCAGCGCTGAGCCCATGCTCTCTGCGCCCGGCCGGGGCCGTGCAGCCGTGCACATCCCTGCCAGGCTGCAGCAGGGATGCCTCCCCCACCCAAAATGGGACGTGTCCCAGTGACATCGGTGTGGGGCAGCGGGCTGGCATTTCACATCCCGAGTCCTGCTTCAAAAGCCATGTCCCAGGGAAGTGCAGTACCCCGAGAAGGGCGAAGGCAGATCTAGACTGGTATTTCGCTTGTGCTGGTCTCCTTGTGCCATATGAACTGTTGGTAGACACAGCCCTGATCCTGGTGTCCCTGCGTGAACTGCCCTCCTTGCAGAGGGAGGAAGCTCTGGAGCTGAGCCTTGTGTCCTGCTGGCATTTCTGGTCTCCTCATGGAAGAGGCAACACAACGAAGCTGTTCAAAAAACATTCCCAAAACAGTTTTCTTGAATTTAAACAATGCACCGTTAGTTGAAACCATGGCTTGGGGGAAAATGCATCCACTCTGTGTAGGAGGCACCATCCTGGAGGTAAGAACAGACAGCAAACATATGGGAATGAGTGGTAAAGGAACACAACGGTGGAATGAAGAATGGAGTGAAAGGAATGAAAGAAAAGGAATAATGAAGGAGGGCACGTCCTCAGCCAGTTCCCACGGGGTCGGAGCTGTTTGCTGCTGGTCTGGTTCTCAAGAAGGGTTTGCTCCAGACATCTTCCTCCCACTCGGATCCAGAACGGACCTTCTAATTCCCTGTGCTCTCTCCCTTCCCTCTGCTTGCCTTTCCAGGGAGCTCCTGACCTTCTACAATTCCCTGCCTCCCTTCATTTCCTATCACCACGTGCCAAATTTGATTAAAACGTCGCTGGTGTCTGCCAGCTCATGAGACGGAGAAGAGAGGAGAGGAAGGAAAACAAAAAACCACTGGCCCTTTCTCTCCTGCCTTTCCAGACTTTGCACAGGCTGCATGAGGTCTTGTCTAGGACGCTGCTGTGCATGTTTCTGGGGCGGCCAGGGCCCGTGCCAGGGAGCAGCAGGCACCTTTCCCTCCCAATGGCAGCACTGGGCTCGAGCACGATGCTCATGAGCCGGCTGGTGGTTTCCTTCCCTTTGCTTCTCCTCTCCAGCCTCGGAAGCAAATGTGCAGCATCCCAGGATGGTGCAGGGGTCCTGCATGCATCTGCATCACTGAGTGCCTCTCGGTGACACCCCCGAGGGGAAACAAGCCACTGAGCAAAAAACGGAGGAGATGGCATCAGCCCATCTATCTCCACGGGGTGCTACCGCGGGGTGCTCCACGGGGGTAACACCAGACCTCTGCCAGTGTTCAGCAGCAGAGATCCTCACCTCCTGAACAAGGGAAAAAATAAAAAGACACAACCAGAGGACTCTCCTTCTCTCCACTGACCCCATAAAATGAGGGGATGAAAATATTGGCAAATCTGTCCTTAAACTAATTAAAGATTGACAAATGAGGCAGCGTGGACACAGGCCCATGACAGCCATGAGTGATTTTCCCCGCATTTGCACTCTGCAATTTAATATTCATGAAAAGCCAAAAAAAGCCCGTGTCACCTCTTATTTGAAGGCTAACTAGGAAACAAAAACAACAGAAGAGGTTTAGAGGATTGAGCCAGCCACAGTCATGCCATGTATTTCTGGGGGTGCAACGAGCCCCAGCTCAGCCGAGGGGACTGCATCCATCCGGCCGTGCATCCGCATGAGACCCTGGGACCAGCGTCTGTGCCATCAGCTGAACTTCGAGATCTCTCTACAGGGGCTTCTGTAGAGGGGGTGTGCAAGGAAAAGGGCTCTCTGGTCAGGGCATTCCCCGGCCACATCTTCCCCTGTTGTCACGAATGGCCAAGTTGAACTGTGAGGGTTCAGATCGTCAGAGCCATCCTGCTCAAACTTCATCAAAACTGAGCAAAGCTCTTAATCCCCAGACCTGGAGAGGCAGAAAGGTGGAATATGCAGCCCTTCGGCCATGAAGAATTCAGCTGCCAGAGCCGCACCTATGTGCACATGCCTGAGTGTGTCTGCAGGTGTCTGGGAGGTGAACCACTCTGAACCCTCTCTACAAAGAGCCCTGAAGTCGTTGGGGAGGGCTGGAAACTCTGTCTCTCTTCCTTGGGGGATTTGATGTACTTCCAAGCCATTTGGAGGCTGCCAGGTTCTCCAGCTCAAGGGGAAACAACAACAACACTCATTAATCAAATGAATTGCAGGTTCCTGCTGCCAGCACGTGGCTGCAGCACATTCACTTCCTGAGCTGACATCTGCCATCATGCAAAGATGCGTGGATGCCAGCCCTTGTTTAGCAGTAAAAACACCTACCGCTACTAACCCACCCCAGGCAAAGCCGGTGGAGCCGATCGCACGTACCGAGGATGAAAAATAAACCTCGTCTCTGCAGGAAGGAAATCCCAGCAGGGAGAGCACGTCTCTGGTCTTCCCAGCCACCTCTCCTGGTCCAGGCTCCTTTCCCACCACCACCCTCCATCCCTTGGTGACTGAGCCAATACCGAGCTAAAAGATATTAAACATCCCAACGGCTTCCCAGCTGTATCGTCCAAGGCAGTGGCATCCCCAGTGCCTTCTGTATTCTTCAGAGCTGACTTCTTCTCTTTAATATGATATATTTTGAAGGCCAGATAATAAGGCCATTAATTCTTTGGCTCGTGCTGTGAACTATTTAATGGAACATGACAAGAAAACAGTGTTTCTTTCCTGGGAGTAATTATTGTTTGACTTTAAGTCTTTACCTACGGCAATAGCTGTAAGGAGAATAGTCCCATTAAAGGCAGGTGGGGACTCTAAATCCTTAGAAATGAGGACCGTTTTTTAACCTGAAAGACATCATAAATGACCATAGCCGGGCCAGTTAATTTATACCTAATTTCAGAACATTTAATGGTGCTTCTTTTCATCGCTGAACCAGGCACTCGGAGACACTAATAGCTAGTGTTTTCCCACATTGCACCTCTTCCCGTGCCTGGAGCCAGCCTGGCCGCAGGGCTGAAAGAGCAGGAGGCAACGAACTATTCCTCCTCACAGGGTTGTTTCGGAGAGCTGCCCTGTTTCTCTTTCCAAGAATCAGTCTTTTCCAACAGCAAAGATAACACATTTCAGGATGAAATGTTTTCCCCAGGTCAGAGTAGCTGCCCCTTTCCTCAGCCGTGGCGGAGGGATGCATCCCGTGCCGAAGGCGATGTTCAAGCCTATGCTTATATTTCAAGGAGGGGCTTAACTAAAGCCAACCACATATGAAAGCACCGTCCGGACAAGACGCACTGAGCAGTCAAGGCCTGATTCAGAGCCTGCTGCAATCCCTGGAGAGGCTCACGCTGCCGTTCAGCAGCATGTGGACCTGGCTCCTGACGCGGTCCAGCCGTGGCCAGCAGCTCTGAGTGATATCAGCTGGGCTCTGGGGACGTCCCACGGCCGAGGGGATCTGGGGGGGTCCACGTGGCAGTCTGCGACGGCTGCCGGCAGTGCAAGGCCAGCGAGCAACACCCCATGAAAGGGATTTGGAAAAAAAGCTTTAATAAAGAGAGATGGATGGGGGGAGGATGGGAAAGGAAAAAAGGATGGAGGAGGTGTGAGAGCAGCAGGCACAGAGCCCTGAGCGCGAGGCTGCATCAGACAAATACTTTGCCTCTACTTTCCCTCCTCACGATCGCAGACCCTGCCGCTGCCTGCTGGAAAATCCTCATCAAACATAATTAGCTTATATGGGTTTGCTGTATAGGGTTATGAGAGCTTCTCCCTCCGGTTTATTATTGTAGGGTTGCTCCCGATTGCTAGGCTACGCCGTGTTGCTGTTGGCGCTGAGGGATGTTGGCTGCGTCGGAGCTCACATGTGCAATGGTAGGTGAGTCATGAGAGCTGGACCGAGCGTTTCAGGCTGCCTTTAAAATTTCTCAAGGAGAACATTCCCTTCTGCTGAGGCACAGCCCCGGCCACCGCTGCTCCCCAACAGCCCGCACCGGCACCCGGGGCAGGAGCGAGTCCCGGACAGCCCCGCTCTGGACCCGAGCACCCACACGACCCCAGATCTGTGGGTGAAGAGCCCCGGAGAGACTGCCCTGCTCCCATGCACCCGTGCTGGGGGATGCTGGGGGATGCGGGGGGGGGGGGGGGGCAGGACTCTACAGCCCCAGAGCAGCCCCGCTCCTCACCCAAACCATCCCCACCGGCTGCAAGCTCTCGTCACAGCCCCCTTTCCAAGGAATACTCAAAAAGCAGCCGCAGCGCTGGCTGATTTCCCTTTTCAGAGCAAGCCCCCCCAGGGGGTCTCTCACTGGTTAATATTGCTCTGTGGACAGACCACGCTCCCCCGCGAATCAGCTACTCTTTGCGTGCACAGCCCGGATGCGTGCTTTTGCCATTTTTGTTGATTATTTGGATGTCACTTCCTCTGGCTCTTGGCACCCAAAATGGCATGGTCCGAGCGCCTGCTTGGCAAGTGCCAAGAGCGATGAAGGCTCCATGGGTGAAAAAGCTGTCCCTGGGGAGCCACGTCCCCCAGTGTCCCGGGGGCCCCGGGTGAGACGGCTTTCCCTGGGGCCAGGGCCAGCCCGGGGCTGGGCTGCAGCTCTGGGAAGTGTGTAGGAGTTCAGGAGTTCAGCCACGACTGCTGTGAAACATCTCTAATCTGCAAAATTGGTCTGGAGAAAGCTGTGTCCCAGCCATTGGCTTCTCTTTAAAGCCAGAATCCCAAGAGCGGATAACAGACTCGGAGCCGACCAGCCCCACTCCGGACACGGCTTTACACTGAACTCAGCTCTCAGCCGAGAACAAGCATCCCACAGCTCCCATCTCCTTTGTTTTAACTATGTTTTGCTCCAGAAATCAAAGAGCTACAGGGAACCACAGCTCACCATCAGCTTTGCATATTTACTAGCAAACACGCATCTAAAGCCCAGACCTCTGCATCTCGCTTCCCTGTCTTGCTCCCTGATTTTCCCCCGTGCCCCAGCCTGCAGCTCCCGGCAGCCCTCGGGGACACTGAGAGGCTACAAACTACATTACAGGCACACAAAAGCCTGGTAACTGTGAGTGTGGTGCTAGAGGATAGCCTTACCTCTTGTCCCTGTGCTTAAAAAGTCCTGGCATGCCTCTAATCAGCCCCTCATGTGCCTGCTGGATCCCTGGGTAGTAATAAATCTGCGATTCCAGCTTGCACAGATTTAATAAAAGGAGAAAGGAAAAAACTGTTCCTCAAAAGTCGCCCTTTAATAGCAACTGTTTCTGGGACAGAAAGGCCATTTTGTCCCAGTTTGGGTGGCACCTTGCAGAGGGTGCCAAGCTCTGCACCCGGGCACTGCAGAGCAACAGGGCTCCCGAGGACGGCTGGATGGCGTCTGGCGGGGGCTGTATTTTGGGGTACATTGCCCTCTGCTCTGGGGACGCGGGGTCCTGCTCCCATCCCACATGTGTGGCTCTTTCCAGCTTGTGTTGAGCAGCTCAGAAGTGACTGGGCTTGCAACGGTGAGCAGAGGCAGCGCCTGCATGAAGGGGCACAGGGGTTACAGAGCAAGACTGAAATAATCAATCTTTCTAGTTTTCAGCCTAGCTTTCTGCAAATACAGGGTTCAGGCCGTCGCCTTGCCTGCATAGCTGTCAATCCTCCTCTCAAACCACCTTGCCAACTTCTGCCAAATTTGGCAGAGGCTCAGAGGCCCGAGGGGAAGAGTTTTGAAGAAGTTTCATGAAAATGTGCAGCTGGATAAAGCCGGAAGGATCCTGCACCGGCCCCGTCTCAGAGAGCAAGCCGGCAGGGCCAGCGCAACCCTACGAGCCGTCAGCGATCCCACACCGCCCTGTTCTGGGGCTGGGCTGGCAGCCAGGTGCTCAGACATGGCCTCAACCTGCCATCTAGTGTTTTCCTCCCTGCTCCAGCTACCAGAGCCTGCAGCAGGCAGGGAAACACAGCCCACGGCTCGGTTCGGCTGCAAGGCAGGAGGAGCCAACGGGACCCCCGAGAGCAGCGGGGCAGGAGGGTGCTTCCAGGCTCCCATCTCCAAAGGCAGATGCAACACCCTGGGCTAGACTCTATAAAACCATCGGTGTTGGTGCCCATGGGCAGTGGTCCCCTCCTGGTTGCTACCGGGGATGCCCTGTGCCTTTCCAGGTGTGCCGGCAGCTGCCGGGGATGCTTTCTGCCTCCACCTCCTCCCCTCGCTCTCTAGCCGGGACCGGGTGCGTGCTACGAGCCTCGCACAGCTGCTGGAGCTCTACCCGGGAACGTCTCATGCCCGTGTCCGGACAGAGCAGACAGCCTGCCAGCCCCGGCAGCGCCCCGAAGCGCTCAGCATCCTGCAGCACTTTAGCACTGGGTTTGCAAACTGGGGCTAGGGGCAAGCCTAGAGCTAAGCCTGGCTTTGCCGTGGTGTTTGCAAAAGGCAAGGCACTGTCCCGCCGGCCGGCCCCGCTTCTGGGCAGCCCCCGCCGGGGAGGGCCGAGACCCCGGCTGACCTCACTCCAGCATCTGGAGCTGCTCGAGGCCACCGGCACTGCAGCTCTGACAGCGGGACACATCAACACGCCTCTCCTTGCTGGGCTTCTGCTCTGGTTCGCCAGCAGCAGAGCGAGCAGACAGTGGGGTCAGCAGGGAGATTAAGGGCGTTTCAAGGCTGCAAGGAGTTATTGCTGTTCTTTTTTTCCTCCCTCTTTCCAGAACTATTTTTTTCCCATAGCACAACTCATCTTTATCAGCTACAAGATCTTGACCCTCGCTGCTGGTTACCCCCCCCCGCCCCGCGCCTCACAGCTCTCCATTGCTGTCTGCTGCCTGCGTCCCCAAAAGCCAGCAGCGAGATGAGAACCCTGATGTGATGCATATGTGACAGGGACATCTCAGAGAGACATCCCCTGCCACAGACAAGGCTGTCACCCCTCCCAGGTGGCTCTGGTGAGAGCCTTGCAAGGCCTCCACCGAGCATGTATGGAGATATCACGCTAATGCAGCTGCCGGGATGAGCTGGGAAATGGCAAAAATCGGAGCTGATCCATGAAGCTTGGTGGGTCTGGGCATCAGAGGTTAGAAAACCAGAGCTTGATGCTGCTCCTGGTTAAGGGTTGACCTGATGCTTCTACCACGCACAGAACAGGAAAGCTCCTAGGAAAGCTCCCTGCTACTACCAGGGGAAAAATCCTGGCTCCTAAGTCACTCTGATGGCTTATGAACTTGTCACTGTGTGTATCAAATAGTTGCCCTTTTCCTTACACTTTGCTCCCAGGAATCTCAGACACAAATTGCCTACAGTTACAGAATTGTCCAGATAGGATTTTCGCATAGCACTGCTGGGCAAGTGCCATACTCCAAGGAAACAGAGCATCCAGCTCAGCCTCTGGCTTAAAACTGTTTACAAAAATCAGCAATTTGGAAAATGGAAAGATTAAATTATTCCAAACAAAAAGGCCCTCTCTAACCACCGCAGCCTGTGCCGGAATGATGTCATGTAAACAGGGAAGGGGTGGCCACAGTTATTGTCAGGAGTCAGATGGAGCTGCCAAAGAAAATAATCAGGTTATTCCTCCCTTTGAGGATTCCAGGGTCTCACCCCAAAACAGATGCAGGTGGACATCCTGGATGCACCCCCTGTGTCCTCACACCGGGGTTCCTGCCGGCACTGCCTCTGAGGCCAGGAGAAAGGTGACCCGGCGGCATCGGGGCGAGCGGGGCCGTAGCATCCCCAGCACGTGGGGTGGGGTGGGGTGGGCAGTGCTGGGATGGCAGCACCCCCAGCCCTCCTGCAGACGTGCTGCCTGGTCTCAGGGCAAGCTGTGGCCACCTTTGCTCCCATCCCCAGAGACAGAGCAACGTGCCGGGCTTAAACAGCCTGGCTTAAGGGAGTTAAAAAACAAAGCAGCTTTGGGAAAACAGCCTTTCCCCCTCTCTGTCTCAGCTTCCATTTGTTAACTCCCCTTTCAAAATGTAGAGGAGTTTGACATCAGGTGGTAAATTATCCCTGGGCCCTTTAGAATAACAGATTACTCGTGCTTATAAGCCATAGTGGTTTATTTGTTTTGTAAACCAGGGCCTCTCCTGCTGCTCCAGCACACACTCCCTCCCCGAGCTGAAATCCAAGCCCTTTGCACCGAACAGAAGCGCTATTCATTCCCCTGCCCCGTCAGCTCAACCCCCTTCGAGAATCCCCCTCCGGTCCCCACCGCTCAGGCGGGCATGGAGGTTGGTGTTGGGCAGCCCTGGGACATGCAGAGAGGACAGTTTCAGGGCTCACGGATGAGGCTGGCACAGGTCTTTTTGGATGTGATGCTTTGCCCCTGCCCTTCATCCTAGAATGAAGTTTTGTCCGTAAGATGCCCGCGGGCTCCCCGCTGCCGCCTGGGACCGGAGCCATGCGACCCTCCACGGGCTCAGGTGCTGTACCCTGTGCCCGGTGCCAGCGGCCAGCTGGCTGGTTGGGGACAGAAATCACAGAATCACAGAATCACAGAATTGTATAGGTTGGAAAAGACCTTTAAGATCATCGAGTCCAGCCATAAACCTAACACTGCCAATCCCACCACTACACCATGTCCCTAAGCACCTCAGCCAAACGGCTTTTAGATACCTCCAGGGATGGGGACTCAACCAGGGCAGCCTGTTCCAGTGCTGGACAACCCTTTCGGTGAAGTAAAATTCCCTAATATCCAGTCTAAACCTCCCCTGGCACAACTTGAGGCCATTGCCTCTCATCCTATCACTTGTGACCTGGGAGAAGAGACCGACCCCACCTCTCTACCCCCTCCTTTCAGGCAGCTGTAGAGAGCGAGGAGGTCTCCCCTCAGCCTCCTTTTCTCATGACACGGCAGCTGCTGGTATTTCCCAAAATGCTCTACAAAGCAAACAGGCACCAGGACACATCTCTCTGGCCAATAACCATTATACAGAGAGGAGAGCTCAGCTGAAAAAGAAAAGGCATGGGCATGGGCATGGGCACGGGCATGGGTATGTACTGTTCTCGTGTCCCTTGGGATAGCAAGGACAAGACCTGGGGGAAAGAGAAGGCTGGACACCTACAGCACACAGGCAGAGGGAATGCAGCCCCACCAGCCGTACTCATGCTCCAGTGCTTTTAAGATTGAGAAGGGGTGTTTCATGCCAAGTCCACAAGGCCAAGGGTTTTGAATGCCCCATTTTAAGCACGACAGCTAGCACTGCCTTGCTCCTCTGCGGAAAAGGCAGCTGAACAAAGTGCCCTTGTCACTGCGCTCTCCCTCGAGAAACAGATGGCAGGTCGTAAAGAAGGAATAGCAGCTTGGCAGGAGATAGAAATCAAAACCAAATGGAAAGCAGCCTCTTGAGAGGTGTTCCCCTCCTCAAATGCCGATAGGAAAACGCGCAGGCAGGCTCTGAGGCGGGCTGTGGGACACGACACAGATCGAGGCAGGAGGACACCCCTGTCCTAGAGGCAATGCCCAGGGCAGCAGCCCGGCGAGCTCAGTTCAGCGAGGGCTGCCATTGTCTCCCTTCTCCTTCGCCTGCGCTCAGGACCTGGCGTAACCGGCCTGAAGAGCACCAATATTATATAAAAATCATGAGTTTATTTGCCTGTTATCTCCAGTTCACTCTCCATCTTTCCATTGCCCTCATAAAAATTTCCTCCAGGGGCCAGAGGTTTGATGTAATACTTCGCCTGGCTCTTCCTACCCGCTGCATCAACACCTCCGGGCTGCGCAGCATCACGATGTGGTGTAGCCTTTCTGTGCGATTAACTGAGAGCCCGGCTGGGCTCAAGATGCAAGGCTGAGCCACACGCTATCCCAAATGCGTTCCAGATGATAGCGGAGCAGCGTGCGGCAGGGTCCAGCTTTGCAAGGCTGCTGTAGCAACACCTCGTAATAACTCTTCACTGGCAAGAAAAGTTTGAATCTGGGGGACGTTTCTATCTGGGGACCAGATGCTTTCTGATCATGGGGCCTGCTGGAGAGCTCTACAAGTTTTTTGGTTAATTCTGCTCGTCAGGAAGGGGCAATGACACTTCCCAAAGGGTTAGACAGTCTTGATTATATTGCGCAGATGACAGGAGTCACAAGAAGGCCTGATCGTGGACAAGGCTGCAAATTCAGGAGGTGTCAAGCTGAAGAGAAAATACCAGCGAAGGCAGTGCCTGCGCCCGCGGGGCTCTCCAGGGTTTCCTGATGTTCTGCCAGCCCAGGGCAGGGATTTCTTTCCCCACCTGCCAACCGGTGGAAATGAAGTCAGAGCTGACAATGCGCCAGGACCGGGGCTGCATCTAAGCAGAATTCAGCTTGGCAATGTCAGCCGAGACAGCAGCTGAACCAGCTCTGAGAGTCCGAATTAGCATGGTTTGGGAGACCCCCAAAGACCCAGCCCCCAGACCCAAAGGAGACCTTCTCCCTTGAACTCCTATGTCCTGCTAAGGCTGCACAAGGCGCCCATAACCTCCTTATTCGTGTGTCGAGCAATGCCCACGTTTCCCCACTTCTTTGCATGCACATATTTGAAGGCCATAACTGAGTTTTATGCCCTGCCCTGAGGTCCCATTCACCCTAAAACAGTCCTGCTAGCAAGAATGGATCAGGCCTCGTACTCACCCATATACCTGCTTTTGGTATACGGAGGGGGGCTGTGAAAGGGTGTGCAGACCCTGGCAGAGCTGCCCACCTGCCTGCTCCTCCCCACCGTGAGCTGATGGCTATGCCGGCCCCGCACAGCAGCTCTCCATCCCTCTCAGCTTCTCAGCTGGAAGGAGTAATCCATACTTCAGCAGGGAAATTGGGTTTCAAAGCCACGAGGCAGGCGTCCTAGCAGCAAGGTGTTTGGTAACAAATGAATTGATCTTGCTGGAACAGCAATGAATGAAGAAACGGGTGAAAGAGCATTAACGTTAATGCCACATAAAAGTCAGCCCTAGTAACCCTGATTTGTCAAGGAGATACTGAGAAGCTTTTGCTACCTGGTCAGATAATCACTTTCTTTATTAATAAAAATAGTAGATCAATGTCCGCCTTCCTTCTCGCTTTCTAGTGCACTCAGTGCTGCAGCTCTTGGAGGTTTACTCTCCCAGCACCCAGCACTCTGCCCCTAAATGCCGTCTGTCACTTCCCACTCAGCCTGCCACAACGGGGCTCTAGAGCATCCCATAACAGAGTGCATGCATCAGCACGGCTTCCAGGGAAGGGGGGTCACCGGGAAGTGGCGAGAGATGAGGCACAACCTGTGAGGAGCCTTTTCTCCTGGAGGAGGGGAACACTTTGCATTGAGGTTCCACAAACACGTTCCCATCTCTCGACAAGGAAGGTCAGCAGGGCTGGGGTGCAGAAAATGGGGCCGTGCCTTTGCCCCATTGCAGATTTCCTGAAGACTCTAACAAGTCCCCCGACTTTCCCATGCCTTTGGTGCCCTGCAGCGAATGATGCTCTTCAGGGAGCCTGTGAACTACCGTTCCTGTGGAGCACAGATTCCCTCACCCACCATTTGCAAAGAGCAGGTCCCATTTCCAGACTGTGTGACTGGCCCTAACTATGCCCATGAATTAGTCCTGCTTTGGCTGTGTTATCTGCTCCCAGTAAGTGCTCCTTTAGCCCTAGCAATGCATGGCTAAACCCTGAACTGCATCTGCAAAGCTGAGGCAAGGGCTCCCACAGAGACCACCTTCCCAAAGGCACCCTCTCCCCTGCAAACCCAAACCATCCCAGAAACGGCATTTCTTCCCGGCTTTGCAGCTCCGGTTACAGCTCAGGATCCGCAGTCATGACGCACCATCGTGGTTTCCAGGGCCACGAGCCACAGCTGAATTTGCAATCTGAGCAGGAGAAAGTGGGGAAGAAAGGAAGAGTTTGTTCCCTGCGCAGCTGAGTGAAACCTGTACCATTTAACAAAACCACACAAAATGCAATGATTGCGCTAAGGGCAAAGCCATGCGAAAAGCTCATTCCATTTCTACAGCTCATCAGCCAAGCAGCCGAGACATCTCTAACGCTTGTGTCTCCTCAGAAGTTTTGGTCTATGCAGCATTATCATATAGTCAAAACCAAAACTCTCAGCTAGGCTCTTTGCAAAAAAAAGAAGGAACTGGCTCAAATTAAATGGCTCATCTCACTCTGTCAAACTCAACTGCAAGAAACCATGTGAGTTCAGCAAAAATCTGCTATCCGCACTAAGCAAATACAAATAACCTGCAGAGCAGATGGGAGCAGCTGTCTAGGAAAATTTGTACTAATTGTTGCTTTGCGGGAGAATTCACGGCCTCGGCTGTGCAGACTGAACTAAAGCATGGGCGCTGTGCGAGCTCCGAGAGACTCGGTGATCAGCTCTGGTTTGCTTTTCAGAAAGGAAGAGAGGCAGGAAGGCTGGGGGTGAAGCTGCGTAAAGATCTGAACCCTAAAACTAGCAATGCCAGAGCACAAGGAGGCAGAATGAGCCTCTAGAGACCCAGGCAGAGAGACCAGCGTGCACCCCAGCCTGACAGTACCTTCACCACCCTACCCGGGTGCCACTTGCTGGTAAGATTTGACCTGATTTATTCCAATGAGACTTGGAACCACATATTTGCTGGCAGGTATGGGACAAATTCAAAATTTCCTCTCCTGCACTACTCCAGACAGAGAATGGAGACAGCCTCTTTTCATTTAGCTTAGAGGAGTGTTCAGTGCAGGGCTTGGTGGTTCGGGTCATCTTTAAACAGGATTGAAGGGTAATTACAAAGTTTCTCTCTGTTTCAGAGAGAATATCGACTGCATCGGGCTGTAAGTGCTGCAGCACGGGTGTGAGTGAGCTTGGGCTACTCCTGAAGACTTCAGATGCAGAGGCCAGCAACCCCTGCATTTGCAGGGAGGATCTGCACAAAGCTGCCCTTTCAAAACCAGTCTTCAGTTTTCAACACCCAGAAGTCTCTGCCCAATTTGCTATCTTATCCTCCATCACATTTGCTGTCGCTGTGGAGGCAGGAGCTTCAGCACAGCCGCGGTGGGAAACCCATGCGAAAGAGGCAATGAAATTGCCCTGGCTTCTTTCATTCTCCAGGCTGAGCCAAGAGCTGCAAGCTGGCAAAGCCGGGGAGCTTCAACCTCTCCACCAGCTTTTTCATGCTTAAGTGGAGTCACTAACTCTGTTGGGGTTCGCTGGAGCTCAGGAGAGGGAGATATTACAGCCTAACGCAAACGGCACAAAGAAGACTGAACATAATTAAGGCCCTAACGACAAATGTTGGACTTGGGTTTAATCTGCCAAAAAAAATCTCCTTCATAACATCCCCGCAGAGGTATAAAATGCTGAGCAAACCTGGAAAAAAGAAGATAGCGCTTTTCATTTCCTAGACTGATTTATGCTCTACAAACAGTATCACATGCTGTCGCTGACAATTTCATGCTGAGTTACTTATGCTGCCTTCCCGACATAACGATACCTACAGATGGGAAGGAGATTTGGTACGCCTCAAAAAGAAGCGAGGGAATATTTCTATTTGACAGCTTGTTTTCTTTGGTCAATGCATCGAAGGATTTTAGTTCATTATTTCATGTCTAGGCTCAGTTCCCAGCCACCAAAGGGACAGCCGAAGTTGTGGGGTTAGACAGAAACTGAAATACTTTTCCTGATTTTGCCTGAGCAAGTGAACAAGATGTGCCTGGGGACACAGGAATGAATTAATTGCTGTAATCTGAGTCCTGAAGTCCTTGAACGAACATTTTCATTGGGTTAAAAAAGGGGGAATTCAGTGCTTTAAAGCGCTTCTTGAGCCAAATGCCCTAAGCTACAAGGCACCCATGGGTGCTCTGCTGGGGCTGCAGCCCCCAGGGACTGTCTGGAGAGGAGACGCTGGTGGGAGTGGATGGAGGAGGAGGAGGAGGAGGAGGAGGAGGAGGAGGAGGAGGAGGAGGAGGCAGTAGCAGCACAGGGGTAGCACTGGGGATGTGGCTGATGGGGACCGGTGGCTCCAGCTCCCAGCCCTGCCAGGGCTCGGGGAGTTTAGCCAGGCATGTTGTGCGGTGCCCTTGCCTTCACCCAACCGGCCTAATATCCATTCATGATTTAGGATTAGTCTTGGCTTCAAACAGTGAGGCTAGATCTGTAACGTGAGCTGAAATAGCACAGGGTAATAGCCTGTGTAAAGAATGGCAGTAAAGGAATAATATTTTCTTCATATGGCGATTAGGAAAGCAAAGGCGGGTGTTGGGAGAGGGATGGGGGGGGTTGGCTATCTCCCATTCAACACCCAACTGATGGAAACTGGCGTGACTCAGGTCCCTAAATATCTGCTCAGGGCTGTCTCTGTGTCTCGGTGACACAAAGGACGTTTGGACAGGAGAATCCCTTGCAAAGAGGGGCTGGAGAAGACTTGTTGCGAGGCCCCGTGAGCTGTAAACGCTTGAATTCTCATTTGCACTCCTGCCTCCCCCTAAGGTTTTGCAAAAAGCCAGCAAACCCTTTCAGGATGCTGAGAGCATCGTGTGCAGGGTGTTTACGGTGTATTATCGAAAGGCCTAACCCGCATCTCCGCAAACACGTCAGGAGATGCTATTTACTGCCACCGCCAAAAAATCTTCTAAAGGGTTCAAGACGTCATCCCATGGACAGCGTTAACAGCTTGAAAAGGTCAGGCTAGTAAAAACATATATACACAGGATGGCTGAGGTGTAAATTGGCTGCACGGCTTGCACGTATAAATGGGGCGTTCAGTGAGCACGGCCACCTTGAAAGCTCAAAGCAAAAACAAGAGCAACGTTGTGCTGCAAGGAGAGGTCATGTCCCGGGACCTGCGGACCTGATTTCTTCTCCTTCTGCTGAGGGCTCTGCAGAATGAGTTTCAGCAGGTTTAAACTTGACCGGTCCCAGCTGCTGCACTCATCCTGCCCCTCTGTAGATGTTATTGCCCCTGGAGCAGGAGAGACCCAGAGTCTGCACAGGGCTTGGTTCACCATCCCAAGGACACCCCTCGCATCCCTCCCTCCGAGAGGCTTTTGCGTGTGCCTTTGCTTAAATCCAACTACAGCTGTTAACGCGTCCATATTTGCAGTCCTTATGCATTTGCTTTCCAGGAACATTTGTGTTTCGTTGTTTCCAGTGTGCATGGAAATTAGCTTTTGGCTTTCAGAACCCATAAAAGCAGCAAAAATCCTGTTCCCTCAGAACAAGCCTCACCAAAGCTGCTGGAGCGAGCGGAAGACTTTCATTGGCTTGAGTGAGCTTTTAATGCAGGCCTGGCTGTCGTCCGCAATCATGGCACACTTCAGGGCTTAGGGAAAGCAGCTCCAGCCAGGCTGGCTGGACTCGGGCTGCCTTGCTTTGCTGTGAGCTGCATGTGCCACGACGCAGAGCGGCCAGTGGCAGGGAAGAGCTGGGCTCTGCAGAAGTTCACGCTCCATTTCAAGGGATTGCATTGGAGAAGGATGCAGGCGCTCTGCAAAAAGCTTGCGGAACTCACTAGCTAAATGATTCAATGTGCAACAAATTGCTCAGCCCCAGAGTCAGGACAGAGAGAAAGGAAAACCAGGGCTTTGGCATTCCCGGAAAAGTCACTTCTTCCTCCTCTGCCTCCTCTTTACTTGTTGCCTTTCTTGAGAAAATGGCAAGAACTTTGAGGTCAAAGACTCCAGAAAGTCAGTGTCCACCCCAAAGGGACTTTGAGTGTATCTTAGTGTAATAGCAGAAAACTAAGCGAATAATATTTGCCTGCAATCACCATTCTAATGAAGATTTAGCTAGGTGTGAGATGAAGATGCGGCGTGGAGGTTTCCGCAGGCATCTGGCTGGGGAACCCATCTCCAGTGGGTTCCCCTCGGCCTTTCAAGCTGCACCTCGATGGGAGGAGAACTCAAAGCACGAATTCGGCCCATGCCTGGACTGATGTCTGCGTGCCCACGGGCCCGTGCTTAGTGCAGAAAGATTGCCTGGGACTTGGGCAGGGAGCGTTCAGCCTCTCCGGGCTTTGTTCAGGTTCAAATGAGAGGAAATGCTGCATATTTTAAATGCCTGCAGATTAAAGGCTGCTGTTCGATTGCCTGCAGAAAAGCTGTGTTGCTGGGATGTCTTTCACAGCAGTCGAGCACAGGGGGATGTCGGGGACGGGGCGGGCGCTGCCGGGTCCCCTCGCACACCCTTCCCCGCAGCTGGGACCCTGCTTCCCGCGCTCAGCTGGCTGCCTGAGAGCCGCAGGTGGCCCCGAGCTGAGAGCCAAGTCCGAGGGTTGCAGCTGTCTCCGGTCTCCGTAAGGGGCTGAATCAAAGTCCCATGTCTCCAAACACAGCTTGTGCCGGGAACGTGGGGACACATTTTGGTGTCCGGCCATTTGCCAGGCAAGAGGGACATCCAAGGGTGGAAAACAGCCTTTTCCTCCAGTCATCCAGCCCTCCGGCTCTTCCAGCTGCCCGGCGATTGCCCACAGTCTCCTTTCCTGCCAGCCACTGGCATGCACACACGGGTACCGGGGTATCTCAGGTGCCGCTATGGGTACACCGGCTCCTTCCCCTAGTGCAGAGGTTGAGGACAGGATGAGCTTTCCTCCTCCCGTCATCTCCGGGCAGTGGTCCCCCACTTTGTGACTCTGAAATAAAATCCCCTTTGCTGCAAGAACACCAGGCAGGTTTCCCAGCATCACCCAGAGGGACGTCCCCTCCTATACCCCTCTCACCATCTTGTATACCCGTGCAGCGTGTTCACGCAGATCTGGGGAAGCTTTAATCTGCAAATAGATCTTTCCCTGGTAAACAGGGAGCTGTAAAAAGTTTCCCGCAGGACAAATCCCTGGAGGATGATGCTTTGGGAAGCTGGGGAAGCAGCATCTTTAAGCTCTGGGGAAATCAGGCTAAAGCTGATCCTTGCACAGAGCAGTGCCGTTGGGTTCGCTTTGCTTTGATCTCCCCCATCTTTGGCTACTCCAGGTTTTACTAGGAAATGACTCTCGGAGAGAAACCCAAGAGCTCGGCATGTATCGGCTCAGGAAGCTCTTAATCAAGCCGGGAGCTTTCCCAGGCGCAGAGCCACCCCCACGAGCCGGGAGGAAGCTCTCGCAGCCCGGCGTGGGCACTGGCCACAGGCAGCCGAGGCCAAAGGCTGAATCACGGTGACACCAAACCCCCGTAGTTCACAAGCACAGATGCCAGAAACCAGAGGTCAAGTCCCACCTTGGGATGTTCCCCATCACCGCCTCCTTTCCCCGCACCCAGAGGCACCCTGCGCCCTGCGCAGCCCCGGCGTGCAGAGAGCTGTGGGAGCTGGGCAGGGGACAGCCGGGCAGGAGCAAGGGCTCTGGTCTCATGCGAGGCTGGAGGGAATGGGGAGCACCGGGTACTGCTTTACCTGCTGCTGTCAAACAGGGCCAGGGGACAGGCTTGAATGCTCCCGCGCAGCCCCCGGCACAGCTTTGCCTTGGGACAAGTCACGCTCCCCCGGACACCGGGGACCGGGCTGCGTGGAGGCTGCACCCAGGCAGGGGAGATTTCTGCTCGCGGGGTGCAAGTCACGCTGTGCCGCTTGCCCACATGGCCAGAGAGCAAAGCTCAGCCCAGTTTACAGCATGGCCATCGCCACGGGGTCCTCAGGGTCTCCCCTTCCCGAGGAGGGCGAGCGGAGCCCAGCCCCGAGCCTCGCTGCTCCCAGCACCCGGGATGTGCCCTGCAGCCTCGGGCACATCTCGAGCACTGAGAAGATCAGAAAATCTGGCCCCTTTCCCAGGATCGCTGACAGTTTCCCTGACTAACCTTGGGCAAGTCATTTAATTCTTCCACTTTCATTCTCTGTCCAAAAAACCTAAGATAATAACACTTCCTTCTTCCTGTCCATTTAAACCGTGAGCTCTTTATGGGATCGCTCTGGCGATGTGCGATCAAGACGTGTGTGCCTGTGGCTGTGCTGCTAAGGGCAGGGTGATGTCTGCCATGAGCCCTCCTGGCCACAATGAAAACCCACTCGTGGCCCCCCCACTGCCCCTCGGGATGCCCAGGACCCGCAGGAAGGAGCAGGCTCTGCAGCACGCGGTCCCTCGGGGGGCTGCCATCCCCCCATGTGCTCAGGGCTACATCAAGGCAGGAAAGCCTTTAGTGTGGCCAGAGAAGGGCAACGGAGCTGGGGAAGGGTCTGGAGCACAAGGCTGATGGGGAGCGGCTGAGGGACCTGGGGTTGTTCAGCCTGGAGAAAAGGAGGCTGAGGGGAGACCTCCTCGCTCTCTACAGCTGCCTGAAAGGAGGGGGTAGAGAGGTGGGGTCGGTCTCTTCTCCCAGGTAACAAGTGATAGGAGGAGAGGAAATGGCCTCAAGTTGTGCCAGGGGAGGTTTAGACTGGATATTGGGAAATTTTACTTCACTGAAAGGGTTGTCCAGCATTGGAACAGGCTGCCCAGGGAAGGGGTTGAGTCCCCATCCCTGGAGGTATCTAAAAGCCGTTTGGCTGAGGTGCTTAGGGACATGGTGTAGTGGTGGGCTTGGCAGTGTTGGGTTTACGGTTGGACTTGATCTTAAAGGTCTTTTCCAACCTGTGCAATTCTGTGATTCTGTGAAAGAGCTGACCTCTGGGTTGGATGGCCAGGAATTTGGGGGACAGCACTGGGGAGGAGGGCTGCCGATCCATGGCTGGGCTGTGGCCCCTGGGGCTCCCTCAGTCCCTGGGTTCTATGAACTCCCTGGATTTGTCACCAATTCCCTCCCTACGGCCGAAGCTCTACCAGGATCTCTCTGTTGTTTTAAACTGCAAAGCAAAAACAAAGGTTACAAGCGGATGGAGAGATGCCAGGAAAGCCCCAGGAGGGCTAATCCGCGGCAAAACCTTCCTGTACACGAGCTGATGGGCTGCTTCGGACTCCAGCCCAGAGCGCCAGGCTGGCAAGGAGCCCCCAGGCACCGCAGGGTGGGGGTCCCCGGGCAGCACAGGCAGACCCCAGGCAGGTTTCAGACATGGCAGATGGGGGGGGGGGTTACTCAAGTTCGATGAATTTTTCCATCCCTTCAGTGACGGGAAGGAGAAGGGTAGGCAGATCAGGCAGGGTGTTTCACCACCATGCACCACGCAGCCTTCAGCAAGGGAGATCTGTGGTAAAGAGAAGCTGTAGGGCATCCCCCATCAGTCCTGCCCTGCTTGGGGCTCTCCAAAAATGCCGGCCATGCAGCCCGGCAGCCTGGGCCAAGCCGGACTGGGACACAGGGATGCTGGGGACCATCTCTGGGGCCACCACAGCCACCCACTGCCCCGCTCTGTGCCCGCGAGGCCACGCTCTGTCCCAGTCATGCCAGTCATGCGACCAGGAGTTCGCTCACTTTGGTGTTTCCAACCGGGCAGGGCAGGGCTTCCCCTGCATTTGATTTTAGGGGTTTTTTTTGTTTCTCCTGACAAACTGATGAAACCCAAGATTTTTCACTGGATATTTTCCTTCAAACAATCCTGGGTTTGTACTGAAATAATCAGGGTCTGTGTCTTCAGCAACGGTGAGCTGAGAAATTCCAGCTGAGCACCAGTATTTTCTGAGTTTCAGCAGCCAAAAGATTAGGAAATAATACCTTTTTTCAACCAAAACTCCTGGAGAATCTCCTCTGCCCTCATGTCTGATGAGCAAACACACACATACACCCCTCCTTTAAAAAGAGACTTTTACATAGGAGCTCCAGCAGTGCCTGTTTCCTCCTCGGTGTTAAACGCAGAGATGTCCACCCGAGTCGTGTCCCTTCCCTGCCCACGGGGAGAAGGGACCCCAGCACTGCCCCGGAGGCTGACGGGCACCTTGCACCCGGGTGACCGCCCTGGTCCTGCCCTGCGAGCGATGCCCCGTGTTGGCTCTCTCCAAAGCTACTGCTCCAGGAAACCCCAGATCGCTCAAGCTTTCATTAATGACAGCGAGTCGCTGACATGTCCTCACGTCAGCTGCTTAATCAGACTCGCTGCGATCCGGAGCTGTTCATTAAAACAAAAAAGGAAAACACAAGAAACCCAAATGGCTGCTTTATTCGCAGCCAAGGAGCGGCTCGCACATTTTTCTAATAACTCCGCTCAGTCGCCGGCTCCCCCAGCATCAGCAATGGTGGCTCTGGGCAACTTCTTTTGGCACGGGATTTCCCCTTCCCATCTGCACACCTGATTTCTTCCCATGGGAACCAGGGGCAGGGGAAATTTTTCCATTATTCCCACGTCTATTTTATGACAGTTTAACCCCTGTCAGCTGAAAGCCCACCTCCCCTGCAGCCTCCTGCTTTTTCCAATGGAAAGGCCATTAAATCTGACAGCAACATCTTTATCCTTTCAAGTGGCTCTGTCCCAGCGCTGGGCTCCAGGCTCTGCAAGACACACCGCATCCAAACCTCCCAAAACTGACCCAGAAGCCAGTGTCAAATAGGCAAGGATAGCTGGAAGTTGCCTGAAAACAGGAGTCCCCATGGTTGCTAAACTGGGACCAACAGCTCCTGCTTACCCCATTCACCAGCTGGGCTTCCAAAAAGGAAATAGTCCTTTTTCAGTACAAGCAAGAAGAACCCAGCCCGGGAGCTGGGAGCGATCCAGTCCCAACTCTGTCCGTGGGGATTTCGGGTCTCACGGCAGAAGCCGACTGCTGCAGGACAGGGGAGGTTCGCTTGGATAGATACGGAGGCATTTCCCCTCTCCCAAGGGATCCGTAAGGCACAACCAAGGCTAGGAAAGCAATAAAGAAAAAGCCCATCTGGACGGCGCCCTTCTTCTGATTCATAATGTTAAATAAAATGCCAGAAACTGATCTCTTTTTTTTTTTTTTTTTTTAAGCAGCCAGTAGGCCCTTCATATTTTCCCACTTACATCATCCAACATGGTTTGAATCTACAGTGACTGGTAAAGCCTCAAAGGCATAATTGCAGTTGTCTTAGGAAAGTGAAATCATATGGTGTTCCCAAAATCCCCTCCCCCTTGCTTTTTTCCTTTTCTTTTCTTCCCCCCCCTTTTAATGTTTCTCACTCAGCTTCCAGATGTTTCCTGAGGAAAAAAGAAAAAGAGCAAGAAGCAAAGCAAGGCGGAGAGGAGGGTGCTGTAGTGGAAAAGGCCACGTGGCAGCGAGAGCTCCCCGGCCAAAGGAGTGGAGCGGTGAAAGCCGCAGCCTTTGTTCAGAGCAGCCCGGCAGCTCCCCAGCTGCTGGGGCACAGCGATCTTGCTGCCCGTGGACCCGATGCTGGACCACACTCTCCCATCCCATCCCATCCCAATCCTGCTGGGAGCTGGCCCAGCCTCTCCATCACCCCACGGTCCAGGCTGGGAACCCCGTAAAGGTGCTGAGCTGAGCAAGGGGCGCTGAGCATCAACCTACGCTCTGGACACAGTCAGCCTCCACATTCGGGGAAATCCCAGAGCCATGTAGGACTTCCTGCAGCCCTACAACTCAGACCAGGCTCCTCACCTGCCTGTCACCCCGTATCGAAGCGGTGACTCCCAACAGAGCCTTTGCCAGCCCCTTCCTGAGCTCTGAGCACTTTCAGGACTTCGATAAACCACCATTTCTGTGGGTTGCCAATGCCTTCGTGGAGGCACTTCCACCCACCCACAGACCTTGGGCTTAGGGGGTGAGTTTGCACCTAGAGACCCTCACATGAAGCACTCGCATCAGTTTTTAAAGACCCCGAAGTGCTGCAGCTATCCAAGCCCCACTGACCCTCACCTATGATTGAGGGTGAAAATTTATGACAGTGCTGGAGTGGCAAATGGCCTGGTAGAGACAGAGCCCTGCACCCTGACACCAGAGGAGCACCTCTGTCCCTGCAAACAGCCTCACTACAAGCAGAAATGCTCACCCCGTGATTTAGGCAAGCACAGCCTAGGCATGGTTTCAATTAGGGCTGTAATTTACTGAGCTGGCTTGGAGGAGGGTAATGCAAACTCCAAAGGAGGTGCCTGAAACCCTGCCTTCTCTCCTCCAAGCTCCCTTTCCTTGGGGAAAGGGAAGAAGGAGTCACACCCTGCTGAAAATGCCTCTTTCTTCCTGCACAACACCTGCCGTGCTGGGACCAGAAAAGCTGTGGTCCCAGAGATCAGGGATAAGCCCCGTCGGTGGGGCAGGCTGTGCTAACCCCATCTCGTGCCTCTCCTACCCTGCAATAGGAGAAGCCGCACTGCCCGCAGGAGGAGATGGCGAGGGGTGAGCTCAGAGGGGTGAGCTTCATGTCTGCCAGGTAGCCAGACCAGCCTTGCCTCCCTCCCCAACCAGCAGAGAAATCCCGTCTGTAGTGCTTTCCTGCAGTTTTGTAGCGGCTGTAAGAAAGCGAGGGTGGCCCCGTGCTGCAGGAATGCCCTTCCCTTTGGGCTGGCAGAGCAAAGGACGCAGCAGCAGTCTCAGCACCGTTCCCCCACAGCACACAGGGTGCTGCAGCCCCAGGAGACCACCACGATGAAACTGCTTGACCAGTGGGCCCAGCAGAATTGTTAGGGAGCAAGGTAGGTACAGTTTACCAGAAAGGAATCAAGCACTTCCTAGGGACTAGAGAGCCCTCCGAACTAGTAGCATGAGGGGGTGGGAAGGGATGCAGCCAGCTAAGAATTGTTGAGAGTCTGGGTCAAATGCATCTCTGAATCAACTTAAAGACCTCAAAATTAAATCATATCCAGTGTCTTCATAGCATCAAACTCCTAATAGTGAGGGGGTGGTTTCCAGCCTCCTGTTGGGAGTGCAAATACAGCTCATCCAAACCCATTCCAGATGTTCTGCCCTTGCTGGAGAGGAGGGAGGAACCATAGCTGCAGCCTCCTGGGTCTGTTCCTGAGTTGTCTTAGAAACAACACTGAGTGCAATGCCTCCCATCTCCCTGCTCAGAACAGGTAGTAGGCTGAAGGGTTGTGTAGTTGTGCAAGATTGTTGGTTTGTGCCTTCCCAGGGCAGGCACAAAAAGGGTTAAATGCAATCTGCATGTGAACACATCTCATTTGTACAGAGCCAAGGACTGGGAGAGCTTGTGCTTCATCCTGCAGGCAAAGTTTGAAGGGCCTTCTCTACCCTCAGCACACAGTTTACCATTCCCAGTGGAATAGAAATCTAGCTCCACCCAGGGCAAGAATGAGACCTGGCTGGAGGAGCCGGAGTAAGAAAAGGAAATTTAGCCTCTAAAAGATTGTCTTGAGTTTCTAGATAGTCTGTACTTTTGCTTTTCAGCCTGGGCCAACCAGACGTTACAATCACAGGCCACTGCCCAGCTCCACACCAAGGCCTGCCTGTCTGCATCACCGTCCACATTCAATAGAGCCACTGTGTTCTTCCCCGGAGAACTCAGCATGACTGACCCTCGAAATGGGCATCTCAGTCCACACGCCACGCAACGCTCACCAGCACAGGAGCTCGGGAGTTCAAACAGTGATAAGAGAAAGAAAAAAGGGGCAGAGAGAGAAGGAAAGAAAGAGACAACCCGTGTGGTATTCACGTCTGGGAGCGGCAGAGTCAGAGAGGCAGCATCAGCAAAGTGTTCAGCCTCGCACAACCCTCCCTGTGTTACAGTGCGACTTGGGTTTGGCAGCAGCTTCACCCCGGTTGCCCCCCACTGTCCTTCTGCTGGGAGTGCGTGGGTGCACCCCGCTGCGCAGACACGCGTGGGTGCCCCCCCGCTGCTGCTGATGCCCCGGGGAAGGGGAAGAGGGAGCGTTTGTGGGAGACCCGAGCGAGGGAGGCTGGAGCGATGGGGGGGCGCAGGACCAGTTGCCAGGGCGTTGCCATGGCGACTCGCCGGCGCGGCCAATGGGAGGGCGCGGCGGCGGTGGCTGCGCGGTGCTATGGCGCCACCTGGTGGGCGCGACGGGGCGCGGCAGCGGCACCGCCGGAGCCCGCCCGCGGGACGGACCCTGGCACGGCCCGGCCCGGCCCCGGCCCCGGCAACAGCGCCGAAACCCCGGGGGCTTCACCCACGGGCGCAGGCTGAGGCCTCCCCGGTGATCCCGAGCCCCACCGGTTTGCGAGCTAAAGTTTCACGGCAGCTGTTTTACGCCGTGCAATGCCGGAGCGGAGCGCAAGAGTTAAGTGAGTTCTTTTGTCTTCTCTGATCTTGATAAACCCAGTGGGAGCCTAAGGTCCCAAGTTTAAAAGCTTTGCTTCCTTGCATAAACTTGCCTTCATGTTAGCAAGCCACAGGCTTCCTCTGGTCCTCCCCAAAACTGCTTTGCAACGGGTGCAAGCTCTAACTTGTTCACACTAGGAAAGCAAGCTGGTCAATGACAGCTTCCCGAGACTTCCCAAGAAACCTGTCCATAGCACTGGCTTCTTATTCTGGTGCCTAACACTGGTTTCCATACTCTTATCCTCTTCAGACCATGCAAATCATGTAAACACAACAGGCCCAGGGGCGTTCCCTTCCCTTATGACACCAAGCTGATGTGCTGGATTTTCCTTTCAGGTTGAATTTTTCCCATGGGAAAAAGAAAAATGCCATTTACGCAGCACTGTCAGGAGTGGAAATAGGCCCCTTACACACACCCTCTCCTAGCATTACAGGTGCTAGAACCAAGCCCTGTGGGAGAGGGGCTAAACTGTACAGCACCAGTCACCAAAATGTTTGGCCTCTCAGCAGAGTAGAGAGCAACAGTGTAGTTCAGGGCTGTTGTAGGCAAAAAAACACAGCTGGAATTGTGAAATCTTACAGGTGGGAGATAACTGGATGTATATCTATAGGGAGGGGAATAGCAAAATTGAAGTTTTGAGCTCTCAAACAGAAGCTTGCTATGCACAATCTGGAACCAGTGCAGGCTGATTGTAAATTTTGATAAAAGAAAGTGAAATATCCTGAATCCTGCAACTAATAAAGAGACAAGGGACATAGCCACTGATCAGGAGGCTGATCCCACATTGTGCTCCTGCACATAGACTAATTTTGATCAGGGAAAAAATGGGGACTTATATTTCTGGAAAGAAGACGAGGCCAGAAAGAAGGATTCCCGAAATGAAGAAGTGTTCTTTGGAGAGAAGTAGGGGGTCTGGAAAGAAAGGAATTTCCTCATGGCTGGAGGAAACATCCTGGGATTGGTCAGACGCTGGAGATCAGGGAGATGGGTGGAGGCAGACGCGGGGGATGCTCAGGGAGCTTGGCCGCCCGGCCGGGCCGGGGAACGCAGCACTGGGGGGAGCAAGTGAGTCGGTGTGAGGGAGCCGAGCCGGCGAAAAGCTCAGGACAGATAAACCCAGATCCACTCCGGGCTGTCCTTTACCCTGTCTTGCCCGTGACAAGGGCACACGGCTTTGCCATACCCCTGCTTTTCTCCTCTGTGCTCAGGGTCAGAGCAACCCAGTGCTCCAAAGACCTTGTGCTGTTTTCTACTCAGGTGGGGAGGCAAAGGGGTCCTCTCTTTACTCCATTTTCTCCTCAGACCCTTTGTCCTGGCTCTCTGCCCAGCTCCTCCGCCAAGTCCTCAACCTTCAGGTCACTGCCCAAGTGCCCTGCCTGTCCCCAGGGTCTCTCTGCCCTGCGGCCGAGCGCTGCGATGGAGAGCTGCTCCGGTGGGGCAGACGTAGCAGGTACCACCACCAAAGTCCCTTGAGCAGGGTCTGCCCCTGAGCCCCACAGACCTCCCTGTGCTGTGACAGAGGACATGTATTTATGGACCAGCCTTCTGAACCAGGGCTTACTATGGAGGTGCTCAGGCTGAGGCTGCAGAATTGGTCTTCAGCCTTTTGTTTCGCTCCTTAGGACCCGGATTTTGACTTTTAAATCACTTCTATAAAACTCTATAAATAAATCACATTCTGTGCGCTTGAGTCAACATTAGCCTAAAAAATACCCTCCTTATAGCTCATGTCAGGCAAATAAGACAGGCTTGATAACTGGAGAGAGTGATTTATAAAGGCACCATATGGGAGCTTGTCTAAGAATTATAATTGATTAGTGAGCGGCAGAAATATTGCCAAGGTACGGAGCATGAATACCTCAAAAGTTTAGCTCCTTCAAGGGGCCTGGCACTACAGTGACTCTGGCGTTCATTCCAACCTGAACCCTGTAAAATCACCCTCTGTCCACACCCCAGTGGCAGCCAATTCCCTCAGGGGCTTCTCACCCTTGTCACCCAGGAGCAGAGGTGCTGAATCTGGAAGTATGCTGATAACTTGAGGACACGATTCATCCCAGGATAGCAGAGGTAGGCATGTAAATGCAGCCGTCCATCTGCCAAGCCCTTTTTTTTCCCTTAGTGCTCCTGGAAGAACAACTGGCCTGGGATCTGTCTAGACACTGCAGGCAGGTATCAGGCAGCGATTATTTTCGTGGCAATACCTCCAGGTGCCCACAGACTGTCCCAGGCAAGCAGGGGGGGGAGGAAAGTACCGTGGCTTCTCTCTTAATGAAGGATTTGGGGCTCAGGGAACATGAACAAGACCCCACGGCACACTGAGCACTTAGTACGTGTCGGATTCATTCCCCACTGTGTTGCAGCTCACGCTGCTTGCCCGGGGCTGTCCTGCGTCTCAGCATGAAGTTGGGGGTCTCTCAGTGCTGTCTACGCATAAAAAGTGCTCCTTACAGACCTGCGGCCTGAAGTGTCTCAACAGGCAAGAAGAGAGAAATAAAAGACTCTAAATAGAGTGCGTGACAAAAATTCATATTTCTAGCAGTAGGTAGCATCCAGAGCACATTAGACAAGAGTTGTTGAGTTAATTAGAAATGTATATTTGATACCCCGCCTGAACAGGGCCCTGCACGCTGCTAAGGTTTAATAATTGATTTGTAATTTATTTGCCCATTAATTCTTCCTCTTTCAGAGCGGAGCCAAGAGCTTGTGCACACTCGTCCATCATCCTGGCCAGCAGTGCCGCAGCCCCT
This sequence comes from Mycteria americana, assembly GCF_035582795.1. Classification (NCBI taxonomy): domain Eukaryota; kingdom Metazoa; phylum Chordata; class Aves; order Ciconiiformes; family Ciconiidae; genus Mycteria; species Mycteria americana. The sequence continues at coordinate 10,115,778 of NC_134381.1, read as the reverse complement.
TCTCCCACAGAGCTGTCGGAGGTGACAGACTGGAGCCTCGTGCAGGCTGTAATTAGTTACTTACTTCAGAAGCTTTTTATAGGAGACTGCGTGCCTCTTGAGAAAGATTAACAAAGGGTTTATTTCCTGCGGGCTCGGGCCGCGTGTCAGCAAAACCCAGGCTCCAGAAATTATTGATTCGCTTTCCATAAGGTTTGCATTTTCAAGGTAAGTGATTTGGCTGTTACAGGCATCACGTCCCAGGGCTCCATTCATCACGGCACAGAAACGGGGCTGACCGAACCACTGGGAGCAGGTTCAGGTTTAAACAGAGGCTGCAACACTTTCTCTCCCTGTCACCATGTATTACAACAGGAAAAAAGGTTTCCAGGGTGCCCATTCCCAGCTAATCAGAGAGAAAACATAATTGCGATCCCCAGGTGACTGCAAGACCCCCCGCTCCCTTCTGCTGCCACAGGATCAGGGGTTTTATAGGCTGATTCCTATATGCTCATTCCTTTTATTTGCCACATGTTTTCTGACTCTTCAGGACTGTATCTGAGTTGTAGTTTTCAAGCCTTTTACCGCAAAGTGGATTAGAAGCCCCCATTGCTTTCCAGAGGAAAACAGAGTTTGCCAGATGACTGGGAGATCCCAGGGTCCTGGAAACCAGTGACAGCCCACATGGGCCAGCGGACACGGAGACATCCAGGAGCACCAGGACAAACAAGCAAAATCCCAGCAGGATGGAAAAGAGTCCAAACAACAACAGTTGGCAAGCGAGAAAGTATTTTGAATAGACAAGATGGACATTTCACAGAGGTAAAGATCACATTTTTAATAAAGAAACATACAGATCACACCCTTGCGAGGAAGGAGAGCCCTCTGTTTCTGCCCGGTGCTGCAGAGCAGAAGCAACCATCTCCCCTCCCATCTCAGCAGTCCTCGTCCTCTTTCTACTGGCCTGAAAAAACTCTGGCTGTGGGGAAGTGCTCTAAAGATACAGGCAATAAGGCGAGAAAAAGAGGTGAATGTGGGCAGGAATGGCTCTTCCCCACGTGGGCATGGCGGAGGCATGGCAAAGCCCCCCGGGAAGGTCGGGAGGCCCAGAGACAATTTTGGTAGGAGCAAGGCCACAGAACAAGCCAACCTTCATGTGTGAAGTCTCACATAGAGCTGCTGCTATAAATAAGGTCCATGGATTGATTGCCATAAATCATAACCCTGCTGATATCCCAGAGCTCTCGCAAGCAGCAGGGATGCTCATGTGGCTGGTTGTTCTCCCTTGGCAGAGGCAGGAGAGAGATTAGTCACTCGTTGTGTTTCCTGAAACCACCTCCTCCCTCCCCCACAAGACAACGTCTTGAAAAGGAGGGATTTGAAGTTCCTTGTGAAAAAGGCTACAACAGGTCTTAATCATTGAGTTCCCCAGATTTGTAGGATCAAGCCCTCATACTCCTGGGGAAAGTGCTGCCAACAGCAAGGTTACTGCTTATTTCGAGCGGAAGAAAATGAGAATCCAAATCATCTTCCTTTGAGGTTAAAAAGCTCATTTCTGCTGTGTTTACTGGCATGACATGGAGACTGTACTATAGCCCTGTCCTCTGGACCAGATCAAAGGGGCTGTGTCCGCTCCCACCGGAGCTGGGTTCGCCCTCGGCCGCAGGCTGACCTGGTCCAGCAAATGCTACAGAACTGCAGCGGGCGGGAGCTGCGGAGCAGGATTCGCTGTGTGCTCTGCTCGCACAGCGATGGCATCTGCCTGGAGGATGATCCTCCCCAACAGCACAGAAACCCCATCCAGGGCTCTCCGTAGAAGCACAGCCTGGTTTAGTGGTTACAACCCGGGGCTGCAAAAAAGCACCCGGTTCCTTTGTTTGCTCTGTCTGTAACTTCCCTGACTTCAACAGTGTTGTTCCTGATTTACATCCCCATGAAGATATGACAGCCTCACCCTGGACAAGGTCCCTCAGCAAAGCGCCGGTGGTCAAACCCAACAGCCCCAGCAACACCCCCAGCCAGCAGCAGCCCAGGGACTGCTCCCCTCCTGTGAACTCTTTAAAACCTTTTCTACAAATGTACTTTTCTTAAAGTTCAAAATGTTCTGGGCATAAATCCTTCTCCTCCCTTCCATGCTACTGGAAGTTTGCTACCGGCTGTATATTTTTAGATTTTAAAAATGTCACCCTCAACTGCTCTGAGCACACGTAAGTACTATAAGAAACAAACCATATAGACTTCCTGTCAATAACACCAGCCTCAGATGGACTCCCTGCAGCCCTGGCAGAGTAAATTATAGCCTTCCCCCCCCAAATGATGGCTGGCTGCTTATTATTGGCTTTCATCTTTATTGCCTCTTAAGGTAAAATGGTTGGAGTGACAACAGCAAAATAGCTAGCCACAAATTGTCTCTCCTGCCGGCCTTCCTCCCGCTTGTCAGCAGGCTGAGATGCTCGGAGAGCCCCCAGCAGCAGCAAGCATGCTGAATTGGGCTGCGTGCACCCTACCAAGCCATCCAGGGGGCCTTCCTAAACCCCACCCAGCCCTGGACACCCCCTGCCCTCTTCCCTCCCCTCTCCTGCCGCAGTCGCTGCAGGGACCAAGTGACACAGGAGGGGATACACCAAAGGAAGCACTGGACACTTGGCCCCATTTCAGCCCCTCACTTACACCACCACAAGTTTTCCTTGTGTGAGAGTGTTATCCCACGACCTGGACAAGGAGGCCAAAATCATGAAGGACGTTCCACGTTCCAGTCTGAACCCTCCTTATCAACTTTACCTAAGTCCTGGCCTTCCACCAGCTCCTGTTTGACTACAAGAGCATCCCATATTAGACACCAGTGAATCCACAGCTAGCTGGATGGTGCAAATGGCTCTACACGTGGGGAATGTTTCATGTGGCTCATCCCTTGCTCCTAAGCACACAAATTAGCCCCTAAGACCCACCCCACTCCCTCTGCTGCCACCAGAACAGTCTGGTTTGTGCCTGGGGACACGGTGCTGTGTAGGGTCCGAGCTAAAAACTGGCTGAACTGAGCTGCACTGGCTTTGTCATGCAGAGCCTGAAACTTGTGGTAAGCACTTTTGATGTGCTTGAAAGAATCTCCTGTAAACAAACCTCTTCCAAGGGGCAAGGCAGAGAGCTTGGGGCAGAAGAGGTGGGAATTTCCAGCAGGGAAAGATGGCAGAGGCAGTGGTCCCCTAAAAAGAAACAAGATTTATCAGCACGTGAAGACCAGGTCCTTCCAGGCAGGGGTTAATCCATGGGGTCTTTGGGGACCCACCTCCACCCTCCAGATAGCAGGAAATTGTGCACAGCACGTTCTTTGCCATAAGGAGGGAAACATTTTTGGAGCAGGAACAGACAGGCCAGAGCAAGCTTTTCTCATCCAACCGGAGTCTGACGGGAGGATCCGGTTTCAGAGGATTAGGTAATGTCTTCGGATCGCCCAGGAACCCACGTCCTGATGTGTCTGCTCAAGCAGCAAGCTGGGAGGGGAGGCAGATGTTGATGGCCACAGACACACAGGAGCAGCCCTCCCAGTCTGGCCCCGCTCGGCCTTCTCGCTCGCTGGCAGCGTGTGGGCAGGGATGGGGCAGAGATGGGGCAGGGATGATGGCCGGTGACTGATGGGGGGCAAGAGACCCAGGGGGACAGTGCCATCCCTCTCTCTGCTCCTCCTGTGGCACATCGTGGTCAGAGACTGATTGCCAGTCCAGTGGTGAGGAAGGGCTTTTCCCTTACTCTGGGCTGGTGGGACGTTGCAGAGGCAAAGGTTTCCTCTGTCTGCAGCGGACGGCGTAACCCCGCTCCCACGCTCTACCAGGACATCGGAGACCACCTTCCCTGCCGTCGACATGAAGCCCTCCAGCTCCTCCAGCCCCTCCTGGTAGCACAGTGTCCTTAGGGCCCCACCGCCCTCCTATGATGGTGGCAGTGCCATACCCCTGCTCCTTTCCCACCACAACCAGGGCAAGAGGAAAGCAACGCCCTGCATGGGGAGAAACGGGCAGGGAGCCTGCAAAGTTCACAGGCAGCAAAGCAGGAGGGTGGTGGGAGGCTGCGGTGGGCGGACGGGGCTGGGTGGGAGCACCCTCCCCACGCTGTTCCTTGCCACCGGCAGAGGTTGGACTTGATGATCTTAAGGGTCTTTTCCAACCTATACGATTCTGTGATTCTGTGATTCTGTGACCTTGAGCCAGGCGATTCGCCCTCCCTCCTCTCGTCTCCCTCCCCGGCTCGCTCCAGCTCTGCGGTGAGCTCATACAAGGTAGCCCCTGCCACGGCAAAGGATGTGGCTGAACTTATTACTTGGTAGGGTGCTTTTATGTCATAAATTAAAAGGTCCAGACAAAATTAACACCAAGAGCTGTGTCCTCAGGAATCACAATGACTCAAACACCAGCTTTTTTATAAGAAAATAAATGAAATTACTTGGCTGTTTTACTCATTGAGCTGTTCTACCTTTAACAGTATCCTAACAGACTCTTGTGTCTTCATTTAATTTTCTTCAGCCTAATACCCACCATAAAAGAAATACAGCAGAAAGCCTGTCTGATAACTTTAGCGAATTTCCATTTGACCCTCCCCCTGGGTTTTGGGTTGAGTGTTGAGTGAATGAGCTTTAAAAGCATCTTTTCATTTAGTCTTCCACAGCAGAAAATCACCGAGCCAAGAATCATACCTCACTTTGTCAGTAGAAAAACAAGATGTGGGCTTAGTGGAATTGAGTTGCGTTGGAGCACGGTATGGAAAATCTTGCATATAAAGCCAAACAAGGTTTCACTGCCAGTGTTGTAACGGAGAGAGATGCAAAATTTTTGTGGCTAGTGTTTCTCTCCTGTGCCTTGGGATCTCAGGCTCTTTGGAAATGAAAGATACTCATTTTAGGCAAGGTTTTACTTTAAGCATTTTGTTAACCCTTTGTCACACTGCAAGGAAAAAGCAGAAGCTTGTATTCTTTGAAGGAAAAATGAACTAAAATACTTAAGATGCAGTGTTTTAGGCGGCGGGCTGTTGATCTGCGCAACTCGCCGCAGCAAGAAAATTCCAAGTCAGGGCAAGGAGGAGGGAAGGGAATGGAGGTGACCGACAGCGAAGCATGTTTTGGGGATGGAAAGCTCCTCAGCAGACAGGCTCAGAAGGGCCTGAGGTCCATGCAGGGCACCAGGGAGCATGAGAGGGAGGCAGCGTTTAGCTTCACGAATTTTGCAGCCTTCCAGGATGCTATCGAAAGCGAGTGACAAAGTAAAACACCAAGATTTTTCTGTCGGTTGTTCCGCTCCAGCCTCGGGGCTGGCCTGGGCAGGAGGAGCGGGAGCCCCGGGCAGGGATAGCGGGCATCCCGGGCAGGGGGAGCGGGAGCCCGGGCAGGGGGAGCGGGCATCCCGGGCAGGGATAGCGGGCATCCCGGGCAGGGGGAGCGGGAGCCCCGGGCAGGGGGAGCGGGAGCCCCGGGCAGGGATAGCGGGCATCCCGGGCAGGGGGAGCGGGAGCCCCGGGCAGGGGGAGCGGGAGCCCGGGCAGGGGGAGCGGGAGCCCCGGCAGCCGCCCCGCTCCTCCCGCACGGGCAGGGCTCGCTCCGGTCGGGAGGTGGCAGCAGCACTTTGCTCTTTGCTCGGACGGGCCACGCCGGACCCCAGGGGCTGCCCGGGGCACTGCCACCCCTGGCTAATCCCCGGGGGGGGGGGGGCATTAGCCCCGCTCCTGGGAGCCGCTGGCCCGCAGCCTTCTCTAAATGCAGCCTCTGCGCTTCAGCCTCCTGCCCTGCGTGCGCAGTCACCCAGGCTCACCCCCGGCCCAACCGCCCCGGGGTCCCCGGCCCAAGTCCCACCAGGGAAACGCCCGGAGCGCAGCTCCCACACCGCCCTGGGGAGCTGGGGTTGGAGTGGGGAGCTCTGAGGCAAGGAAGGGTCATCAGCTGGGTCCTTAAGTGCGTCCCCACCGCTTGAAGCCCCACATTTTGTCCACACCAGGGACTGACCCTGAAACCCAGGTCCTCCAAGCTGGCTGGGCGCCGATCTCCCAGTGCGCCCATCTGGTCCCGTTTTCACCCACAGATGGGCGAGGCGGCGGAGGCACCCTGAGGCACCCTGAGGCACCCTGTCTGTGCAGCTTGATGATGCCATGGGGAGACCCGTGGAAATGTCGCTTGGAAAATGTGCTGCAGAAGGCCAAGGTGCGCTTTGCAGCCCCGGTGCGGGGGGAAGGCTGCCCCATGGGGCACCGCGGGACCCCGACCCCGGCCCCGGGGCCAGCTGGGGTGAAAAGGCTACTTGAGAGAGGTCAGGAGGAGAAAACTAACCTGCTTTTCTTTGGCAATTATGAAGTGACAAATTACCAGTGAAAGAGCTCATCTGTCTGTATTTATTTGTAGAGCCCCTCCTCACTGCAAAACTAAGGCACGGAGAGGACCAAGACCACAGCCTTTCTCTTAAGGATTTCAAAACAGTCTGCTGACACCTCACTCCATCTCTGTCAGCGCTGGGGATGTGCAGAAATTAAGTGGCCAGCCTGGTGCCACCAAACAAGATGCATTTCCAAGACTGAGCACCCCGAGCATGCTCTGCAGCCCCCGACACAGCATCTTCTGCTCTGCATCCCCTCAAGCACCTGCAGGACCATGGTGGTGTTTTGCAGAGGAAGCTGAAGTCCCCTCCTGATCCCACACTTCCAAGAGCTCAGAGTTTAAGGAAATCTAATATTCAGAGGTTCTTGATAAACCAGAGCTCTGGACCCCTTTGTGTGTGCCATCGCTGAGCTCCATGTCTGCATGCTGCTCAGAGGGCAAGGGCGAATCCTGCGCACACCCAGCCCCGAGACAAAACAAAAGCCCCAAGCCATCGCATGTGAGAAATGTTTAATTGCATTACAACCATCTTCTGTTATCAAGGAATCAGGAGGGGAGTCAAAACAGGCACTTTGATCCCAGCAGAAGCTGGAGAAACAGCAACAAGTTGGCCAAGGTGCAAACCTCCTCCTCCCTCGCCAGCAGCAGAGGAGGAGGAGCAGGGCCCTTCCCCAGAGCCAGATTTGGGGGCCTGGGAAAGCCCCCCGCCTTCGTGGGGGGGCAGCAGCAAACACAGCAGCAATCACCCACGAGCAAAAAAAAAAAAAAAAAATCAGTGGCCAGCTTGGCTTTGCTTTTCTTTCTGTTATTAGCACCTTTAAATATAGAAGCAAACCCCGTTTTCAAAGCAAAGTGTGGTTTTCAAGCCAGTGGGCAGCAATAACCCGGGCAGCCCACGGTGCAAGGGCGAGCATCCCAGTGCCCCACGGATCCCGGCTCGCTCCATCCCGGGAGATGGGGGAAAAAAGCCCTCAGGAAGGGAGGTAAATATTTACTCTCTAAACACAAACTGCTGCCTGGAGGTTAACAAGACACGTAACCACCCTCTGCAACAGGAGCCATCAGATGTGTGAGCGCGGCCGGCCGGGTGCTCCCGGCCCCTGGGGTCTCCCAAAGCGGGGTGGGGGGGTGGGAGAGGGCAGCAGCCCTGTGCTGGGTGGCAGCAGGTTGCTGCTGAGGCTGCTAATCCCCCGCGCCCCTTCCCTGCCCTCCGCAAGCCACCTCCCAGGGCTTCCCAAATGAAAAAATATTGCGGCCAAGTTAGAAACACATGGATCGTCACTAACCAAATTGAAACTCTTATTTTCCTTCTCGATTTGACCGGCTCTGCAGCCGTCGGGGGAGGATTTATCTCTGCTGTAAACCCAAGAGCAAGTTCAATCTTGTTTGTACCTAGCAACAAATCCAGGTTAAGCTAAGGCCAGCGCTAACGGCTCCTGTTCGTGCACACGCTGCACTGGGGCAGCAATGCTCCCGCTCCGCAGGCACTGATGTGACTCCAGGAGGGATGGCAACCGGAAAACAGCCCGCTGTCCCCATGTGTCCACCCGAGCTTATCGATACGCCCTTGTCACCAGGCTGGGGGTGCTGCCCAGCCTCCATGGCCCCGTGCTCTCAGGACGTGCCCCTGGGTCAGAGGCTCCCCCCAAAGCCGAGCCCCCCCGCCAGGCAGAGCTGGGAGGGCTTTGCCGGGTGCCGCGATGGCACGGGGACCGTCCCTGCCCGCAGCCCTGCGATGCGCCCAGGGTGGCCTCGGGCACCCCACTGCCACCCACGCAGGGAAAGGCCAGGGTGACCTGCAGGCGCCTGGCCGGCACGTTCCCTCGGGGGTCCGGCCACGCTGGGCATCCCAGCGGCCACGACGGCCACTTGTCCCGTGTGTGGTCCAAGGCAAGGAGGAGGGGGACACGCCGGGGGGCAGGGGGAGCGATGGTGACCCTAGCAGGGTGCAGCTGGAGATGGCAAAGGGATCTGAAATTCATGCAAGGGAAATTCCTGAGGGGAAGGAAAAAAACAAAAAAAAAAAATCTCCTTCGCCGAGTCTTGGGGTTCCCCCACGCGCGGTTCTGCCGGTGCTCCGCACAGCCAGGCTGGATTTACTCCGACTCGGCCCCGCGGCGAGCAGGAGGGACGGGCCCCCGGGGATGGGCACCCTCCAGGGCGATGGGGACCCCCCGATGGGGACCCCCCAAGGGGGACAGCTGCCCCATGGGGGGACCTGAAGGAATAACTCAAGACACACTGGTGAAGAACAAAAGAGGACTTGGACTGGATTATATTTTAAAATGCTCATATATTTTCTTTTTTTTTCTCCTTTTCTCTTTTTCTTTTTTTCTTTTCTTTTTTTTTTCACAATTCTAATACAATTGTTCATCAAAATACTGGCGTTTCCAGCAGCAATTCTTTTTTTTTTTTTCTTTTTTTCCTTTTTTTAAGTGAATAATAATATACGGTAGTGATTTCACAGTAAAACAGACCTGCGGGAACGCCGGATATACGTGACAAAAGACACCCCCAGACCAGCCCGCCCCCTCCCCCCCCCCCCCCGAAAAAGATTTTGGAAGTGGGGGAAAAAATAAAAAGTTCATTCAAAAAAATTATTTCAAAAGAGATTTCATATAAAGCCTTTAAAACACGGTCAAAAGCTTCTCCCTCTTCTCCAGATCCCTGTCCCTGTGGCTGAACATTTACAGAGAGAGAGAGAGAGAGAAAGAGAAAAATAGAGAGAGTTTATAACAATCTCTGTAGAAGAAACAAAACAATCCAGAAAGAAAATATCCAAGAATATGTAAGGGATAAAATTACATTTGTACAAAAATAGATTTTTAACTTTATTGATGCTTTAGATATTTTCCTTATCTTTTCTCTTTTTTTTTGTCATTCTAAATTTTAATGTATTTTATTTTTTTAGCTATGCATCCCATAGCCAAGGCAACCATCACTAAGTATTGGGAATTGCTAAAGCTATTTTTACTCAAAACCACCTGCTGCTCAGAAGAAAAACAAAACAAACAAACAAAAAAAAACAAAACAAAAAGGCATCTTAAAATAGATGCATTTCCTTTGTCTCGAGGAATAAAGATCCACATTTGGCATCTGCCAATTCGGAAAGGGTTTCAGATACAATGTACTCGCTTACATGAAGCAAAAAAAAAAAAAAAAAAAAAAAAGGCAAGAAAAAAAATAGGAAAAAAGAATTGACTTAAAACAAAACAACCACAAAAAGTCTGTAATTGCTACGGTTATAATATATGTATATGTGAGTGAGGATATTTATACAGTGTATATATCTACAGTACATACATGTATACACACGCACATATGTATCAACTTAAACCAGATCATGCACGCTCGTCACTGATGGGGACAGCATCAGCTCTTGAGCCACGGCCCCGCCATCTTCAACCCTGGTTTTGGCCAGAGCCGAGCCCCAGCAGCGCGGCGGCTCTGCTCCCCGGGCAGCGGCGGGGCGGGGGGGCAGCGAGGACCGGGCGGCCGCCGGCTCCCACGTGCAGAGAAGCCGCCGGTGAGCGCGGAGGGTTGGCGTGGGCTTCCTACACCCGCGGGTGCTGGGGAGGCGAAGGTCCTTTGCCTGTAACTCCGCTCCTCGGGTCGCACCCGGCAGCGGCGCTCAGCCCCTTCGATGCTGGTGGATGCTCAGGAAGCGTCGGCATCCTCACGGGGCGGCCCGCGGGCGGGCTGGATTCGGCTCGCTTTGGGTTAGGGCTTGGTTGAAACACGCACACGCAAGAAGGCAGCGAGGAACATCCAGGCTGGCAGGTGGGTGGCTGAAAAGCTGATGTTTGTGCTATCTTTAGAAAATTAAAGATTGTCCCACCAACAAAAAGGAATTTAAAAAAAAAAAAATTAAAAAATAGATCACCCTAATCAAACCAGAGTTTTGCAAGAGTATTAAGATCTGGTTAAATGAAAGTCCTACCTCTCTAGTGAATAATGTGCCTTTTTTTTTCTTTTACCCATGTATCACCTCTTCAAACAAGCATGTAGTATATTTATAATTATTATGATGGAGGGGGGGGGGGGAAGCCAAAAGTGAAAAAGAATACAAATGAAAGACTCAAACTCATGCAAAAGCACGTTGCTTTAAGGCTGCTGTGGCAGATGTTACCGGATGCACAAAAGCTTTTCCTTCTGATGGGGAGGGCTGGGCTGGTGATACTGGAGGGAAGGCGCTGGGGTGGGCTGGGGTCCGGGCTCGGGGGGGTTGATCACCCGTGTTCAGGACCTGCTGGCGACCCAAACTGCCCGGTGTGGCTGCTGGGGGAAACCACAGAGCTCTACTGGAAGCAAGAGAGTCACGCTGAGTTACAGCAACGCGGGGGCTCCCTCGACACCTGCCGAAAACAGAAAGCCCAGGACGACGCTCAGCCTCTCCCCAAAACCCTCCTCAACCAGGGGCACGAATTGAGACCGTGCGCTGCTCCAGCAGGGAAACTGAGGCACGGAGACACACGTCCTGACTGAGAGCCCCTGACCGCAGAGCCTTCCCCTTTGCGCCACAGTACTCGCTGAGGACATCCCCTTGCTCGGGGCGTTTTATCAGGTCAAACGCTAACTGGGATGGCATGGCATGGCATGGCGTGGCACGGGATGGCATGGCATGGCATGGCACAGGACGGCATAGCAGGGCATGCCATGGCACGGCAGCTCCCACTCTGCAGCCCAGCGGTGCCCAGGGCTGCAGCCGGCCACACCGCAGCCTTGCAAGCCACCACAGCTCACCACCCCGCACCAAACAGCCCCTTCCAAGACATCAATCAGGAAAAAAGTGGTTCCACCCAACGGAGAAGGACAGCGGGTTTATTCTAGTGCAATATCCACCCACTCTTTCACAAAGCACCCTCATCCTCTCCGGCAAGCGAGCTCCGGCTCCTTTCTGCCGGGAAGAGCGGGGCTGGGGGCTGCCGGGGACTGGTTTGGCTCGGGGCTGAGCTCCGCGCGGCTGGCTGGGAGCTAACACCTCCCTGCAAGCCCTCCCGGGGCTGTGCCAGCCTTACGCTGGCAAGGAACAGCCTGCTCGTGTTTACTGGCACCCTTTACATATTTCATTTCTCTTGCCTAGTTTTCTTGGCAATTCTCGCAGGGTGAAGCTGTTTAATAATATTTTCGGCAGCATGCAGGCTGCTGGAGAAACACAGCCAAAACACTTTCCCTGCCTCTGTGGATTTGCCACTTCAGGCCAGCCTAAGGGAAAGTTATGACCTGAAATCCTGAGTATTTATTTAGCAATGAGATGGCCTGGTTAACTGCAGGGGATGGAGCCGGGGACTTGAGCTGCCAGGCGGGGTGACAACAGGCGGGTGACAACTGTGTCCCCTCAAAAACAGAGGTGGGAGCTGGTGGGCACTGCTCCATCCCCCTCCAGGCACAAAGGAGATGTTTGAAGAGCCAGCTACAACCCACAGGGAGAAAGAAGAGAAAGAAATACCTTGGGGACCTAACGCTTTGTTGTTTTAAAGCACAGAAGACGTGGAAGTGGTGGGGAAGCCCTTGGCCTGAGGCCAACCGCAGGCACCTCGTTCTTGGCTCCGAGCACCCGTCCCACGGCGTGTTCGGGATAGTCCGTCCTGCCAAGGGGGGAAAAACCCTCCCCAACACCCCTCGCCGCTTGCTCTGCTTTTTTTTTTTCCCCCTCTCTTTTTTTCAGTGGGGCTCTGGAGACACCTGATGAAGGTGCAATGGGGACGTGAAGGGGAAACGCTCCCCGGCTGGGGGATCCTGCCCTGTGGGATGTGGGTACGTTCCTGGGACCGTGTCCCTAATCCCCAAAAACCTGTCCATCTCCTTGCTGCCACGCAAAGATTCAAGGAAAGGACTGTGCAAAAGCTAAAGTGCTCTTGGCATCCCGGCCAGGCCGGGGATGGGCACGCTGCCCACACGGGCAGGGGCTGCTGCCATGTCCCCCACCCAGCCGGGACCTCTCAGCCCCCGCGTCCCTGCCCAACGGGAGAGATTCAGGGAAGGGGGAGCCCTGTTCTTGCTTCACCACTAATTAACAGCCACAATTACCGGCCTGGCCAAGCACTCCCACTAATTGTTGCCTTGCAGGGTTTTGCACTGCAGCTGCTGAATCAACAGGAGCAGCCTCCTGGGCGAGCCGAAACCCCCGTGCGAGGCGAGGGCTCGGGCGCTGCTGGCCCAGGGGAAATGCCTGCCGGTACCCGGGGCTGCTGCGTACCCGCAATGCGGGCACGGAAGGGGTGTTTTGCCAAGCCCACCCCATCAGCTGGAAATGCCCCTCCAGCCTCACTGAACCAGACCTGGACCAAAAAACCAAGAAGGAGCCGTTGCTGACACGCCAGCTCCTCCTGCGCCAATGCAACAGCCCTTGAAATAAAGCGTGGGTCTGGCAGGACCGAGCCTCGCGAGCGGGGCTGTGCCGGGATGCTGGGTGCAGTGCTGAGGGCAGGGGTCCCAGCAAGACCCCGCGAGCTGGGGAAGGCCCATGTCGAGTCCCTGGCAGCCTTAAAGCAAGTGCTCCAGCCGGCTCGTGTCCGCGTGGGCAGCTCCACACCAAGCACAGAGGCATCTTTGGGGAGAGCAGCGATGCCCGGCTGCCCTCTGGGACGGCAAAAGGGGATTTTCCAGGTGCTGCTGCCCGCAGGACCCTCTGCACAGAGGGTAAGAGGGTGCCCTGGCTCCCTGTGCCACCAGTTGCCTCATTATTTGGGGGGAATTCAGCTCAAGCCCAAATCCTCTGCTTTTAATTGAAAGGAGAAGGCTCTGTGCAACCACGGGTGACTCATTTGCGGGGCACGGGCCGGGCCGCCTCTCCAGCCTGCCTCTCCCTCTGCGAAGTAACTACCGAGACTACTAATAATAGTTAGAAACCAAAAATAGAATTCTTTTTTTTTTTCTTTTTTTTTTTTCTCTTCTCTTTTTCAAAAACTCCATCCTCTGAAAATAGCCAGCTGCAATCCGGTGAGTTCAACCACTCCCCTCGGCTTGTCCAAACCCCGCTGCCCCAAGGGCTGGGACTGTCCCCATCCCCGCTCCTGCCCCGGGGGAAGCACCGCCGGCCGCGGCACGCACATGGGGTGACGCCAAGCCCAGCCGGCAGCTCACCCCGAAACTCATGGCACAGCGGGGGCAGGGGTGCGAGCCGGGGCGGCGGGTGGCAAGCTCTTTCCGCTCCCACTTCTCTACATCTAGCGCAGGGAACCAGCGAGCAGGTCTTGAGATGCAGCAGTGACAGCAAACGGACAAGGGTGAAGGCGACGAGGAGGCGAGGACGGCAGGGGGTCACCCCGGATCAGACGGTGCCTCCAGCGCTGGGGAGAGGAGGGAGGGACGGGCTGGGGCGGTGGCAGAGGAAAGCAGAGGAAGGGGCCCCGCGAGACCCCGGCCGGGCGAGGGACTGACCCAGCAGCAGTTCTCTAAGTCATTTGATGGGGCGCTTCCAGCATTTCCATCAAGAAGGTGTCGATTGGTGTGTCGCCTATTAGCTTGAAAAAGAAAAGGTGCTCCAGGCATTTCAGGCCAATGGACCGGAGGGCTGGGAGACGGAGCAAGAGCTTTGCGAACCTGGGGGCAGGAGACACAACATGGTCAGACATCCCACCGGCAGCCCCGTTTCTGCCCTGACCCCCAAAGCTTCTGTGGTTGTTCCTGCTCAGAAGGGCTGGGAGTCAGACACAACCTCTTTTGCTACCGAAGTTACAGGGCTACACCCAGAGCTGTGCAGAGAAATCATTAATTATGTCCCCAGCCTTGAAGATCAGGCAGCCAAGGTGGATATTCACAACAAACACGTGCTGATAGCTGAGCTGGAAGAGTAAAATAAGAAATGCAAGGCCGTCCCTGGACAGGGGTGCACCGCTGGCTTCATCCATCTGTGTCACGCACGTGCATGACCGTTCAGCGAGCACCCCGAGATGCTCGTGGGGTCCCTACACCGCAAGGTCCCTACACCACATGGGGAGGAGGCACCACGGGGCTGGCCTGGCCTTCTCACAGGCAGCGGTGCAAGCAGCTTCAGCAGCTCCATCTTTGGCCGGGGAAAGGGGCAAGCAGCCGGGGAGGGGACGGAGGAGATGCTGAGCGGCGTTAGCCAGCGCTTTGCTCGGCGATGCCCCTTTCCAGCAGGCACCGGGCACCATCACCCAGGCTGCTGCTTGCTGCCGAGCCCCGGGGGCTGCTGGCGCGGCAGAAACCCGGCTGACAGCCGGGCTGGAGGTGCCCCGGGGGTGAAGCCAATGGAAGGAGACAAGGGCTTTGATGCAAAAGCTGGAAGCAGCACTGCAAACCAGCCGGGACACGGGGTGCTCCCCTTCTCCCTGCCCGGCGCGGGGCTCCGCCGAGCCCCAGCCAAACAAAAGCCCTTTCTCCCCAGCCTGCCTGGCGGAGATGCTTGTCAGGTCGCACCCTGGATGCCGGCAAGAGCTGACAAGGCAGGAGGGGCGCGCAGCCAGGCAGGGGAGAGCCAGGGGGGCTGGGGAGAGCCGACAGCGCTGCGGGAGCCGGCCGGGGCAAAGAAGACGAGCCCGAGGGCCGGCCAGCCATGCCAGGGAAAGGCCGCCGTGCGTTGGGCTGCGAGGGCAGCAGGAGGCTGCAGAGCCGGGAGAAAGCTGCCAGCTCCTTGCAAGGGTGCTTCGGAGCAACCCGCGGTGCCACCCGGGGGTGCCCCCACCCTGCCTGCCCGCGCCCCGAGGGTGCAGGCAGCAACCCCAGGCGCTGCAGGATGTGGTCTCCCCGCTCTGAAAAGGGGGAAAAGGCCCTTTAATGGCCAGGAGCACGTTTATTTGGTTTTGCTGCTGCATAATCAGGGCTTGAACATAAGCAAAGGCCGGAACCAGCCCAAGGAGAAGGGGACTTTCTAGAAAACACACACATAGAGAGACATGCATAAACATACTGATATTATACATGCATGCACACTTCTCTCTCCCTATTTTTTTTTTTTTTTTGCTGAGCTGGCGAGAACGGTGGGAGCAGAGCCAGGAAAAACAAATCAGTCCTACCATCCCATTCAGGAAGTTTCACTTTAAACCAAACCAGATGATGGCTCTAGCCCTCGGATACGTTTAACTGTGAGATAACCAGCCTGCAGCACAGCGTGCCAGGGCCGCGGCCAGGAGGGGAGAAAACAGCCCCGATTCCCCACGGCTGCTCGGTGTCACGTACGCACCGTGCCCTCCCTGCGGAGGAGCAGGGGCTGGCGCGGAGGGAGCACAGCTGGGTTTTTCCTAGGAATGCCTCCCTCCGACTCGCTGCTGCAGAGAAGTTCCCTTTCGGTGTTTACATGGTGCTCGCAGGCCCTCCACGGCCAGGGACTAGGCTGAAGTCATGCACCAAAGAGCATCTGAAGCGGTGGGGAAGCCAAGCGCTCGCTGCAGCGTGGAGCAGGGGAGGGGGCCCGCCATGGGCTCGACCAGGCGTTTGCTCAACCACAGGAAGAACTTGTTTCCAGCCCCAGATGGTGATCACATTGTGCCATGAGACCAGGAGGATGGAGAGAGCTCCTGAGAGCTTTGTTTAGCTCTTGTGCAACTCTGGACTTGCAGCCCATGAGTTAACCCTCCCGAGCCGCCTCGGCTTCTTCCACCGTTGCCCTGCACCGTACAAGACATGCAGTAAGGTCTGCAATGCCCACTCATGGCTCTCAGGACAGCCCTAAGGGTGCAAAAACCTTTAAGGTCACCAAAGAAGGGTGTGAGGATCACACAAGGAGGTCCCCAGCCCAAGGTCATTTGAAGCCAGTGAGAGATCAAACTCCAGAGCCCCTGGTGCAGGTACCGGACCTAAAATGCTCCCTTACACATCGCTGATTGTTGAGGTAGAGCCCTGGGGAACCGATTTTGACTGGTGGCTCAGCGACTTTGCTCCGTCATGCACAGCGGCTTCGTGGCGGTTTGGCCGCTGAAGAGCAGGGCTGTCCCCATGCCACCTCCCTGCCCAGCCCCACCCAAGCCTGCGGCAGCGAGCAATGACGTACGAGGGCAGCACAACTCCGCCGCGGACACTGGACGCCTGTGCAAAGCAAAGAGTTCATCCCACCGGGGGAATAATCCAGGAGAGCTGCTGGCCACGATTCCCAGCACAGCTCTCCTTGCGCCAGGTACGGCTGGCTGCTCGTTGTGAGCCCCAAGGGGAGCAGAGCTCTTCTGAAACACCAGAACAGCCAAAGTCCAGGGTCTGCTTCTGGATTTGCTTAGGAACTGCAATTTAATAACACTTTTTGGAAGAGGAGTCGGCTTGAGAGTCAGCTTGAGTCCATGCAAACTACCCGGGGGAGGAGAGGTAACCACCCCTGCTCTGTGCACCGCGCTCATCCCCCACTTCCCCTCCTCACCGCAAAGTCAAACACACCCAACGGTACCTTCATCCTAACTCTCCCTGCCACAAGCCAACCATGAACGTCCAAGAAGCCCCTGTACAATGTGTCTTTTTCCATCTGCCAACACATTGGTACCCAGAGGGGGGAAAAATAAGTCCAATATTACTTCTGAGGCTGTGATCTGGCTGCTGCATTCATTGCTGTAAGAGCATCCTTTATTTTTTTTAACCATCCAGACATGCAAGACCAGGAATGCAGGTGAGATGCAAATCCCAGTCGTTTGGGCTGTTTTTCCCAATATTCACGCCTCAGCAGCGATACACACCAGCAGCAGTTTCCAGTGCTTTGCTTGGTTTCTCAAATGACTGTCAGTAACTTAACTGGCAGTTGCCAGCTTCAGGCTGTAACTGGGAAAATGCGCCCACTCAGCTCCGGAGCGGTCCAGGAAAGCATTCCTAATTCCCCCTCCCATTCCCAGCTGGATTGGGGGAGGCAGGGAGGGGAGAAAAGAGCATCAATTGAGGCTTTCACTTCCCAGCAATGATGCTCATCTGCCACCAAAAATTAACTCCGTGTGTGTCTTATTTTCGCTGTGGTTTGCTCTCTGTGGTTGCCAAAAGGGAAATGATACCCCTTCCCCCATGTGCTCATCCCACTGCTGCGGCCACAGGAGCAGGGGCTCCTCAGGTCTCGGCACCGCCGTTACTGCCCGACCTTGTCCTGGTTGCATTGCATTTACTGGCACGGGAATAAAGACCTCTCTGCACTTCACAGAGGGATTTTCTAAGGATGTTCACAGCTGAAGCAGGTAGAAATGAGTGGTTTTCTCTGCAGGGAACTGTTCGCTCCCAGAAGACGTAGGGGCGGAGAGTACTAAATGGAAGGGGCTCAGCACCCGCACGCTGCAGGTGCAGTGACCCCGAGGACAGCACTCGGACCCTGCCCGGGGCTGCGGCACCCTTTGCACTGGCTGCAGCACCCATTGCATGGGGCTCTGCAGGGGTGTGAGGCTGCAGGAGGACAGGGCACAGCCAGCGACTCACCTCCCGGGCTGGTCGGGGTATTTGTGTTTGCAGTATGCCTCTAGCGACGCGTACACCTTCTCCCGTAATGCCTCCACTTCAGCCGGGTTGGAGAGACCTTTCGAGTCTGAAAGGCAACGAAAGAACCATCAGCCAAAAACCTCCAGGCTTTCTGGGCAGGCAAGGACCCCCCCCGTGCACCCCCCCCAGCCCCCTCCACCCCTCCTGGCACCACCAGACCAGGGCACAGTGTGGACGCGGGGTCTGAACCCCAGGAATTTGGGGCAGTACCTAACACTTCCCGGAGAGCATTCAAGCCCTGAAAGGTTTGCCCTGTAACTCCAGATCTGTTTTACTCCACCTCATACCCCGAGCCCAACCATTTCGGCTCATTCCAGTGGTCACAGATCCTCATGAGAAGGGTTTAAGTCGCCCTCAAGTCCTGGGCTCGTGGGATTTCTCCCTCCAGCACGAAGCACTGTGGCAGGGCTAAACGAAAAGCCCCTGCTCTGGCAGGTCCCCCGCGACACAGCGAGGATCTGTTTTTAGTAGGGTGAAAGGGACAGTCGAGCAATCGATATCCCCAAGCACATGCACCACGGGAACCTCTCCAGATTCCCCTTCTTTTACCATATACGGCCAATCCCAAATTACAGACAATAAATTACTGGTGATTACGGGGAGGGGGCAGGGGGGAAGTCAAGCAGAAAAACAAACCCAAGAAACAGCAATAAACCCTGCTGAAATGCTCTGGCCTGGGTTCGGTGGGAAAGGCCAGAGAAAGAGCCGTGCCTGGGCACAAACCGTGCTCCTGGGAGGGCAGGGAGGGGAAGGGGTGGCCGGAGATGTGGAGGCCTGTCCTCGGCTGCCATCTACTTCTGCTCTGGACTGGCCTGCTCTACAATAGAGAACCCCCCGACAAGCTGTACAGGTATCTGCAGGCTGGCAGACTGTCTCCTGCTGCAGCAGGGCTTCGCTCACCGAAACGCCGGAGACAAACCCCGGCACTGAACCTTCTTCTTCCCTTGGGCAGCTGGGGGAAGCGAGCAGCGTGAAGCCTCCTGGAGGCTTCCTTAGTAAAACTAAGCAAGCTGCAGACAAAAAATAAAGTTCTTGTGATTGTATGAGCACATTTCATGCCTTTCACGTTCTGCAGGCTGTGCAGAGGGCTCTTCCAGAAACGCTGTTAATAAAAGCCCTTGGATGGTGAGATCAGGAAAGAGAGGACAACAAGGTCACAGAATCACAGAATCGTATAGGTTGGAAAAGACCTTTAAGATCATCGCGTCCAACCGTAAACCCAACACTGCCAAGCCCACCACTACACCATGTCCCTAAGCACCTCAGCCAAACGGCTTTTAGATACCTCCAGGGATGGGGACTCAACCACTTCCCTGGGCAGCCTGTTCCAGTGCTGGACAACCCTTTCAGTGAAGTAAAATTTCCTAATATCCAGTCTAGGTCCATGCTCTAACTTTGCTCTAATCCTTTAAGACAAAAGTATAGATATCTAGATTCATTTTTGCTCCTATTCAGAGACAACCGCCTCAAGCACCAGAACCTTCTTTTTGATCAAACCAAAGCCCCTCAAGCTCAGCAGAGAACTCAGCCCATCAGTAGGAGCTGGCTCCAAAAGCAACATTTGCCATCTCCCCAGATGATTGCAGCCGAGTCCCAGCCAAGGCTGGGCCCTGCATGGAGAATATTTCGGACGGTGAAACCGCGCTGCCCTCTATGAAGGGGAAAACACCCCTTGGAAAGGGAGGCCTGGAGAGCAACCCTGGGCACGGATCCAGATCCATCCCTGACCTGCAAAGGACATGCTTGTAGGGTGGCAGATGCACGTGCAGCACTTAATTTGACTTTCATTCTTGCCTCTCTTCCTTCTTGCCCTGTCCTTGGGAGTTGGGTGCCCTCGGTTATTTGCAATGGAGCTTTATAGGCAAGAAAAGGAGCCAAAAGGACACAGCATCAGCCAAGAGAGGACTGGAGAGAAGGTAACGGCATGTACCGGGGTTGAAGAGGACAATGGCTCGCAGGCAGCCTAGCTCTGTCTTGTCCATCTGCATGTCTCGCATTTTTGACACGAGTTCTGTCAGTACTCTGCAAAGGACACAGAAATCACAGGCGTCAGCGTTAAAAAGACATGAAAAAACACCCAGGTGTCAGAGCCCGAGTGAGGTCCTCCAGTGCGTGGTTAATGAAGCCATGGGATAGCGCTCACTTATACCAGCTGCGGATATGCCCTCATTTTCCTCCTGTATCAAAAATAGCTCATTAGGAACATCAATAGTTCCTGTGAGATACAACAGGGACCATAAAAACTGGCTTCATACGTTCACTGAGAGGCTTTGGCACCTGAGAAAGCTGCCTAAAAATAAAAAATAATAATATAAAAAAAAACCCCAACAGGTATCTAAAAGCAATTTCCTCTGCCAGTAATTTTTATTACTCCCTTTGCTCTTACTGCAGGTGCTGGTCTTGAAATATTTTCCACTGATTGCCCAGTTTTTCCTGTTAGATCCTGCAGTGAAGTCATGATCTTGCACTTATGACCTCACAGGAAACAAATGATGTCACCCAGGTCTGAAGAACAATTTCCTTGCAAAGCAAAGAAGCAAAGGTGATTTGGTTTCAACTAAGCTGTATCAAGATGAGTCTCGGGCAGAGAAATAAGCCACAATTTAAGCGGCGTCTGGAGCCACACTGTGGGTCAAACACCCTGCAAGTCTGGCTTTAAAACGCTTTCCCAAAGCACAAGATTAAAGAGCCCTCGGGATACGCATGTGGAACCTGCTGGGTATTTTTGGTGCTTTTTCATTGTGAAAATAAAATCACGTCTTGGTCCAATTAAAGATGAAAAGAAATAGAGGAGCAGCCTCCTCGTAACATTAGAAGGCATCTGGACCCCATGAAAGAGGCTTTGATTTGCACTGGGCAGCCCTCTCCCTGACTATTTCAGGCTGTTGGTTTCTGCAGGTTTAAGAGGAGGGATTTAATGTCATTGCCCGCAGCAAGGACCATGACATTTCCATCCACGCCGTGGGATGGACGCGCCTCCGCCTGTGAGCCCACGTGCCAACGCATCTCCATCCGACCCCTCAAGCAGGTTGCAAGGCGGGGATCGGAGGCAGAGTGGTGCGGAGACGGAGACAGGGATGTCTAGGCAAGGTGGTCTGAGACGTGTTCCCCGCCGTCCGTCCCTCCCTCTGCCCACCTGTCGAAGATGGCCCCGACGCCAGCACTGTGCGCGCTGTTCCGGTGCACGTGGAGCCCGGTGGCTAAGAGGATCCCGTCTTTCA
Source organism: Mycteria americana (assembly GCF_035582795.1). Taxonomy (NCBI): domain Eukaryota; kingdom Metazoa; phylum Chordata; class Aves; order Ciconiiformes; family Ciconiidae; genus Mycteria; species Mycteria americana. The sequence continues at coordinate 10,094,826 of NC_134381.1, read as the reverse complement.
CGGCTATGGAGCGGTGGGAGAAGGAGGCGATTAGGAGCTCATTCCACCCTGGGGAGGAGAAAACAACCAAGGCCGCAGGTTAGAGCCACGGGGACCTCAGCAGGTTTGGGAATCAGCAGTGTCACCTCCCCAGTGCTACAAAGAGAGGAGGAAACCGCTCAAGAACCGCCTTTGCTAGAGTAACGAGGCTGGATATGGGAAGGGAAGGGGGAGCCAATCCTTTCTTGGATGTCAGGGAAGGAAAAAAACCTTAAGGAACAAATGCACTAAAAATACAACGCTAATAAGGGAAGCAGTTTCCTCTATAAACCTTGCAGGCACCAGAGCAAACAGCTCTCTGCCCTGCTCCTCTCCCTGTGAGCCTACAAGTGGGTGTGGGGCCCTGCGTTCCCCCTCTGACCTTATACTCCCTGCCTCTGAGCAGTTAAAGACCTATTAACGCTTTATATCAGCTAATTGGGCTCATTTTCAGGCCATAATGGGGCACAAAAGTTCATTCACCATTATTCAGCTGTGTAAATTGGGACCGTGAAAACTCTTGCTTGCAGGTTTGTTGCTTCTGCCATATAAATACTGGAAGGGATTGCCTCTCCTCTCGCCTGCCGCTGTACAGGGACGTCCCACGTCCATGACTGCCCCACTAACAGCTTTCCATAGCGGCTTGGAAATCAGCTTTTGTCTCATTAGTTACTGGACGTGCTACTTCAGGAGATAGGAAACACATCCTGTGAGCCCGGACACCACGGGAGCAGCCTGGGCTAGTTACCAATGGGGAAGGGAAGGGAGATGTGACCTCCCTCCCCACCTTCCAGATCCCCTTCCTAACTTAACACGTCTTCAAATTCTTAAATCTGCTACCAGCTGAGTTCAAGAATGCCCGAAACAAACCCATAACAACAAGAAATACTGTAAAGTTTTGAAGGGTGGACATTTCGGTGACTTTGAACCAGGAGAGGCATCTTCAATGAGACAAGATGGGTCTTCTGCAACCCTGGGGAGACTCACGCTCATCACGTGGGTGATTTACCCGGCCTGAAAATGTTCTGATGCCCAGAGCACAGCTGCTTGGCAGGGTCCAGAAATGGCAGGATATTTGATTTTATTTTTTTTCCCCCGGGCTGGAAAAGCAATGCAACAACATCCTTCACCTCCTCTCCTGCCACAGAAACATGTCTTTTCTCGCTGACTGGAATAAATACAAGGTCCACCGGTGCTGTATTTACCTACTGTTGCAGAGATGGGTTGTGCCATTAGAAATGTTGACAAGGAATAAAGTTCACTCTTTCCTAAGTGGCCACAGGATGTTTCCACCCCAATCACAGGAACATTTTTTTGGCTATTTACTGGGCGAGGCCTGGCACTTGCAGAGGGATTGCAACACTACGAAACCCAAGGAGGACCGAAGAAAAGACGTGGGGCTGCCCCAGGAGCCTGCAGGAACCGTGCTCTGTGGCCGAAGAGGACCTCCCGGAGCCAGACCCACGGAAAGGTACCGTGGGTGCCTCCCACCAGCCATCACATGCAGACCCACAGCAACTCCACCCGCAGCCCCCTCCACGCAGCTCCAACCAACAGAAACCAGAGCTGGTTCACAACGTCCCTCCGCGACACCAGCTTTCACAACCCTGCCCTGACTCTCGGCCATGACCCAACACCCTCTGCCGTGGCTCCAGCGCTGCCGAATCCAGCCTCTGGCTCGCCAGGAATACGTGAAAGGGGCGAGGCTGCGGGGTGCTGCCAACATCTGTGCTGGGCTTATTCCAGCTAAGAAGCGCTGGATTAATCAGCATCCTTCAGCTGAATTATTCCCATTTAGAGCTGGGATGTTTTGGCTGAAATGGGGAACCTATTTCTACCCAGTGCTTTCACCAGAGCATCCCCAAAGAGCCGACAAGATAAAGAGGCAAGCAGGAAAAATCGGGTATAACCACAGGCAGCAAATCTGCGTTAGAGATCGAACAAGTCTACCCAAAGAGTTTTGCGTTTCAGCCCAAGCTCTGGAGAAGCAGAGCAGATTTCTTTGACTCTTGCAACTCCTTTCTCGTCAAACAAGGGGGCCGCAGCCTCCGGGGGGGTAGGGAAGGCACCCGGCAGCGCAGTGACCCTCATGTCAATCCATCTCGCTACCAAGTCTCCCCACCAGCCCTACAAAATGAACTGCAGCTGCAGAGATGTCGTGCTCAGCATCCTTTGCCAGGCTGGCCTCGATGCAGAGAAAACGTCAGCTTATTCCTGTCTCAGCCACTGCAAGCTTGGAAACAAGAAAACCCAGGGAAAACAGGCTTTAAAAGTTGGGTTTCCTTCTCCTCCAAAAAAGCTCAGAGAGGGGAGATTTTTAAACATTCAGGATTAGAGGAAAGCTACTGCTGGCCCATCCGGCACCGCTCCTCCAAAGATGCGTGCTCCGCTTAATTTTGCCTCCAAGGATGCATGACTGAACACTCTTAGCTAAATTTTAATACTTAAATATTTCATGGGCAGCTGTTCTCAGCAGGCCGCTCGCCCCACTCAATAATAGATAGAGCCACTGGTTAAAAGACTTGGGGGGGGTTATCTGAGGCCCCGACAGAGATGCTTGGTGCGGGGAGCCCATCGGAGCCGCTCCAGGTGCTCAGCCCACCTCACGGCTGTGGGGTTAGAGCCACCATGAAATCTGGGATGTGATGGGGTCTGCAGCCCCCTCTCCTCCTGCCCCATGGAGTGGCCCCTCCAGGATGCCAGCTCGGAGTTGGTCATAACAAGCACCAGCACAAAGCAGAGAACATCAGGTCAGAAAATCTCCAGTTCAGCTTTCATTAGCCTTCTTCTAAAGAGAAAGGAAAATCTTGAACTGTGGTGTGGGTTTTGCTTCCATTTCACAAATGAAAAAGGCAGCTTTTTGTCTGAATCCAGTTCTTCCCTGTGATATTTGCAGAAAGCCCTCAAAGACTTCTATAGAGATGCTTCCCCTGCTCATCCACGCTCACAAGAGGCTCTAGAGACCCTCTTCAAAAATACACTTTTTGTATTTTCCAGAGAGGGCCCTGAGCCAGCTCTGGCAATACTCACACCCACAGAAAAGTCAGAGGAGCACCTTCACCAAGGGGCTAGCAGGAGCCATCCAGGGAGGGCATGGGACTTGGCCAAGTCTGCAGCAAGAATAAAACCCCCAAATTCTCCATTCCCAGAATACTGCTGTAACCATTAGATGAAATGTGACTATAAAAATCTCCTTTCGGTAATATAAGAAGAGTGGAAAACCTACACCAGTAAACAGTGTGACTCAATCGTCCAGAAACCATTGAGGTCAAGGATTTCAGAGATTGCAAGAAGGACGGGGTATTTGTATGTAGGGCCAACGTATGCAGTTACATTGGTTGACAGTCAATAAAAAATTGCTGAAAGTCTTAAGATTCATGCATTTGGGCTACAGTCGGCCTCACTAAACAGAATGACAGCTAGTGTTTGTGTGGTGGGAAGGGGGAAACACCAATCCCATCATCTTCCTACTCTGGAGCCCCTATACCTTCTCCTGAAGCAACCTTCGACCGGATGAGTTCTGGCAGTTCCTACGTTTTGTGTTGAAGCGAATACTTTGCACTTGGTTTTTAAAGCACTTTCCTGCCCAACTTCATGGGCATTTATTTTGGGGCACACACTTTCTACAGCAAGAAGCCAGGAACGCTGCCATCAAGGTGGATCAGCAGTGTCTTGTCTACAGAGGCCATTAACTAGAGGCCAGAAGAGTGCAGAGAGAGGAGCACATACCCTGCAGGGTTGTCCCCTCTTGAAGGCCCTACAAAAGTGCATTTTGGGGAAAGAAGAGGAACTTTTAAAACTACCAGGGACTTCAGAGTCCCCGACTTACTTGGGTTTGGCTGCCAGACTGGTTGACTCCAGGCAGCTCACCAGCTCGCCCTGCTCTGAGGCTGCACCTCTGCTGTGCACCAGACTCCTCCATCATTCCCTTTTGAATTCCCTTGACTACTTCGAGTAGCCAAGGTCGGTGTCTCTCATTGCCAAGCAGAGAGCTGGGTGCCACCACCAGCCGTCAAGGTCTCCTCATTTCCTCTCCCAGTCTCACCCTTCACATGGAGTTTGTCATTTGCTGGAAGCCACTGCATCTGTCCCACTGACAACTTGCCTTCCTCTTTGTTTAAGGGAGCAAAACTCTCCGCTGCCTCAAGCCAAAGCCTTTTTAATCACTTATCTGATGATTGGAGCTATGCAAAGAGCTTCATGCCTAAAATGCACCCTTGTCGAGCTCTGCTTTTGATTTCTTGCCCTCCTCGGTCTTTGTGCATAACCTGCCAGCAGTAGGGGCTTGAATTTATGTGATGGGAGAAGACCCTTTTACAGTTAACCGCTTTTCACCTCCCAAAGCCTCCGTTCTTGCAGACCCCCTGCCTCACAAGGAAATTTAAATAAGCCCGGAGAATTTTATTTTCATCTTGGTGGGTGGGAGAAGGAGGTTGATATATTTTTCTCCCCTTTCTGGTTTTAATTATGATCAAACATTTTAGTTTGATGAAACTTCGTGGAGTCCCAAGCCTACTTGGTCTTTCAAGTCTCAGCCTGGGAGAAAGGCAGCGCGTAGCTCCCTTGGTTTAAATCACCCAGCGCCCACCTCCAAGCACCTCGCTCATCAGAGATGAAGCCGGGCCATTTTTCAGCTGATTGGCAGCTGGTGCAACATTTTGGATCACATTCAGCAACACGTCCCTTGGGGCTTTTTAAAATCCTATTTAGCAATTGAATTATCAGAGGCTATTACTCAGAATCAGTTAAAGGCTTTCAAATTGCCAGGACTTGAATCTAAGCGTAATACCTGTCACCGTTGAGATGTAGCACTCCTACGGCCCCGCGCGGGGACGGTTCCCACTCACCTGCTCTGAGCAAGATGACCTGGTCGTCCAGGGGCAGCTCGGAGAAGTGGGGGATCCTCTTGGCCCACTCCACCAGGGTGAAGAGCTGTTTGTCTGCTGCCTGGCATATGTTCGTCACTGGGTCATTGGGCTGCCAAGAAAAGGAGATTGATTGAAAGGCTGGGAGAAGGCAGGGCAAGGAGGAGAGGCTGGAGGAGCAGCTGCAGGGTCTTGCTGCCTCCATGCTGCAGGGAAGGACCCCAAAGTCGGGAGCACCCCAGAAGTGGATGTTATCAGTCACAGGGAAAGGAGGTGACTTGGCTTCTCCCCACATGGTTTTAAGTAGTTTTTAGCAAGCTCCAAAACAGACTCTAGGAGTGTTGAGACCCAATATCCAACGCAGTGACTGATGAACCAAACTAGCTCCAGCCCAGGGACGGGCAGGCTTCTGCACCCATGCCATTCCCCGTGCCAGCATCTCCCAGCTCGATAAACCAGCACCAGAGGGGGCATTACAGAAAAAGAGGAAAACCTTTTCCTTTGAAATATTATCCAGTAACAAAAACCATCTGCTCTCAAGGAGGACAGTCAGCCTAAACACACCAAATCCCTGTTTAAAGGAACTGCTAACAGCTCAAGTGGGCTTGTGATTAGGAACTGGAAGAGACTGCCTAACCCCAGCGAAGACAGACCTCGCTAGTACAAGTGTTATATAGGGTTTACCTCTCTGGACAGGGATGTATGAGCCCCTCCACATATCCCACTGTAATCCCCGCTGATACCTAGCAGCTTTGATGGTATGATTATTTTTCTTCCATGTCCTTAAAAGAGCAGTTTCCAAATTGGAGGAGGAGTGTTTACTTCACCCCCGGATCGCAGGGGGAAGGGGTGGGAGTTCAGCGCGGCCGAGGCAGAGCAGACACGAACGCCAGGGTAACCTCTCCCTCTGGCAAGAGTCTCGGTTTCAGCAGGACAAAGCCTTTCCTCACCCTGAGCTGGCTGCTCTACGGCAAACCCCTCTCCCAGGCTGGGCAGATGAGGACCACGCTGCTGAGTCTCACTCCTGCCCACCGGAGCCATGGCCCGGACCCCTGCCCGGTCCCCTCCGCTGTCCCCTGGCAGCGAACACAAACTCTGTGCCTCAGTAGCCAACGTCTCCCATTCTGCAGGCTTAAAATAACCAGCATCTGGCAAGCTCAGGGGCACCCGCCTTCAAAGTATTTTCACCTGTTGCATGCAGAGACGGATGGGAATGGGCTGGCGTTCAGCAGCGCAGCTGAGGAGCAGGGAGCATCGTTACGGGGATCTCCCCCTCCTTGCTCTGCCCATCTCCAGCAGCTCCTGAGGGGTGCAAGGGCAGGGGAGTCTCGCTCCGAGGGAGCTGGGGCTCTTCCCTGGGCAAGGAGATGTGAGCAGGGAGTGGGCTGTTCCCCAGAAGAGGGAGAAAATAGGGGTTTTCCTCTGGACCACAGGAAAACCCTAAAGTGGGTGTGAGGAGGAGCTTTGCAGGGTTAAGTGTTTCACTGGAAACACGGGGAACATCAGCATTCAGAGGCATTTGCAGGAAGGGTGAGGAGGGACGCCCTTGGCCCAGGCTATAGTAACATCACCAACTTCAAGTCATCCGAGTTTGGTCAGCAAGCTGGAGCAGCCAGGTGGAGAACCCAGGCATCCCGGCTCCCACGGGGCAGGACGGGGATGGAGCCCTGCATGCCCCGGAGCAGGACACGACTTACGGGAGACCCCACGATCCAGCAGAACCTGACCCATGAAGCAACAAGCGCCTGCACAGCCCCATGAAAGGGGTACTTTAGGAAAGTTAGATGTTTTCGCCAAAGCTTTTATCAGGGCTTGCTTCTGGGCAGGTTGTCGCCATCTCTAGGACTCGCCCCGATGCAGCAAGCCGGGCTCCGCATCTCCCGGCCCAGGCTGTATCACCGCTGCTCCGCCGGCAGCACAAGCTGTACCTTCCGTGCTTCGTACAAAGCCTCAGCGAGGGGCCCAGCCTTTAATTACACCTCAGATGGCAGTTCCTGGAACCACCATGGTGCTTCCTGGCAGAACTTAATCACCGTAGCTTGAGAGGCAGCTAAAAGTATCATCCCTGCAAGCCAAAAGGGCCCTGCCTGTCTCCAGGAGGGGATCTGCAAAGCGGTGCTAGCAACCCTCCCCGTGCACGGTAAGCAAATCCCCTCCCGCAGTAAATAGCAAGGGCACAGTGCCGGAGTGTGACAGAATGAAAGGACACGCAGGCACCTGATCCTTCTGGAAAACCAGAGCTTGGAGACATCTTCCAGAAAATGGTGACTTGAAACCAGCTGCTCAAAGGCCAATTAAGAGCTAATGGGGATAACACCTCTCAGTTACAGGCTTTGCCTTTCAGTGGCCAGGAGCCCATCCGAGGTGGTGCTTACACTGCAGGAGCCCAGCTTTGTGGCTGCCAGGGACACGGGGCAGAGGCAAACCCATCCTCGCACCCCGTCGTACTGCCCGGGGACAGGCACCTGCTGAGGGCGTACAGCTGGTCCCCAGCTCCTGAGGGACAGGGATCACACGGGGTCCCAGGGCTTCCTGGGACACACAGCGTGGAGGAATTCTGCAGCCGTGCTCATTTACAGCTTGTGGGAACCTCCCAAAGGCTTCATCCCCTTTGCCACGGTCAGAAGCCAGACAACTCGCAATTAGCAGCTATTTGCAGCAGCTGAAGAGCTGTTATCAGGGGCTCACTGGTGCAATTACTTCAAGTGAGTGTTTTAGTGATGGTCATCGAAACGCTAGTCTTGGCACTCTCCTACTACCCGAGGCAGGAGAGCAGATTTGCAGGGGCACAGCCCTCTGTCTTAGCTGCTTTCTGCCTGGCTCAGCGTCCCTCCCCGTCCTGTCCGTGGCACCCACAAGGATCACACCCCACTGTACTCCCCTTTCCCCATCATGGGCTTCAAACCACGACCGTACCCCATCCTCTCTGGTGTCAATCAAGGTGTCAGGACAGAGCCATGGGTCCCCTCCCTGGTCACGTACTCGGAGCAGCACACTTCACCAGCAACAACGTGTTTAGATACCAGGGCTGCTGGAGCAGCTCACAGGCTGCAGACCCCCTGCCCTCCCCTTTTACCAGCTCCGAGGACTGTGCTGAAGCCCCACAGATGGGTCCCACGCTGTCCTAGGTGGAAGAAACCAGTGCCAGCGCCAGCCTGGCAAAGCAGAGGGACCTCCCTCAACCAGAGCCGGGATCTCCGCTCTCAGAGCAGCCAGGGCACCACGGCACAAGGTGACAGTCACAGAGATGAGAGCATCTGGGAGAGGAGGGTGTGAACTCCTACAGCACCCTGCCACCTCCGTCCCAGCCTGGCACAGCCCGGTGGAAATGTCCTCGCAAGCGCCGGAGCTCTCCAGCTCACCGGCAGCGTTCAATGCAGATGGACTAAGGTGCAGGGGCGCAAATAAAAGGACCCAACATACCAGGCTAAAAGGAAACAGCTTGTGTTTTACCCCATGTCTATTAGGGAGTGAATTTGTCTGCCTTTCCATCACATGGGCTCTCTGGGGAGGGCTGGGAGGAGGGCAGCTCCTCCGTCTTCCCTCGCCCCATCCGGTGGCCTCGTCACTGCGAGCTGCTGATCTCATACATCTGCTAAACCTGCTACAAATGTCACCTCATCGACAGAAGCCGCTTGACAATAATAGGGCATTTCAACAAGCCTCCTGCTTCTATTTAGATGCAACACACATCCTTGTTCACAGTAATGCGTGTTGAATTATGCAGGAACCAGCTTTCAATTTGCTACAAGAGGCTGAGGAGACGCAGTGCCAGACGAAGCCATTTATTTCAGCTCGCTCTCTGGGGTTTGTTTTCAAGTCAGCACAACACTGGCTACAACTCCCCTGAAGTATTTTTAATCTTGATAGCCGTCAGAGCCTCTCCGAGCCCCTCGCTAACCACGGCTGAGTTGCCTCCTCCAAAGAAGCCCCTTGCAAGCTTCACGGCTGCTCTGGTCGGAGGGCATCGCTGCCGGCAGGGTGCAACGGGGCTCTCAAATGCAGGGCAGCACCACGGCCCTGCATCTGCTTCTGGACTGTTCCGCTGAGCAATCGGCTCTGTCCTTAGCAGGAAGCCTTATGCACTGAAAAACCTCACGTAGCAAGCCAGCCAGAAAGTGTCCTTGTAGGTAAAGGCCAAAAAGAGCAAGCCATAGAGGCAGTCAAGACTTAGACTTCTACAAGGAGCAGCCCGACTCTGAGATCTCCTGTCAAGCCCTGCCAGATGAGGTATTCCCTGCTCAATCCCCCAAGCCTCATATAAAGAAAGAGAGAAAGTATTACTGTAGCAGAAAATAAATACTGCAGAGTCCTTCCACTTCCCAGAAATACCTACATTTCATCATCTCAGCCTCACAGACGCCTAGGACAGAGCAATGGGAAATGCAGAGGGGTATTTCAGCCTATGTTCCTGCTCTCCCGGGTTAGCCAGCCCACACGCTCGCCGAGCCCCACACGCTCTGTGCCCCCCTGAAGGACTGCCAGGCAGCCAGGACATGCTCCCCTCCCCAGCAGCAAGCCTGGCAACAGCTAGCAGTATAATAATTTATACTGGGGTATAAATAAATTTAAATAAATTTATATATAAATTTATTTTATATATAAATTTAAATAAATTTATATAAAAATTTATTTTATATATAAATTTAAATAAATTTATTACTGGGGTAATTTATACTCCCCACAGCCCCGACGACACCTTGCAGCAGCGGTGCCCTCTCCTGCTAACAGAGCATGCCGTGGGATGACGCTGCGTGCCTGCGAGAGGGCATCGCCGTAAGGCAAATGAGAAATTAAACACGTGCAGCTGACCCTGGCCCCAAAAGCCACACGCACAATGCCGCATGGCAATTTATTTTTTTCCTCTGCCCCTCCAGCTCTTTGCTTTGAGACTTCCCAGTCCCTCGGTATCCCAGGGCTCCCCCAGTGCACCCAGGGCCGGGGTAATTAGCCCCACTCCTGACCCTACTGCTACAGTAGTTGCCACAATTGCAGTCCCACCTTTTAGAGGCATTCCTCTATTCCCATTACTTTCACGGGAACGGGGGCTATTGAGGAATGGGGACTGCATCCTAAAGGCTGCCTAGACTGGGCAGCAAGTACTTTCTCTGCCACAGGGCTCTTTATGAGGGCTTTGCATAGGGTCTATCCTACAAAGAATTTCAGAGGATGGGCTGGCTGTTACATTTGGAGGTACCTGCTTTGCAGGGAGGCTTTCTCTAAGCAAGGCCATAACCTGCTGATAAGGGAATCTCTCAGGAAAGGGACCAAGACAGTTTCCCTCATCACAGCTTCTCACTCTTTTCCTATTTCCCTGTCAGCTATCTTGTTTACACAAGGTCCTGTTAGAGCCTGGATGCCTCGAGCAGGCCCAGTTATAATGCAAGCTTCTGAATGGGAAAGGAACTTGAAAACAAACTTCTCGGCAAACTTCTCCAGGTGTTCTCTTCTTAGAGCCAAGCAGCTGTATAATTCTGTATCTGAAAAGTCACACCCCAATTTTACAACTCTTATCTCTTTGCACTTCAGCCGCACAGCTCTGTTTATTGGCTTGATTGGACTCTGGGCTGTTCAGAGCATGGCGCGTCTTCCTGCCTTCTACCACTAAGGGCTGTTAACTAAAATAAAATCTTATCTGTGAGCCCTTCTGACTATGCCTTACAGTACCTGTTCCTTCGCTATGGCAGCGAGACAGACAAGAACCAGTGCTGGTGGTTGCGCAGGGGCAGAGGGGTTTGCCTTCCTCATGCTTTCATCTAAGCTCACGCATGGTGCCTACAGCAGAGCTAAGAAGTTGCATTTCTGAGCTCTACTTATTTCTTCTCCCATAAGATAACCCTCTCTGACCGAGGCTCGCTGCTGTATTTGTGCTAGGTCAATCCCGAGGCCCCACAAGCCATCCCTTCTGCCCCGTGTGCCGGGGATGGGGCCAAGGGGAGAGGTGCCTTACCGAGCTCGGCGTCAAGCCCATATTTGCTTCAATGTACGTCTCTGTCTTTGGCTCCACTGCGAGTTCAGCTTCCAAGATCTTTTCCACGGGCATGTCCTCGTTAGCACTACTTGTTGACTCCACCTCGTTCTCGTTGCGGTCCTTGCCCCGCTGCCTTTCCTCCTGGACGGCTGGAAGTGGACAGAGAAGGGACAGTGTCAGTCTAGGGCTCCCGGCCATGGTGTCACAGGCTGAGCTGGGACCCCAAAGCTCCACGGAGCTACAGGCGTTACTTAGCCGTGAAAACCTAAAGCACCCTCAGACCTGTAGGATCACACAGACATCTGATGTCTTGTTCTCCCACCTGACCTTTCCACCAGTGTGGTCAGTGGGTCTCGGGCTTGGATAGTCCGAGGGGGTGTGAGGTTTGGGGAAGCCACCGAGCAGCCCTGGCCTGGGAGAGCTGCTCCGTGTGTGCTCCCCTGGAGCACGGCGAGGGAGGCTCCCCCTCAGACCTGGCCTCTGCTGGGAAACTCCTCTTTCTGCAGAGGGAGAAGTCCTGGAAATAAAAAAGGTTAAAGACAAATGATGAAAAGCAAAGGAAGCAACACGGCGAGTCACCGCAGGAGAGGGAAATGGATGGGTGAAGTGATAGCATAAGGGAATCCTAAAGAAAAGAGAAATCGGTCAGTTTAAAGCATAAGTCCAGAGTTCAACCATCTTCTGAGCCTGTTAGTGCTGAACTCCCGTCGAGGTCATGCCATGCTAGTTCCCTGGTCCAGCAGTGATGCTAACGGCTGCCGCGAGGCTCTGTGGCAGGACGGTGCTACCGTGGGACAGGAGCTGGGAGCTGGGACCTGCCGGCAGGCGCCCTATGCAAACCACCATCCAGTCTTTGTCTCTGGGCAATTTCTAGACAGGAGAGACCTGTCCCAAATCCTGTGTGGTAGGAGTAATCCAGCCAGAAACATGTCACATGCTGATGAGTTAATGTCTGAGCAGTACATAGATGAAAAACACTTATTAGATGCTAATAACATTATTATTAATGATCTCCCTTTGAAACCAGCACACACGCTCTCCCTAAACCTGGAAAGCAGCTCTGTGCAGACAGTTACATCGGTAACTATCTCTTTCTCAGTCATCACGTTACATACCCTAAATCACACACTTTTCACACACCGTTGTTTCCCACAGTACGTTTTAGCCCAGTCTAGTTGAGATCAGCCCAAGCAACAGGAGTTTCCATCACTGGCCATGAGAGACAACTCCCTGAACTTACCCAGCTCTTTGCTGAGGACTGAATGAGGCACTCAGTAATGTAAAAGACCTGCTATTTTTTGACAATTATCCTAACACTTCACCTCTCTTGCTGAATTTGAAGCTGGTTATGCAATGTTAAGAGAAAGCAGCAGGGGCACAGGTATCGTTCTAGGGAAATCAGAGCTGTCTGTAACATGATAAGGCTTTTTAGGCAATCAGTGGGACCAGCTCTATGCCAAATGCAAAAATAAAACCTAGAACATAAAACTTATTTCTTAAAACACAGGAAATTAAGACACATGCTAAAAGAGTCCTATATGGGCGTTGATCCCATTAACCCAGCTCCACCCCAGCACGCGAAGGCCTGGGGCTGATTTCCACTGCTCGCCCTCCCCTCCCGCAGCAGCCGCCCGTGCAGCGTTGCTGTTTGCTGCACTTCAACAGCGTTCAGACTCCTTCCACGTGAAAGCTGTTATGCAAAAAGCAAGAGGTTATTTTTTGCAAACTGCTCTTAAGTTTATGGGCTGCAGAGGCTCCCGAGGCCCACGCAATGTTTTCTGCTTGGTCTGCCAGAGCCAGGTAAGCTGCTGCTGTCAGAGCTCAGATTTGTGTCATGGCTTTTGTCCATCTGGCTCTTGTCTGGCATGGATTCTTCTCTTCACTTTTTCAGGCCAACATAAAATCCTGCTTAAATTCTCCCCCCCCCCCCCCCCCCCCCGCTTTCTCAATCATCAAAAGGCTAGAAATTTTTGCTTAATGCCAACCCTTCTTCAACAGCACAGATGCACCAAAACTCCTTTGGGCACATTAGAAGAGATAAAACACCTACTAAATAACAGAAAAGCCTAAGAGAAAGGCAAACCCTCAACAAATGGGATTTTATAAAATGACTTAAATGCCAAAGACCTGACGCACAGTCACAGCAGGTCTCAAGGATAAAGGTGCAAAGCGTGGTTCCTTGCTCTGAGATCAACCACCTCCAGCGCTGGAGCCACTCCACCGGGAAGGGCTGTTAATCCAAAAAACACATCCTCTTGCTCGGCCACCAGTGACTTAGCTGGACACTGGGATTTGTGGGAAAGCATTGCAGAGGTCTGGGGAGACAGTGGCTACCCAAAGCCTTAAATCTGCAAATCTCAACCTCCTCAAAACCAACAGTCACATTCTTGGGGGTGAAGAATCAGATACACTTGAAGGGTTATAGGAGAGTGAATCTTACAGGTCATCACGACAACGTTTGATAGTGATAGGGCTGAATCTACCTGACATAAACGATAGATGGAAGAGAGAGATGGAAAGAGATTATACATATAAGTAGTTATTTCTGTTGATCTGTGCTTTGAGCTGCTACACCACAAAGTTGGTGCTGCTGCTCGCTGCGGAGCTGGTCAGCGGAGAGCTGACTCATCCCAGCCTGCTTAGCCCCACGCAAAACCCTTGACACTCGCCCCTGCCCAGCTGGCTGCGGCAGCAATGACACACCAGGCAGAGCAGATGGCGTATTCTCACCGAGAATGTCAGGTCCAAAGATAAACCAAGCCCTTGCCAGCGAGAGCGTTACCTGCTTTGCTACCTCCGTGTTTCCAAGACCAGACAGCCTTCTCCAAAGCCAGGACAAGCCTGGCATCACTTTGCGATCCCCCCCCTTCCCCGCAGCTTGGATGACCTCCATCCATCCCCTGTCCCTGGCTCTCTGGGCTGCAGGAAAGCAGTGACTGTTTCCTAACGCTGAGCTCAGAGACGCCGTTATTCTCCATTCCCCCTAAGAAGCTGCTTCATGCACAGCTCTTCCCCGAGGTGTGCATCTGCAGGATGAGGTGACTCTACTACGTGAAGCTCAGTTGCTGCTTGCTCTCGGGCCCCGCGTTACCAGGTGTTTAGGAACCCGACCTGTTCCTCCCTTGGAAACGATGCAGGACACCTGCCCAGCCCAGGTTGTTGGATGTAGCTTTCGGGGATGCCTGCGAGGCAGCAACTCCTCTAGATGTTGACTCAGTTGTAGATGCTATTTTCTCTCCCTACAGGCAGCTCGAGGAATGAAGCGGGAACAGCTTCATTCTTCATGTGAGCAACAGGTTCGCTCCTGCAATGGCTCTGTGCCTGGCCTTGGGGTGCAGTGGTCAGCGCACACATGAATTCCCCTCTGATGGTCATCGTACTGTCACCTTGTTCTTCCAGGTGTGGCACTCCCAAAGTCCTTCTTCAGGATCCAGAGGTTGAATTCGTTTCAAATCTAGTGTCTCCACTTTCCTCGTTTCAGATTCACCCTGAGGCATCATACAGCTCCAGGGGTGGCAAGCCCAACACGTTGTCCTGAAAGGCGCAGGGATTTGCAGTCGACGTTCAAGACTCTTGTGCTCTGTGGGTTCCAAGACTTGGACTTCCCTGCAGATGCAGCCATCCTTGCAGCCTGTGCTTCAGAAGCTCAGCAGAACTGAGAGGGCATCCAAGGTGCAAGGAGCAGGCAAAAGCGTCTAAGAGCCGCCAGTCATGCAGCTTCTTAGCAGAGTCCTCCATGTCTCTGACCTCCGCTGGCATAAGCCCAGTGGTAGATGTCTGCAATTTACTGCAATCAGCATCACCCCAGACCTGCTGAGGACCTGACCAGCTGGTGCTCCTTCTTAGTAGAGATGCTGAGGGACACATCGCCATTTCAGAAAAGAATGGGGATTGTGTTTCTTGAGATGCAGGAAAAAATAGCAGGTGGGGTAGGGGGAAGGAAAGAAGGAGCAAGTATTCAAGCAAATCAGCTTTTTTTTCATTTTTAAATCATGCAATATGGGATGTTTGTGTGAAGGAAAATCTTCAGTAGTGAGGAGACCCCTCACCATAAAGACCTAGGACCTTATCTCTGGAGTCCACTCCCCACTCCCACTGGGGATTGTCAAATAAACCACGGCGGAGATGACAAAAATATATTTTTCAAATGGATTTGGTTTGGGAGCTGGGTTTCTTCGTGGCTTTGATTTTTATTTATCTTTTAAAAAGGGAAATACAGACATGGTAGCTGCATGGCAGCTTCTCTGGTAATATTGAAATAGGAATACCTTGTTCTTCTCAGCTTCCCAGCAGTCTTGTGGGCCGGGATGGATGGTGCTCCATCCCTGTAACACAGTAAAATTTAGAAACAAAGATCATTATATCATTTGGTTCTTGTTGCTTCTGCTTGATTTTTCTCTTTCTTTCATGTAAGTTGCAAACTCACAGGCTACAGACAAAAAACCAGAGGGGTTATGCGACTAGCTCCTCCAACCCAAATTCTCCCTTGTGGCACAATGAATGTGTATTTAAGAAAAAACAAATATTCTCAACTCTAGAGAGGCCACAAGATGCTTCTCTCTCCTGTCTCACACGTGATGCTTTGCAGGATTAGCAAGGACAGGACACAGCGTGGCAATTCAGGGGAGCTGGTTCTGCTCCTAGCTCCCTTCTCCTGCTCATCATCGATGCCCCCCTCTGCAGGGTGCCCTTCTGCTTAGCTGGGTGGGCAAGGAGATCTCCAGCTTGTGTTCAAGAGGACCTTGGGAAGAGGATTAAACTACAGAGTGCCTGTGATAACAAGGCACTTGACAGCGTGACCTACAAGGACCTTTCCAAACCTCAGCTGGGCTCTCCTCCTCTTACTGCAATGAGATGGTGATGAGGTGAAGGGCTGGAGAACACATCCCCACTGCTGCGGGCTGAGCCACCGCTCACCAGGAGGAGGGAAGGGCTGGCAAGGGCTCTGCAAGACCAGCGTGACCCTCCCATCTCCCATCGCACTCCATTACTGCCTCAGCAGACGGCCTCGTCCGGACAAACTATGGGGCTTGTCTCGGATGGATGCGGGGAAGCCACTGAGAGCCATTGAGAGCCACTGAGCCCGTGTCCTTGTCCTTCCACCTCACCGCTCAGGCTGCAGCAGGTAGACGAGATCCACTCTTAGGACCCTGCCGTTCCCAACGACGCTGATTTTTCTGGTCCTGAGGGTGGCACAGCATTTGATCAACAGTGTGGGTCTCCTCATCTTAAATGCAGGAGGCAAGCCAGGCATATTGCTTGCTGCAACCCAGAAAGCACTCTCCTGCGAGGCAAAGCAGTCCCAAGCCATGGTTACACCAGCCCTGTCTGCCGCGCCATGTTTTCAGAGATGAGCTTCCCCGCGCTCTCCTCTGCGCTGATGGCTGTGCCAATGCTCTTATTTTTCTTCGAGGAGACTCGTATGGTTGAGAGGTTTTCTAGTCTGATTTTCTTAACATAAGGGAAGCATTTAAACCTTGCAATCCACTTGAGGAGAAAAAAAGATGTTGTAGTCAAAAAGCTCTGAGAGGCAGCCCCACCTCCTCCAGCTATGTCTCAGCCGAGCCAAGGACAGAAGCCTGTGTTTTCCATGGCACCTGATGAAGAGGCTCTCGTGTTATTCTGCTTGATTTGGCCTGTACTTGCCTAAGGCCGGTTGCTGTCATTTTTCATCTCGAGCTTCTCCAGCCCATCTGCACTTCCCCAGGCCACGGTACAGCAAGATACGGAGCCCCATGTGTCAAGACCACTTCTCAGTGACCTCTCTCTCTTTAAGAACCAAAATGTCTCGTCCCGTGGATTGCAGATGAGCCTCAGCTGCCCGGGTCCAAGGGCTGATGTGCAAAGATGCCAGATCCGTCCCCTGCCGGTGTGCACATCAACACTGGACTCCTTGCCTTTGCTCGTGGTGCAGCATCTGATGGTGGGTTTGAGTCCATCGCAAAGTGAGCAACCAACCAAGCTCAGGTGCCCAAACCAACCAGTGCGGGTGGCTGTGCTTGAGTAATGAACTTCCCAGCTGCTGGAGAAGAACAAGCTGCTCGCTGAGGCTCTGGGGAGGACTTGGAGGACGCTGCTGAGAAACCACTGCAGCATCCCCAACTCCCGCCACTTCGCTTCCCTGCAAGCCTCGTGATGAACGTCGCTAAGTCCCTGCTCCTTGAGCGGTGTGAACACCCCAGAATCCCAATCCTCCAGCAAAAGTTCTTTCCTTTTTAAGCCTTGGGCTCCTGGAGAGAAACCCGATACTGTGATCTGCAGATTAATTAGACTCAAAAAAAAAGAAAGATGTCAAGTGCATGCTCTGTTTTTAAAGCCTGGTCATAGATGCAATGCGGGCGCTCGCAGCCGGGTCCCCCACGCCCCGGCACGGCCACTTGCCACGGGCACTGCCACGCTCGGCGGGCACCGGGCTTTTGTGCCGGAGGAATGTTAATGAGGGGAGGAAGAGGCACAAAGGGGACAGGATTTTGCACCAAGGCAGAGGTGTTTCTGAGAGCCCCCGTGGGCAGGAGCATCGCAGGCTTGTTTGTTTGCTGGGAGAGACGTGGAGGCTACGACGGCTCCCAACTACCACTCACCCAGAGTTAATACAGGTGAGCGCTTGTTTCTGAGACGAAAATCCATCCTTCCAAGAACAACAGCGTGGATGACTGGCTGGGGTTTGTTTCTTTTCATGGGGAAGGAGGGGGAAGGATAATTCACTCCCACCAAAAATGGACTGAATGGGGTTTTCTCTGGGGGACAGATCCAGTGTCTGGACTCCCTGGGCACGGGGAGCCTGGCACCACGGGGGGCAAGCACCGATGCTCAGCCCGGTTCTTGGCAGTGCAAAAAGCCGTGGGCGAACAGCAAATGCACTTTTTGTCCTTGGCTCTCCTGTTCTAGCTTAGCACGCTCTGATCCTCTCCCGCCTTCATCCTTTTTGCTCCTTGCCGTTCCCCGGCAGATGCAGGGATCCACAAAGCAAACAGGGATGAGGATGCTTTCCAGGTGCATTTTGGGGACATGCCCCTGCATCACCAGGGCACAGCACCCTCCTCCTGGAAAGCCCGGAGGCTCTGGTGGCCTCCAAGACCCAAACCTGCTCAGTCTCCTCTGGGCCTACAAGTGGGTGGCTGCTTTATTTATGAAGTGCTGGGTGGAGGGTTATTGGGGATTTCCGTTTCACTAGCGCTGGAATTTATTAGGCTCTGCTGCCTTTTTATGAAGCTACAACATAGCTGTGTATCATCGGCATCTTGAAGCGCTTATGCCTGAGGTACCTGTTTATATCGAAAATGAGACGATAGCTCAGGAAACTAATTCAGACAGTGTTTCTTCTGCTTCGCTTTCGTGTGCCTCCTTTTTTTTCAAAGATGCAGCTTTCTACTACTGCAAACAACCTCAAAAGCCGAGGTGCAAGAAATAAATGGTGTTTTTTTCTCCAGCATTTTCAATTGAATACTGCATTTTTTTAAGATAGGCAAAATACCGCCGTGATGTTAAAAAAATGTAACTTCAGTGAAATGGAGTGTTAAAAAGTGGATTGAAACCTTTGCATGCAGTCAATCCACATGGGAAACGGCTCTGGAAAACAAAAGCAAAAATCACTATCTCACTTCACTCTCAAAAGCCGGACACTGGGAAGTATAAGCAAACAGCAACATTGCTAAAGCAATGAGAGAAAATCATAAACCAAGGTCTTTTTCTCAACCTAAGAGTATCCTTAAAAACAAAAAACAAACGCAGCATCATTTAACCAGCTGGTTTAAAGAGCAGCACTTTAAAAGGATATAAGAAACAAGCTCATTAAGCTGAAAGACATTTTCCATTCCAAAATTACTACTAAAAATAACTGTGCTCTTGAACTCTGCCCCTTCACTGGGGTACGGCCACTTGCCTGCTTTTACATTCACTTGGACAGCGAGCTGCAGACCTGAATTCCTGCTCTTTCTCCCCACACTCCTCTTGCTCCTGTGGGCTCCCAGAGATGCTCCGGGAGCTGGGCTGGCTCCGGGGACGCAGGGGGGGTGCACAGCCATGGCACAACTCAGTGACTGCCGTGTTAGTGCAGGAGCTGAGCTCCAAGTCGCGCCAGGTTAAAACACAGGGAAAATGTGGTCCCTCTGGACTACGTGATTTCCCTGAACAGCCTGGAGACATGCAGAGGTCTCCGAGCTGCAGACTGGAGTCGCTGCCTGCAATGCTGCAAGTCAAACCCCGCCTAGGGTAAATCCCTCAGCTCGATGGCAGTGCAAGCAAGAGGGGAAAAACCAACCCACAAACACAGGGGAAGAGGAAGAATTATCTCAGGCTGTGAAGTGTAATGAAGTCTTGGAGTCAGAGATCAGGCAAGCAACCGGACAGAAGATGTCCTGGATCCTCAGAGCGTGACTCTGGATCATGTCACGGCAGCTTACGGAGGCAAGCTGCAGCCGCGCCATACCCAGGCCACCGCCGTTACGGTATCTGCGCCTGGGTTTAGGAACGATCTTAGGGGTCAGTTATGCAGCCCGAGTCACAGCCGCTGGGGGAGGACAGCCTTCTGGTCTCCAGATGGGCTACGAGCTTCCCAGCGGAGATGCATCAACATCCATTTCACCCCGTCGGCATCAAATGCCGCCGTCAGTGCTCCGCAGCACGCTCAGGCTGCAGGCTTCAGCTTGGCAAGTGGTAGCCCTCTTAACAAACCGGGCAGCCCAGCAGGTCCAACGGAGACAGTCTGGCTCACGCAAGGAGCCGCTCGTGTCCGGAGGCAGTGCTGGGGGAAGGAGAGGCGGGAGACAGAGCGGGGCCGGGCTGCACCGGTTCCCAACGTCTGCTCCCTGTGAGCCGTCCAAGGGCGGCCGGCAGGAGCATGAGAAAGGGCTCCTCGCTGGTATTTCCTGCTCGCTGTGCGATCCGGCGGCGTTGCCAGCAATGGTGGGGCTGGGACCTCATCACACGAGATAACGACAGGCTGCAACGCGAGGCCGTGGAGTTTCTAGTCTCCGATGATCCCCTTCGCCTCTGAAGTTAACCCCAGCTCACGGCATCACATGCAAGACGTCTTTATCCCAAGACCCTCAGTGTTTACTCCCACCTCTTCACAAGACCACTGCCTCTCTAACTCAAAGGCAGTTTCCACTTTTTCCCTTTAAAATACAAGGCTGCTGATACACAGACACCTTAGACCCTAATGAGTAACAGATCAAGCAGAGAGAGCTATGCTTCTAGATGCAAACAGCCACCCCCACAATAATAATCCCTGCATTAGTCAAGATCCCTGATGGTAATCTTAATTTTGTTGACTATCCGGTATTTAGTGGGAGACAGAGTACAAAAACCAAAGCCTCACACAGCTGGCGGTAATTCATAGGGGGAAAATGCTCCCAGTTGCTTATTTATTATAGCTGCAATACCTCAGAGTCCATGAGGCTCATTCACCGTGGGCACAGCATCAGGATCTACCTTAAATGTTTTTAACAGGGAGCAGCAAGAAGAGATGCACGCACTAGAAGGAATCTTCCGCTTCTGCAGGCTTTCACCCCTTTAAGCCAAGATGCCCGAGACCCGACTGCAAAAGCAAAGCCTCGTAGCCCTGAAGCAATCCCCTGTCCCTCCAGCAGTACCCCGCGGGCACCCCCTGCCTCCCTCCTCCGTGGGCACACGCCTCGTCTGCCCTGGCCAGGCTCCTTCCCGCAGCACGTGGCCAAGGTCCATCCCTCCAGGTCTGCTCTTGGCATGTCCACCTGGAGATTTCCCAGGTGTCAGGATCAAACCCTTCCAGAG
Organism: Mycteria americana; assembly: GCF_035582795.1. Lineage (NCBI taxonomy): Eukaryota > Metazoa > Chordata > Aves > Ciconiiformes > Ciconiidae > Mycteria > Mycteria americana. The sequence goes on along the minus strand of NC_134381.1, from coordinate 10,074,219 downwards.
CTCCATCGGCTGCCCAAGAGCTCCCGGTGCCTTTACTCCTTTAAGCCAACTTCTTAGCTACGTAAGAGAGCCTTTTCCTTTTACCATTCTGGCACAGGCTTTTGGGTATGAACTTGGCCCTCACCCTCTTCTTCCCAGCATCACTCTGCAGGTTGCAGCACTGCTCACCACCACGCAGGATGCCCTATTCTCTCACCGGAGCTATAGTTCTTAGTTTAGAGGGTTTTACTGTACTTCTATGACATACAAATACCTTTGGGCTACAGGAGAGATACTTCCCCAGCAGGAATCTGCTATGCCTTTATGTAGCTATAAATTAGGTCTCCAGAGCAAGATATTTTTTAGGGAAATGAGGCCCATTACCCTGGCTCTGTTACTTAAAAGATGCAACAATTTACACTAAAGGATAAAAAGCCAGCTATGTTGTGAGCATTTAGGCAAAGGGAATTAGCAATGCAGGATTTAGCCCAAAACCGTTCCCCAGAACAGAGGTGGTGTGGAGGCAGCGGGACTGGTGTAAGGACACGGACAAGGCTCCGGGCTGGCAAAGTGGGGGGGCAGCAGCAGTGAGCTGGGATGGATGCAATGGGAAGGAGACGTTTTGTTGACAAATCAGGTGGATATCACACGTGAAACTCAAGAGCTGCTCAAAGCCAAAGCTTAGCAAGATCCAACTTCTCACTTTTAGGTCTAGGACAACACTAGGACATCTCCAAACCTGCCATGAGACACTGTGAATTTTTAGGTTTATAAGAAGAGAGAGGTTTATCTGGGGACCAGGGGAGTTATTCCAGCTTTCCCTACATGGGGATTATACCCCAAACATCTACTGACTGCCGATGCACCAGCTTTCTGCCCTTCTCTGAAGCTCTCCTCATGCAATGCCAGCATCAGAAGATCAGCCAGCACCGCCTGAGTGCACTTCTAGAGTTACAAAGATCCCATCTGTCACACTTTTAAATAATTGGCTGATCGTTATGAATTCATTTGGTATTCATTGTGATAATGTTAATCAAGATGAATTAATAGAGTCCTCATACTGTACGCGCTCCCTGGGGAATTCCACCACCATTCAGAAATTAATTAATGGACCTATAATTTTAGTGGTGCTGCCCATGCAATCACCATTAACGGTAGGCACGAAGCAGGTACCCGATCACAGGATGTCAGTGCAGGCTACAGAGTTAGAGCATTACTGCTGATGTTCCCTTCCCTACAGCCACTGGCTGAGATGTTCTAGGGGTCTGAAAGGAAAGCGGGTCTCCAGCTGCCGGTGCAAGGCTCCGGAGGCAATGTCAGGGTAATGGGATGCTCCACATCTACCTACACCTGCATTTCTCGCCTGAGAAGCAAGTGCTGCTGCTGAACACACAGGAGACTTCTTGGCTTCTTTTTAGTCACCTGAGTCTCCGGAGCTGGAGATTAGACTTTCCTCCCTCCATTTCCTCCTCCTGCCACACGTCTCCCGTGGGATCCAGCACCCTCCGTGGCTCTGCCCACCTGCAAAGCAGCCAGGGCAATGCCAGCCCCCCTGCACACGAAGCACCATGCCTGCACTGTGCCGCTCATCTTCAGAGGCATTTTCTGAATGTCCCAATCTCTCCATTTAAGACTAGAGGTTTTCTCTTTGCCACGGAGCTGGAAATGATGCAAACAGGACAAGAAAGACAGGAGCGAGGAAAGGGCAGAGGATGAGGAGCTGGGAGACCCTGCAAATTCTCCATAGTGATGGCTCCAAGGAGCAGCTTTTCTTTGTCACAGAGAAACCCTCTATCAAACATTTATTGCTTTGGGTGACCGTGGGGAAGGGGCCACGAGCACCCCAAGCTCTGCCCGGTGGTGTTCCTTGGAGGTTCCAGCCGTGCATCGTGTTTCTATCAAAAGCAACACGTTATCACCTCTTCCACTCCCTCCAACCATGTGCTTTCTCCACCTAGGTTTCTGCCTACAGTCACACTTGGCAAAGCCACTGCCTCCTGTGCAAGCCATCCTTGCGTGGGCCAGAAAGCTTTGTTTCCGAGCACCGAAGGGTTAAGCTCTGCAGGGCCGGGGAGGTCCCCTGGGTGCCCCTGGCCCGCTGCAATCCCCCCACACCGCGAGCAGAGACGGCTTTGACATTGGAAGACTCCGCATGTCCTGGGTCCTTAGGTAACCCTGTAAATCGAGCGTGGCAGGGTCTGCTCAACGCTCAGCACAGCTCCGGCGCTGCCGTATTTAATCAATGCTCCAGACACGACTAAGTGCTCTTCAAAGAGACCCAGGCTGGAGCGTTGCTCGACGCAACCAGAGCGACTCGGCAGAGGGGTGGGCTTATGGGCCGGTCAGGGGGGCAAGTGTGGCTCTGAAGATATAAGGGGAGAAGGCAGCAGAGAACTGAGCAGCACCACGGGGTCATCTTCACGTCATGTCTGGTAAAAGCCTGTTCTGCCAGCAGTTTAAAACAGACGCAGTCAGCATTTAAAAAGAGCATTTCAAAGAGGCGCTGCCAGGGAGTTTTAGATCCTAAATTTAAATTCCGGTAAGGGGAGGGATATCTTTTTACGAGACTGAATTTCTTTTTTCCTCCCAATGAGAAAAAAAATCCATTATTGCTACTGCTAGGGAATGTTACTGAGTTAGAGCAGCCAGTGCTCGGTGCTGATGCCCGACTCTGATGAGAAGGACACTAATTCACGGAGTTTCCCTGCCCCTCCTAAGCACCACAAACAGCATGCAACTGGGACATGCGCCCGAAGGAGCCTCTCATCTCCCTGGCAGCAGGGTGATTAGTAACCATCGAATTAAACGTGATCTTTATCTTGCCAATGTCCCCTAATCGGCTCCAGTTCTCCAGGATGTGACATCCCGTGTGTTGCAGGGAGGAAGAAGGGCCAGGCCAAGTGGCAGCATTTGTCACCCGAAACGCACCCAGCCCCGACAGCTTTCGCACCTCTGTTTGATGGGGCTCTGCAGGGAAAGGGAAGAGCTGGGTGTATTTACCATCGCTGCTCCCAACGCGTGGCAGCTGGTGTGAAACAGGGAGTGCAAGTTCCAGGGCAGCAAATGGCCTCGCAAGTACTGCCTGCTTTCATTGCCCCCCTGCTCCCCGGTGCTGTGCGCGGCACCTCCGGGCACTGGCTCGTTTACTAACGTGCAACTGTCTTGGTTTCGGCTGGGGTAGAGTTAATTTTCTTCCTAGTAGCTGGTACAGTGCTGTGGTTTGGATTTAGGATGAGAATAATGTTGATAACGCACTGCTGGTTTAGTTGTTGCTGAGCAGTGCTTACACTGGTCACGGACTTTTCAGCTTCCCCTGCTCTGCCGGGCGCACAAGGAGCTGGGGGGGGCACGGCCAGGACAGCCGACCCCGACTGGCCCAAGGGCTATTCCATCCCATATGGCATCACGCTCAGTATAGAACCTGGGGGGGTTGGCCGGGGAGCAGCAATCACTGCTCGGGGACGGGCTGGGGGCATCAGTCAGCGGGTGGTGAGCAACTGCATTGTGCATCACTTGTTTTGTACATTCTTTTATCATTAGTATTAGTATTATTTTCTCTTCCTCTGCTGTCCTATTAAACTGTCTTTATCTCAGCCCACGGGTTTTACTTTTTTTTCTGATTCTTGCCCCCATCGTGGGGAGCAGGGAGGGCGAGCGAGCCGCTGTGTGGTGCTTAGTTGCCAACTGGGGTTAAACCCCAACAGCAACCGTCCATCACCCAGGTACCATTCTGGGACTTAGCGCTGTTTTGGAGCCCATAAGAGGCCCTGGCTGTGGCGCAAAAGCAAAATATAAATGAGACACGCGCATTTTTGGCACCCCGGCACAGGCAGCCCTTGGCAAGGCTCGTGCTGGCTCTGGTGCACGTGGTGCTGCCGCGTTGCCAACAGGCAGGAACCTGCTGGAGCCTCCTAACGAAGGAAAGGTGCCTCCAGCACCCATGGGTGCTCGGGCCGGGCTCTCTCTGCCTTACCTTCTCGCTTCATCCCCATCGCAAGACACTTCTGATAGCGGCAGTACTGGCAGCGGTTGCGCTGGCGCTTGTCGATCAAGCAGTCCTTGTTGTCGCGGCAGGTGTAGGTGAGGTCTTTCCGCACCGTGCGCTTGAAGAAGCCTTTGCAGCCCTCGCAGCTGTAAACCCCGTAATGTTTACCTGCGGGGGTATGCGACTCGGGTTAAAAGGACTCGCTGAGCGTGCCGGGTGCCCCCAGCTCCCCCGCTTTGCTCTCCCTCCCCACAAAGACCATCGGCTCTTCCCAGGGCCTCTCCCAGCCGTGTCTGGGGGAAGCAGAGGCTTCTCAGACTGTGAGCAGGAGCTAAAGAGCAGTGGCTTCACCTTGACTTGACTTCCATAAAATCACGATGCCCTTTGTGGGCTACAACCTGCCTTATAGCCAGGAAAAGCCCTCGCCATTTCTTAGACAAACAGCGGGGTGAGGCAGCGCAGCAGTGAAACAGGGGGGACCCCCCTGTACCCCCCACGACCTGTCCCACGCCAGACACACGACCCAGCCTGCTCCGCACCGCACGCCCACCCTCCTCTTCCAGCCCCGGAGCCCGACAGGCGCAGGAGGTGTCCCTAAGGACCTCACAAACTAGGCGACCAGAGCACTTCTGGAGCAGAGAGCTTTTAAAACAGCATGAGAATAAAGGGAATTAGCCCATCTTTATCTCCCACGAGTGGAGAGACTCCATGCGACGCACATCTTTTCATCTGGCGCTATGCGACGGTACCACCGAAAAATGGGTAGAGAGAGGGACGCTCGCTAATGCCTTGTCTTCAGACGGGCTGTGCTGCTCAGGGCTGAGGATATAACACCACTGCTACGCAGAGACCTGGGGTCTCCAGGCTCGGCCCAGAGCCTGCCCCGGACCAGATGGGCTGGGGGAGGCTGGTCAGTACGGGACTTTTCGTGCCCTCCTCCGAGGGCACAGGCGGCTCGTGTCCCCATGGAGAGTCCGCGCCTGCGCTCGCCGTGCTGCAGGGAGCCATCCAAACCCTCGCCACGCTCTCCCGGGGCGTCCACGCTCCAGCGCGGCCCGAGCATGCTGCTGCGAGCCCCTCGCCCGGGGCAGGCACCAGCCTTACCTGAAGATCTGTCCCCGCAGATGGCACATATGTGCTTGGTGAAGGAGGCCATCGTTCCTGAGGGATGTGCTGGCACTTTGAGGACTCCATTGAGCCCGAGGGGTGGCTTAATGTCTTCTGAGCTGCTGACGGGGTTCATGGGCGAGTTGAGCTGTCAAGACAGAAGCACAGTGCTCAGCGGGGAGCCGGGGCACGCGGACGCGGGGCCAAGCCAGCTCTGCAGCAGGGCTTGCCCGTGCACTCAGACACGGGGCAGGAGGGCCAAGCAGGGGACAAGCTTCCAATGGGGACGAGTACCGCTTAAAACAACCACCCGCAAAGCTGAACCAAGAGGATGATTTGGGCACGTGCGTCCAGAGACCAAAGGCACAAGCACTCAACTCCTGCCCTGGTACAAAAGCCGGTGCGGCTCTTGAGCTGGCAGCAGGATGCCACCAGGTCTCGCTGCTGGCACCGGGGCAGAAGGAGCAGGACACGGCCGGTCCCCTGCGCATCCCCAGGAGCCACGCAGGGCTGGCACCGCCCGCCCCACGAAGGACACTCCTGCATGACTTAAGGGGAAGGCGAGTCCTCCTGCGCTGCCAGACCCCCACCCATGGCACAGCCACGGCACAGCCCCGGCACAGCCCCCACGGCCAGGCGCTCGCAAGCCACCCTGGCTTCCCGCCGCCTTGGGATGCAGACCAGGGAAGATGATTTGCAGCGATGGTTCGTGGGAGAGCTGCTGGCTGGGAGCAAGCGCTTGCACGGCTGATGAAGGCCAGGACACTCGCACTTTAGCTCTGCAATTTATAGACATCCTTTTAGCATTATCTCTCCGAAGGAAAGCTTCACAGCAAATAAATAGATCCCAGATGCAATGGGGCCTGGCTTTCCAGAGCTGGCTGGGGTGGGACGCTTCTCTGCAACTTCCAGCCTTCCAGCAGCCTGTCCACATGCCTCTCCTTCCCTCCCCAGTGAGCTCGATCCTCAACAGTTGGTGAAGAAAGAGGAGAACTGGGTGGAAGCTGGGTGCTGGCATGGCCCTGTGGTGCTGGGACTGAGTGAAGGATCCCTGAGTGGATTCCCGCATCGCCCTGTGCAGCAGGGCAGGGCTGTTATCCCCTCATGTACAGAGAGAAACTGAGGCATGGAGATGTAGGACTGACCCATCTTGGTAAGGGAGACAAGCTCACAGCAACCCCGCCCAGCCCAGGGCAGGTTCAAGGAGGTCCGGGGGCGGATGGCAGAGCCAGGCTCGGTCAGCTCGGGATGCAGCACCGGCCAGGACCGCTGTGGCTGTCCTCCTGGGGACCAGCCTGCCAGGCACTGTCGCAGAGCCTCCGTCCCTGCCAGCTTCTAAATCCAGGTTGGATACGCAGGATTTGTGCTTTGATTTGTTGTGTTTCTCTGCCTTAATAGAGATACTCAGCAATTGCACTTGTCACAAATTAATTCAGGGAAGTCCCAGGGCTTGTGATCTGTCAATTAGAGCAGCGCAGCCGTTTCTCTGGCTTTAAAGTCTCCAGGCTGGTGGGGAATATTTGGCAGGCAGGTGACTAACAACCACAGAACAGAGCAAGGTAAACCCACTCTGGAGAAATGTGATGGGTCTGCCTCCCCTCTCCCGCCCTGCCTGTGCCAGCTGATGAATCAAAGGCAGCCGGGACCCGGTGCCGCCGAGGGATACGCTCCTGGGCTTTACCTGCTGTTCAGTTACGCTGCGACAGGGCAGAGAGGGGAGGGACAAGCGGGTCCCCAGGCAGGAGCATCTCTCTTTGGGATCTGTGGGTCCCCAGGCACAGAGCCTCTCTCTGTGCTGCCCTGCGAGCAGGGGCTGCCGGCACTGCTGCGGCACATCCCTCCACGGCTTCGGGGTCACCGGCTCCAGCAACTCCTCCCCGTGCACCTTCTGGGAAACGGAGCCATTTCCCAGGTGCAGCTGGTGGCTACGGCTCTGTCGTGCTGCGCCGCTGGCCGCTGCCACACGGGAGCGAGGGCAGAAGCCGTCGGCTGCCTGCTGCAGATAAGCCTTTTGCCACCACTTCCCCCAGCCCCAGCAGCCCAGAGAGTCCACCCAAGCAGCCTCCTGAGAGCATCTGGGGGGGACGATGGGCAGAGCAAGACGGGGCAAGCGCTGCACCCTGTCCCTGCACCAGCCCGGGAGGGTGGGGGGTCCCGCCGCCCACCACGGCCCCATGCGTCAGCAGGATGCCCCGGTCGGAGCTGAGTCAGTCCCGGGCTGGGGTGGGGGAAGTCATCGGTTCCTCTCACAGCGCCGGCCCAAAACCCCAGCGGAGGCACCACGTGCACCCCGGGGTTCCCGCACCGTCCCGGCGCCTGTCCCGTGCCTTCCCCTCCCGGCTGGCGGCCACCGAGCGCAACGGGCAGCACGTGCAGGCAGGGAGGAGGCAGAAGGGGAGGCAGTGGCCCCCGCCTTAGCACGGCACTTCTGCTCCGGGGCAGGACAACTCCAGCTCAGCAAGCGAGCGGGGACGAGGGAGGAACCGGTGCTCTGCTTCCCCAGTGACGCCGGGACTCCTCGGCTCCTCTCCCTTCCCTGTTCAGTTCACTGCACCGGGGACCGAATCCTGTCCCTTCTGGCAAGCAGAGCTTTATTCCTCCTCCCATCCAAAAAAAAACCCCAACCCCTTCTCCTGTCCCCCAGGCACCCTCACAAAGAGCATTGTGCAAAGGCAGAGAGCGGCTCTGGAAAAGCCTAATCCCACGTCTGATCTCTCCCTGCTCGCCCCCGGGCACCCCAAGCTGCTGCCAGTGATGCCTGGGGTGGCTGTGCCAGCGCAGACCTGTGAAACACGTGGAAAGTCCTTCCCTTTCAGCTCTTACTGAAAATCCTGAGGTTTTTTTTTCCCTGTTTTCCCAGAATTTTTAGGTAAGAGGGTTTAAATATGTGTTAAATCCCAGTAAGCAGCAGAGCTGCTGGGTCTAGCCTCCCGGTCCGGCTGGGACCTTGCTCACCATTGCAAACTACAATCCGTTTCCCCTGGCCAGGAGATCCAGTGCATCCTTGGATGGTGTCCAAGGGGGGGCCTGGGGGCTCCCTGGGTGCTGGGATCCCGTGGCAGGACACCCTGCCTCGTGCCCTGATTTTGGGGCTGCATTTGGAAGCCGTGCGAGGTCCCAGAAAGCGCACGGTGCCGGAGGGAGGGTGCCGGGAGTGCTCTGCGCATCCTCCAGCGCTGGCACCAAGGGCTGCCGGCTCCTCGCCTCCACCGGACCAAATGGGAGAGGGAAAGCGCCCCGGCTTTCGGGAGCCTGCTGGCTCCTTCCCACCCCGGTGCCGGCAGGAGCTGGGGTGGAGGGGACCCACCCTGCGGGACCCACTGCACCTCGCACCCCCCCGTGCCCTTCTGCTCTGCTGGCTTTCCAGAGGCGACGAGGCATGGTCTGATGGCAAGTGGCATCTGCCATCTGATTCAAACCACCTTCCATCAGTTCCACCCCCGCCCGGCGACGCGGGCCGCACGCCTCATTACCCCCCGCGCTTTGCCGACCGGTGCAGCGGCACAGGCGGCTGCGCTCCCCTCCGAGCATCGGCCCCGCTGCCTGCCTGCACCCTCCTCCTCCTCCCGCACTCCTCTGCGGGCCCAGGTAGGCGCCTCTGCCTGCTGCAGGGACAGGGACAGGGACAGGGACCTGATGTGCCCAGACAGGGAACAGATGGCAGGAGCCATTAGGCTGAAGACCTCCTAACTGTCACCTCTAGGAAAACCACTTAAGACAAGTCCCTGAACAAAGGACGGGCGCTTGCACCGCGCCGAGAGGGCTGGAGCTGCCGCGCTGCTAGCTCGCTCCTCGACACCATCTGACCGCGCTCTCAATTCCCCTTTCTGCCCTGTGGCCGTGTTTTATTTCGGTTCCTCTGGCTCGCCGGTCCCTCAAGCAAACCATGCCTTATAAATGACGCTGGAGGTGCATTCCCCGTTTCCTCCCTGGCTTGCGGCTCACCCCCGCGTTGCTTCACATCCCCCCTTCCCACTCCTTCCCCACCATTTTGGCACTCTTGCTGCTAATTTCGCTCTGGTCGCCCGTTCCCAAGGGCTGTTTCAGTTCCCCTTCCCTTGCCCGTGGGACAGGAGGTGGCATGTCCAGCCCTCATTTCCCGCACTGGGGACGGGGACCCAGCCGCACCGGGCTGCAGATCTAGGCCAGGCTGCAGATCTAGCCTGCAGACATAGATGTCCCCGCACATCTATGGGGGTCACGGGCCAGATCCTGCATGGGAGAAGCCCATCAAAAGGCAAATAAAGCTGCCACCTCTCCGGCCAGCACGGGGATGCTGCGTCCTGGGGAAGCTGCCTGGGGGTCCCCAGGGATGGGACTCAGACCAGCGCAGCCCTCCCCAGCGCCGGGTAGAAAGACCTGTTATCTCTGGAAATAAATCAGGCCGATATTTAAAAATAAAGGTGCTGGCAGGTGCTTGACTCCCAGAGATGGCCTGGAATAAATAAACCCGCAGCGAGCGGCAGGTGGTGGCCAATTCCTTAATCTGCCCTTTTACTAAACATATACCGTGTGAGCAGCCAGCAACAGGTGGCAGGGGCTGGCCAGCGCGCCCCGATCTTGCTATTTTTAAAAAGAGCTTATCTCTCCGTAGTTGGAGGGTTTTTTACATAATCTTCAGGCAGCGAACGCCAGTCCTTCCCCTGCGAGGAGAAAGCAGCCCCGGCGGCGAGGGGGAGCAGGCAGGGGACCCCTCGGTGCATGCCATGGGGACCGCGGGCTGGCCCCGGAGGGGACGTGCCAGTTCCCAGGGAGGGGACAGGACTGCTCGGGTGAGAAGCGTGGGGCGCAGAGAGTCCTGGGGTGGCTCTGGCCCCTGCCAGAGCTCCACCAGCCCCCAGGTGACCCAGGGGTAGTCACTGCTCCCCTTTCACCCCCAGCCTGGGGACGGACAGGGCAGGACCCGAGGGGACAAGCGATGGGAGATGATGGATGGCCATACCCTGGCTGTGCTGGTCTCCCGTAGCCCACCCAGGGCAGCCCCAAAGGCGGCTGCAGATGCCCGGCTCTGGCCAGAGGAGCCCGATGCCTCCGACTTCGTTTCTCCCTTGAGATTCTGCTTTTTGCCACCCTTCGGCACCTGCCTGCGCTGCCTGCAGTGGAGTTTATCTCCCTGTGCTTGCCTGGCCAGCACAGCCTCCTGCGAGCCGGGGCTTGCAGCGGGGAGACCAGAGCCGGGTCTGGTTCAGGAACCCATGGAGGTGGCTTCTCCCTGGTTAAACAGGCAGCAGCAACGTCCCCGTCACCTTCCCCTTACCTGCGGGCTGCTGGTGCCGAATCCCAGGCTGGGGGTGGAGGGGACGGACATCGAGTGCGGGCCCATGGGGGAGCTGATGACTGAGAACGGAGGTCCCATGCCGTTGATGGGCGAGCTCAGGGTGCTGATGGGCGAGTGGAGCTGGCCCGGGGAGCCCAGAGAGGAGCCGATGCCCGGCCCGATGGACGGGTGGAGGGATGGGGTGGCCATGGGCCCCCGGCTCGTGGGAGAGTTCAGGGACGTGGAATTGACTTGGTTGGAGAAGTCTGTAAGAGAGGAAAGAGAGAAACGGGGCTGAGTCTCCCGTCTAGGACAGGCTCTGACACATGGCCGCAGCAAGCTCTGAGCAGCAGCCCCCCGCTCCCCACCCTGCCGAGGGGCTGCTTTTCAACCTGCCCCCGAAATTCCCAATGCATCCTCCGTCTTTCAAAACCACCTTCTGGTGGATTACTTATGCAGGCGTTAAGACAGGCACCGAGAGTATTTCCACCTCGGGAGCCAGTCGTCACCGCTCTCCTCCATCTCGCTCACCCGCTGTACCCCGGCTCTAAACTCTGCTGCGGAGGCAGCGCTGCTGCTCTGGCTGATGCACGGGTAGAAACCCCCCCACGGGAGCAGACAGACGCCCTCCATGCTACGGGATAATTCAGATTCATCGCAGCATCGCAGGGCCAGGCCACGCGCGGGGAGCGCGGAGGGGCCGCGTGCCCTGCGGCACCCCCAGGTTGCGGCAGCAGGGAGGGCTGGTCGGTGGCGAGAGCCCGTTTGTGCATCGCACGCGTGGTTTCTGTGCCCGTCCAGGGCGCGAGCGTGCAATGGGGAAGTCTGCGTGTGCTGGCAAGGAGGAACACCCCTGCCTGCTGCGTGGGCAGCGGGCGGCAGCTTTCCGCAGGCAGCAGCGGACGGGCTGCATCTGCCTGCGCCCCAGCGGCTCCGCCATCCCGGGGAAGCGGGAGGAAGGGGGGGGGGGGGGGGCGGGAAAGGGGGTTTAAAAATAGACTCCGATTCTCCTGAGAGGAGACATGGAGCCATTCCTGGCACATTTCCTCCTCATCCTGTCACGCTGCTTGCAAAACAATCCCGCGCGAGGAAGGGGCTGGCTCGTGGCCCCCGGGCGGGCTGCGAGGAAGAGCTGCCAGAAGGCGGTGGGGGCCGACGGGCAGCACGGGCAGGGGTCCCCCGGCATCGCCACCATTCACCCTGACACCAGCCGGGACTCCCCCAGTTCACACCAGCAAAGACAGGCCCAGAGAGGGGGAGGCACCAGCACGGCTGCTTGGCCAGGGGCTGTTCACAGGGGAGTCTGGGAGCCGCTGCTTTTGGCTACAGGCCCCAAAGTTTACTAAATACTGCGAAATATTGTATTCGGTCACCTGCGTGGGGTCAGCTGTCTCCCCGGGATTTTGGGGCCATTAGCATACAAGTGTTACACAGTGGGAAACCCGCTTGCTGAACCCACAGCAAGCCCAGCCCCAGCAATCTTCCCTGGAGATCACCGATCCTGGTGGGGAAACCCCAGCGTGGGGAAGTGAAGACCCAGCAAGGCAGTGATGCTCCTCTCGCAAACAGCCGTGCGGCCAGCATCCCTCTGCTGCACCCAGAGTCCCATCGCTGCACCCAGAGTCAGATCACAGAATCACAGAGTCGTAGAGGTTGGAAAAGACCTTTAAGATCATCGAGTCCAACCGTAAACCCAACACTGCCAAGCCCACCACTACACCATGTCCCTAAGCACCTCAGCCAAACGGCTTTTAGATACCTCCAGGGATGGGGACTCAACCCCTGCCCTGGGCAGCCTGTTCCAATGCTGGACAACCCTTTCAGTGAAGTAAAATTTCCTAATATCCAGTCTAAACCTCCCCTGGCACAACTTTAGGCCATTTCCTCTCGTCCTAATCGAGTCCCATCACTGCACCCAAAGTCCCATCGCTGCACCCAGCATCCTACCACTGCACCCGGCATCATGCTGCTGCACCCCACATGGTCACACCTCCTGCCCTGGCACCTTTTACAGTTGGACTCGATGACCTTAAAGGTCTTTTCCAACCTATACGATTCTGTGATTCGGTGATTCTTTCCAGCCCCGATGCATTCAGCCCCATCCCCACCTCGCGAGGGTGCTGGCGGGGCACGGAGATCCCCAAGGGCTTCCCCACGCAGAGGCATTGCCGTGGGCGGCCGTGCCGTCCTGGCGCCCAGAGCCCCCCGCGGTGCGTGTCCCCGCCGCGCAGCCCAGCCGTCCCCAGCGTGCCTCCGCCACGCCTTCCCCGCTGTAGGCGTAACAGGATTACACACGCCACGGGAGAGGCTCGCTCCTGCACAGATAATTCCTTAAACTCCCAGACAAGAGCCAGAAACGGGAACCCCGGGGCGAGGGGCAGAGGGGAGGGGGCTTGGATGCAAAAATGGGGATTAGGCTCCAGGGCTGGGATGTTGCCAGCTCTCTCTGCACGGGCGTCCTGTCCCGTCTGGGACAGGCCGAGGGGACACGTGCCCAGACCCTGTGCTCCAGCCAGGTGCCGCCATCAATGCCGAAACAAGCTCGTGTGCCGGCACTGCCGGCCCTGGCAGGCGTCTCTGTGGCCGTGGCGGAGGCGAGCGTCCCTGTCCCCGGGGGACTGGCCTCGCATCGGCTCTCACAGGATGTTGCTATAAAACAACCGACGGCCACCACGTCACCCGTGGCTGCGCGATGTGCGGGCGGCACAACAGGAACCCCGGGAAATTCCTTGAGGCTTCAGGGTCTCCTCCTGGGATTTAGCACAGCGGGACCGTGCTTCCCGGCTCTCTGCTTTTTGCTGTCTTCAAACGGCTGGGAGGAGGAGCGGGGCTGGGCGCTGCGAGGTGCTCCGGGGAGCCGGGGTGCGGGCAGTGCCCCGGCCACCACCCCGCGGCCAGGGGGAAAGGCAGGAGCTGACCCTGCAGCAGCAGTGTGCCTGGGTACGGCGTCCCAGCCAGCCCTTCTCCGAAGGACCCCCGGAAACACCCGCTAGCCAAGGTGACGGATGGACACCATCCAAGGATGCGCTGGATCTCCTGGCCAGGGGAAACGGGCACTTGACCCGCGAAGGGAAGGCGGCGAAGCACAGTCCTTCCTTTTAAAAGATCCGGAGTATTTAAGGCAGGCGAGGTCACAGGCAGGTTACTGGCAACCAGCTCGTGCCTACTCAAGCACATCAGAAAGCAAAGCACGTGTGGGGCCGGCCCCGCTCCCAAAATACCCATCCCCTGGGTACCAGGGGAGCTCCCCGGCGCCCCGTGCCTCCGAGCCGGCTCCCCTCACCCATCCTGTTTACACACTTCGCTTTCCCAGCACACGTGAGCCCCGGCACCCAGCAAGGAACTGGACACGTGTGGTAGGGCTGGTCTGGAGAAAATAGTTCAAGCAACAACAACAAAAAGGAAAGGAGGCGAGAGGAGGAGTAACCTTGCATTGAACAGGCCGGTCGGGGAGAAGCGTATGTAGGCACGGACACGCGTTTGGGTGTGTTTTCACCCAAAACCCTTGGCCAAACGCTCTGAAATCTGAACCAGACCCGAACTGCTTCAGAGCATCATGCCCGGTTCAAAGCAATCCCTTGGACACCGGGAATTTTCCACTCCTCCTCCAAACGCTTCCTCCTCTGCAGCCCCAAACCCCGCTGTAAGAGCGGCAGCAATGGGAAACGTTTACCTCCAGCCGACCGGCAAATATGGAAAAGGGTTTAGTTTTTTTTATCCTTAGAAAAATCAAGAGTCCACCTGAGGCAACTCAGCGCAGATGCTGCCAGCCCCCGGCTCGAGGGGGGACGGTCCCAGCAGGAAAGATGCTTTTGGGGAAAATAATGACTCGAGGTGGAGAGATGGGGATCCAGAGCCAGACATGAGAAGTCCACCCTCCCCACTCACCACAAGCATCCTATAGGACCTTGAATGCTAAAAGAGTGCTAGAAATAAATAAATTTAAAAAGGAAAAAAGCCTAGATTGAGGAAATATCCTTAATAGAAACAAATAAACCCCCAAACTGATGGATACCACTTGGACTGCAGCAAACAGGGGAGGTATTTTCCCAAATGCATTTTCAGTTCAAGCAGTGTGAGAGTATTCATTTTTCTTGCGTAGTTTTGCCATTTAAAGCCATTGTGTGTGACTATCTCTTGACCAAAATAAACTCTGTGCCTGTTTCTAAAAAAAAAAAAAAAAAATTCTCAAAGCATTTCCCCTCTTGCCGCACCCATAAATTGCAGCTATTTTCTCTGTGTGTCCTTTGTTTAAACACAACGACCTCTATATATCTTATAAGATGCCCCATGGCAGTTGGGAGATCAGAAACAAGAGCTCTTCAGCAGCTAAAGAATTTGCAATGAAGCTCTTTTTCCTTCTCTAAACTACAGACCCGCGAGCCACAAAATTTGGATGGGAATTTTTCCCAAAGAATAAGACATTTAGGGCAGGGCCACATGATCCATCTCAAGCGATGGAGTTACGCGGCCGTATGGAGCCATGTGCGCGCTTTCAGCTCTCCTCCGCGGCAGAGGAACACGCTTCAGCTGAAACCATCGCACGGAGGCTAGAGCCAGCGGGTTTCGATCTGGCCTCAAGATAAGGAGCCTGAGTCTTGTTTTTCTGGCATGGTGCTCATCGCTGCTCTTGCCCTCAGCAGATACCTGTCTTTGCAAGATCTCTCTTGGATGCCATCACCCCTGCTTCGCAGGCGGGGAAACCGAGGTACGGGGAGAGCAATGCCCCCGACAAGGCAGCAGCCCCACTAACAGACACAGACAGCACAAGTAGGGCACAGGCTTCCGTGACCTTCACCAAGGTCACGCGGGAAATCGGAGCCAAAGCTGGGAATAGATCCTGGGTATTGCAAGACCCAGGCTAGCACCTCGACTCCTGAATCAACCTTCCCCGTGGTTTTTTTTCCCCCTCCTGGCTCCATGACAGACAGCACTTTTTTACTATTATTAATTTTCAATAAGGGAAGAAAACATCTTTATAAAACATTTGTCCCCATTCCCATCCGGCTGCATCAGACACTCAGACCAGCGCAGACAACTATCACACGGCCCTGGGCAGCTTCGCTGCTATTTTCCATCCCCTGGGCATTCTTGGGGCCAACAGCAGAAACCTCCAGTTTGGACCAGCAAACATCCATGTCTGGATGTGGCCCGGACGGGCAGGTTAGACCCGCCGGGAGCTGCGGTGGCTGAAAGCATCCGACCAACTTCCCTGTTGCATTTTACCATCCAGCGCACGGGACTCTTCAAGCGTCGCTGCTTGGCCAGGGTACGTCCGCAGCAGCTCGACAGCTAGTAACAGCTTCTGCTGATACAGCAATATCACGGAGGGTTGTGATTTTAACATTTCTAGACCACAAAATGTCCCAGAGCAGAAACAATTACAACAGCAAGAGGTGCTTTTTCCCAGAATAGCTCATTTGTACCAGAATAAACTGTACCAGCATAAGCTTTCGCCGGTATAATCTTCATTTATGCTTAAGAGGCTTTGCCAGTAAAATTACAGTGACCTAGCTCTGCTGGAAAACCTTTTCTCGCATATCCAGGGAGTTTACTCAGCAGCTCGGTGGCTCGGCACTCTGCTTCTGAGAGAGGGGAAGTTAAAAAAAAAACCAGACCTCAAGGCACAAACAGACTCCCGGAGCCGTGCTTTTCTGAAGCCAAGGAGGGTTGCAGACCCAGGACCCAACCCCACAGCCCGTCCGAGTGGGATCAGAGGGGTCTGCAGGCACCCCACGGCTCCAGGGAGCCGTCACGGTGCAAGCACCCCACGCACCCAGCCCTGACGCCAGCCGAGATTTGCAAAGCCGCCCGCACCCCCCTGCTTCCGCTTTTTTTTTTTTTTTCTCAGCACCTCTTCCTCCTTAATCAGAAAGCAGATCAATTTGGGGTATTAAACAGCAGGAAATTCTAAATTTGGGTTGCCGCTCCCTTCCTTAAGTCAGCCCTCCGCGTTAGGGCTTTGCAGCACTGTGGGGCCACGTTTGGAGGGGATCGGGACCAGCAGCTGAGATCAGGCTTTCGGAAATGTCCTCCTCCCCTGCTCTCAAGTGTCACTTTGGTTTTGACCAGGTTCAAAACTCTGACACCCAAATGCACGTGAATCTGCACGTAAATTCAGCGCACCGAGTGCTGAGAGCGCTGTTCCTTCTTTCGGTGCCTCTGTGGGTGGTGAGTTTACCTAAGTAAACTTGGTAGTGAAAATCACTGTCCGTTTGCTCTCATTCCTCAAAAGTAGCACAGAAATGTCCTCGTGTGCTTTCCATCCGAGGAACCTCAAATGATGGAGGTTTCCACCTCCCCTCCTTTCGCCTTCCCCAGCAAACCAAGGCACGGGTGGCAAACAGCCTGCACCCACCTACGAAGCGGGATGCTGAGAGCAACGGGCCGGCAGCAAATCTGGGCAGGACACGAGGGTTTGACCGTAGTTTTCATGTGAAAACTGCCATGGGAATACAGTGACCACAAGAGGTCAGGTCCTCACTTTTGTCCCTGATCAAAAACTGGAGTGAACAGAGAGCGTTTACAGCAGATGAATTTAAATAGCCCCTGGCCTACAATCTTGACTAAGTTTGCTCTCAATTTACAGCAGCACAGCTGAGAACTGAAGCGAGGATGGAGCAAGAGCTGCCTCTTCCCCTTCCGATGCTGCCTGCTGCCATGGACCGGGCAGTGCCCAGCTCGGGCAAACGCAGGGAGACGACCTGCGTGGCACGGCGCGGCTGTCAACCCCGAAAACCACCCATGGGTCCAAGAAACAAGCATCATCTTGTGGCCCAAGCACACTAAACTGCATTTATGGCACTCTGCCCCGCAAGGAGAGGCGAGTGATCTCCTTAAACCACCCTGGTGCCAGGCTCATGGCAGAGGCATCCCTGGGAACAGACACCATGAGATGTCAGAAGATGCAGCTGTATGTTATCCATACATTCCTTCTAAATATTGCTGCCACAGCCATAGGCAAAAGGGTGTAGGAGCGCTGGACCACAGTGCAATCCAGCGCATTGATCCTGATTAGCTGTGATTTCACCCCAAAGTAACTTGAATTGTTTTTTTCTTTTTACATTTCTGGACTCGAGTACAAAGACAAACCCGAGAACATCCCTCTCCGACCCCCCCAAAGTCTGCACAGGGGACAGCACACGGAAATGTGTCTTTTTGCAGGCATTTAAAAATCACCACGTGCAGTTTGTCTTTGGGAACCTACTCTGAGGTTTGGGAGAGTTTCCTGAGCCGTGCTCAGCACTTTCCCCTGAGACGTGCTGGGCGACGCTGCGGCGGTTCGAGCCGCTCAGGGACAGTGAGGAACTCGGTTTCGGCCGCTCTCTGCTCCGGCTGGGTTCCTCCTCCCGCCAGGTTTCATTTTGACCAAACTAAAACCCCAAAGCCAACACGGCTTCTCACCCCCTGCTCCCCCCTCCCGCCCGAGCCAGCCGAAACCTGACAGCAAGACCACTCGGCACAGCCGCTGCCAAACTCGGCGAGGAGCAGAGACGCGTTTCGGGGCTTCGAGCCCAGCATCAGGGTCCCCTTCCATGGGGTTTCCTTGGCTGGAGAAAATTCAGCAGCACCCCTCTGCGTGCTGCCGTCCCAGCCCCTTACAGCGACTGACAGGCATTAGCTGCTGCCTCCTGCCAGAATTTCACCGTACGGGGTTGATGGCCCATGGCATGAGACTACAGTGCCCATGGGCAGCTTTTCCACCGCGCTCTGCACACCAACCTCTCCTTCCCCCAGCCCGGGTCCCCACCACCGCAGCTCAGGGGAACCTCTGCTCTCCTCCCAGAAGATGAAGGGGAAGAAGAAGTGCAAAAGCATCCCACCGCCGGGCCATGGGACAGGGCGGATGCGGGCTCTCCAGAGTGGGAACCACCCCAAACCTCGCGGCAGCACTCGGAGCACACAGCACCCCTACCCCGTGGGGCAGAGCTGGGACGCTTCTGTCCCTGCAGCTCCAACACCCGTTGTCCCTCTCTATCCTATTTTATTTTCTCCTCCTGACGCAACTTTGCAGATAACATTAGACCTCCCCAGCGCCAAGGGGAAGGACAACCATGCGGTCGCAGCCGTGGGCTCGGGCTGGCAAGTGCAGGGTGGTGTTTGGGGGTCTCCCCCCAGGCTTTGCCACTTCTGAGGCAACCTGCGTGGGTGACCATGGGCTCACCATTTTTTGGTAGCCCGGCTTAAAGCACCAGAGGGTCCCCTTTGGGAGACGCTCACCCCTAACCCACCCCATCACCTGCTAGAGCCCGGATGCCCAGAGGTCTGGACGCCCCGCCGCAGGACCCACGCCAAAAAATGGGATGCTTCTGCCTGCTGCTTCAGAGCTAGCGTGGACGGGGGAGCAGCCCCACCGCAGACATGCGTGTGGCAGGAGAGGCACAGACCCCACACCGGGGCTGACAAACCATGCTCAGCTCCGGCACGGGTGCTCGTTTTGTCTTTTTTTTGCCTTGAAAACCCCATCCCACCCTCCCAGGAGCCCTGTAAAAGCGCAGCCCGCTCCTGGAGCCACTGGCAGAGCCGGAAACCTGCAGGGGCTATTCCCGTCTCCAAGGGGGAAGGACTCAAAGAGGAATTTTCCAGAAGCCACTCTTCCCGCGAGCTGCCGTGTTAGCAGAGGAAACGCTTGCGAACGCCTCTTCCTCCGGCCGCCGTGCCGGCGGCACTCCAGCACTCCCGGCTTCCTGCCCCGTGCAGACCCCCACCACCAACCATCTCCCCCCACCCACGGAGGACCCCTCACCCACGGTTTTTCAGTCTCCCAAGCACACGGGGCAGCCTCCGAGCCCCCCTCGGCAGGAGCCGGGGCGGCGGGTGGAGAAGGCAAAAGCAGGAAGCGTGAGCAAGCGGGAGAGCGTGACATATGGAAAGTGTGAGGAGCCCCTTGGAGAGAAGGGAAAGGCAAAGGCAAAGGCAAGCCCAGGGGGAGGGGAGGGGAGGGGGCAGCGCAGCTCGGCTCTCCCCCAGCCTGGCAGTAGTGGGCGGAGGGGGAGGGTGCACCCAGGCAAACAAGGATTCTGCTGATAAAGCAAATGTGACTCAATCACACGCTTGTGCAAAGATGTCACAACAGTCCTGAGAAATTACAGGCTCCTATTTCATCCCTCAAGGGCCAGCGCTGTCCTTGCTCTTACAATGCGCTCTGTTCTGCTGTCAGCGGCTCAGCGAGTGTCCCTAATTTACTGGCTGGGAACCCGCTGCAGGAACAGGCAATAATAGGTGCAGTGTAGTGCCGCTGCCAGGGCTCCTGGGCTGGCAGCGGGGCCGGGGAGACGTCTGCTGAAGGACTCGACGCGGCGGCTCTTTCTGAGCTCGTGCCATTGCAGTCAGAAGCAGCCCGGAGTGGGGGCTCGCTGTCCCTCCGAGCCCCACGCTTTCGGGGCGCAGGCGCTGCCTGGCACGTGCCAGCGGGACGGGGGCAGCTGCCCCCAGCCCGGCTTTCTGCCCCAAACGTGGTGGTGTGAGGAGCTCCCGGGCAAACCCCGCTTGGGGTCGTGTCTCTCCCTCTTCTAGGGTGTCCCCATGCACCCCCAAAGGGGAGGCTTGAGCGACCCAGACCTCACGGCCAAAGCACAAGGGCTGAGCCCCCATCACTGCAATCGTCCCCTGCCCGCCACTAACCTTCCCGAAGCACAGCCAGGAGCAAACCAGGCCATGCCGAGAGGGGCCTTGTACCTGCTGGCACCCTTCCAGCCTCCAAAGAGCATCGGTGAAGGCAAAACAGCAGCAAAAGATGCCAACAGAGGGGAAGATGCTCCCTCTGTTCTGCAAAGACGGAGGGCTGCGCCCGGGGGTCCCTTCAGCCTTCCCCAACGGGCATCAGCAGCGTGGGCACGTGGCGGGGGTGGCACCTGAGTGCTTCCCCACGTCTGCCCGTCCCATCCCGGGAACCGGGGAGCTCTGCTCGGAGCTCCTCTCCCTCCCTGCAAACGCTGACCTTCGCAGCCTCCCTGACTCCATCCCGTTCTCCGAAAGGAGCACGGTGAGAGCAAAAGCGCAGTGGTCCCGCAGGTTGCTGAAGCTCATTATGGCCTTTTAATTACATTCAATTGCAGTTTTATGGGCTTACGGGCAAATTGGAAGTGATCTAATTGCCCTTGAGGGGGTGCTACGCTCTGAGCTATGAAAAACCAAGCAGGATCCAGTGAGACGCACGGGGAGCTCGAAAGCATTAGGCTCGCTCTAGCAGAAAGAGGAGAAGTTTCGTCTCACTTCGAAGCTCCCCCAGGACCTCGCAGTAATGAGCCGCACACGTGGCACGTGCCGGGCTCGCCGGCAAACCCGGATCACGCAATGCACCTTCGCCCCGGCTCGTCCCACCCGCTCCCCCCAGCACCCGGGTCCCGTCCCCACGCTGGGCTCCGGGCCGGAGGATGGACGTGGAGAGGAGATGGGTCTCAGAGCTGGAGCTAAACAGGCTCCTCTCCTGGGGAAGCTGCTACCTTGAGCCCTAAAATACTCCTCTCCAAAGCAGGCAGGGAAAGAAGCAGCCAGAAGAATGCAATGAAGTGGGGCTGAAAGTTCTGGTAAACGGGAGCTCCCGGCTCTGAAACCGGGCTGCCGACCCACGCTGTCGGAGGGGAAGCTCCGCTCCTCTCAAGACATGCCTGTGCACGGGTTACAGCCCACCGTGGGGCTCACAGCCCAGGGGATTCAGTAATAAATGTCCCTGCTGCTTCCCGCAGCGTTAACCCTTCAGACGTGCAGCTACCCTGCCCTGCCCGCAGCTGGGCAGCGGACCCAGCAGCTCTCCGTATCCTCCCTCCACGAGATCTGGGATGAGCCAAATCCTAAAGACCAGGAGCGGGAGCAGCCCGGTGGCTCTCCCTGCCACTGGCTTTGAGATCTGTGGGCTAAAACCCGTGTTGCCCCTCACCGACGGGTCCTAGAGGCACAGAGCCCCGGCATGCTGGGGGAACTGCTCCATCTACCCTGGTTTTGCTAATTATGGGGATTGACCGGAGGTGCTGGCCGGAGTGACAGCACCTCTGCACTTCCCAGTTGCTCTTCTGCTCCCATCTGTGGTCAGCGTTGAGAGCAACCACCAGCCCACATCACTTTCAAAGGTCCTACACTACGTCTGCAGGCTCCGTCCAATGGGACAAGCTCCATCCTCGGGGTCTGAGACGGCAGCAGGAGGTGCGAGGGGGGAGGATACGGCCGTGTATTGCGGATCCCCTTCTGCGTCTGGCTTCCAGGAACAACGGCCTACAAACCACCGGCCAGACGGATTATATTACGGTGCTGTGCGCACGCATTAATCCAGATTTGAGATAATTACAGTCATTCACTTGGCATAATGGGCTTTAACTGATCCAACGTGGCTGGCGCTGCTGCAGCTGGCAGCCCAACACCCCGAAGGTGCGCTGCCACCGGCCACACCATGACCAGCAAAAGGCAACGCCGCTAACTGGTTTTCCGGAAAACCAGTTACGGTAGTTTTCCTTAGGGGATGCTGGACAGGTGACTGCAAAGCCACATGGGTCTTCCCATCTCTTAGTTGAGACCCAGCAAGCCTGGCTTGGGCACAAGGTGTCATCTGGTCAGGAGACACCTCATGAGCGTCCACGTGGGATGAGCCATCCCTCCAGAGGGCTTCGCTGCTGGGAGCTGTGCAAGGGCAGCCCATGGGAACACCATTTTCCAAGTCTCCTTGGAGAAATGCCCACCTCCCAGCCCATGCTTGGCGGTAGGCTGGTCAACTGACCCCTGGAGGTCCCTTCCCACCAGCATTTTTGTGCTTTAATGCTCACAGAGCACACAGAGCTGGAAACCCAGATGGGCAAAGGATCCTGGGGTCCCAAAACAGCCATCCCTTCCCATCTCAGCTCCTTCTCCACATCTCCACCAATGACTGGAGCATGCTCCGGAGCAAGCTGGTTGCCTCAGGGACAAACCACCCGCTTTGTGCACCGCAGCTGGAGGTCCAGGAGAAGGAGCCTGAGAACTGGGTGCCTAACCAGGAAGGTGCCTATCAAGACAGGGAAGGCAGCTGCCAGAGCCAGGTCACCTTCAATAAAAGCAAGTTCCCTCTGGAAACTAGATGGCACACACCGTTTCTCAAGAGAAAGAAGCTGCCTCCGGTCTTACGTGACCCCTCCCGGGTTCAGTAACACACGCTGGGCAGGAAGGAAGGTTTAAGCCCCCTCGACGGTTTAAGCCCCCTCGACACCAGCCGCGTGGCCGGAGGGATGGGCAGACAGGGTCGGTGGGTTGCTCCCCCTTCCTTGGGGCAGAGAAGAGGCTTGGGAAAGCCCAGGGCAGGCTGCAGCAAAGGATGGTCTGCCTGCAAGCTGCCTTTGGTTTTGAGTTTCTGGTTCGAGTCCAAAGCTAATTAGGCTGCACCAAGTCCAATCAGATAGCCTCAGCTAATTGAGCTCGGCGCAGTCAGGTCAATGTCCAGCGGGTCTCCATGTTCCAGGGATTTTGTCAGCCCGCAGATAATTGCCAGGGCCTGGGAAGGGGAAGGACCCTTAAAAAAATGTTCGCTTCATGTACAGCCAGAGACTTTCCCCTCTGGAGCTGCATACGGCCCCAGGTTAACCCCTCGGACGCTGCCAGCATGGTCCCGTGCCTGAGGAACCCCAACGGATGAAGATGCCCCAGCAGCAATGCTGGGGCAGAGCCAAAAGTGAGCAAGGGGAGGATGAAACAGGGGGACTGTCCACCATGCTCTGGTCTGCATCTCTCACGGTGTCACCCTGAGAATAGGCGCTTGGTGAGCCACGCTGCACGCCATACAGCACCCGGGTAGCAGACCCACCAAACCATACAGCCAGAGCAAAACAGCTAAATTCCTAGCCACAGGGCTACTGAAAAACCAGCGAGACTAACACGGTGCGCCATGTGCTCCGTGCTCTCCTCACAGCTACCAACATCTCCTCCAAAGCTGGCTTAGATGTGCCTGCACCAGCCTGCAGCCGCCGGTCTACAAAAGCAGGGTTTGTCCAGGCTAACACCATGGCTCTGTGAGCAAACACGGCCACCGGCACAGGGTCAGCAGTGGCTCCCAGGTGTGCCGGGGCATCGCGACCTGGCTGTAGTCGGCCGAGGAACACGGAGGGGGACTGCGGGGCAGCCACGCACTGGTCTCGGGGAGAGCAGCGAGGAAGACACAGCGAGTGCCAGGGTGAGAAACGAGCTGGACGGGAGCACTTTGCCCCCACGAGCAGGTCGGAGCCGTGGAAAAGTCCCGCACAGAGCCATGCCCAGATGCACAGTTGAACCCAGCAGCTGAAGCTGCTCCCGAGGCCGCAGGCACGTTTACTCCAACCTGCCGAGTATCCGTCGTGCCTTCCCAGAGCAGACTACAAGGGCCTGCACCCGAGGGCAGAGAGCTGGGCAGAAGAGTGGAGAGGAGGAGTGGGGATTTGAGGAAGGCTCCAACGAGCCCTTCCTCAGGCAGTCATCAGCCCCGCTGCGGAGCTCTGCCAGCTCCTGACTTCCACAGCAGATTACAGCGAGGAAAACGACAACACCCAGCTTCCTAAAAACCATGTACTTCCTTTTTTTCTCTAACCCTGCCTTTGCTTTCGGGTCAGGACATCATCCCCCTGGGCAGGAAGATGGCAGCCTCGATCTCTGCGACAGCGGCAGGAACACCCAGTGCAATCCCCGCGTCCGCCCCCTCCACCTCCGGCTGCTGGGGAAAGGCTGTTCCTCTTCAGCTGACAAATAGATGAGACGTTTCATTAATAAACCTCAGCTTCTCCTAACACTTCTGATTATGATCTCTCTGTTTGGATCCCTGCTCATATTACACGTTCGTCTCAATTATATATTCCCTTCTCTTTAAATCCCCACTTATCTCCTTTACCATGTAAATCATAAAGTGGGCTCTGGTTTGGGGTTTTTTTTTTTTGTCCTTCTTGCCTGCCTAACTTTCTCTGCTCCAACAGCAGTTAGAAAATAAACAGCAACTTAAATTGCAGCGTGTCCGGGTAGCCTCTGAGCTCATCTCCTGGCAAACCCAGCCGAGGGGGCCGACATCGGTCCTGCCGAGCCCCCCGCCAGCGCTCACCTCCAGCCCCATGATGTTTGCAAAACACTTTTATTTACTTCTGGCTCAGCATGGGCCAAATCCTTACTCAGGCTTCACTGGGGACATCTCCCCTGCGAGGTCCTCGGTCGAGCGGAGCATCGCTGCGCTGGGTTGCGAAACCTGGGCTGGAGCGGCAGCGCAGGCAGAGCCCAGGCTGGCTCCCCTCCCCACCGCCCCACATCCCTCTGGCAATTAAGGCAATTGCTTGCATGGAAACCTAATTATATTAGGGAAGTATTTAGTAATTTTTAACTGTTCTGCTGGTGGCTCAGCTCCCTCCCCCTCCTGCATACCAGCAGCGCTGGGCAGAAGTTGCAGTGCTGGATTCCCCTCCTCTTCCGCCGCTGCTTATAAGAGCGAGAGCGAGGAAGAGGAGCAAGATGGTGTGATGGGCAGGCAGCGGGCTGGGACTCGGGTGGTGGCCCAGGTAGCCCTGGGTGAGCCGGGGAGCCTCTGACTGCCCTCCAGCCCCGCAGCAGTTTGCCTGTGAGGTCCGCACGGGTGGCTGTGCCTCACAAGCATGGACACCCAGCCCTGGCATGCGGTGGCCTCTCGATGCCACCATGAGAAAGATGCCCCACGGTCCTCTGCTTGACAACTCGCTGCACCGGGCAGGCAGCCAGCCCCTGGGGTGATGTTCACCTCGACCGCAAATTCAACACTCCAGTCATTATAAGGTTTTGGTGTACCCCGGATCCCCCCCATGTATCTCCATCCTCCCCTGGTCACTGCTTGTGCATAAAAGCCCGGGTGGGCGAGAGCGCAGCAGAGGCACCGCTATGGAGCGGTGGGAGCGACCAGGAGCTCCCACCAGGCACCCACCCTGAGCCCAAGGCCCCTTGGAAAAAATAACATCCCCAGGAGCATCTCGGTCCTGTTTGTACGGGGACCACGGGCAGCAGAGCAGGAGCCAACCATGGAGAGCGTTGCACCACGGAGAGCTTTGCACTGCGGAGAGCTTTGCACAGGGGAAAACTTTGCACCAGAGAGCTTTGCACAGTGGAAAGCTTTACACCACGGAGAGCTTTGAACCATGGAGAGCTTTGCACAGTGGAAAGCTTTACACCACGGAGAGCTTTGAACCATGGAGAGCTTTGCACCGCGGAGAGCTTTGCACCACGGAGAGCTTTGCACTAGGGAGAGCTTTGTACCACGGATTGTGCTGCACCGTGGAGAGCTTTGCGCCGTGGAGAGTGTTGCAGGAGCCCTTCGTGCCGGCTCCCCTCCGCAGGCACACCCAGCCCCAGCGTACCCGGGGGCCGGCAAGCACACGAGGCTCCCCCAGCCCGGCCCGGGCCCCCCGATTCCCCCACCTGGGGCTGGCCTGGCTGTTGGCTGCGCCTTTAAGAGGCGAGGAGGGGAGCGTGATGGCCGGTGCTTTCCGAAGGACCATTAATTTGCCAGCGTCACATGCTTCGCAGCTGCAGCCTGGCAGTGATTTATACGCCTCTGAAGTTCATCAGAGGGAAAAGTACTTTCCAGGCGTAGTGTATCCCCCTTCCCCTCTCTCTTCCTCACTGGTGCGAGCTGCCCGCGTCCAGAGCCCGGCCGAAAAAGCGAGGCCCCATCCATCACCCCTGCGTGTCACCCCCTGCCCTCGCCACCCAGCCCAGGCACTCCCCCTCTCCCCGGCATCTGCGAGCAAAAGAAAACTTCCTCTGGCTTCCTCGCCTCCGTGACCCACCAACGAGAAAGCCATTAATTAATAAGGGGCAGCGCTGATCTGGCTTCTCCGCCGGCCGGGGGGCTGGCGAGCCCCCTCCTCCCCATCCCCAGGCCCTGTAGCCAAAATAAACGGCAAGCAGAAGGCGGGCGTCCCCTCCTCCTGCCGCCACCCCCCTGCACGCCGTCCTCCAGGGAGGTTCAAAAGTTCAAGATTTTCACATTTCCCTAACATTATTTCAGGAAATTGCTGGAGAAAGGAAAGACGGCACTGCCGAAAAAGCAATCCGCGTGTGGATATAATAATACACATAATCCAGAGGCAGGATTGCGTGTGCGCCAGGCGTGGTTCGGAAGGAGCCCCATCCCCACCCCGCACGGTACCCGCCTTTTATTTTTCGGCTCGGGAGCTTTCTTGCACACCGCTGACTTTCGCAGAGTTATTCCCAAAGCAATGCCAAGAGCAAAGCCCGTGCTCACCCACCGCCGCTCCAAAGCAAAGCAGCCCCAGCGGTGGCAGAGGTCGGGAGATGCTGCCACAAGGACCACGGGTCCTCGGCCCCGGGAGCCGCAAGGCTCAGAGCACCAGCGCTTACCGAATGGTAGCAGCGGTTTGGTGGCGACGCTGCCAAGCGGGTTCAAAGCATCACCGAGAGCATCACCCGGCGCAGAGTCCGGGCGCCAGGCGTGCCGGCCCAGCGACGCGGGTGTCCGGGTCCCGGGTCCCCAAGGAATTACAGCTTGGCCCCAGATGTGCGCAGGGCTCCCTGCAAACGCTGTCACCAGCTCTGACGCGCTTTTGAGTTCCTTTCTTCCTTCCTCTCGAAAGCCTTCGAATTTTGCGTTTGCATAAACCTCAAAAGTTGCTCAAAAGCGACTGAGTCACACCTGGGTTATCAAAACCAGGTTAAACTACAGCCTTTGCTGAAGGTTCATGGGAAAGGTTCATAAAACTACTGAAACTCTTGGCAAACCTGAATTTGGGCTTATAATGAAATATGAAACTCGACTACTTTCATGTGGTTTGGGGTTTTTGTTGCAAACCATTTGGTGTAGCAGCTTTGGGCGAGAGCACGACAATCTAGTACACGACAGCGCGTCTATAGGAGCAAGGAATTCAGATACACCCCGGCAGCATTCAGCTGGCAAATGATTAACTCTTATTTGAAGCCATCTCATTAGCGTGGAGGCTGGATCCGTGCCACCGCGTGCTCAGGGACATGGGGCAGAGCTCTCAGCGCTGGCAAGGGCCCAAGGCAGGAAGGTCGCCTCGCACCGTCACACCAGCGCAGCTCCGGCAGCGATGGAGCCGCGGTCACGGCAAGAGCCCGGCTCTGCTGGCATCTGCCACACGGACGTGCCGTAGCACGCCGAGACGCACCCCAGGGAGACGGCTACCTGTGGGAGCAGGGGGATGGCACCCATCGCACTCCCGAGCTCCATCTCATTCAAACAGGGCACCGCACACCTTCCACTGCAAAGGGCAACCTTGGCTGATGGCGAAGAGGGGCCGGGAAACCTTCACGCCCAAGCACGCAGTCCTTCATTCCTTCCAAGCACGCAGTCGGGGGGTTGGGGTTGGTTTGCTCTGGGTTTTTTTAAGTTTGCTGAGTTCTTGGTGCATTTGGAGTTGGAGCTTCTGCTTTGGGTCCACTTTGGATTGTGCTCTGGCTTCACCATCCTGCAGCATTGTATAGAGATGGCCTGAAGCTTGGCAAGACCTTACCTACACCTGAAGGTCAACCAAGGGGGCAGGAGGAAGGGCAAGCTTGCCCACACCAGCACCATTATTTCCAGTTGGAAAGTGCTGATGAAGTGATGAAGACAACGCCTTGAAAATGAGCAGCATAAGCATCCCAGATTATCGATTTCCTCGAAGGAATGCGATTCTCCCTGATGAGCTCTTCCCAGGTATCCATCACCCTCAGCCTCCATTAACCCCTTGCACTTGCTCTCTGAAAGCAAGCTCTCCTCAGGGTCTGGAGGGTTACCTGCCACGACAGAAAGTGGCTGACACATCTAAGGAGGTTTCTGAAGACGAGGGTGGCACCTGAAGTCTGCGTACGTACAAAGATGGCACACTGGCCAAGCAAACTCTAACGGCAGTGGAAAAACTGCCTGCACCCACTGAGACGCAGCGTGAACGGGTCCTCCTGCGCTCCCGTGACCTGCTGGCATCACCCAGACCACCGCAGGCAGGAAAGAACTGCGACGGATCAATACCTGCATTTTCACACCCGCCCTTCAGGCTCTGCACAGCGTCCGTGGCCGGGAGGGAGCCAGGACAGTGCAGGGTCAGGGGCAGGCTGCTGACGGAGCTCTGGGCACCGGGCATTGCCTCCGGGAGAAAACACATCCCAAAGGAGAGAGCGGGACGCCCAGCCCAGGCGCCCAGAGGTCAACCGGAACCCAGGACATTTGGAAGGCCGATTAAGGAAGTTTATATTAATTACAGAAATGTGCTAATAGGCTGGGAAAGCCACCAACCCTGAAATGTTGTGCAATGACAGCACCGCTCTTCCTAAGCCATTGCCCCCTTCTGCACGCCGGCGCCAGCTCCCCCGGCACGGCTCAGCCCCACTCCACCGCGGCCTTCGCTGTCCCACCCCTGCACCGCGCCTCTGCCAGGTCTCAGCCCCCTCACTCCCACCTCCCCCTATTTACATCCCTGGGCCATTATTTTGCCCCTCCCTTACACATTTTAAAGCTGCCCATTTTAAAGCCCTGCTGAAAATCCCCAAGACATCCCAGGTAGGTTTATGGTTGCAGAGAAACCGGGTGACATTGGGGCCAAGAAGCAGCACTGGGATGTTGGGTCACTTTCTGAACACGGCCCAGGCTAGGAAGGGATTAAACTCATTCATATCTAAACAATAAATAATAATAATAATAATGTCATTTTTGCAGTGCAGTTCTTTCAATATGGGCTGATTAATGTATTTGTAACGAGCGACGGTAAAGATTTTCAAGCCATCTAATTAGAAGGCCGTTTCCTTTCCAGACATGCCCAAGTCCCTTTGGAAAAGGAAACGTGGCCTCCAAAGCTACCTCCGTGCTGTGGAAACGCTACCCTGTGTCCTGAAGATTAATCAGACGCTCAACTTCCCCGGGGCACCATTTGCAATCCCCGATCTCTGATATCCCGGAGCCATATCTGATATCCTCGGTGCCTCGCGCTCAATGAGTATCCAGCAGCAGCCGGCATCGCACAAGCTCTGCTGCAAAAGGCACCGAAAATCCCCGGGCGGTGCTGGCACGCAGAGCCGTCCCAGCTCGCGGCGGCAGTGACGGTGCCAGGGGAGAGTCAAACATGACGGGGAGGAGAAAGGGACGGTGCCACCTTGCACGCACCCGTGCAAGGGATGCGCGCGTGGGGCAGCTCATCCTATACATCACGGCGCCCGGCACCCGTGTTGATGTACTTTTCCGTTTGTGTCTGGCATTCCCAGAAAACACTAACTTCATTATTGATTTGTGCTCGTTTGTCATTTTTATGACCTGGCCAGCACTTCTACTGAAGGCCGTGACTAATTCCACTTCCCCAGGCTGGAAGGGGTGAGAGCCTTTAACTCTTTCAGGACAGGCTCTGCCGACTCGCTCCCCACTTGCAGGCACCGACAGAAACCCCCGGGTGTTCGGCAGGGAGCAGGCAGGACTGAGCTGAGGAGCGGGCAGCAGCTCAATGTGGGTCGATCGGGGCCGTGCTGGGTTTTGCAGCACCCTCCCTTTCCTTTCGCAACCCGAAACGGCTGGAGCAGAAAGGCAGATGGTCCGGTAGCTGAGACGGAGCTGCGTGATGCTGGCTGCTGGCAGTAGAGAGCTCGGGGAAAAAATGGACTTTCCGCCCATTACTCTTACGCCAAAACAAATGGCCTCCCGCCCCGGCTTGGAGGTGAGCTGCATTCCCACGCAGCCTGCCCCATCGGTGCGCAGATCTAAGAGGAGGGCAGGTTTGCCTGCCAGCGCCGGCGAGCATCCAGCCTTCGACACACACCCACGGGGTCGGCAAACCAAGCCAGCCGTGTATCCATCCACCGCCCTGGGGGTCACAGGGACCTCCCCGGCCGAACCGTCCTTCCTGGCCAGCAGATTCCTGGCCAGCACGCTCTGCCCTTCTTCAGGGCCAGCAAAGCCCTGGAGAAACCAGTGCCAAGGGCAGGAAACACCTGATGGCTGCACCTCCCAGCAAGCTCCCGGTGCCCGACCCCACAGCAGGCAGCGAAGGCAGCCCAAGCCACGCCAGCAATCGCTGCCTGCGCAGCCCCAGCCATGCTCATGGAGAGGTTATCCTCAACGGGGCACGAGGAGCACCTCCTGCTCACGTTCCACGGGGCCCCCTCCAAGCCCTGAGCTGCTCATGCATCCTCAAGTGCCTTCTCATCAAAAGAAAAACCAGTAGCAGGACTTAGTCCTGGCCTTGGCACACTCCGCTCCTTGGGGTTCAGCAAACAGAGGGAACAACACTAACTCCTAAGTGACTCTCACAAATATCTACGTACAAGTTAAACTCCATATGTTTTAGGCGGGTTGGAATAAAGGCTGTTCATGGCAATAGGGAGAATGTGCCATGATGTGGGGGGACACTTGCCCTCCTCAGCTGAGCAACCAGCAACCACCACGTACCAGGGGAAAACCCCCGAGTGCTGGGGAGGTTGATGGGACCAGGTCTCCTTCCCACCTTCCAGGCACTTCCCAGAAAAGAGTCAGGATCGAACTCCCAGGGGAGAAGATCCATTGAGTTAAATGCAGCAGATGCTGCTTCCGAGGGGTGGGATACGGGGAGTACCGAACACGGCATCTGCAATTATGGAAAGCCAGATAAAGAAAATCAAATCTCATGCTTCAGGGCATGGGCTGATGAGTACAAGGGTCAGGAAGGAATTTCTCTGCCCTCACACAGCAGTGCACAATTGGGTCAGTGCATTACCAGGTGGCACAAGTCCTCGATTGGTTTTCCCTTTCCTTTTTGAAGCCCTGCGACCTCGCTGTTGTCGGAAGAGCTGTATCTGTGGGAGCGATGGCTTAACCTGGTGTGGCAGAGCCGATGCTTCTCCCGTCGCCCACCTTGCTAAAGCTCAGCATCCCTAGTCCCAGCTGAAAGATCGCATGAGGACCTCGCTCAAAGCCGGTCCTTTTGCCTTGCTGCTCTGACACCAGTCTGCAGCGCTGCCTGCCCCCCCCCCCCCAGCCTTAATTACTTCTACTACAATCATCTAAATTATAATAAAAACTCCTCTGACTAAGGACCTTTTCTTCCCCTGTGTTTGTAAAGCGCTGTGTACACCTCTGGCACTATTTAAATAATAGGCAGTAGTAATAAAACTTGCAATGTTGGCTTAGAAAATAACTGCACTGGAAAAGGGGCCGAACGGAGAGAAGCGACCGAAGAGCGCCGATGGTTTTGTTAACAGAGTCGGGAAGCATTTGCGGTAACAGCGGTTGCTCTCACTTCACGCCGCATCCAGCATCCTTTCTCTTCCTTAAGCAACTTCTCTCTGCTAAAACTTGCTTAGCTGGGAGGATCTAACCACAGGGAAGAGGCTTGAGTTTCAAATTAAAACAAAGCAAGCAAACAAATGCAAAGATGGTCCGTAACATGTGTCTATCTGCATTCGACCCTTGCTAAGCCAGGCTTTGCCAAACCGCACGCTTCATAATCCGGACGAACAGTTATTGGTCTTTTCCCACTGCCAAGCAGCTATTTAGCAGCAATTCTACGTCACCAAGGGTGGCATTTTTAAATGTGCTCTGTATCAGTCTTATTCTATGCCCGCCGCAGCCAGCAGCTTTCCATCGACCCCACGAGACCACATTTCGCAAATCCTATCAAATAGGGTTGATTGGGTTTTTTATCAAACAAGACCTATGATTAGTGCAATCTAAAGTATTAGATTAATTAACGTTGACCACTGTCTGTCGACACGAATGCACCCAACTCTACTCACTGTGACCGTCTACCCGGCATTGAATTTGGGGGGCCTATAGCTCCGTAGGTGCCACCGTCAGACAGCCGGGCTGGGGCACGGCGTTCCTGCCCTCCTGCACCCAGGAACCCACGGGTGAGCCCAGCACCTGCCTTGGGAGCCTGAGTCCCCTGGCCAGCATCACCCGCCTGACCCTGCTACCTTGCCACCAAGCTGATTTTGGAGTTTAGTGCAAGACGAGTTGTCCCAGAAAGGCGTAAATCAGCCAGAGGGTTGGTGTCGAGCTCTGAAAGGTCGGTGTTGTCTATCCGGTAAATCTCACACATCTATCCGGCAAATCTCGCAGCCGTGCACCGTGCTGGCACATCCGCGGGGCAGTGAGTCACGTCTGCACAGCCGCTGGGATCCGGCCCCAGGCTGCCAGGGGAAAGGTGGAATCAAATGTATGAAAATGTATTGAATGGGAATCGGCATGCCCAGACTTGGTCCCTACAATCCAGAGGCTGAGCCAAGAAAACAAAGCAGGCGCAGAAGGCTGGGATGGGGCAATGGGAGTTTCAGCATAGCAAACATGTTGCAGACAAGTGGGAGAATAATCTTCGGGGGAATGTTTGGAGGAGCCTGTGGTGGCTTGCTTGGGAAAAGGAAAAAAAAAAAAAAGAGAAACAGAAACAAAAGAAAGAAAAGAAGAAGAAAAAAAGAGCTCTGGAAGCAGCTGGGTGCTGTGGTCAGGCACTGCGAGGGATGCGTGTGGCAGCATCTCTCAGCAGCACGAAGAGCGCTTCCTCCCCGCAGTGTGCCGGCAGGGCTGGACACGGCGGCCAAGACTTGGAAAACAAAACCAGAGGCAGTGGTGGACGAGGCCAGGAGCCCAGCAGCAGCCGTCAGGCACGGGGAAGTGCATGCCGCTGGGCATCAGCGCAGAAGGACAGCATGGGGCTGAGGACGGGTCCTGCCAGGGGCTGGCACGCAGCGACGGGGAGAGGAGGGGGCTGCGCTGGGGCACCCGGGCTGCACTTTGAGCTGGTTCCTGTCCTTAGCATCACTTTGCGCTCTCAGGTCTGATATTTCAGTTGCCCGCGTGCCTCGGTTTCCCCTGCAGGTGATGGAGCCACGAAGCCTCACCTGCCCGCGTTCACCTCCCCATCCCTTAATTCGGCAAAGCCGCAGGCACGCCCGAACCCACCGAAACGCGGTGCTCCCACCGAGCCAGGCAGCTGTGGCCACCACGCAGAGGAGCCTCGCCGAGATGCTCTGCTCCAGCAAGCACTCCTCTCGCACCGCTGATGCCACCGCGTCCCAGAGCTCGTGCAAGAGCAGAGAGGAGGACGCAGCCCCTTCCCCTCCGGCGCCGTGCGGGATGCTCCCGGGCCGGCGGAGCAGCTCGGAGCAAGCTGGGAACAACATCAACCATGCCGGGAACAAAGCGGTGGTTGTATCATGGTCACTGGGAGAGCTGGGAGGGGAGTTGCTTTTTTAAGTAGAAGGGCTTGAGGGGGCTGTTTTTTCTTTTTTTTTTTTTTTTGTGGGTTTGCTTTTTGCCTTGTTAACCAAAAATGTCAACAAAACCAAGACTGTTCCCAGAAAAAGGACTTAAACAGATGAATTCATTTCATGTTTGGGGGGAAAGGGGGAAATAACAATGGAAATTCTCAAAAGATCTCATGTTGACAGTTTTTTTAAAAAAACGAGTTTTGTATTGAAACAAATTCTTGTTTCTGTTCCTTTGCAGTGATGTGAAACTCTCTGCAAAGGCTGAAATCAAACTGAACTGTTCCAAGTGGTCCTTTCTGGGTCTCTGGTCTGCAGGAGAGCATGATGCTCCTGACTCAGAGATGTTTTCAAAGCCCCAGGGTCTCCCAGGAGAAAGGCATTCCTCCACCCAGCCCCAGTCCTCTTTATCCTTTGCTTTCCCCTTTTTGCATCAAGAAGCAGCCAGGTAAGAGCAGGGACAGCGACGGAGTGCCCCGGCCTCTCCGGAGGCACGGCTCTGCTCCCTCCACCAACCCAACCGGCCAGCAGCCTGCACGCAGCGCCGGGCTGCAACCCCGCAGCCCTTGCGGGAAGGGCACAGGCGAGGACTGCGGTTCCCGTTACCAAACCTCTGTCCAACCTCGCTGCACCAAGGAAGAGCTTGAGAGAACTTAATTCAACCCATCAAACACTTTCCCCAAACACCCTTGGGCCTGGGCTCCCAAGGGCTGTGGATTTGCCCTTGTAAGGTGGGGTTGGTTCACCATCCAAACCCTGCGGGTAGGGAAGAGGTGACACATCCCCATGTCCTCGTAAGGCCACCTCAGGGGCAGGACCTGGCTCTAGGACCCCAAGTCCAAGTGAGTAGCTTCACCCAAAACATGCTTTGACACGGCGCAGTCTTGGGGACACCAGAAGGTGACACTGGATTACTGCAGAAGATTAAAAAAATCCCGCAAAAGAGAAGGAAGAACCACAGGCTGAGTCGTGAGTCAGGGCTGCACCATTGCAAAGAGGTGTCCAGGGTCAGCCTGGGAGGGTTTGGCTCTGTAGCTCCGACCGGCATCGCAGAAACGGTGTTTGCCTTTGCTCCCCACCACCTCTCCTCCTCCATCCCTGGGTTCCTGCTAGAGCCCTTAGATCTTCCATTTGCCACAAGCGTTGACTCAATCTGCTTCAAATTACCGTAACAATGCTGGGCCCCAAGTGGACATGTAAAGTGTCTCAAATTTATTGTAATTTTAAGCCATCCCTAAAACTGCAGACATTGCTGGAATATTTCCTCCTCCTTTAAGACCCTCCGATGACTCTGCAAGCCAGCGAGAGGGACGCGAGGACAGGCGGGAGAAGGAGATGACTGGAGCCAGCTGCCTTTGCACGGGGCTTCGCTTGCTGTGCCGGCCAGGCTGGGGCATGGGAAGGGACCAGCGGGGCTCTCCGAGGTGATGCCGAGACAGGGGGAACGTCCCCTGGGACACGCAGCGACGGACGGGGCCGAGCGGCTGCCGAACCCGCGCTCCGTCCCCTGCTTCGGGGAGGGAAACAGCACAGGGCGGAAGCGTTTTTGCTGGGGGCAAGGACCACCGCGCACAGCTGAAAGCCTGCGAACGCCAGCCCCTTTGCTGCCCAGCAGATCCTTTCCCGGAGATGGTTTTTCCCAGTGCAGCACCTGGGAGAGCTCGGGATGCGCCGGGGCAGCTGTGCCGGCGGGGCTGAACCCCTGCCGCCTGCACCCGCTGCGCCCCGCGTCCCTGCCGGCACCCGTGCCGCCGGCAGCCGCGTGGCCGGGCAGGCGCTGAGCCTCTGCCTGGAGTCAGCGTAATGTTGTCATACAAATTGCACCTGCGAAACTGTTACAAGAATTAATTGATCATATAAGGACAGTAATTGGAACTTGCAAAGCATAGATAATTACCTTTTATTAGTTCCTGTAGATAATCCATTATGCACTGATTAGGCCTAAGTAAGGATCTTATAGTCCCAGTTTGATTTATGGCAGACTATGGATATTAAACTCAAAGGGGAATAGATAGCTTACTACTTTCTTTCTTGCCTTAGGAGTACATTGCCCTATGAGTTATGGCCAGAAGTTTTCAAGGTGCCTGATTTGTCCCAGGGGAAAGTCAGGCACAACCAAAATTCCCGCCTGACCCGACCGTGGTCCCTCTCCACGGCAGGTACCAGCTCCCAACGCTTCCCGGCAGCTCGTGAGCCACCAGCTTCAATCTCAGCAACGCGCTCACCCACTAACAGCCGTGTGTCACGCGAGGCCTGACCAGCTCCCAAACCTGGTTTTGGCTCAGAACAACTTGTCATCGTCCCTTCCATCCCAAAGCAGTGAAACCTCTCCCAAGCATCTCGCCCCCCCCACTCAGATGCTCTCATTTCCACGGATGCTCAGACCATATATTTATTTTCTGCGATTCTCTGCCCGAGACAGTATATCCATAGGTATTTTGCACCTGCAATCGCTCGACTGCGGGTCCTGCCCACCCCTCTGCCAGGCTCAGAGGGACCGTCCCTGCACAGGAGTCACCGTGTCCCCTGCAAGAGGGATCCCCAGGGGGATCTGCCTGTAGCATCGGGGTTCTGCTCCGATTACCATCACTCTCACGCCCTGTTTGCAGAGCAAGGAGCACAGGAGCAGGATGGGGGCAACCGGACAAAATCTGCCTGCAGGCTATAGGAGGCTTTATTTAAGAGGAATAAAAAAAAAACCCCCACCACTGTGATTATCTCGGGCCACTCTCCAGCTGCCACCCAGAGACAGACGGGGGGGGGGCATTTTTCAAGTGAATAAACAAAACCGAGCGGATGTGACATGCCAAGGCACAGGGACAGATTCCTCCTTTCTTCCTGGCCAGATAACCCCGTTATCGGCATGGCGGAGGGCACTAGGAAGGAGAAGAGGAAGGGAGGAAAACGGCAAATGTGGGCAAGCGGGGAAAAAATACCCAGTGGAGAAGCTGGCCGGAGGGAGCGCAGGAGCGAGGAGGCTGCATTCAGCGCCAGCCTATTCATCCCGCACGCTCCTGACTGCCAGGGCTGGGGATGAATGAGATTTACTGCCCATTAAAATAAAGCCCTTTCTGTAGTTTATAAACAATGTTGCCACTCAGTGGGAGGTTGGACATTTTAGTTCATTAAGCAGCAAATAATCTCTGTCACTTTTTATTTTTAAGTTTATTTACATGTAAGGGATTTTTTATTTTTTTTTTTACCCTTTCTTCCTCCTCCTCCTCCTCCTCCTGCTGTCCCCGCAGCTGCAGGCAGTGAGCTTGTGAGCCGCAGCACCGGCCGCTGCTGAGCTGGCACCGGCCGGCAGCAAAAGAGCGTACGTGCACACAGCCGAATGCGGCTCCGGACCCTGAGCTCGCTCCTCCTGTGGCCGTTGGCCAAACCACTAAAACAATCCTGTTTATCTATCAAAAATGGTCCTTATAGTAAAAATAAATTTGTTTCTGCCTAAAAACCATCTGTGGGCGAATGGGGTGTCGCAGCAGCACTGCTGGGGCACAGAGGGAGGCTCAGCAGCCGTCCCGGGAACCAAGGGCAGAATTGAGCCCTGGGGAAAAGCCAGAGACATCAGCAGTGACGGCCAGGTCCCACTCTGGCCTGGGACACCCCAGGGACAGGGACAGGGCTGCCAGCCAGCGTCCGAGACCCCGGTGCCAGGCAGGCGGGAGTGTGGCACATGGAGATGCCCAGCAGGAATGCAACCCAGACCGCTTGCCCCAGGCTCCTGGTTTAGCGAGCCAGTAGAAAACCTTTTCCCTTGGCATTACAATAATACCCCTGCACGTCTGCCTAGAAATGCCACCCCTGCCTGGGAGCCTTTGCTTGTGCAGGGAGACGCAGGGCAGCACCTTCTCGCAGGGGTGGAGGTGGCGTGCAAGGAATTGCGAGAGGGTGCACGGGGTGACAGAGCTCCAGCGAAAGCCTCGTGGCACCTCCAGCTGCACGTGGCTGCGAGCGCTGGCCCCCTTCCAGCAGCTGGCGGAGGCAGCGGGAGATGCCGCCGGCCAGCGCTCCCCAGCCCCTGGCTCCACACCAACACGTTGCCAGCAAACTCCTCCAGCAGCGGAGGGAAACCTGCGCGGCAGGCAGGATGCTGCCGGCTGCTGACACCGACTGTTCTTTGAGGCTACGGATGCTCGAGCCCTCTCTACCCTAAAAACACCCCGGTGCAGGGATGGCACCACGGTACAGGCGGGAGCTTCGGCCGAGGGGCTGTGGTCCCCTCTCCACCTCCAGCACCACGCAAGGTGCTGGGAAGGAACGAGGGCATCCGCGAGGGTCAGCACCCAATTTAGTCTCCAGCAGCCTGTAAAGATGCTGTGACGGTCTTTTGCAAGAGGATGTGAATTCCCTTCTCAGCTGAACTGCAGCCTGGGTCTGGGATACCCTCCTGAACCGTACTCCCACTGCAGTGCTAAGTGGCTCCCGCATCCTTCCCCGCTTCCTCCGGCAGACACCGCCGCGCTCGGCTAAACCCTGCCGTGACTCAGCCCCGGCACCGCCGAGGTTCCCTGGTGGGCAGAAGAAATCCCTCCTCGTGTTATCTAGATCCTAAAGCACTTGAGCAGACGGCGAATGTGCAAGCCATTATATCATTCACTCACTATCAAAAGCTCACACAGTGGCACTTAATTACAGCCCCGGAAGCGCAGGCTTCCTTAATAAATCAAAGAAATAAAGTCAGGGATGATGCACTGAACAGAGGGGGTGGGGTGGGGGGAATAAAGAGCTTACAGTTTCCCACTGTGTGTCCCCTTTAGATAACAGATGCTCTCTTCTTAACCTCTCGCTTCATCAGATCAGCTCCAGCTGTGTTTGGATCAAGTGCGCAGCCTGGCCCGCGTCCAGCCTGCCTGCTTCCCCGCTCCGGTGCCAGCTCCATCCCTGCGGCTGAAGGGCTGGCTGTGCCGGGGTGGCAGGGAGGAGGGGGGCCCCCGCCGAGCCAGGCCTGTTTCATTAAGCACATTTTACTCTACTCTTGCTTCCAGTAACCCAAACTCCTTCATAAGAGCATCTCTGGGACTCTCAAAGAGGGCTGAACACCGGTCCCAGCAGCACCCTGAGGACGCTCGCTCCCAGGAAGGGTGCGAGCAGCCTGGGAGCTGGTTGCGGCACAGGAGCGATGCACGGGGGACGTTTTCCCTTGCAACCCCTGCGAGCAGCCCACGCCAGCGTAACAGCCAGGAGACGACGCTCAGTAAACAGCTTCCAAAGGCCGTGCCGATAGCTCCGCATCATCTCGGCCATAAATCATGGGAGAAGCCCCCCGGGACGCCCTCCGCTCTCCGCCTCGGCGCACACCACCCACCTCCCTGTGTATTTGTAAGCGTCACCTCCTCCCTCCCGCCGGGGCGCAGCCCGCCACGGGAGCGCGGTGATGAACGGGGCTGCAACAGCATTAAAAGGAGATCCCTCACGGCAGAGCCCCGCCAGCCTCTGCCAGGGCTGGGCGTGAGCAGCCCCCCATGCCGGGCTCCCCCTCGCCCGGAGCCACTGCACCCGCACCCACCACCCCCAGCCTCCGGCGCGTACCCCCACGGGGAGGCAAGCGGTGCCGGAGGGCTGGCAGAGCCCAGGTCCTCTTACCTGCCTGCAAACGTGCCTCGCAGCCCAAGGACCTTAGCAGAGATAAAGCCTTTGAGAAATCCCACAGCTCCTAATCCCCTAATAGCACAAAAATAATGAAGCGTTATCTCATCAGGCCTTAACCCAGTAATTACCCAGGGGATGGCTTAATAAAGAAGGGATACCTTACCTGCCAAATACAGCCTAAGCCTGCCTGCTGTCCAGTTACACAACACAAGGCTGGGCACGGCGGCGTGTGCATCCTTCAGCCCTCCCGGACCAACCCAGGCAGGGACAGGGGAGCAGGAGCAGCCCTGTCCCCAGGGGGTCCGAAGGAGCCCAGATGCCCATGAGACCCTGCTTCCCTAGAGCAGGGGCCATCACTGCCCCAAACATCCTCCTGGACCCATCCGGGAGGAGGCAAGCCCTGCCTTGAGGAAAAGCTGTTTTGTCCCCAAACTCCCTCAAACGACCCCAAAATCTCAGCCGGCGCAGTGGCTCCGCGGAGGGAAGCACCAGCTCGCAGGCGTTCTGCACCGCCCTCCCCTCACCAGCTCGGCTGATGCCGTGCCACCGCCTCCACACACCCCACATCCTTCCTGCCAGCCCCCCCGGGCACAGCCCGATGCTCCAGCCATGACGCCTGGACAGCTGGGACAGGGGACGGCAGCGGGGAAGGCTCAGAGATGGGTTTAAACCCCATCCTGACAGCTCGACCTGCAGGTGCCCGGGGCACGTTTCTAGCCCATCCTGCAAGACAGACATCTCCTCGCCGTGATGGCCCAAATCACGAGCAGCTTCAGCAAATCTTAGCCAGGGCTCTGAGTCAGACCACGTGCCCTGCTCGGTTAACAGAGCTGGAGCGTGAAAAGTGAGCCGGTCGGAGGAGAGCGCTTGGGTTACAGCTCGGAGCAGCCACCGCGGGGACGGAGCGGGCTCTGACAGCTCCTGGCTGCTCCCTGGGCAGCGATATCTCCAGATCTTTTACAAATAAATATCATTGCTCATTATCTCGGCATTAAAGTTACATGCTGTGCGAGATGGGTACTGAGCTTTCTCTCGCTAATCTAAAACGGATGCCAGCGTTTCTATTATTAATCTCCCAGGTCGCGGGCTCCCTCCCCCTCTGCCATTGCCGGCTCTGCCACCGCCACCCCCTGTCCCCACGGGAGGAGAGGGGACGGTGGAGCAGCTCGACAGCCCCTCTGTGCTTGCTCACACGTGGCCCGGCGGCTTCGCTCCCCGGCTGAGCTACACTGCTCCTGGGGGGGTAAAACCTCCTCCGATGCCGGGACCGGGCGTTTCCTGAGGTTTGATTTCGCGGAACCTATTTCCACGTGCAGCCGCAGCGAAGACGAGCAAGTGGCAGTGGGGGCAGCGGCGGTTCCTCCCTCCGTGGCAGCACAGGGCACGAGGACCCGCGGAGCCAGGAGCGTCTGGCAGGGCTCGCATCGAGCCTTTGGCTCAAAAAGGCCAGTGTCTGCACGGTAGCTATCTGCTAAGCAAGGGCTACCAGCCCCAGGGAAGGTCTCACAGTGGGAAAATCATCTCACAGCATTGCCCTTCCACCTGGGCTTTCCACCAGGATCTGAAGTCTGGAGAGAGAGACAACCAAGATACGATGGACAGCCAAGACACAGACCCCTCCGGGGCACGGAGACGGCAAGCACAGCCAGGCAAGCTGCCCTGGAAACAGCTCCTGTCCCCAGCATGGCCCTGCCTTCCTCGTCCTCTGCAAAAAACCTCTCCGCACGAGCAAAACCAAGACCAAAACCTCTTGGTGCTTGTGTCCACCCCAAGCTAGAGCTGTTCAGGAGCAGCACACAGGCCTCGGCATCCCAATGTGCCGCGCTGACCGGCTGCTGGAAGGAACCGAGCCGGTTTGACTCCACACCCTGCCATATCCCGGGCTCCTGCTCCAGCGTGGCGTGGGGCTGAGCCGCTGCAGGATGTAGCCCGGCAGGGCAGAGCCAAGCACTGCCCTGCTGCCCACACACATCAGCATCTCCAGCAGCCACTTCCTCCAAAGCCAGAAGATACTGAGTCACCAGCACAGAGCTGCCTGCTCGTCCTCTCGCTCTCTGCAGCTGGAGGTACCGCGGGCACGTTTGCAATACAGGGCCCAGCAGCAGCAGCTTCAGGACAGGGACGGATGTCGCGGCCGCCAGCCCCCAGTCCACCCTGGGGTAAACGCAGCCCTTCCTGCAGCCCGGCACCAATCCACACCGTGCCTCATCTCTAGTGGGCTTTAATCACAGTGATGGGTATCGTGGTTTGACGTCGGTTCGCTCAGAGGAAGGAGAAAGCGGTGGAAGAGCTGAGCACTGGCGCTGACTGAGGGTAAGCCCAGCCCGCCGTGGAGCGGGGATGGTTTAGCAGACCCCCAGGAGATCGGCTGGTCCCGGCTGCCTACAGCACGCAGCAGCCCCGATGCCCAGACAAGGCCCACTGGATGTCAGCCTTCTATACAGAAAGTCCCAAAAAGTCCCCAAAGTGCCAATACAGAAAGGTTCCCTCCCCACATCACACACAGAGGGACCAGGGGAGAAATCAAAGCAGCTTTTCCCATTTCCCCAGGAGGAGCGGGCCAGCTTTGCAGGGGGCGAATGGCGTCAGTGCCTGGGGCATCCACCCTGTCCCCACTCCAAGCACCACGAAATCGTCCACCAGAGCCCCGAGACACGGCGAGGTGACACCACCCATCAGCACTACACCTCCTGCCCCAGGCGGGCTCCCCTCCCTTCACTTCTCCTTTTTAAGAGAACGATTAAACTTTAGCCTTTTTATCATCCATACCAGACCCCGACCGCAGGGTTGCTGCATCCTCCCCGGCTCCCAACCCCTCCCGTTACATCTTACCCGTGAGAGGGGGGTGACCCCCAGCCGGATTACCGCAGTCCCTGCAGGATGAGGGTGCCTCTCACTCGCCAAGGGGGGACGTCTGCCCGCGGCCCCTGACGTCACGCAGCCCGCGTCGGGAAATGAACACAGATTTCGACATCCTCCGGTTCATCAGCTGCTCGTTTCAACATCCCCACGGTAAACCCTCAAAAAAAGCACACCCTGTCACTCCCTCACAATCTTCCTTCTGCTAACTCAGCTTCATCCAGAAGAGTATTT
This sequence comes from Mycteria americana, assembly GCF_035582795.1. NCBI lineage: Eukaryota > Metazoa > Chordata > Aves > Ciconiiformes > Ciconiidae > Mycteria > Mycteria americana. The sequence goes on along the minus strand of NC_134381.1, from coordinate 10,032,085 downwards.
GTCACCTCCAAATAAATATTTATTAACCAAATTGCAGGTGTCTGGGTCTTCCCACCTCCTCTGCTTTCAGCTGTGCTGACACCAGAGCTCTGCCGAGCACCCAGATGTCAACTGGTAACAGCTCCGGGAGCGTTCCTGCCGCCTCCTTTGAGCCTGGCATTCAAATAACTTTTCAAATCTTCCCACTAACCTCAGCGGGAACAGCCTGGTTAAGAGACATCTCAGAGCAAGCGGATGCGGAGGGTGAAGGATGAAAAAGCGGTGGTGGGAGGGAGCCTTCCTCAGGCTTCTCCTCTCTGTAAAGTCCTGGACAGACAGAGAGGAATGCGGAGTCCAAAGCCAAGGGCCAGTCCCACAGGACAGACCCTCCCCAGCCCAGCTACTGCAGGTGTGGAAAAAAGACCTTCTGGGCGAGATCATCTCCTTTGTGCTTTGCACCACATCCAGAAATTCTTGGTGTCCTCTGCGTCCCCTGGGCAAAGCTCCTTGGAGGGAAAGACTCCCAGTACTGGAGCATCCTCTGCCAGCTCAGGGGCTTAAAGAAACGTCTACAACCCACCAGCACATTGGACTTCTTGGCTTTGGAAATGTAACCCCAGGTCCCAGAGTCCAGAGCTGCACAGGAGACGAGGGGGACACCCAGGGGACACAGCTCCTCGTGCCAAGCCGGGGGGGTCCATCTCTAAGAGAAGCTCATCCAGGAGACCCAGGCCAGGGCAGACCACTGCTGCGCTCACGTGCACCTCGTGGAGGAAGACATGGAAGAAGATGGGGCAGCAAGAGGCACAAGGGGAGGTGCAGCCAACACCTTCCTGAAGTCCCAGGACCCGCAAGAGCACCTGTGGTTTAAATATGGGGGTGAGCTCTGCGCCCCAACACGGCTCCAAATTTGTAAGAACTGGGAAAGCGAAGCCAGGAATAGCTGCAAATGGCGCTGGTTCCCCCAGCAGTGACCTGGGAGAGGCCGGCCTGCAGCCCTGGCAAGGGGGGATCTGATGGCCTCGTCCCACGCTGCCGCAGGAGAGAAGAGCCTCGCCAGAGCAGACGCACAGGCTGGCACGGCTGGCTGGTATTGACTGCTGACGAGCCCGGGCCGGCAGCGGCCGGGGTGGTGCAGAGCCAGCCAGGCGTGTGCAGGCTCCGTGCGATGGGAAACCAGCCTGGAGGGGGGCTGCAGGGTGATGCTGGTGCTGGGTGAGGCCCCGGAGACCAGGAGAGAGCTGCATGGAGCGGGGCTGCACCCCCGCAACGAGCCACTGCGGCTCTTTGCTCCCCGGAGCATCACATTCACCCAACGCCAAAGCGAGAACAAATTAAGCGCAGAGAGCCAAAGGGAGAGGTGAGGGAGGGCGGGGTGCACGCCGCAGATGGCTCCAGCCCAAGGAAAATGCCCTGGAATTCATATAAAAGCTGCAGGATTTAATTATCAACTTGCTTTATGGGGCAGGGATGTGCTGGGAGCCTGTCCCTCTCCCCCGGTTCTCCCTTTCACCAGGCTGGACGTTGCCTCCCGGTGCCGCTGGCTGGGGTTGGGGTTGCAAAGGGAGCCAGAGGTTGCAACACCCTGAGGATTCCCCCAGCTGGCCTCTGCCTTACCGAGACAGGAGGAAAAAAATTAATTTGAGGGCATTTGATTTTCACTGAGTCTCTGGGCAGAGCCCAAGGTCCCTGGTTAAACCAACGGGGCTGTATTTGCCCATTCAGGCTGTATTTGCCCGTTAACTTGCCAAGTAGGTACCAGGACCCTCATTCAGTAGGAGGGCTGGGAATCCAGGGTCTCCTTGCTGCTTCTGACCCAGGTTTCCTGCCCAATTTCTCGGGGGCCGTGCACCCCCCATCGCTGGGAGCACAGAGCCAGCCAGCCCCGTGTCCGCGCAGGCAGGCGGCAGCTCAGCCTGCTCTGCGCAGAGGACAGGGAAGAGGCCGTTCGCCTGCCGAGCGATGTGCCGCCCGATTCTGCACCCAAACGAAAGTAAGAGCCACCTGCCGTGATAGTTCATCTGGAGTAATGGTGGGACACATCTAAAAATACTCTTGAAAAGAGAGTTTCCTCATCCTGCCTGCTCCGCGGTGGTACAGGACCAAGCGATGGGTTTGCCAGCCGCCCTCCCCATCCCATCTCACCCTCCCTGGCAACATAGAAATGGGGGAAAAAAGAGGGGAAAATAGAAGAGAGTCCAAAAACAGACTAGCTGCAGCCCAGGGCACTTCGGCTGTGGGAATGGAAACCTTCCCAACAGGGATCCCTGGCACCCCAGAGCCCCAGCTGACAGACAACGGGAACCACAAGAAAAGGGAAAGCACAAACCGGAGATTTAGTGCTCCACCGCGACGGGGGAGATGCTCGTGCCAAGGTCAGCGTGCAGAAAGGGCGCGAGGGTCCCTGTCCCCTCTGGGGACAGCCCAAGGCCACCTTGCCTCCCTTGAGGCACAAAGCAAAGGGATTTAGGCACCTCGAATGTCCTTGGGGACACGGCTGGGCTCCTCTCCAGCACAGCCTCCCACCCAGGGTGACAATAAATCCGAGACTGGGAAACGCTCAGACGCTGCCGCAGACACGGGGAGCGTTTTAACAGCCCGGCGTTTAACCTCCATCCCTCGTCACCGCTGTCACCGCGTCCCCTTCCTCCCTCCCACCTCTTTCGAATTAGCAGCCATCGACCTCCTCCCCCCGCGGAGCTGACATTAATCCGGCAATGTTTGTTTAACAACAGCTCCCATTGATCTGTAGCCTGATCCCCCAAGTCAATACAGGCTTTCGCCAGGGTCTGGAGTGCAGGATCCGGCTCCAGAGTGGCCCGTCAAGCTAAAACGGCTGCGCGGGCTGATAGGATCAGATGCTGTCAGTGCTGCTCTGGGACCCATTAGCTTTAATTAGCTGATGATGCTGTAGAGGCCACATAAAACAATGAAGGGGATTGATCCCTCGTGTAACACTATTGACAGTGGAGCTGCATCTGGGATCAGTTTGGTGCCGGATGCATCTGTAGGGTCTATAAAACCGAGGGCTGTTTTCTTTTTCTTTGGTTTTTTTGGTTTTTTTTTCTTTAATTTTAAAATCCTATAATGGTAAACCTGCCAGTTTAAAGGCAAGAACAAAAAAAAAAAAAAAAAAGAAGCCAAAAGTCAACTGCAGGGAACCCTCTCCGATTCCCATTGATGATAAGTTAGGGCACATTTAACCACTTCCACCACCCCTCCCTGCTAAAGACCCTCGGGTGGACTGCACACGCCGCTCATTAAGGCACGCAAGCCTGCTTCCAGGTCACTGTCATTACCCCTGTTTCAAAAACAAGACACCAGCTTTCTCCGTGTCCTTTGCTTGGAAGCGCGCATCAGCCCCTGAAACCCCCTGCTTTCTGCAAAGCCTTTCCCCTCTGCGCAGCGTCACCCATCACGCCTGCAGCGAGGGACCAGGGGAACACCAGGAATACGCTGCGCCAAGGAGGGAACCCAAAAACACCGGGATGCTCCAGGGAGCTCTTTCATTTTCATCCCCTCTGCTGCAATCGTCTGCCTGAGCATCTCCGTGTGCCCCCCACATGCAGCGGGGATTTCCCCCGAGGGACTGACGTGCTGACAGCCAAATGCCTTTATGCCCCAGGTACCCCCTTACGTATGAAGAAATCCCGGTGAGATAAACCCACAGCATTAGAAGCAAGCACAGCCCTGGCTCTCAGCGCCGGGAGCACCTCTCCGAACACCTCCCAGCAGCACCAGGGAATCACACAGGTTTCAGCCCCTGGAGCTCTCCTCTTTAACCCCCAGCATTTAGCAGACGGAGCACCACATCCCTACCGTGCTGCAGCCCACGGATGCGGGTTTTGCCAGCTCAGAAACAGGGCCAGGAGCTGAAAACTCCCCTGAGCCGGCAGGGAGTCCCTGCAAAGCACGCAAAGAGGAGGATTTACATCGCATTTCTCCCCACTGCCTCCCAGCAGGCAGCAAGAGCTGAGGACCACAGCAGAGCATCCCTGCCCGCAGCAGCTCCTGCCTGCAGAGATCATCCCTTGGGGGTCCTGGAAGCCATCTCTCCCCATCATCCCCATGGCAGCTATGAAAGCTCCCTCAAAACTCCCAGAAAAGGGAAGGCAGATAAAACTCAGCCCCGAAGCCCTGCGGGGAAGGCAGCCGGAAGCCTGAGCGCAGCGGCAGGCAGGGTGGCGAGCAGGCAGGGCAGCAGGCAGGGCAGCAGGCAGGGCAGCAGGCAGGGCGGCGGGAACGAGCGTGCCGGGGGGAGCGCATGCCAGCCGCCCGGCTCTGACGGCTGACACTCTGGCGTAACACTTTCCAGATGTGGCTGGAGGAAGACAGAAGCAGAGCTGTTCCCTGCTGAGGAAGCTGGAAACGGTCGGAGATAATGTGGAATTCCTGAACGGGAGCCAGCGCCGGCCGGGGCCAGGGCGCAGGGACAGCCAGGGAGAGGCAGCGCGCCGGGGCCGATACAAAACTCCTCTCTCTTTTGTGTGTGTGTGTTTTATTTCGGGAACTCTGCATGTAAAAGCCCTTAATTTATACGCTGTGTGGGTTGACGGCTGTACCCAACAAATGGAACATTTTCTCCATACCCTTGTGTGTGTGATAAACAGCCGCTGCGGAGAGGCAGGGAACAGAGCCTTTTTCTTCACCGTGATAAATACGCTCCCAGCAGCTCCGCGTTTCTTGGCTTGGAGATTATTATTTTTTCCTCCTTGCCGAAGGGGGAGGCCTCGGCCCCCTCGCCAGGTACTCTGCGCAGCACCAGGCAGGCGAGCGGGGCGGTCGCTGCCGCTGGTCCCTGCCTGCGCTGCCTGCCTCGCCTTGCGACCTCCTCCTCCCCGAGCAGCGCTGAAGCTGACTAATAACGGAGGAGGCGAGGCCAAAAGCAGCAGGGAGAAGTCCCTGCCCCACACCGGGCGTAGATGGGCACCTATCTGCTCCCGTCCCTCTGCAGCTCCCTGGCTAGGGTGCTTTATAGGAGGCACCTCGGTGCCAGGGTGCTATAGGAACCACCCTGTGTAGGGTACTATAGGAGACACCCCCTTGCACGCCTCTCTCACCCCCTGGGTGCTGCAGGTGCTACTGTAACACAGGTTTTGGAAAGGGTGCTGCTTCAACAAGGGAGGGAGGGAGCAACGCAGGGGTCACCACAGAAATCCCCATCCAGCATCACCCAGAAGGGGAACCCAGAGAGGGCAAGTGGGGAGCAGAGGGCGATGGGGTACGCAGCTTCAGCAAACCCCCAACCTCCAGACAGGCATCCCGTATCCGCTGGGCAACCTGCGACAACGCACCCAGCCCCTCAAGCGAGCCCCCCCCCCCCCCGACTGCTCCGGCTGCCCCAGCCCCGCCAGCGGCGCTGCGGCCGTCCCAAACCTCACCGCACGGCAGGGCCCAGCGCCGGGCAGCTCGCCAGCAGCAGCCCACCCGGCCACGCCAGCAAGTGGCTTCATGGTCCTCCAGCACCCTGTCACCCAGCAAGCCGGGGTGCAGACCACCCGGCGACTGCCCTGGCACCGTAAAATCTATCGTTTTGCATCTATTATGCAAACTAATATAGAATAAATATCTATATTATCCCTGTGCGTGCACATTGCATACATAACATGACATACGTTCCTCTTCAGTAGATTAAAATGCGGAGACATTTGGGGTGCCCTGTGCAAGGGGGGTAACGTTCCCCATCACACCGAGCCACCCTGGCCACGGCAAACTTGGGAAGCCACCGGGCAGGAGCACGAAGCACCCGCGCAGCCGCCGCTGCCAGCAGGGATCTGCAGCAGAGCCGCTTCCTCCGCTGCCCGTGTATTTGCACAGCCGGTCCTGACGGGAGTCCAGTTAAGCTGGCGATAATGGACTTGCAGCGGGTTAAAACGGATGTTTGCTGTGAGCAAAAAAAAAAGGACCCGAAGCCAGAGACGAGGCCAAAGTCAGGAAATTTGCCTCCAAGTCAGCCATGCCCCAGGATATCAGCACTCCCGTGCAAAAAAAACCCAGAATCACAGTCAGTTTTGCGAAACGAAGCTCTGGCCTGGCTGCAGCGAACAAGTGTGGGGGCCCCTGGTGCACCCCAAGCTGGCTGCCATGTTCAGCAGGACAGCCACCGCGTACATCCCTCGGGGGTGCTCCGGGGTGCACCGGGTCCCCAGTAGCCAAAATCTGCTTCTTTGTGCCACCATGACCTGGGGACCCGCCGAGGTTGCTGCAGCCAACACTCAGGCGCCCAAGCCAAGGTTCCAGCTGGCAGAACGGAACTCAGCCCCTTTTCCTCCTGCGTCCCAGGAGGTGCCAGCGCCGGGGCACAGGCACGGTGGCACCTGCGGCCATGCCGAGCTGCTCCCTCGGGGCCACTCGCGCCCATTTTGTCCCCAAACTCTGGCCGGTTCCTGGGTGAAATGAACTTCAGAGAGCTGAAGCCCAGGATGAGAAAACTGGCCTTTCATCCAAAATCAGGGGGGTTTGTCCCATTTCTGGCCGAGGCAGATATCTCAGAAAAAGTTTCCTGTGGTATTTCAACACCTTCTTTTCTCAGATGGAGCCATCTGAGAACAGCTTCCAGGGCCATCAACAGGCTTTGGAGCAAGCCCAAGAGAAGAACAACCACAGGGAACTGGGAGGGTTTCTTGGAGCATCACACGGGGGTTTGGCTCGGCTGGCACGTGGGGCAGAGACGGGGCTGGCGCAGGCACGGGCGACGTGGGGCTGGGGCAGAGGTTGCAGTGGCAAAGCACCGACAAGTTCGTCCGGGAACCCTGCAAATGCCTCCGTGTTGGCAGCCTGCAGAAATTCGGGGTATCCCAAACGGGCTGACAGCTATTCCCATTTGTAATCCAGCTGATGGGGCGTTCAGGCATCCGTCGGTCCGGCAGCTTGGTATATTAAATGTTTCCAAAAAAAGGGGGTGTTGCTTCAGGCAGCATGCAGGAAGGCACAAACATGCCACATGCCTTGGGTGCAGCTCTGGGGAGACCTCGGCGTTGCTGTTTTGCCACCCGTTTTCTTACAGCATTGCTAATATTCCCCGGGCATCTGCGGGAACGGGATGGCTCAAGGGACCATGAAGAGGCTGGGGCATGTTTCAGCTCAAGGGATGCTTCAGGGTCCTTCCAGACAAGCAGCTGGCGGTGCTCCGGTCCAAAACCCCTCCGGTGATGCCTGGGTGATGGTTGAGGGGTCTCCTGCACGCTCCAAGAGGACGGGCATTTCTGCAGTGCTCCCCCCAGGCGATGCCCAGCCCGTCCCCCCGTCGTGGCAGAAAGTCAAGATGGAATAGGCTAAAGAAGGCAAATCCCCCCCCTCCGTTGTCTCCTAAAACGTCCCCTTGGTGACCATGCAGGGGCTGCAGCTTTCACCGCAGTCGGTGACACCAAAACATCCCCCAAGGAGATGTTCTCTTCGGAGAGCTGGAGCCGAGCCAGCGGGGAGCCCCCGGGAAGCAGCCTGGGAAAAGGGAGCAGCTCCTGCCAGCCACCCCTGCCCTTCCCACCCCAGGCACCCAGGGACCTGCACACTGACACCTACACCCTGCCCCGTGCACAGACCCAGCGCCCTGCTCCCCGTCACCGCGAGGCATAGCAGCACCCTCCCCCGGGGTGAGCAGCACCCACCGCCGAGACCTCCCCAGCTGCTCCGGGGATGCCCAACCTGAATGTATCTTCCACGCCAGTTACACCTGCATTTCCTGAAGGGACAGGCGACGGGGAACCGCTGCTCCTCCGCGGGTGGCTCCGGCATCAGCCACCCCCCCCAGCAGCGGCAGCTCCCCCCCACTGCTCCCTCCCGCCCTCCCCTTCTCCCCCCCCCGTGATTTTCTCCCTCTGCTTGGAGAAGCGGGTGGGTGGGCAGGGGTGGCGGGGCGAGGGGGAGGCTAATGAGCAGTGCCACCGGCAGAGGTTACCATTAATGATTTTCCCAACAGATCACACCGCTCCCCTTTTAACCTCTGTTAGCGAGCCGAAGTCCTTGAATTATACAGGCCAGTGCACCCACCCCGCCTCCCTCCAGCTCTGCCCGCAAAACCCCTGAGGCTGGCCGAGCCCCCCGCGCCCCAGCAGCCTCCCGCAGGAACGCCAGCCCAGCCTCGCAGCCCAGCCGCTGCCACCGCCGGCATCCCGAGACGGCGAAAGGCAGCAAAGCTGATGCTGATGGGCATGAAGGTCAGCGGAGAGGGAAGGTCATCGCTGGCGGTGGAGCCGGCCGCCCCGCGGGCAGCAGCGACTGCCGTGTGCCCGCTCCCCCGGCGCATCCCTTCCCAAAGTCCGTCCTGGGGGTCGGCTTGAGCAGAGCTCTCTCCACACACAAATAAACCCTGTAGATGCATCATTGGGGGAACACGAGAGAAAAGCAAACCCACGTCTGTATTTACCCTGAACGGCACTGCTGGTACCTTCGCGTCCCACCTCTCCCCTTCCCTGCTGTCATTTCTACCACGAAAGCCAAAAAAGTCGGTCGGCCCCTGCTCTCCCGCCTCTCTCCAGGGAAAGCGTGGGGCTCTGGCAAGCTCCCGGTGCAACGGGAGGAACAGGGCTGCTGTTTGCCACAGCGGGGTGTGATTCGGGACGGTTCAGTTCACAGGGATGCACCTAGCACGGGCAGCGACCCTTCCAGCCAGCCACAGCCATCCCATTCCTGTTTCACTCCTGGGGGAAACTGAGGCACAGAGGGACCCCACCAGGGCTGAAGAATTGCCGAAGACTGCCCCACGTTACGGCACTGCCCTTTCTCCCCACTGCAAAACCCACCCCTGGGCGGCTGCAGCCGCCCCCTTAGCAGCGTGAGCCGGCGCTGCAGAGCCCAGCGAGAAGAGCCACGTCCCCCGGCGCTGCCCCCTGAGCAGCCGCGGAGAGGCCAGCGCCGTGCCCGCGTCTCTCCTCTGCTTTCCCGCTTGTTTCTGTCTGCACTCTGCAAAGAGAGGGTGCGACGCTCATGCGCGCCTTGCGGCCCGTGGCCCTGCCCGCCTGGCTGCGTGCGTGCACGCACGCGTGCAAAAAAGCCACCCGTAATCTCCTTTACATCTGCTGTTCCTAGCGCATCCTCACGTGAGCGACCCGTCATCTACCGAACACAGGAGGAATAATGCAAATTCACGGCCTCGGTTCCCCGCCGCTGCCCATCTGCGCTCCACGCAGCACAGGTCAGGGTGCACGCGCGCTCCGAGGGGGACACGACTCCTTCCCAGCCCTGCTCCGTGACTCGAGGCTTGCATGGCGGCCGCGGGGTTTGCAGAGAAGCAGAGGCCATGGCCAAGCAGGAGCTGGCTGGATGGGAGAGAGGAAACCCACATCTCCAGGGACACAGGGGTGGGACACAAGGATGGGAAGAAGCCCACATCCCGGGCGGGCTGGGCGTCCATAAGCCCCAGCCTCGATGCTCTGCCTCCCTGCTTCCCCATCTTTAGGCAGGGGGTTCACCCTCTCCCCTCCCACCTCGAGGGAACACAGCCCCTGAGGAGCAGGACAAACCCACCGCCTGTCCCATCCCTCCTCTGACACCTCCTCCCAGCCGGCGCGCGAGCGACAGGGGCTCCAGCCGAGCGGCTGTCGCTTGTGATTTGTGGCGTTAATATTTCAGGGGAGGGGTGGGAAGGGGTGACAACGGCCGGGGAGAGCCAGCTCTTGGAAGTCAGCTAGCAGGGCTATAGCTGAAGGCAAAGCAATAACACTGATGGATCTGAGGACCTGGGGTGGCAGAGGCTGGAGGAGGAGGAAAGGAGAGAAGAAAGCAGACGAGGAAGGGTGACAAACAGCAAAAATACATTCTGCCTTTACATGAGGTTGCCATGAGCTTCTTGCAGCCGTTTCATCCATTAGCCCTATCCCGCAGCAGGGAGGGAGCATCATGCCATCCCAGAACGGGACCGGGGCTGGCAGGAGAGCCAGGCAGCAACGGGACGAGGCGAGGGGCCCCGCTGCTCCCCGAGGGGCTGCACAGCCACCGTGCTGGGCTGGATCCCCAGCGCTGGGAGCGTTTCCCTGCCGGCCGCTCCGCTGCCGGAGGGTGCCAGCAGCCGCCAAAGCTGCACCCATCCCTCCCACACACCCTCGGACATCTTCCTGAGCCTCTTCTTGCTGCCAGGGGAAGCCACGCTTCAGCCAGCCCCACTGCCCCCGGCCCCAATCATGTCACGACGGCCCCGAAAACGCCCCGACAGCCCCAGCCCCCTCCGAGCCGGCAGTGGACAGACCCGACAGCCGGGGCTCTTTTTAAGACCTGCGACACTTGAGAGGCTTAACGACAAGAATATCTCGATTATCCACATCCAGAGCCCATCCAGAGCCCTGCTGCTCTCAAGCAGCTTAAAGGATGGGAATTACCAGCGGGGGCACCCGAGACCCCTCCGCCGCATCGCTGCCGTCACCGCCCCTGGCTCCCCCAGCCCCGCTGGTGCCTCTCCTTCCAAGGGATGACAAATATCCACATAATCCCCCCCCAGTCGCCACGCCAGTCTCCTCCCCGGCACTTTTCACACCTTCCATCAGCACTGAGGCATGTGCGACTGGCAACAGGCCACAGCCGGGCCCGCCGCGGCGCGGAGACAGTAACATTTTGCTGGGAAAAGGGCAATTTAATTATCTTGTCTTCTGTTTCATGACAACACAGGAACGTGCTGCTCAGACACAGAAAGCGCAGTGCAGGCAAACGGCATCACGGATGGCATTGGCAACCCTGCCCGGCGCTGCCCGGAGGTGGGACCTCGCTTCCCGGCTTTCTGCCAGCGGCAAAAAGGGGCCGGGAAAGGCGAGCACACGGAAACGACGGGGTTAAAGCAAAGCCCCAAACCTCCAGATTTTTCAATAGCCCAAAGATGCAGGAAAAAATGTTTTTGTTGTCCAGCTGCAATGCTTCTTCCGAGCTCAAAGCAAGCGCCATCTCTCATCTGGGGGCTGTTTGGCCAGCGCGGGTCTATTTTTACAAGGAAAACGGTATTTTGAAGGAGAAGGTTGATCAGAAAAGGAAGAAGTATTAAAAATACTGCAGTCCTCTTTTGGGAGATCAAGCTATTCACTGAATCCAGCCAGACTTCACAAACCGTGTCTGACCTTCCAAAGCACCACTTACCAGAAAATTTACTATTAAAATATACTAAATAATAGAAAATATATTAAAATCCACCCCTTAACTCCGTTCTAGCCACAGACAAGGGGCGAAGGCAGGAGTGCGGTGTCTGCCCTGCTGGGTGGGTTGCAGCCGGGCCCATGCAGCGAGGCAGCGCTGCCCTGCTCCGTTCCCCTGGGGCCACGGGGGACGGGGACAGGGGACGGTGCCGGCAGCAGCTCCGGTACCACGCGGCGGGCAGGAGAGCGCCGGGGATGCTGGTCCTGCCCGGCTGAAGCCCTGCAGTGGCTGCACGGGCAGCACGTGTGTCGCGGCGTTTGTTGTGACAGCGGCTCCATTAGCACCGAGGAGCCAAACCGCCTTCCCAAGGACGTGGCACAGACACCCTAATTAGTTAATTATACTTGTTGGCTGGGAGAGAGCAGGTGCAAGAGGATGGAGGGGGAGCAGGAGTGTCGGTGCAGGATGACGGCAGCCCGAGCACCGGGGCAGCTGCACCGAGGGACGGCCTGACCGCCCGGCTCAGAGGCAGGGTAGGAGGATGGAGAGCAGCAGGAGAGCCCGGCTGCGTGAGGCACAGCTCCTCCTTGCTCCTCCGGCTGAGCAAGCTCCTTCCAAGATCCCCAAGTGCCGCTGCCGCTTGCAGGGCGAGAGCTGCAGTGACAGTAAATAAGCGTGAGAGGGAAGAAAGGGACTTTCCAGATAGGAAAGTTGTCTTCCCGTCACAGGGGGGGGAGAAGGAGAAAACAGATTTGTGTGGGGCACACAAATGGGGCAGGTGGTGTGCCGGCTCAGTCGGGGAGCGCTGCCTCGGTCCCTACAGCAATGCCGCAGCCACCCAAAATCCCCGGCACTAGGAAGTTCCCACGCCCCGGTGCAAACCCAGTGACGAACCCAGTGATGAGCTGGCGTGCCCTGCGACACGGGAAACGACCTGGCAGCCTGGCTTACAAACAGGTGACAAAGCAGCGAGCTTTCTGCCCACCCAGGAGGGTTGGTGGCAGTGGCGGTGGCGGCACCTTGGGGACGCCAGTCCTGCTTCCGACGGGCTTGTGCACTGCAGAGCCCTTGCAATGCAGGAGAGCCCCGGGAGCTTTCCTCCACGGTCCCCTTAAGAAGCAATTTGCACTCTCACAGGTCCTCCGGATTTAATTTTCACTCCCTTCCCCACATCCAGGAGCAGCGCGCTCAGAGGCTCCCGGCCCCGCAGCTGCACGCAGCCCCTCGCCGCAGGTCGGGAGCAATAACAGATTGCAGAGCCGCTTCGGAAGTACCTGATGCGACAGAGGAGGCCCTATAGCGAATGCCTGACACCAGGCTGGGTGACAAAAGGCATTTCTCTCCTCGGAGAAATCTGTTCCCCCGTGCCTGTTGGGGAGCAGCCAGGGCTCTGTTTTTTGCAGCGCCAGCTAGCCTTGCATCAGCTCAGCTCCCCGAGGAGCGGCACGGCTATCCCCCCTCTCCTCCTGCTTCGTCTTTTATGCAAGCAATGAGTCACGAAGCGCTCGCAGGGCTTTGCCGTCCCCGAAGCACGCACGCAGCGGCCGTGGCACCCCGCATCGCCGTCCTGCAAAGGACAGGTGAAGTTGGCCCCACGCTGCTCCGTCTCCAGGCAGGTGCTCAGCCGGGCAGCGATAGGTGCCGCCGGGCAGGTCGGACCCCGGTGCCCCGAGTACCGGGCTGGCTTGTGCGCAAGCTTACGTTAACCGGCTCTGATGGCTGCTTCGAAACGGCCGCCGCGGGGAAAGCCCCGGCTGGGCACACCTGCCCCTCGCTGCGGCGGTGGCAGCGGGGGGCCGCGGCGGTACCGGCCCTGCGAGGCCACGGTCCGGGCGACCGCCACCTGACCCCCCTGCGCTGGCTTGGGGTCAAACTGACCGAACACCTGAGCAGGGCTGACGGTGGCCAGAGGGGCTGGCGATGCAGCCGGCCACACGCTCCACCTGCTCCCTGCGCGGTGCTGAACCCGCGTCGGCACCCACCCGAGCCCTCCCCGGCCCCTCGACAGCCCCAGCATCATCAGAGCCCCCCCCAGACCGCACCACCCCACTGCTCCACCTCCCCTCCCTTGGCAATTTGCACATGGGCTTTAATCATCCCCCGGTCCAGAGCGTGCACAGGGCTGGCTCCCACCGCTCCTCCGCCGGCGGGGACGGATGCGCATCCCCCCCCACGGCTGCTGCATCCCACGGGACCTCGTGCCAGGAGGTGCAAGGTGGAGTGGGGGAACCAAATGTCCTGCCATTTAGGGCGATGCCAAGCCAACCCCTGGGCTCGAGGCACACGCGGCCCCAGGAGAAGCCGGTTCCCCCACGATGCCCAGCAGCACGAGCTCGGCTGTGCCTGCCAGGGGAGCCGGAGCAGCGGGGGACCCTGCAAAAGAGGGGACCCCAGCCCGCAGCTCTGCACGGCTCACGGACGTGTCCCTGCACCGGAGCCCGTCAGTGCTGCTGCCCGCCCCGGCCGGGCACGGAGACCACAGTGCGTTTGCACCCAGGTGAGCGAGGAGGAACACGCTCATCTAACTCATCTCTCCATCTGTCTGCAAAACAACCACGGCCACACACATCCCTAAGAGGTGTCTCAACTGGAGATGAGCAACAAGAGTCCAGACTTCAAGGATGTCGGCACTAGATGTCATTGGGATGTTTTCCTTAATCGGGTCCATTGTCAACACTCAAAAATGTGCCTCTGAGACCCTGGAGATGCTTATTCCTGACGCTGTCTCAGGAGCAGCAAAAATGCAGATGATTCAGCTCCAAAATTATCAACAGTGGGATGTAAGCCTCCAAGCAGATCTCTGGCTATTCCTGGGCAAAAGCTCAAAGCCGCCTTTGCTTCTCTCTCCTCCTCTTGAAATCATCAGAGAATATATTCCCTTTTTTTTTTTTTTTCTTTTTTTTCACTATGAATACATTCTTCTCCCTCCCGGCCCTGCAAGAAGGGAACAGAGCAGGAGCCCCCGGGACAGCTGCCCCACTCCCCGGGGCCGTGGCCATTGCCCGCGCTGGCCAGCAGCCCGGCGTGCCAGCGGTGCTGGGGCACACGTATGCCAGGAAGGGCGAACACGACCCCGTCGGCCTTTCCCATCTGCTTGGAGGATTTGCACCAACTCTTGCCGGGGCTTGGACGCCGGCGTGCTGCTGCCGCTGCTATTTTCTCTCTGTTTTCCTAGACATTAACACTTCCTCCCTTCACCCACAAGATGGTTTCCAGGCTTCGATTCTCTTCCTTATGGCAACAAAAACCCAGCCAGGAAACCGCAACCCACTCGCCCGACTCTCTCGCAGGCGAGGGAGGTGGGGGCAGCCCCGGCCCCTCCGGGCTGGTCGCTTCAGCTCGACACAAAACTATTTTAAAGCAAAACTTTTAACACTATCATCAAGCAAACTTTGCCGCACGTGTGGCTTATCTGGCTCCTAGGCTGTGCAGTCCCCAGGAGCATCGCTGGACCCCCAGCGAGCAGGGGGACGCCGGGAGAGGGAAGGGACTTGCAGCAACCCCCACTGCAACTGCACCCCAGCCCAGGCAGGGCTGGATCTGCTCAGCCGCCGGGCTGGACCGTGCTGGGGACCGATGCTGCTCTGCAGCCACCCTGCTCCAACAGCAGGTACACCAGGGATGCTGCACGACGCACACGCTTCTCCTAAAATACCAGATTTGTTCGTCAGGGAAAGGACAGAGCAAAGAGTGGATGCCAAAGAGGAAAGGGGGAGGAAGGATAAGAGAGCGAGCAAATCATATCAACTCAACTCAAAACAGGCCAAGGAAATGATCGCACTTAAGCTTTTCACGCCTGGCTAATTTTTTTATTATTCGAAGAAATTCCTGTTTTTGTTTTGCCTCCTCGAAGGAAGAACCAGAGGGGAGAGAGCTCCTCCAGCAATCGCAGATAATAACCACCGCAGAAAGAAGGCTTCCTGCTCAAACAATGGGAGACAATTAGCATGAGCCCCGGTGCGGGAGCATCTTTTAATCTGCCCTGCCTTGTCAAAACAAAAAAAAGAAACGCTTCACGGGAAAGAAGGCTGCAATTAGGGATTTATTTCGGGTTGGAAAGCCGCGCACCCTGGCACTGCATCACGCGCTTTGCTGCCGCAGCAAAACGGCGGCATTGCAGGATCTCCGGGGGAAACTGGGCCAGGGATGCTCCAAGGATGCCAGGCGAGTCCGAGCGGCGAGGACACGCTGCACCAGGCAGGATGCAACCCTCCAGGTGGCCGCCGGGCTCCCAACCACGTTCGCATCCCTCGTTTCAGCCGTGTTACTGCTCAGGACTGCCCGGCGGGGCGAGATGAGGAGTAAACTGTCATCAAGCTCAGGCTCCTGCGAGACTTTAGCACGTGTCTCTGCTTTTTCACAGCGCTCCCGTGCAAGTCACGCAAAGCCGCCCATCAGCCTCAGAAGGACCTTTTCCCTCTAGGATGGCTGAAGCCCCTCGATTCCCACCACACAGCTTCTGAGATGCTCCTCCAGCCGCTCGGCCCAGTGCGGAGCCCGTCTGAGGAAGAGCAGCCTTCCTCCCACGCGGCCGCTCGCTCCTTTAACTCCGCTGTCGGGAGGCACCGGGAGAAAACACCCACGCTGAAAATCCAACTGTGCGTCATTCAGCTCTCATTTTGATTGTTAAAAATTCATTAATGAGAGCAGATTGGTATTATATCGCTGCCTTAATTAAAGAGGGCTACGGAACAGCATTTTAAATAGCAATGTCATTTTCTAATTGACACAGCTACATTATAAAGAAAAATACTTAAACAGAACTTGAAACCGAGCCGGTTCCTTCTGATGGCAGGGCTCATTTTGGCTTAAATTTTTAATCTGCTCGTGAAATATTTATGGGCAAGGAAAGGGATAATGTTTCTCCAGGTGTACGGTTCCCCTCCTCTTGCCCAGTCCCCCGTGAGGTTGCTACGGGAGGAAGGCTTCACCACGCAGGGAAGCTGCTTCTCCATCCTCCTCCATGCAGGACCCCATGGCCGCAACCCTTCCCGAGACCCAGGAGCTGTACCGAGCCCCGGGAGACCGGGGGACCCCAAGCCTCGCTCAAGTCACTGCTCCGCCTGCATCCTTTCGGCTAAACCATGCTGGGTTCGAGTGGAAAAACGTGCTTTTTTGGTGCCTTTCTTGGGCCAGGCATTTCTTCCCTACCAAGGGCAGAGGGGTGACCGGGGCTGAGCCCGTCGGTGCCCGCAGCGGGTGCCCGCACTGGCTGGCTGGGTCCCTGTAGGCTTGATGGGGAGGCACAGGGATGCGGCACAGGGATGCAGCAGGGCTCAGGCACCGGCCAAAAGCATCCAAATTCAGATGCCGGATCTCCCCCTCTCACACGGAGACGCTCAATACCTCTCTCCCGCTATTTAAGGTGTTTCATACACAAACCTCCTACAGCCTACAGCTAATTCCACACATTTAAGAGCACAGATTCCTCCTGTTTTCCATTTAGGAAAAAATCTCGTCACCACTTCAACTACCGGGACAGCAAATCAGGAAAGAAAACGGCTTCATGCGCATGGATGCAAATTCCTCTGCAAGGCAGCATGTCCCCCTCTCCCCAGCCCCGCACGGCCGCTCGTCCCCCGGCACGCAGCAGCCTGGGAAACCAGTCCCCGCTCACGCCAGCAAGAGATTTTTCCACCAGCATTAGTGGAAATTAGTGGCATTAGTCCACGCCTGCGTTTCACCAGCCAGACAGAGTGAACTCATAGAAAAGTCGTCCGTACGCCAAGTCCATTGAAACCGGTAGCACCATGCTTTGGCCACTGCGCTCGGTACAAGCACGAGGGCAGGGTGAGCCAGAGGACAGGTTGCTCAGAGGCTTAAACTCTGGATCTGCCTCTCGCTAGCTTTTCAGACGACCTTTCAGATCTCAGAGACAGCCCACCACCCTGCCTCAGTTTCCCTTCTTGCCAAACATCACTGCTTGCCTCCTTTTTGCAGGCGCTTTTATGGCACCCCTGGCCACGGGGCAAGGTGAGCTGGGAGGCCGGGGGTGCTGCTACACCCAGCCGCGGCTGTCCCCTGTGTCCCTCACACTCTGCCTTTGCACAACAACAACTTCCAAAAGCAAAATGTCATCAGCCTGCAGGGTGACTTGCCATCGCTGTGTTAATTTTTTAAAGGGGAAAAGATTTGGAAAACCAACAAGAGAGGGGAAATGTCAACTCCTCCGCTCCTCCTTCTCCCTTGCTCTCCGAGGGAGGGATGCTCACCTCCAGACCCCATGGATACCCACGGGGAAGCGAAGGGCAGGAGCTGGCACCATGCAGGACATGCCCAGGGAGGTGACAGCATGCCCAAGGGATGCCCACCCTGCTGCAGGAGGGCTTGGTCCAACCCCTTCCCCGTCCAAGCATCCCTCTGCCACCCTCTGCCCCGTGTCCCCAGCTCCCGTCGCTTCCCCTCCTGTCGCGAGAGGGTGAGACTGTCCAGCTGGCTCACAGAGGATCTGGACAGGCTGTTTAATCAGGGAGAGCGATTCGGCTGTAATTTCTTCTGATAAAGTATTACAGATGCTACATTTCCAGCCATCTGGCAGCAGGCTGCGTTTCCTGCCTCTGCTTCTCGCGCTCTCGGGAGGAGAGGGGAGAGAGGGATCAAAAATTGCAGGCAGGATGGCAGGGAGGGCTGTGCCGGGACGGGAAGGGGAGCAGGGCAGAAATCCCCCCCTCCCATCCCTCCCCATGCCGCACCGCCCATCCCACAGGCTGGCAGCCCGCAGGCACCGCTCGGCCAAGGATGGGACCAGTGAAAAGCATGTGAACGTCCCCAGGAAAAGCAGAGCAAGTGGGGCTGGAGCCGTTAAAAGCCAGGCTGTCCCCTGGCAGGGCAGGGACAGAGCCCCCAGACCATCCTCCTCGGCTGGAAACCCATCCCAGCGGGGTGAAGCCCGCTGTCCCCGGCTGCCCCGTGCATCAGCCCCAGCACAGGCACCAAACTGCATCCCCAGACCCTCGATCCCAATCACGGTACAGGGGAAAGCGTCTGCACCCTGCTAACCAGACCAGGGAGAGCCCAAAAACAAACACAGCAGACAAAGTCCACCCGGTCTCACAGCCCGACGAGTAATTTACCCCGAGACGAGCAATACGGTGGTGCGGGGGGAGGCTCTGCAAACAAAAGGCAGCTCGCTCGGATTTACCAGAGCCTGAGCAGAACCGTCGCAGGGTTCAGTGCATTAAAAATAACTGAAGGGAAGGGCTCGCACTTCATTACTTTCGACAGAACTGGGTCTTGGTCACGCCAAGTATCTGCTGGGGAGCAATCACGGCACCACACGCCGCAGCCCTCGCTTGCACCGCTCAGGTGTGAAGCCGAAGATAAACAGCGTCAGGGATGAAAGGGGGCTGCAGGGGGCTTTATTTTCCCCTTCTCCCTGACCTGCCATTGCAAAACGTACAGATCCCTTACGCCCAGCACCCTTTGCATCCCTGCCCCTGCTCTCAGGACCGCATCTCTCCGTCCGCGTTTCGGGGAGATGGGGATGTAGGCGTACCCCCGGGAGCGCTGGGCAGCACGGCGCGAGGCAGCAGCGATCCGTTCGTCTCACTGGCAGCACCGGGCTGCAAAAGCACGGGAGATGCCTTGGCACAGGGTACCACCGATGCCGGCGGGGGTGCGCGGGATAACCAGCCCTGGCTGAAGTTTCTTTGTGAACCACAGAGAGTTAAAGGCTGGCTGAGGCCCTGAAGCATGAGGTTTATGCATATGTAGCTAATGTAATACAATTATACATTAATATATAACTAACAGTCATGGTAATACAACATTACAGTAGGTAGATTATCCCATCTCCTGTAATTTATTATTGTTATTTGTAATCCATTAGTGTCCAGAGCTGAACCCGGGTCAGAGTGCAGCGTCCTGGCATGCTTTCGCTCGCCCCGGCAGCCGTGGGCGGATGGAAGACCCCCCTGCTACGGGGCCAAATCCTGCCCCAAGCTCCTGCGGCAGCGAGTCCTGGGCAGAGACCTGCCTCCGGCTGGCCCTGGGACCCGCTCTCGGGGCTCGGGGTCCCAATGGGAGACATCCACCGACACTGGATAAAGCCCCAGGGCATTGCCTGCCCGACATCCCCCCGTGCCCTGCCCCGAAACGCTGGGGCCAAACAGGCCAAGGGGCTCAGCAGGTATCTGGCAGGGGTATCTGGCAGCCCCGGGGCCAGGCCACCGCCTCGCCATCACCACGCAGCCATTCCAGTTGCCTTTGAGGAGAAGGAACAAAGCCCAACTGGTTTTGCACAGCCACCAATTAATCTTGATCGACACCACCCTCCATAGTGAGTCATCCACCCGAAGTCAATTTACATTTTTATTAAATCACACAGGAAAATTAGAAGCGTTATTACTTCCCTCCGATTCAATACGTGTTCTGTGTTCCCCCACCGTTCACCGTGTGGGAAAACATCCCGGCATCTCCGGTTTAACCGTTTCTTCCCAGCGCTCCCCACCCCAAAGCATCCCTTTTGCGTAGCCTGGAAATAAATCAGGCCAGCCTTTGCAGGAGGGGAGCAGGGGAGAAACCAGATACCTCGAGAGAAAGCGTGGCAGCCAGCGATGCCGCTGCCCGGGGAAGGAGGACCACAAAGGCGAACGGCGGCAGCCCCCGGCACAGCGCATCCCTGGACACACCAAGGCGTACCGCAGGCAGCCCCGCTGATCCGGACCCTGGAGGGACCCCCCCAGCTCCAACCTGCTGCTCTTCTCCGCAGGGACAGATCCTCCCACTCGTGCAACCGCCACAGCCCTCGTGCAAAGCTGGATCTGCCCCAGGAAGTTCATTGGGAGGGAAAGGCAGATCCGTATGCACCGCAGCAGCCGGGCGATCAATACGCATTTATATCCATCCTTAAACCCATCCCATTCTGCCATGTCTGCTGCGCGCAAGATTATATCATCCTCGCTGCTACAACACGAGCATCTAAATTCAACATCAATTTATTTATGGTCTCCACATGATACAAGTAGATCTGCGAGAGAGCAGGAAATGTATCTTCGGAGAAAGATAAAAATGTGCGTGTGCATGAGTGAGACCAGAGGGCTTCCCCGGGAGTAGCTGCGTGTGTGCGCAAATCTGGGTTTGTGGTGCACGCCTCTACGCTTCTGTGGCTATTTAGTGGCGTAAAACAAGAGGAAGGTTCTCCTATCACAGCTAGAATTAATATTTGCTTGAAGGGAAAGCCCAAAAGCTCCCACTGGGATCACGTCTCTGTTCTGCTCGGGACTGGGATGGAGAGTCCTTGCTCTGAAGAGCACTTAATCAGACTGGGTCAGAAAATTATTTCTCAGGATGAATGCTCCTATGATGAAAGTATTTCCCAAGGATGAATGCTGACTGTTTGCAAAGTCCGATCAATTTGGACCATATTTCCTGTGGACGGAGCAAGAGGAAGGAGAGGAATTTCCATTTTGCGATTAAATTCCAAAAGTGCTATATTTTTGTCCTAAATCAGGACAAAAGCACGATTTGAAACCTCTGCGCTTCCTGCCAATGGGGAAGACTCCAAGTTTCAATCACGCTCTTTGCAATTCAATTAGCTGTGTCCTAGACAAGGACCGAAAACCGAGCGACTCGCCCGTGGCCGCGCAGGAGGGCGGGTGGCAGCTCCAGCGGGCGAGCAGAGCCCGTGCCTCCACGGCCTCCGAGCTCCGATCCCTGCCGCTCTTTGCAAACCCATCACTACAGCTCTCCAAACTCTACTGCTTGGAGACTTGCACGCTGCTACATAAAAACGGGGTTTTCTGGGTGCGCGCACGGCTGGTTAGCACAGGCAGGGTGCCCGCGTGCCGCCTGCCCCTCGGCACGGTCCAGCAAGCAAAGCGGGCACCGAGCCGGGCACGGCCACAGTCTCATTTCAGCCTGTCCACAAAGCCCGGCTGCCCGCTCGCAAGCCCTGCACTGAGCCCTCCTGCCAGGTTCTCAATGCACCAGGAGCAGAAAGCTCCCGGGTGCACCAACTCACGGCACTGGGATGGATGCTCACGGCACAGGGACGCTGGCAGCACGGGGACGGTCGCAGCACGGGGAGCCTTTGGAACCACGCGGCTGTTGAGCCCTTGCTTTGCAAACACCCAGCACGGCCCTTTCCACCTCTCCGGGCTCTCCCCTCGGCCACCTCCACGCAGATCTGCTGGCTCAGCACGGCGGTGCCTGTCCCCCCCCTACATCCGAAAGAGAAGCCACGAGCGGAGACGGGAGAGGGAATCCCCTCGCAAGCAAGGTGCGGAGCCCCGCTCGCCCCGCCACGTCCCCGCACGCCGTCCCAGGGAGGCACGCTCCTCCTCGGGGGGCTGCCGCGAGGCAACTTCGGATTTCCCAGGCTGCCTGAAAAGGGCCTTTCGCGAATTCCTCCGATGCCTGCAGCGCTTCTGAAGTCCTGTTTTTCCACTCCAGCAGCCCCCCCTCCTTGTTTTCCTTCTCCGGCTGCTGACCCAGATTTCATAATGAATGAATCCATGCAGCGCTCTTCAGACTTTAATTATTTTTTCACTTTTTCTCATCATACATTATGCATCAATAAAAAAAAAAAAAAAACCACACCACAGCACAATTAATTTAAGCTTGAATGGTTAACTCCTGCCTATCACTAATAGCAAAAGTGTCTGGAAATTGCAGCTCTTATTTTAGACCTTGCATTAATGTCAGGGATTAAAACAGTTCTTGAGAAGCTGCAGTAGCTTGGCTAAGACAGCAGACGATAACTAATGTATTTCTTCATAAAAGCTTCTTTTTTAGGCTCTTTACAGCGAGAACCTGCCATGCACCTGCCCCTTCTTCCCCCGCTCTCGCCCACAAGCGAGCTCTGCGCATAGTTTGGGCAGGATGGCAACGGGATCCAGCGCAGCCACAGGCCAGCACGGTCCCGGGCAGAGCTGCCTGCAGCCGGCAGGCTCGGCCCCACGGCCACTGCAGCCCCACCGGGCTCGGCCCCCCGTGACTCAGTGGGTGCCGTCCCCACGGGCCGCGCTCCCCGAGCGGGCGACGGCCGGGTTCCCAGGGAGCGAGCCCACGCGCGCAGTGCCTGCCTCCCAGACCCGAAGGCACTTTGCATACATTCATGAATGAACGCTCCCAGCGGCCCGGGGGAAGGTTATTATTAGCTGGCCCGGAGGTCTGAGCAGCAGAGAGACGTTTTCCTCTCCAATGTGTCGGCTCAGCTCCGATGCTTTCAAAAGGGGTGGCACCGAGGTGCCCCGGCGCATCCCGAGCATCCCCCACATCCCCCCCCACGCTGCAGGAAGGACCACGGCCGCAGGGATGCTCCCATCCCGCAGAGACGGACCAGAGCAAATTAACGCCCCGGCATCATGACAGCTGATTTTTGGCACAAGTACGGTGATCTCCTCTCAACGAAGAGGTCCCAGCGGATGAGGCGCTTAACCGCAAACCTAATTACTGTCCTCCTCCCCGCTCCTCAAGCCTGCCACTAGCGGAAGGCCGGATTTCCCTGAGCCTCCTCTCCGCTCGCGGCTCTTTCTGCCGGGCCAAGAGCGCAGCCGGCGCGACGCTGCCTCAAGTGCGGCGATGGAGCAGCTGCAGAGGGGACCAGAAGCCCACGCTGGCTGGAAATTACAGTAATGGCTGGTTCATTGGATCAGCGTAAAAGCAAGTGGGTGTCACGAATCAGGCCCCGCTGGCAGAGGCGCAGAGCAGCGCACAGCGGCTCGTTTTCAAATCAGACGTCCATCCCTCCCTCTGCTTCCCAGCCGCCGCCTCCTGCTCCGGGAGTAAGCGCCTTTGGGCCGGTGCATCCATCCTGCAAAGGGCTCAGCACCCCCTGCAGAGCCCGGCGCCTCGCCAAGCCCACCCCAGCCCGAAGGGCAGCTACAGCACAAGGAGGACCAGAGGAAGCTCCCATGGGATCCCACCTGAAGCATGGGTGACGCTGGGTGGGGGAGCACCCCGCCAGCTCTTCCCGGAGGAGCCGGGGCAACGGAGGAGCAGGAACAAACTCTGCCCTTCCCCAGGACCGCAGCGACATCAGTGGAAACCTCCCAGCTCACAACCAGCGGGATGCCGTCTCTTTTCCCAAGGGATAAGATTTTAATCCCTCCAACCCCCAGGCCAGGGAAGTCCCTGAGCCAACCCCCCCAGGGTGGACTCGCAGGGGATGCCACGGGCTCAGGGGCTCTGCCGGCTGCACCCACATCTCTCCCTTCCAGGCAGGGCCAGAAACGCATCCCTGGCTGAAGACCAACTCTGGACCAATTCTGACCTTTCCAGCTGAAATCCCTCCCAGCCCTGCCACGGGCAAAGGCAGTGCTGTCCCGATGTAAGGATGGTCAGGATCTGACCGTCTACCTGCCGAATTCTTCTTGCAGCCCTGCCTACACAAGTCCCTTCAAAAAAAAAAAGAAAAAAACCAAAAAAAACCCAACCCAAAACACACAAGCAAACACAAAAGGCCCTAATTTGATCATATTCCTCTGCACTAAAAGCACCTTTGACCTAAATTCCCACCACGAGCTGGAATTCACCCTCTGCAGGCAAAGGATTACGGGCGAAAATAGCCATGCATGCCCAGAGAGATGTGCACGCCTGCTCCCGCCCGGCCCCGGCTCTCTGCCTCCCACCCTGGGCAGAGGGGAAGGAGGACAAGAAACCCCCAGCAAGCCCTCCCCAGGCCTAAGGGTGCTTGGGTGTCTCAATTTCTGTAAAGTGGAGCTAATTTCATATTATCATATGGTATTAAAGCAGCCTACCTCTCTCTTCCATCCCATGTGCAAAACCTGCGAGCGGAGCTATGGGAAGCATATGGAAAAACATCTCCAAGCACAAACATCCACCTACTGCGTGAGCTGTTGAAAGTTAGAGAGCTATCCAAAAAGGGGGGTGGGGGGGGTGTCACAAAAGAGGTTTTAACCAAAAGAAAACAGCCTTGCGTGTATTTTTTTTCCTCCAAAAACACCCAGAGACCGAAGCTCTGCCTAAACACATGCCTTGCATTTTTGCTACTTCTGGCGGTTCAAAAGGCAGCTCGCAGTGTTCGCTGGGTTTGTTATTAAGGTAACAGCCAGAATTATTCCTGCTCTGTCCTTAGGAGCAGGTCTCCGTCCCCTCGGAGCCAGCCGGGCTCCCGCAGGTGAGGAGAGGCTCGGAGGGCGGCAGCAGGGTTCGGCGGGCGCTCGGGGGGACCGAGCTGACCCCGCGCTGCTCCGGCACCACGGCTCGGCATAACCTCGCGTACCGGCTCGGCCGCAGCATCCTCTGAGTTTGTCAACACCTTTGCAAGAGGTTTCCTGGGGAGAAGGGAGAAAGGAGATTACAAAGTGCTGACAAGCTCACGGGATGTTTTCGAGATGCCCTGCAAGCTGTCAGCCTCCCCTGAGCTTCCCCCCGGGGCTGCACGGAGAGCGGGGACCCCACGGCACAGCACAGCACGGCACGGCACGGTCCCCGCTCGGCAGCGGGAGCGAGCGGCCAGCCCGCCTGGGACGAGACCGTCAGGTCACGCTGGGCTGAGTCACCTGAATCTACCAGTTCTCATCAATCCTTCTGGCAAGAGGAACAAATAATCCTCAGGGAAAGCTGTTTTTGGAGGCTGCCGAATTGTTCTTGGCACTGCTCGGAGAGCTTCAACTCGCTAGAAAATCCCAAGCATTTTAATATAGCCAGAATATTTGCTCGCAGGATGACTAGCCCCACCACAAAATGGGATCCAGCCTCCGCGGAGCCGGCCCATCGCAGGGACACTTCTCTGTGGCCTTTTTAATGTCGGGGGGGGGGGGGGGGGGGAAGGATGCCAAGATGGAGGCCGGGTCACCTCCTGCGCACGGTGTCACGGCTGCGGGGGTCTGCGGACACGAGGCCCGCCTGGCCTGGCCGGGAACCGTTTCCCAGCAGGAGCTGGACCAGCCCCAAGCCATCGGGGTGTGTTGCTGCAACCAGCCGCTTGCTCAGCACAGCCGCGGGTCCCCGGCACGCATCCAGCACGACCAAGCACCCCATCCTCC
Source organism: Mycteria americana (assembly GCF_035582795.1). NCBI lineage: Eukaryota > Metazoa > Chordata > Aves > Ciconiiformes > Ciconiidae > Mycteria > Mycteria americana. Next base: position 10,007,099 of record NC_134381.1, on the reverse strand, counting down.
CCCCCGTCCCTGCAGCACCCGCGGGTGCCATTAGACAGGGGGTTAATCCTCACCTCGTCCCCACGCCGCTCTCCGCCGTGCCATCTTCCCGGCGGTGGCCGCTACCAGCCAGGAGCAGCCCTGGCCACCTCCCGTGTTGACTTTGGCCAGCGGCAGCCGCGTCTCTTCCTTGGGGCCACCTCGCAGGTGGTCAGCCGACGCCGGCAGCCTGTTTTCCCTTGGCCCAGGGGAAAACGCCTAATTATTATTTTTTTTTTCTTTCCTTTCTTCTATTTTAAGATCAGAGGCCTAAAATTAGCTCTGCTCACACAATGGGCCTCTGAGATTTAATCCCTTCCTTCCCCAAACAGCCAACAAAATAAGTTGCCGTTTACAGCATTTCTACAAACTTCTCAGGCCACCGAAAATAAGTAAATAAACAAACAGTAAGCATGCGAGAGCCAAACCATTCTGTCCAGAGGGATTTAAAAATAGCTGTACCTGCACGAAGCCTGCTGCCCACCTACTCGCACCCAGCAAAGGAGCCCGAGCCCTCGGAGGGCCCCCGTCCCCTTGCAAAACCTCCACCGTGCCGTGCGTACCGCAGACGCCGCTCAGATGCTGCTGCTTCTGGGGACCACGGTAAAAAGCCAAGAGACGCAAGATTGCCTGCATGGGCAGTGGTCACCGAGAGCATCACGGCTACGGCTGCCTCCCCCTAAAATGCACGCGGGGATGGAGCAGGCAAAGAGATGCTCAGGTTCCAAAGTCCGCGGGGTGCAGCTTGCTTCCCCAGAGAAGTAGATAGGAGCCTACGTTGGGATCTGACCCTGCTGTGCCCGAAACCCTGGGTAACTGTTCACCACGTCAACAGGAGCAGAATCAGCCCCCGGCTTTCGTCGCAGCCCTGATGCGATGCACCTCGACTGTGGGTGCAGGTGGGGTGACTGTACAGGTCTCCCCCCGAGGCCATCCCACCCCCCCGCACCATCACGGACGCTGCCTCCACGTCCTGCTGCTGCTCCTTGCTCATAACAAAACAATTAGTGAATATTTGTAAAGTGCCCTGGAGTTAATTAATTGCCATGAACTCATTAGCTAGATTTTGACCTCCTAAGACCAGCTTTAAGCCGGGCGCGCTCAGCCGGCTCCGTGCGTGCAGAGCCCTTGCACAGCTCACTGCACCGGTGCCCGAGTGGCTCTGCCTGCGCTCTGCAGGGTGTTCCTGCACGGCTGCACGAGGCCGGCGAGCCGTGCCGCCGGCACCCTGCGCAGCCCTCCCGCGCCGTGCTCCCAGGGGAGGCCTCGGGGCTGTCCCCCGCGGGTCCCCACGCTGAGCACTGCAGGAGCCGCACGGGCCCACCGCGGGCCGGGGAAATGGAAGCAAATACCCATCTGGCACCGGATTACCTGCCATATGCTTCCCATACGAACGTGTCTGCCTGCAGCTCGGCACAAGGGGAGGAGCGCACCTTCCCCCTGCACCCCGTGATGTCCCGCACCCAGCGCGCATCCCTCCCCGCAGTGTCCCCAGCCAGGCTGGTGCCTGCGAGAAAGCAGCAGGGTGAAAAGCTGCCAACACGGTGAGCACGGACGTCCGTGCCCTCTCACTGTGTGCATACGCCCGCGGCCATCTCCCCCTCCCCAGTAAGTGATGTCCCTCCCTGGGGGAGCAGCCAGCACCACCTGAGACCACGCCAACCCTGCCCGGTCACCGCAGCGTCCGACTGCTGCAGCTGCATCCCTGCAGCCAGCGCCACGGCCCACGGCCAGATCTCGCCTCTCCATCCTCAGGGCAACGTTTGCTCAAAGCACCGGGTGGGAGCAAGGAGCCAGAGCTGCTCCCCCCCAGAAACCACAGCCCCTGCCCATCCTGCCAGATGCCGCCACACTTCCAGGTCTCAGACCCCGTGCAGGATTGATGCCGCTGGACCACAGCGCAGCCCCTCAGCGACAGATGCTGCAGGCAACGACCAGCAAGCGATGCTGGTCTCTGCTGGAAAAATCACCTGCCATGCCCTGCCAGCCCTCTGCAGGAAACCCCAGCGTTTTATTTCACCCCAAACAGATCGCTGCCGTGCCAGCGGCAAGCCCCACGAGCGGCGGCATCTCTTCACTTCGCCAAAGCACCCCGCTCACCACCCCACACAGCCGCCCTTCTCAACCGGCTTTCCAGGAACAAACCCGCACGTGCCACGGAGCAAAACCTGCACGCCAGCGTGGCGGGCAGAGCCCAGTCCCGGCCACCCCACACCGGCTCCCCGGGCAGCCCGCTGTGGGCCAGCAGCGGCCCGGCACGCGAGACCGCAGCCTCCGGAGCAGCCAACAACAACAAACTCGTGTGTGAGCGACAAAGGGAAAAACTCGGCGAGGAAACAATATTCGGCTCGACTCTTCCCGAGCGCGTATTGTAAATAACGTTGCATATGGGTTTGTTTTATTTGTTTTAATTACGAAAACATAGCCCGGATTGTCCTGCTGGCTTGGGCAAGCTCCGTCCCCGAGCAGGGGAAGCGAACTAGCAGCCCCGCAGAGCCACGCTGCGTCCGGCAACCCTACAATAAACAAAGGACACGCCGCACCTCGCCGCCCTCACCCCTGCCCGGCGGAGCTGCGAGCTCAGTGCAATGCTCAGCAGCCACGTTATCGCTCTGCCAGGCTGAGCCAGGCTTCGGGGCAGGAGCAGCTCGGGCTCCCCGGGCTGCGGCGGCAGCCGAGCACCGTGCCAGCGGCCGGGCAGCCAGCCCAGGCGGCACACGGAGGCCGGCGGTGCCGGTGCCCTGCGACAGCTCCGCAGCTGGGAGGGAAACGAGCACCTGGAGACAGAAATATCGCACACTTCAATGGCTGTTTCCAAGGCAATCGTGTATCTGGGGCCATCGGTCCTGCGTGTTGGGGGCTACAAGCCTTTCTGAGATATTTATTCCCTTTTCTTTTTTCCCCCAACTATCTTAACACCAGATTTTCTTGCCGATGTCTCCATCGCCGCTGCTTTTGTCCTCAGACATACCAGTGCCGGTGCTCCATGCTCCCGCTGTGTATGTTGGGCAATGGGGCCAAGCAGGAGGCAACGGCTGAAGTTATGTTTTTTGCGTCAGAACAAACCTTTCCTTCTCTCGCTTCCTCCTCCCGGGCCGGGACAGGATGAAGGATTTGGCCCTCACCTCCCAGTGCATCCACCTCAGCGCATGCTGGGCCAGGAGAAAGCCGAGCAGCCCGAAGCTGGGACAAGCTTCAGACACAACCAAGTTAAAAATACATATTTTTCAGACAAAAGTTCAGTCCCCAAATGGTAAGAGAGTCCAGGAAAAATGCGGCAGGCCCGGCTGGTGGCCGGCTTCCAGCGCGAGCACCTCCCTTCGGAGGAATCCGGCGAGGAGTCTCAACTAATCCACCCAGGACACACCAGCATTTCTTCCTCGTATTATTGAGTTGGGTTGGTTTTTTTTTTTTTCTTTCTTTTTTCCGTCTGCTCAGCAGATTTGACATTTGCTGGGAAGGCACTCGCAGCCACGGGGACCGAGCCGGGGTGCTGCGCTGGGGGACGGCCGGAGGGACCCCCCCCTTCGCTGCGTGCTCCTGGCACCAGCCCAGGGTTCGCAGGTAGGAGCGGCTGGAAAAGAAGGGACCGGTGCAAGAGCCTGGAGCCACCGCGCATGTGCTCAGCACTCACGCAAAACAAACACACGACATTATCCCCGTGCCTCAGTTTCCCTTCCCCTCAGAGGCATGCTGGGCGGCAACACGAGCACTTCAGGGGAACAAGGCCCTCGAGGTGACACAGAGACAGTGCTGCAGGCACCCCAGCAGGACGGGTCCCCAGGTGCCTCCTCCAAGCTCGGTGGGGACCCCGGTCTCTCCCCGAGGCCATCCCACCCCGCCGCCCCACCACGGACGCTGCCTCCGCGTCCTGCTCCTGCCCTTGCTTGCCTGCAATTCCCAAAGCAGGCACCCCAAACCCCTCCTCGCCTCGCTCTCTACGGCTGCCTCTCCCCAGCTCTGCGCCCAGGGACCCCTCGCCACCCCGACAAGCCCCACGTGCTCCCCGGGAGTTTTTTGCCTGGGGCAGATGCACCGTCCCCACTGGGCACTGCTCCCGCAGCTCCCCACGGCCAGTCCCTTCGTGCTGGCTGGAGCAGCAGGACGGGGACAGGACACACGTGGCCTTGCCGTCTCCATCAGCTCGTTACTGCCGGGAGGGCCGGGAGCAGGGGGCTCACGCCTGGCCCTCGCAGTTGCCGCTGGCCCCTCCACAGCCCCGCACCGGGGAGGAGAAGCCACTTTGGGGTCAGCCGGCAGGCGCTGCTTTCCATCCCGGTGAGATGCCCACTGAGGAATTTGCACTTCATTCCTTGACACCCGCTTTAATTATAGGTATCAAGTCGGCTTCTCTCTTTCACAAGAGCCATGAAATAACTTCCTGCTCCCCTTTCTCTGCGAGGGGTTCACGAGTCACTTGCTCCCTCCATACACGACTGGAGGGCGGCAGGCCCTGCAAAGCCTTCCCCAAGGGCCAGGGCATAAAATCCCGGCACCAAAGCCGTCGGCTGTAACATCCCAGGATGATCTTCCAAAAATCTCAGCCCCAGTTTCCCGCTGTTACCCAGATGAGCAGACGGGGAGTAGGTGACACGGGGACATGATAGGCACTAACGCCTCAAAGGCTCCCAGCACACGAAAGGATGCTCTGTGCTCGCCCGCCGGCCAGCGCAGCACGTTTCTCCGACAGCAAAACGCTGACGGTCTCTCCAAAATCCTTACCCAGAAGCACAGCGAGCACATCCCGAGGTGAGGCTGCTGGGGAAGCCCGGCACGCATCCCCGGGCTGCAGACCACACCACTGCCTAGCAGGCTGTGCAGTTAGCAAGCACACCCTGATGCCAGCTTTATTTTCCTCCCCAGCTGCCGAAGCAGCGGCGGGGTTGTGGCAAGAGCTCCGTCACACCACCACCCCATCCCTCATTGCTTCCTGAAGGTGCAGGGTGGTGGTTTTGGGTTTTTTTGTTGTTGTTTTAAACATAAACTGATTAATCCCAGTATAACGAGGACTTTCCTGGCTGTGGATTATCATTATTCAGTTCAAGGAAACACAGATAATTGTTGACGAGCAGATGAATCTCTACGGTCCATGAAAGGATCCTTGACCCCATGGACGGGAGAGGCGGTGGGTCCCCAGGAGCGGGGCAGTTGCCCCTTGCCTCGCTCGGGTGCGTGCGACCCGGCGTGCGGAGGGCTCCCGCCCCACCGCCCACCTCGCCATCCCCAGCCGAGCCGCTCTCCCGGCCGGACAGGTCGTTCCACTGCAACGCTGCCATTTTCCTTTACCCTACCACCCCCAGCGTGTTTTTCTGCTAAATGCCCCCAGAGCAGCCTGTCCCCGGTCCGCACGGCTCAGACACGGGCTGGGAACCCCGTGGGGGCTCAGGGAAGGGACCCCCCAGCTCACAGCAGCCACGCTGCGCTGCTGTTTGCTTTATTTTTTAATCAAGTCATGAGACAGGGCGGATGCTGCTTGAAATAAATCATCAACCACAACAGCAATAAAGACAACCGGGCGGCCTCAGCTCGGACTTTGCGAGCAGGGGACCAACGGCCGAGTTGCCACCGCCCCATCACTGACGGGGGTGACGGAGCAGCTCTTGTGCCATGCCTCGACACTGCAAGGTTCTCACTGAGGAAATGGTGACATGGTTGTACCAGGAGAGGAAAGACGGCTGCGGACACAGCCAGCCAGGCCAGCTGCGTGCCCCCGTACCACTGGGAAAAAGCAATCAAGGACTCTGGTAGTCCCTGGGATACTCGCCCTGGGGACAAGCATCCCTCCTCGCTCGGGGCTGCATCTCCCCTTTCCAGTCTTCTCCAGCCCCGGGGCCAAGGGTGAAAGAGGAAAGAAAATCTGTGCGTGTCTCTCCCCCGCCGGGTGCCAGCGAGGCTCTTCTGCAAAGATTGAGCAACGTGGGGACGGCAGCAGAGTCAGCAGCATCTCCCCAGCCCCCCGAGCCCCCCCCCCCCCAGCTGCCTGCACCCTGCATCGCAGCACAGCCAGACCCCAGCCCTGCAGGGACCCGCAGGCTGGCTCCCAGGAGCTCCTCCAAGCCCACCCAGATCCCGTGCACTAAAAAGCATCTCTGCTCCTGCACAGAGGATCTGGCCCTTCCTCTGCATCGGCCAGTGCCAGGAAGGATCCGGCCGGGCAGGAGCACCGGGTCGCCGCGTCCACACCGGAGTCCCTCCAGCCCCGGCACGGCTCGCGGCAGAGGGATGTTCTCCCTTTCTTCTCCGGGAGGATTAGACACACTTCTTTTCTCTCATTGCTTTTCAAAAGAGAGGCTTTTTATCACTGCTGATCCCTGGGGGAAATCTTTCTCTCTCTCTCTCTCATGCTTTTACAGCTTGGGCAGGGGGAAAGGAAGTTTTCCTTCATCTCAATCTCTCTGCTGACAGGCACCGCGAGCGCGACGGACGGAGCAGCTCCCCAGGTCCCGGCCTGCACCCGAACATCTCCCGACACCGCCGGGGCTCCCCACCACCTCCCAGCGCCGCGGGCTGCATCGCCAGCAACGCGCCCGGCGCCGAGCCCCGGAGAACGCCCAGGCAAAACCCAGTCTTAGTTATTTCGAAAGCCACGTCGCCATTGCGAAATCCCAGCTTGTAAAAACCCCGGCAGAACAAAAGCAACAAACCCGGCTCAAGGCAGCTACAGGTGCTCTGCCCTTACCTACCTGCTCCCCATTCTCTGGAGGCTGCAATTACATTTTCCAGGGTTTCTTAAGTGGCTCCCCCCCCCTCCTGCCTGCTGCGGAACAGATCAAGCCAAAGAGAGGAAACCAAAGCTTGGAGCTGGCAAAGCTTTAGACACGCACAGCTATTTTAATGGACCACTCACATGCAGAAAGCTAAGAACATGCCTAAGTGTGTGCGGGATCGCGGCACGATCGGCTCTACAGCGAAACAACTAAAGCCAGTGATCCCTGAAGTGCTGTCAAAAGCCCTAAGTACCCAAAAGTGAAATCATGTTGTTTCTTTCACCCTGTGAGCTCTCTCCATTACCGAAACCAGGGCTGAGGTTTGTCACAGCGGCAGACGGGGTGTTTTTTTAATTGTCAACCATGCTGCAACATTTTCTCTTTATTTTTAGGCGTCCCTTTAAAACTATAGAGGAAATCATCCAAAAGAAGTTTGTTCAAACGGCCTGTCAGTTTGAGGAAGTGAAATTAAACCAGAAAAAAACCCTCCGAATCCTAATAAATCACACATCCACACACACAAAATTGGAGAAATCTGGGCATGCCTCCAAAGCCAAGTAAATGGATGATAAACAAAACAAACCTAGCTCTGCCCGGTAATAAAGGCTTCCACAGCGGGAATTTCTCACCCGGGAATCACTTCCACCGAGGGCACAGCTCGTGGCACAGACGGAGCTTTCCCGCTCCCCTGCAAAGCCGTGCCTCCAGGGACTGCCAGCCATGCCGTCCCACGCTGAGCTGGTCTCAACGGGCACAAATCCTGCATTGCCCCTGCTCGCACAAACTGCCCCCCTGCAAAGCCCTGGCCCTTTGGGGGAGTACAGCCTGTCCCCGTCCCCGCTGCAGACGGATCGATCCCCCCGTGACGCAGCGAGGGTGGATGTTTGGTTTTGCTGGAGTCACGGGAAAGCCCCGCTCTTTCCCCGCACAGGCACCGCTCGAGCCCTGGGCTGGCAGCGGGGACGCGCTCGTGGCCCGCAGACCCACCCAGAGCAAACAAGACTCACGACTTGCAGAAAGAAAAAGAACGCAAAACAAAAGCAAGGGAAAGGGCAAAAGGAATAAGGACGAAGATGCTGGAATAAACCCCCCTGGGCACTCAGGTGCCTGAAGCAGGAGGCAAAGCCAGCATACGGGACAGCAAAAAAAGCAGCAGCCAACTCTCCTTTCAACCTTCAGATGCAGCTTCCCATTGATACGGATGCTGCAGAGCAACGTCCGCTCCCTCCCCGGCAAAGAGGGTTCATCTTTTCAGACCACGCAGCGGGAGGGAGAGCAAAGGGAGGAGGGCACGGACGCACGCTGAGACGTGTCCCGAGGAGGACGGTCCAGTGACCCTGGTGCAGCCTCTACATGCCCAGAGCTGGATTTTGGGGGGCACAGCTGGGCCGAGAGCCGAGGGTACGGCGGCAAAGCCAGCGGAGGGATGGACACGTGCAGGTCCCCATCGCCTCCGTGGCACAGCCGCAATGGAGCACCCAGCGCAGGGACCCGACCCCCGGTGGGCAGCCCACCCTCTCCCCGCTTCTCTCTTTGTTTTCCAGCAGAGATTGCCACGTATCAGTTAAAGGTTTCTAAGCTGGGCTCTCCTCAGGACTCCAGTTAAAAGTCCACCGGACATTTTCCCATCGTGGACTTTAGCCCCGGAGCGCGGCTGCGATAACGCGCACGGAGGTGCCAGCTTGCCGTGGGACCCGCCACCAGCTGCTCCGCCGCTGCCGCAGCAGGATGGGGTGGTGCCACCAGGGCTGGCAGCCCCTGCAAAACACGCAGGGCCCCACGCAGGACAGAAAACTGCAGAAAAGGCCTCAGAGCAGCATTTTAGGTTTTGGTAGCATGAGGTTATATGGAGCATTCGCAGAGCGGGGAACAGTGGTGGGCTACAGGGCTCCGTGCTTCTGCCCGGGGAGCTAACCCACTGCCTGCGGTAATGATTTGGCTGCCCTCGAGGAGTCCGTTTCACCCATCTCCAGCCCGCACCGGGCACCCAGGCACAAATTCTCCCCAGGGATTTTGCGCAGGGGCAGAGCCCAGAGATTTCTCTCCCCGTTGGTCCCGAGGGAGAAGCAAGGGCAGAAGCCGTAACGCCGTCCCTGCTGGGAACAGACACCCAGCTCTCCTCTCCAAGGTCGTCTGCAAATCCTCTTTCACCAGGACTACACATACCATTTTTTAAAAGCTGGGTGATGTAACCAACCAGTATTTATAATGCTGAAAACATCCCAAAGCTCCATCTCTTCCAGCTCCCAAGCACACTGTGTACTCTTAATAAAATAATTGCAATGATGAATAGCTCCTTATAACATTCCTCTTCTGCAGCTACTGACAGGGCCAAGAGCTGGGATGGAAAGCCCTTCTCCTAAATGCTCCTTCAAGGTACATTCAGGATTTTACCTCTTCACAGCAAAAGATACAGTGAAAATTTGGAAAAGGCGCCAGTCCTGCCCCAAGCCATCCCACCGCACAGAGACACGAACAACGAGCTCCCTCTCCCCCAGCCCAGCCACATCATCATCTTAATAATAAAGTCAGCAAATCACCGCGGGTCAATCTCAGTCCTTAGTTAAGCTGACGTGATCTTGAACCCGTTCGATGAAATCAATGCCGAGCTGCTGCTCCCACCGGTGCTCGCGGGGTCCGCGCCAGCCGAACCACCCTGGCAAAGGCTCCTCTGCCGACGGGTCGCCCGTGACACCCAGCCCCGGCGCGGGGCCGGGCAGCACTGGGAGGCTCATCTCCTTGCTTTTGAAACAAGGCTGCGGATTTAATAATTCGTTTGCAAGTCCTCATGTGCCCATGATTTCCACACTGACAATTACAGGAGCAGGCCAATGCATTTCCCCTCCCATAGAGTAACTTCTACCTTATTAATTTGTAAAGGTGCATTCAATTAGGGAGCACCCTGGCTTCACCTTCCCGTCCCATGCAAAGCAAGCTTTTACTCCCAGCCAGGGCCAGGCTCTCTGGGTGCTTTCCCCAGCACAGAGTCTCTGCTCCCAAAGATTTGCAATTGAGCTGTTCGGAGCAGCCAAGGAAGAGCGTTACCCCGTCACCCAACTGGGAGCCGAGGGACGCCCAGACGGGGTGACTTGGAATCATTAAGGTTGGGAAAAGACCTCCAGGATCATCTCCTCCAACCATCGACTTGCACAAGGCCACCCGGGGAACCGGTGGCAGAGAGGGACCCGGGGATCAGCCCTCACCTCGGCCTCGACTGCAGCTCGGGGGATTTCCTGGCGCCCAGCCCTGCGTGGGGGAGAACTGGCAGGACCGGCTTCTCCCGCCCCGTGGGCACCTCCCGGCACCCAGCACGCTCCACCGGCCCCGCGCTCACCCCCTTCCCACCCGGCGTGGGCGGCGAGGACCCCAACCCGCACCCCGACCCAGCAGAGGCACTTTTCTGCCCCGACACGCGCTCTCCTCCCTCTGAAGGGCTAGTCTGGGGTCCCCAGGTTTCAGGTAGGACTGGGAGCATCCCTCTGCTCTCAGGGATGAGCTGGGATGAGCTTCACCCTCCACGCCACTGCTGCCCAGGCTATATCCTGGGGCTCGCCTGCTCGTGCATCCCTGAGAAGAGCTTTTGGGCTCCCCCGATCCGGCTGCCGCTCCCGGGGTGCAGCTGAGCTACACCAGGCAGCAGCCCCAGGGTGGGCTGCATCTCATGGCGGCCGGGGCAGCGTCCAGGGGCAAATGCCACCGCTCTAAAAAAAGAGACCTTGGGAGAATGCCCGGATCAGCCCCGCATCTCCCGTAGGGTTTTGGGAAGGTGCAGCCTCCCCATTTGCATAGGTGGGGGCTTTAGATGGGAACCGCACTGTTATCTGCCACCCAGGGCTTGCTGCAAGAAATCCCTGCCCTGCAACATTTCCTGCACACACCTAGAGGCCGTGAAACCTCGCTGGAGAAGCCAGACATGGTTTTCTATGCCCGCCTGTCCTCGGCTCCCATGGCATAACACCCAGCCACGGTGCCGCTCCCCACGGGCACCCAGGCGCTCAACACCCCTCGGCGATAGCAGCGCAGGCGGAAAAACAACAAAGATGAGAAAACCAAGCACCCAAGCTCAACAAAGCCCGCGGTGACCGATGGCCTCTGATTTCCACAGCCTAAACCTGCCCCACAGGTGAGGCATGAAGAGGGAGCGACTTGCCATAAGGCGGAGGGTGAAACCCCAAGGCAGAGCTGCACCGGAGCTCCAAGGCAAAGTCCCGGAGCTGCAGGGTACGGCAGCACCGCTACCAAAACACAACTCGAAACACAGGCAAAAACCCAAACGAACTAAATCTGTGCCTCCCAACCCTCTAAGCAGCAGAGAAACCTCCTGGCAGGGTGTAATTCGGGGTGCTGCCTTGCCATACATCTCGGCACAGCATCAGAGCCCCCCCAGCCCATGTGGGATTCCTGCTCCCAGCAAGCCCTGGCTCTGAACCACTGTTTAGATAAAGTCTTCGACATTTGCAAACAATAGGTATCAGCTGGCCTGGGGCCAGCCTATCTCCGGCAGGGATCACGGCTAAGCCTTCCTAAGTGCTTAAATGGGGGCCTGCAGGTAATTGTCCCTGGAGTCTTAACTCTTCCCAGAGCCACCTCTGATGTCCGGTCCCTGATGAGGAGCACAGGGCAGCTGGCCGGCACAGTTCGCTTGCAGAAAACCAGCCCAGCGAGGACAGCGGCGGAGAGGACGGGGATTTAGGGCTGCACCGCAGCAGCACAGCTTCCAGCATGGGTCATCGCGTCCTTCCTGCCCGAGCTCTGCTCCTGCTCCCCACCGTGGGGTGGAACGGTTGCGGTGGTCCCCCAGAGCTGCCCGGACACCCTATAAATACCACCGCAGAGGCTCAGAGAGAGCGCGCTGTAAGTGCAAAGTATGAACTGACATGGCTTGCTCACAACGTGCCCATCCAGCAGACCACAATTTGCTTAGGGGTGCAGAAAGTTTCAGCTTTAGCAGGTTTACCCTGACAGGAAGGGAGCCTGGGTGGCCTGTGTAGGTACAGGAAACCCCTTTCTATCACACACATCACTCCGCTTCCTCTGGATTTCTTTAACCTTTCACTCTTGGCCTGATTTATGCCTTCACACTGATTTTTGCATGCGTGCACTTCCCTGCTCTCCACTCCGGTGCTGTGGCTCCACACGAGCAAAAACGCTGGCAGGGCCTCGGCATCCGTCTGCCCAGAGCCAGAGCAATCTCTGCAGGGAAGCCTCCTCCTGCCTCTCTCCAGAGGAGCCGGGTTTTTGCAGGCAGCGAGAAGGGGAACACGCACACGTCCCACGCTGCTGGGCTTAGTGCCGCACCGGGCTTCGGGACCGCGCAGCCAACACACGGCTGCCAGCCACCCGTGGGATCCGTGCCGGTCTGCGTGTGATGGGGAGACAGCGGGCAAAGCACTGGAGCGGCTAATCTGGGACCCCAGGGACACGTCCCAGCAAAGGAAAAATCGGAGATGGAGGTTTTGCTGCAAAGGCACTGAGCAGTAAGCCCCAGGCTCCGGCACAGCAAGCCCAGCAGCGCAAAGATGGGCTTAATTTTCCTTGCAGAGGGGGAAAGGATCCGTGACCAGCTCAGTCCTGAGCCCTCCAAACAGGGGAGCAGCGGACTGGGGAGGCTGGGGGAGCCCGACTGCTGCCACCCGCTCCCCGTCCCCGGGATGAGCCAGCCCGGGCGGGATGCAACAGGCAGGACCCCGTTGGGAAAGGGCATCCCCAGCACGGCGAGCACGTGGAGTGGGGCCTGCCCGGTGATGCCTTCGGAGGCAAGAGGGCACAAGGACAGCGGGGACACAGCCTTAATGTCACCTAAAGGTCCTCCTGGGTGGCAAGATTAGCAGCTTGTTCCCAGCCTCGCGGGGATCCCGGCGCAAGAGGAGCGAAATGTCAGACTGTGTCGGGAAACGTATCGGCTTCCCAGGAGCGGACGGGGGAATGTGCCTCTGCTGAGGCCAAAGGCTCCGGGGCAGCGTCAGAGCAGGGACAGGGGAAGCACCAGGGAGGGTTTCTGGGGAGGAATTGCAGTTAAGGTCAATTCTCCAGGCTCCCAATTTGGGGCATTTTTAACCTGTGCAGCCGGATAAATACAGAGGGTGGGAGCGGGTGGCCCTGGTGCCACCAGCCATCGCCTGGGAGGAGGGATGCAGGGACACAGCCAGCGCACCGACCCGGGTTTTCCATCCCTGCTCTCATGTCCTAAAGCTCCACCACGCGATAGCCCACACGGTCCTGTCCTTACAGCTGCCACGATCCAGGAGGAAAAAAAGAGAAAACGCCAAAGCGAGAGCGTGCCAGGACAGCATCTCTTCGTCCAATTTCTATGGGACGTGGCAGGTCACCCCGGAGAGCCACCCGCTCGCAGTGCTCCCCCAGCCCGGCACGGCTGCTGCAGCCAAAGGGAAATGAAGTTGCAAAGGTTATCGTTTCGGTGTTTGACTGAGCATAAAAATCCTGCTCTGAAAACAAAAAAGGGAAAAGGGGGACGGGGAGAGCGGCCGGGGAGGAGAGGAGCAGCGATGCACAGCACGACGGCCCCAGAAAGGTGGGAGAGGGGACACGGGCTCACATCACGCTAACACACATCTTCATTTCAGAAGAGTTTCCTGGGAAAATAAATGCAAAGTCTGTTGTAAAAGTTTATCTGCGTGTGCGAGAAAGAGCGAGCACGCCTGACTACGGTATAGAGATGTCATTATTTTCATGCATCTGCCTTACCCAATTTTATTTAGTTGCTTTCTGCACCATTTCATGCTCATTCTGCTGCTGAGCTAGACAATTGCTTTATAACTCTAGGGTGCAATTTCACTGTCTGTGAGCCACACGCACACGCACGCACACGGGGTCTGCACTGGGATGGAGCAGGGAGCTGCACCTCCCTCCCTCCCTCCCCACCCTGACGTTTGGGAGCTTGCATTGAAATGGATTTTCTTAATAAATAAAAAAAAAAAAAAGAGAGAGAGAGAAAATTAAATTAGAATGCTAAGCCACCATCTCTAATGTACTATAATTCAAGGAGCGCGTGGGGGGGAGCAGACCCAGAAAGCAACGGCTCCCCATTAAGAATGAGGAGGATGAACTGGAGGGCAATTTGCTCTCTCACGCTAAGTGAATGCGGAGAGACGGAGCCCGGCAGGCTGCAGGGCAGAAGCGCTGTGAATCACGCTGGATTTTTATGATCAATTGAAAGTCACACTTGAACAAGTGCAGGTCAAAAGGGAGGGCTGGCCATGCAGGTGCAGAGCTCGGAGATAGAGGTTTTCAACTTGTTAAAGTTGCCTGGTCCCTCGCAGGGTTCGGGTGCCCTCGTAGGGACGTCTGCTTTAACCCCACGTCCCTGGCCCCCCGCTAAGCCTCCCCCCAGGCTGCAGCAGCCCCACGGGTGTGGGTCGGGGCAGCTGCAGGGTGCGAGGGGGTCTCCAGAAGCAGCCCCGACACTGATGCAAAGAAACACGGGGCCGCACATCTCCTCACCATGGCATGGGCAAGCATCTCCGGCACAACCTGCCGCCGATACGCCGTTATCTGCCGCTGCCGGGCCCTGCTCGGTGGCGTTAGAGGCTGCAGCTCCTCTGCGCGGGGCAGAGCCCACAGCTTCCCGGGCCTGATAAAGTCACTCGTCTTGCAAAAATGGGGTAGCAAAAACAGGAGGTGGGGGCAGAAGGGGAGTCCGGCATGGTCTGGCAAGATGACGGGTGGGGAAAGGGGATCTCTTTATTCTTTTCCTCCTTTTGCAAGAGTCCCCACCTGCACCCGGGTCCTCGGGGAGAGGCTGCTGCTCCCCACGGCGCAGGGCAGGGAAGCCGCAGCGCTGGCAAGCCACTCTCACCCATCCCTCGCCCCGCCGGGGCAGCCAAAACGGCTTCCCCAGCTCCACGCGATGCCCCTGGGTCTGCTCCTGCCTCTCTCTGACCCCGCTCCTCTCTACGCCCCTTCGTGCCTCTGCCATCGCTCACCACCTCACCTGCTCGGAGCAAGGCTCCTCCGTCACATCCCGTGCCAACCTGGCACAGCCTAACCCCAACTCCCCGCTTCGTCACCCCTGCACCTCCGGGCAGATCTCGGCTGGAAGCGCACCCCCTCTCCCGCGTTTCTCCTTCTGCTCTTGCTTCACCGCTGCCGTTGCCTCATTTCGGTTCCGTAATGGGCACGTAGGAGACGCGCTGCCCACAACAAAATTGTCTCGCAGCAGCCCACAGAGTTCACAGGAAAAAAAAAAAAAAAAAAAGAAAAACAAAAAAACACCAAACCCACAACTTTCCAGCACTTACTTGTCGGCCAAAAATGGAAAAACAATAATCAAATGTTTCTGCCTTCGCGGCTAGTGCCGCACAGCCAGCTGAAACGAGACGGGGCATCCCTCCCCAGTCCGCTCCCGGCAGCCCCAGCACAAAGGATTTGCTCCACGAGCCGAGGGGGCTGTAAACCTTGGGGGGCTCCAGGGCTGCCCTCAGCTCCCCCCTCCCTTTATTTCTTCTTTTAAAGTCTGTAAAAGCTGAAGAAAGCCAAAACTCCACAAAAGAGGAGACCATGAAAAGTAACAACCAGATGGGAATCCCATTACCATTTTATTGGTCACAAATACCAGTATTGCACCTTTTATCTCTTCGCTCCGCACTGATCTCGCATCCGATGCAATCCGGGGAAAGGGTTATGGCTCAGACAAGACCCAAACCCAAATACACCACCAACCTCCGCTCAGGGCCCACTGAAACCAAGAGATTAACCCCCCCAAAAAAAAATCCCCCAGGGTTTGAAAGGAGCAACGCCCATGGCAAGAGGAACCATCTTCCGCTAGAGCCGAAAGGGGATGCGAGCCCTGCTCCCGATGCTTAATAAAACAAATATTTAGGGTGTTTCTTCCTCGCCCTCTGGTTTGGGAGCACCTGGCTTACACACAAACCCCACCTGCGAGCTTTTCTTTGCTCCCAGGCCAAAAAGCAGCTTGGGGTTTTGGTTTTTTTTTTGGCTACCAGGAGCTGGGACCCTCAAAAGCCCAGGAGAGCCCTGCGGAGCTCAGATCCCAGACGGATCTGCTCTGCGGGGCTGGAAGCTGCCGTCCCAGCCGAGGTTTCACAACCACCCCACACCCTCGCTCCGGGCCCCGTTCCCAGCTTCGCCGGCGCTCAGACGCACCCGCATGCCTCAGTTTCCCACCCCGTATCTGTCTCATCTGGGCAGACTACGAGTTTTCAAGGCAAGATCCGTCCCCTCCTGATGCGCAGAGGCAGGAGCTGGCACAAACAGGGCTGCGATCAGAATTACAGCCCCAAGGTGCAACCTTGAAACTTTTATTGTAGATCACAATAAAAGAAAAAAAAAAAAAAACAAAAAACAAAAAACCAACCCCAAACCAACAACCATTTTATGCTTACGAGTGGTCTGTTTGAACAGGATTATTTTTTAACTCCATGTTAAACAAAATTTCAAAGGAGGGGAGCTGCATTTGGACTTAATTTGAACCCTTTCTTCCCTTTCTTGCAAGGGAATTGTTCCCTGTTTATCTCTGAAAACACCCTCCATTTTGAAATGCTCCGTCTTCTCTAAATAAAAACTCAGGTTTTTTTCCCTGACTTTTCTTTGCTTTGCTTTTTCTAAGCAAAACGTTGTCAGAAAAGGCAAGTTCTCACAGCCAGTTTCCATCTCAACAATAGAGCATTTTCCCAGGCTAAATTGCTTCTGTCTGAAAATCTTCTAGCAGTTTGAGCTGGCTGGCATGTGTGGGGATCCTTCTGTAGGGTTTTTTAAATCCTTATTTGCAATATTATTTCGTCTGCTTTGCGCTGCCTTGATGTTCGACCAGCCTTTGGAGAGACGCAGCCACTCCTCCCTCCTCCTCTGTCCTCCCTCCAGGCACACGCTTTCCTTTGAGGAGGAGGAGAGGGGAGAAATAAAATAAAAGACAAGCAAAGAGGAAAATGTCAGAAAGCTGCTTTTTGTGTGCGTGTCAAACGTTCAAAGTTATTCCAGAGTCTAGTCTTTAAATGTAATAAAATACAGCAACTCCTGACAAAATCAATTAAAATAAAACCACCCAGGCTGCCTCCCCTATTGCTTTGTAGCTATACTGACTTTGAGAGCCCACCTGGGCCTTTTAGGAAGCAATTATGGAACTGCCGGGTTGGATCCTGCCCCGGCAGCGTGCTCGCCCGGCCGAGCATCCCTTCGCACCGCGGGCCGGAGGGAGGAGAGACCCAGTTCCTTCGCCCGCGAAGGGAGGTGACGATGGGGAGATCCACGCTGGGGATCGGAGCCAGAGAACAGGATTCATTAGAGCCCAATTAGGTTACCGAGCTCCCAGGGAAGGTCCCTGCAACACCCAGCACTTCGCCGGCGGTGATTTGAGGTGTCCCCGGCTTTGGTTACCACCGGCAGCCCAGCTCAGCGGAGAGGAGCCCGGCCGGCGGGCAGGGACCCCCTCGGCATCCCCGCTCCATCACCACCACCCTCGGTTAAGCCCCTTGCCGAGAGCCACCGCCTCTTGCTGTCTCACCGCCTCTCGCGGCGGGGTCGTGGGATATTTATAGCAAGAATGATTCAGTGATTTCAGGCAGCTGAGAGCCTCGGGGGAATACCCTGCTCACAGACGGTCCCCCCCGAAAGGCACCGGGATGCTCGTAGGAAGGAGCGCCCTGTGCGAGAGGCAGGACCAAAGAACATCCCAAAGCCCGAGCCCCTGCCCCGCGGCACCCACAGCTCCGCTGTTTGTTTGTTTTCTTAACCATCCTGCAGAAAAAAAAAAAAAATTAAAAAAAATAAAGAATTCAGCCTGGTGGCAGGGCTCTGGCATGTGGGAATCCACCCCTGCTCCCAGAAAACAATACTCCAACAAAAAGGTTTTTAACCTGTTTCTTAATAAATATTTATTTTCGCCTTCAAGATGTGGGTGGGACAAAGCCAGGGTGTATTTTCCAGTGAAATGTTTTGATTCCCCCCTTGATTTTTTTTTTCAATGGGAGCAAAATGCCAATAATAATATTTGCAATGAATAACTAAAATTCTGTGGCTTTCTCCCCCGCTCTCTTTTAAATAAATAAAATGCCCTAAATATGAGAAACACAAACGCTCACTCCAACACAGCAGGACGACGTGGAGTAAACTCAGGGATCCTCAGAGGATTTATTCAACTGTCACAGCCCAGATTCTGAAATAGGCAAAAATTCCTTCCCGGCTTGTTTTGCATATGTCAGTTGGGAGAGGTCAAGCCCTACACTATGCTTCGGCAAGAGAGACCGGGACATGGTCTCTGACTTTATCTCTCGCTCCTAGGCCCTAGGTCCCTCCCCGGTGCTGCGCCGGCAGCCCCACGGAGCCGGCCAGCATCTTCCAGATGTGGGGCAGAGGATTCCTCCTTCCTCACAGGGATGCTCAGACAAGCTGTGATACTTTCTGCATCTTTCATAATTTTTCCTCCCTATGGATTTTCCCACCAGCTGTAAAGTTTCGAAGCTAAAAGAAGCAGAACTGAGGATCGTGCTGAGGTCTCAACCCAGACGTGGGCTCCCACCAATCTGCCTTGGGTTTCGCACAGCATCCAGGCTCATCCCAGCCACGTGCCCGATGGCAAAGCCAGGGGATGCGGGATGAAGATGTCTCATGGATGCTCGCACTCCCACGCTCCCTTCCACCCGAAGCAGCCCCCACGCTCCGGGTTGCTCCCCCCCAGCCGGACACAGGGGGTTGTTTTGCTGTTTTCCTCGGAGGCGGTCCCGCTCCGGCCTCGGCAGGGCCGTGCACGGCCAGTTCTCACCCCACATCCTGAGCAGCTGCAGCCGTCCCTGGCACGGCTGCACGGGTGGGAAGATGGACTCGCAGAGGTTGCAACCCGGTGAACTGACCTCCGGGAGGGAAGCACCGGCCTCGGACACCCATTAACTGTTTCTTCCTCCCCATGAAGCTGAGCCTCGAGGGAGGGCTCCCCAAGCTCACCGTCCCCCTTTTGCTCCCCAGGAGCTACCATTTTCTTAGAGGAATGGGCAAAGAAGAAAATGAAGCAATAAAAGGATTGCAATGGTCAGAGCCTTGGGAACCAGCAGCTACCCGAAGAACCAAGCTCCTTGGTTTGAACATCAGTCCCCAACCAGGGCCCGTGCAACCTGACCTCAGCACGAGCACCCCAGCAGGCTGGAGATGTGGCTCCCCCCAGCCTCGCAAGCACTTGCATGACAGTTTTTTCTTGATTTTCCTCTTCCCGAAGACTCGGCACAGCACAGCCCCCCCGGAGGAACAAAAGCAAGACATCCCTGATCATTCAAAACCTAGCAAAGGGAGATCTGTAGCCCCAGACAGCTTCTCAGGCAGCATCTGCTGGACCCCGAAGTGTTTATGAGCCTCACCCAGGGCTGCGGTGGGACCTGTGCCATGCGGGAAGGCTGCAGGCAGGCAGACACGGGGCAGGCGCAGGCAGCCCCGCTGCCCACAGACCCCGCGATCGGGCTGCAGGTTGTCCCGGGAGCGGGATAGCAGACGGAGCCGCGGGGCAACGGCATCCAGCCCGGGAGATGCCCGGGGACGTGCCGTCCTCGTGGGCAGCCTCTGCCTGGCATCTGCCAGCAGCTCCCGAGAGGAGCAGGAAAATGAGATACTACTATTAAAAGTGCCCAGCACTGGCCACGCTTCCACCCATGACATCAGCGGGGTTATCTGAGTCTAACCACGGGCAGGACTTGGCCAGGAACCTCCACCGGGTAATCCTTTTTAGGCCAAACTGAGCTGAGATTTTGATGGGGCCACACAGTAACACAGCCTGATCGTGGCCCCCAGTTGCTCCTGTTCTCCAGCTGAGGCCCATACTGGTGTGCAGGAAAACAAACTCCACAAGCTTGGCTATTTTTTCCCCCTCAGCTTGCAAATGCCAGCTCCCAACCATGACATGGGATGGGGTTGGCGAAACACCCTGGCGCTCTGCAAAGTCAGGACCCAGTGGGTTTTGGACCATCCCACCTCCAAAAAGCACCAAGGACCCGTGGACCACCAGCTCCGCTCTGGTTTCACTGGGAAGGTCTCTGCTCACGCTCCTCGAGGCTCCCCTCGCTCTTACAAACCGCTCACACGCTTTCAGGCTCAACCTGCCTCCGCGCTCAGAGCGGGACCAAGATCTCCCTCTCCAAAACCTGCAGAACCCACTGCCCTTACAACCAAAGCTGATTTTTCCAGTAATCAGTGACCAAAGGCCAGTGGATAAAGTTTAGGAGTTGCTTCTGCAGCAGACGCAAACCCAGACCACGCACCCTAAGCAGCTCCCGCAGGCAGCTGAATTTTCTCCTAAGCCAGCGATGCGAAGTTACAATCCCCACCCAGCACCGCTGTCCTGGGGCGGCTGCCTTCTTTTTCCTCTGGATGCTCCCGGTGTGCTAAACAGCATGTTGCAAAGACACCCCCCCCCCCCTCCCCGCTATACGCACACATACATTTATAAATGAGCAGATAAATCAGTTGTTTTTCATTTGCACCAGTGTGAAAATCCTTACCCGAGCCGGCAGCAAGGTGACACATGCTCCCCCTCTCCTCCCCCGTCAAAGTCAACATGACTAATATCACAACGTATTATTTAGCATCTACAGCGTAACAGGAGAGTTCAGGTCTGAAAGAAATGCAAGTATATACGCAGGGGCCCGATCCTGCCCGTATCAACAGAGGTTTGGGCTGTCTTCCACACAAGCATCGAAGGAAATGTAAATACTTAAACCAGCCACCTCTAAGATTAAACCACTTTTGTGTGGCAAGAGATAGGCACTTTCTGCTTGGGTGGGTGTGTTTGCGATGATCCCCGACACCTGCATTTCATCCACCCAAAAGGAGCGGCTTTGACTTTGAAAGCAGGACCCGCTGCGGGGGGACACTGCAGGTGAGATGCTTTTAGCCCAAACAGCAACTCCGGGCAAGTCAACCCAGCAGCATTTCCCACCGCAGAGCCGAATCAACGAGGGGCACTGTAAAACCATGATTCTGGGGGGAAAGTAGATGCCAGCTGAAGACCTGCCAGCCCGCGGGGCCAGGCTCTCCCTGCCAAAGCCCCCAGACCACAGTGGTCCTGGAAGCCCTCCCGAGGGGCAGGGCTAGCTGGGGACCGTGTGATGGTGTTTATATTTATTCCGCCCTTAGAAAGGAACAACTAAAATTGCAATTCTTAAACAAAACAAAAAAACAACAACAAAAAAAGAAAGAAACGAAACACACCACCACAGGCGAGCAGAGGTTGAGCACAGATTTAAAGCCCAGGGAAGCCGGCGTGGATGTTCTCAGTGGCCGTGGGCTTGCTCGGCCGGAGGCTGGGAGCCCACGCGCTGAGCGGTGGCAGAGATGGCAGGATTCGTCCCCTCTTCCTCCTCGCCTGGACTTGGCGCCGGGCTACTTCACTAAAACTTTTCTTCCCCCCACCCTGAACACTGAGCTCTGCAATATCACTTCTCCTGAAACCGAGACGCAAGGAGGCATTCGCCCTTACAAGCCAGGACTTGACTCAGTCACCGAAACGATGGCAAACTCCAGTTGGAAATAGGTTTTAAAATGTAACTAAAAAGAAGAGGGGGAGGGTTGGTGTTTTTTTTTAAAAAAAAAAAAAAAGAAAAAGCAGGAGGGTCCCAAGCGTGCCGGCTTCTGGGAGCCGCCAGCCAGGGCCGATGCCAGCAGAGGGGCCGGTGCGGGCGCAGCACGGGGGTCTCTGCCTCCCCCTGCCCGGCTGCGTGCCCCAGATGCCGGCGGGGAGAGGCGGAGAGGGAGACAAGGGAGGAAAGAAAAAATTAAAAAAAAAAAAAAAAAGAAACCGAGAGAGAAAAACAAGAGGGCGAAGCAAAGGCTGCGAGCTGCCAAGCCCTCCTGCAGAACTAGCCCCGGGCGGGGAGGGGGCTCTCCCGGCCGAGCCCGGCTGCCCGCTGCCCCGTTTGAAAATACCGCTTGCGCCGCCGCTGCCCTCCCGCCGCCGCCGGCCGCTCGCCCGGCCCGGCCCGGCCCGGCCCGGCTGGGCTCCCCGCCCGGGGCCTGCCGCCCCCCGCCCGCGCCTCGCAAAAAAAAAAAGAACACCACCAAAAAAAACCCCAAAAACAAGACCAAAAAAACCCCAACCTAAAAATAATAACTAAAATAGGGCGGACGGAGCGGGGGCCACGGGGCAGGCCCGCCCGGCACTTTCCCCGGCGCTGACACCAACTCTCCCCGCGGGGCTGCCTGCCCTCCCCGGGCGAGGGGCGCAGCGCATCCCCCGCCCGCTGCCTCCCGGTGCGGGCAGCTGGGAGGGGAAGCGGAGGAGGGGGCAGGTCGAGCGCTTATTTTATTTTATTTTATTTAACCACCCTCCACCCCCCCCCCCCCCGCCCCGCGGTAGGAATGGAGAATCTTTTTCGGAACAAAACTCACCCAGTGGCAGGAAGTGTTTGGTGTCCATAGCTGGTGCTTAACTCATGCCAAGGGGCTTGGTGAAGATCGGCGGCGAAAAACACACACACGCAGGGCGCGCAGAGGGGAGGAGAGCGAAATCAAAGCGAAAGGAGGAGAGGGAGGGGGGAAGGGAGGGGGGGGGAAAGCCCAAGGGGCGGCGGAGGAGGAGGAGGCGGGGAAGGCTGCAGCCCCGCACCGGCGGCCCCGCGCAGACGAGGCCGCGGAGTTGTTGCAAACTCCCAACAATGTAACTCCGCCGCTCGGCTCCGCTGGGCGCGATCGGCTCCGCGCCGGGGCCCGCGCAGGGGGGAGCGAGCGCCGCGACCGCCCCGCAGCGCCCGCCCCGCCGCGCCGCGCAGCGCCGCCCCGCGCCCGGCCCCGCCGGGGTCGGGGGAAGAACAACGGTGGTTTGTTGTTTTTTTTTTTTTTTTTTTTAAAGTGGTGGGGAAAGGGGAGGGGAAAAAAAAAAACCAAGAGGGGGAGAAAAAAAAAAAAATGGGGTGCGGAGCGCTGCGGTGGCAGCCCCGGGGAGGGGTGGCTCTTCAAGTGATGCTGAGCAATCTCGGCCTGGGAGCAGCCGGTGAGACCCTCAGCCCTGTTCCCGGGGTGTGTCACACGGCGGCCGGCGTTCAAAGCGCGATTTATTTCATTTCCCATAAATGAGGCACCGCAATTAACTCTCTGTGCCTGTGCAGTTGGTCTGCAAACTCTCCCCTCCTCAGCTCTGCGGGTACCACCCCGCCGGCTTCCCAGAGCAGCCGGGGCCCTGGCCCCCACCCTCCCCATCATGCCTCCAGATTTAATAAATGATACTCAGCCTTGTAAGAATGTGTATTAGTGACTTGATGGACCAAAGCGACTCTAGTATGCATGAAGCATATTAAACATCATATCGACCCCTCACTCTTGATGGCCGTAACGTGCATAACAAACAGGCTCAGCCCACGGCTGCAGCTGCTCACGTGCAGTGGGGAGCGACAGGGTCACGCAGGAAGC
The DNA here is from genome assembly GCF_035582795.1 of Mycteria americana. Classification (NCBI taxonomy): domain Eukaryota; kingdom Metazoa; phylum Chordata; class Aves; order Ciconiiformes; family Ciconiidae; genus Mycteria; species Mycteria americana. The sequence continues at coordinate 9,984,015 of NC_134381.1, read as the reverse complement.
CTGAAATGACACCCGGGATAACTGCTGGGGGTTTCTGCTGGCACAGGTAACTCCCAACGCAGAGCCCAGCTCTCCTGCAGCAAGTGGGGTTGAGGGAAATCAGGGGGTAGCTGGGAGAACCAGGGCACCCACCAGCATCCCGGTTTAGAACACGCACACATGGGTGTGCTGCCACCACCAACCATCATCTCGCTGTGTGGCGGATCCGGCCATGGAAGGCTTCCGAGCCTCTTATCTGCAATGATTTATTCTTTAATTGGCAAAGCATCTCGTGTCATAAATACTAGCAATCTAGCACCTCCTCCTATAAAAATGAAGCCTCTTATCTTTCGTTGCCATATCCCCGTCTATCACCTGCGTGCACTTATCGGTCTATCTCGTACCTATCGCACAGGAGAGGCCCTGGAAAGGCCCTAATACCTGATTTCTCTTACAACTCTTGCCTGCTCTTCTGTGCATGGCTGCCAGGGGATAGACCCTGCCTTTCCTTCTGGGCAGACCCACACGCGGGCAGTTAGATGAGGGGTACGCAGCTGGCAACCCTGCAGGATCCTGGTGCGGACCGGCTCGGGTCCCCTGCCTCTTCCCCAGCACAGCAAGAGATGCATTGCAATTAATTGGCTTTAATTATAACAAGAAGAAAGACACCAAGAGGACCCATCTTGTGTCAGGCAAGCGGCTGCAAACTGACACTCACGCGGAGCTGCAGAAGTTAAAACAAAATAAAACATCTTGGATCCTTTTTATCCTCTGCTCCTGTAATTTCAGCATGTCCAAACAGATTTTGGTGTGTGTTTATAACTGGTAACTTCATTTGCTCCCGGGCTGGGACCTTAAATGCCAAGTTTCATCTCCAAGTCAGTTTTTATGGCTGAGTTACATTAACTCCTGGGAGAAAAGGGAAAAAAAGTAAATACATAAGGATATAAAAGAAAGTTGGGTGGTGTTAGAAAAAGGAGGTCCAAAGACTCTAAGAGTGGGTCGGCAGGGTAAAAATCATCGATCTCATGGATACCTGCATACGAACCCCAACAGCAAAAAGGTAGAAATCGGTTTCCTGATAGAGAAACTAAAGCTCGTCGTTGTGTCTGATAAGGGAAAACACATCTGGGGGCAACGCTCCTCCGTGCCTCGCTGGGGCAGACCCAGGCTCTCCCCTGCCTGTACCACACAAATGCCATTTGAGCCATCAGTGCCGTAACAGCCCGAGATGAGTGTGGGCCTTTACGGCTTTGGGCAATGTCCACGGTGCACAGGTAGCCTGCCAGCCGCTGTAAATGGCTTACCTGAGCACAGGTGGGGATCTGGCCCCAAACCTCAGGATCCCAAAGCACGCTTAGGTTGATGGCTGCAGCAGATATCAGGGTTATTAGACCCATGGCTGAAAATCCACCTTTGTAGACTCTAAGACATGAAATTACCATAACTAGGACATTTCACGCTCCTCTCCCATCAAGCTGTTTAGAGCAAATTAAATTTCTCCCTAACCAGCCTGTAACAGTTCACGTTAGATGTGGATCTAAATGTTAATTGCAGTGACAATAACAGGTCTGATCCTGCAGTCCTTATTTGGGTAAAACCTCCCACAGAAGCCAAAGGAATTTTGCCCCAGAGAAGACAGCTGGATGCAGTCCCACATTTCCAGTCTCTTGAAGATGCCAGAAGGTAGCAAGGATATTTCTGTGATGTTACAAACCTCCTCTTTTCCTTTCCCCCCCCACCCGCCTCCCCTCAATTCTTTAATGCACTATTAATTTAATAAGCTCTACCAGGCTGCCTAATGCTGTGCTCAACTTCAGCTTTTCACTTCCTAGCTAAGGACTTAAATCGTGATGGGGGGATGTTAAGATAATTTTTGCAGGTCATTGGCTTGTACATCTGCTTGATGCAGGGACGCTTGAAGGTCCTACGCTGTTGGGGAAAGCTGTCTTGTGAAACTCCGAGTGGCTCTTGTTCTCTCTGCCCTTGGGTAATGCAAATACCCTTTAGCCTGGGATCCTAAGGAAGGCAGGCTGACGTGATGGGACCATTTAGGGTCTGCCTGTCCTCATTTGAACAGCTTTCAATCCCATCACTCAATTCCGGCCAAATTTGACAAAGAGAGAGGTACTATGTCCATTCACAGGTCAGAGTCAGGTGGGCAAAGGCTTCTCCATCCCCACACTCCCACCGTGTTGCCTCCACGTGTGCTCAAGACATTTGGGACAAAGGCATCTGGGTGCATGTGGGCATCAGCAGGAGGTAGGCACTGAGCTGCTTTGGGGGCTGAGACCTAACACTGCATTCAGAACTGGGCACCTAGGCCCAGTAAGGGGATTTGGAAATCATAGTTTCTGGGTTTTTTCTAAGTGATTCCAGCTTATCTTGTCCATAACCCAGAATTATCTGACAGGACAAAAGCAAAACCTGCTGTGCTTCCCCTACTGTTTCATGCCCTCCTTCACAGTTAGAAAAAAAACATCTATTTCCCTCCCTGGCTGCATTTTATTACAGATTAAAGAAAGAATAAATACAAAGTCTGAGTGAGAAAGAACAGGAGAAGCTCACAGGCCATGTCTGGGCTCCATCTCCCCCAGCACAGCTAGGGGCAAGGCTGCGATGGGTGGCCAGAGCTACCCTGATGTAGAGGCAAGGGTGCTTGCAGCCACTGGCCTGGGGCTCGTGGCCACAGAGTCCCTCCCCAAGAAGGCTATGTGTGATGCGGGCAATCTGGTTGCCTACGTGAGCTGAAAACCAAATGCAGACAGAGAAAGACACCTTCCACTCATGCACACTTTGTGGGACTTTCCCAGGCTTGTCCTCAACTCCAGCAACCTGGTCCCCCCAAAGTCGCTGCAGGTTCCAGGACTTTGAACCCTTTGGATGCCGTAGGACCAGGGTCTCTATTACCTGTGTCCCCCGGGGGACTTACAGGCTGCCGAAGTGTCCATGCACTGTGCAACTTTCTGCCTGGGGTATCTGGACTGTAGGTCTTCAGGACAGGACCTACCTCTTGTTCTCAGGAGCAGGAGGAGCTCACATGTTGCTTTTCTTCCCATTTTCAGCCAGGCTCCCTTGCAGCTAACAGAGACGTGGCAGGATTTGGGGGGACAGGTCAGAGGCCATGGCATCACACAAGGACCGTGGGGTCTGAAAGCGGAGGTAGTCCCCAAGCACATGCCCACTTGACAGACTCTCGCCAGGACTTCTCAGCATCCGTCAGACACATCGGAACCATCCCTGCAAACCCAACCGGCTGCAGAAGGCGAGTCCCCACTCCTCGGGGAGGCACTACACATGCAAACCAGCAAAAACTCTAAAGGACAAAACATTTCTCTAAGTGCTGGAGATTTAAACTGCTTTGTTTTTTTCCCAGCAGCATTTAACAGGCTGATGATGTTTGTTTATGCAGTGAAATGCACATGATTTATTTGATCTGCTGGAGCTGGAGAGCTGCATTCCCACGCCAAGGACAGAGACACTGCATTCTCCCCTCTTTTGGAGGCTGCTCAGATAAAATAATGTATTGCACAGTCAGTAGTACTGTGCTACACTTTCAGCTGCTTCAGAACTGGACATTAAATGCTTATTAGAGACCTCCTAACTTCCAAGCCATAAAGTTGCATTTGTTCTTGTCTGTCTCCACATGTGGAGCAAGTCTTAATAAAGTGTTCAAGCAGTTAAAACAGGTTTGGGGAAGAGGTATCAGGGCACCTGGGCTCTTGTCTGGATCTAGCTTGAATAATCCTAGGGGAAGTTTCTTCCTCTCTTGTGCTTTGCTGGTGGATTGGGTTTAGCATGTCTCACCTGGTTTGCAGGGACAGTGGTTTAATTAACTGCTTTGCAAAAGGACTCTGTAAACGGAAAGTCTAGTTCTGCCTTTTGTAACACCTGGAGATCTCTATTTCATCTCATCACCCAGACCAGGGCTTGACTGCCAAGGAAGCCAGCAAAGAAAGCATTAACAGATGGAAGATGAAATGCAGTACATGAACTATGAGATTTACAGCTCTTTGGGGAAAGCACGTGGAGCATCACCCATCCAGCAAGTGGGACCCAGGCCAAATCCTCACCTGATGTCAGCCAGCAGAGCACTGACCAAGTCAGTGCCTGGGCACCAGCTGAAGCTCATCCTGCACCCCTGTAAGGGGTCTGTGCCTCAACTGCTGCTGATCACCCTCGTGGCAGAGAAGCCACCTAATTTACACCAGGGCTTGAAGATGTGTCCCAGTCTCTTAACAGAGCCTTCTCTGCTAGCCTTCTCCTAGTCCCTGCATACAAAACACTTTGCAAATGAAGTGTGAAGATAATATGCTTTATCATAGGCATTTATTACTGATGATTGTTGTATAATCTCCCTCCATTCACATATATATACATAAGGTGTATATAAATATGCAGTATCCAGCAGTACCCAGAGCCTTTTTGACAATGTCAACGTAGCCCCCATAAAGATAGTGGGAAATGATTCATAATATTTATATGACAGACATGATATGAACTGTAATAGCCTGTTGGGATCGAGAATATCCATAGGTCTCTGTCAGCCGCAAATGTGATTTAAATATTATATATGTGGCAACTGTAGCATTAGTAATATGATAGCTGTTATTGATAGTGGTCATAAAATGCAGTAGTTTTGCACTGAAGAATGTGAAAAATAATCTAGTGGTTTTCCTAATGGTCTTCCCAGCACTGCACTGAAAGGAAGTGTACTTTCAATGCCTCCTTTTTTCAATGCCTCCTCCTCTCCTTCCCCCACCCCAAATTACCATCAAGTTCTATCAGATTACTGCCAGGGCCATATTTCACTCTGCTGATGTCAGGTTGTGGCATCTCACCCTCCTGGGTCTGTCTGGGAGGCTGGGGAGGGTGAGGGGTCCCTGCAGAGCCCCGGGGCTGTCGGCGAGGCTGCTCGGAGGTTGCATGTGCTGGGAGGGTCGTGCTGGCGGTGCTTTCCCCGACCGTACAGAGCAGGAGGGCAAGGAGCAGCAGGAGAGGAGCTCGAAGGAGAAGCTGGTGCCATGCTGGGTGTGAAGGTGAGATGTTTATCCAGCAGGCTGGGCAACGGCAAAGGGTCCTCAGCCAGCATCCATCAGCACAGCCCTATAAAAACAGTACAGCTACACTGATTTATGCTTGCTAGGCTTCCCAAGTGGGGCTCTGGCACCCAGAAGTGGGAGATGGGGCACCCGAATCCTCTTCCCTCCGCTGGCCTTCTGTGCCCAAAGCCTGCCCCAGCCAGGGGTCTGCTGGAGGACTCAGCATCACTCCCTTCCCTGCACCAGTTCACAGGAGGGGGAGGATGGCTGGAAATAAATATATCTTTGACCCTCCACGTGCACCAGCAGGGGCCTACCTGGGCTAGAGCACAGAAAAGCTGGGAGAGCTGTGGGTGATACCACTGACCCCAAGTTATTTGCTATTTGGCCATCACACACCTCCACAAAAGGCTGGTGGCTTTGCACTGCAGCAAAAGGCTCCTTAGGGCCTAGCACAGAGGCTAGCGGGAGCTGAGGGACCACCATCCACAAAACCAGACCCACATCTGAGCAAAGACAACATCCTTCCATCACTACCAAAGAAGCAAAGGTCCCCTTCCCTCCTGGCTGCCAGCCTGCCTTCATCTGCCCCCATCTCCGTCCCAACTTTTTCCAAGAGCAAACGAGAGGGAAAAACACTCCGATCCGGGATAAATCAGTGGCTGCCACAGTCATTAATTGCAACAGTCCCTGGTTTTCCTCCATTAGCAGAACAAAGTGAGGATGAGAGTTGCCTGGCTGGAGAGCCCAGCTCGGCCGGACCCCTCGGACGCAGCAGCCCTGGTCTCCCCCAGCGGGGTCTGCAGGGGGATTCGGGAGCACAGATCCCACCCAGCACTGATGCCCAGTGTCAATCCAGCATCCCTGCCCTGCAGGCAGGGCAGCTGCTTTTAATGGCAGCCGTCCACCGGGGATCAGGTTTTGCATGAAGAGCTCAGGAGTTAACTGGGGATGCTGTGCCTGCTCGTGTCGAGGGGATGGGAGCAGCCTCAGAGGCAGGTATCAAGATGCTGGTTACATCCTTTCACATCACAGAGAATAAATCAAGGAAATGATATATGCTCCAAACAAACCAGACCGCAGGGCAAAGCATTGATCAGCTCCCTCGTGTGTAGCCTTAAAAAATAAATTAATTCATTGGAGTTACGTTAGCGGGTCTTTGCAGAGGAACCCACTTGTGCTCTCATCTCCGGCTCTGGTAAGGGCCCTCCTTGCTCTGAGCGCTAACGAGGGGGCAAGGCCGTGCTGCAGGCTGCCCCGTCACACTGCTGTCTTAAGGGATTTCATTCCCCAGGATTACATTTTCATATTTTAAAGCAAACAGGACACCCACATTTCAATTTAATCCAAAGCACCAGACTCTCGGTGGACAGAACTGGGCCCGAGGAAGAGAGAAGCGGTTTCTGCACAAATGGGCAAAAGAAACCGGAGCAAGGAAGGGGCGCGGACTGATTTTCCCCCAAAAAGTAGAGGGGAACGGGGGCTGCAACCCGCCCTCTCCATCAACACTGGAGCAGTAGCTGCCCGTCCTGGCCTCCCCTCCTGGCTGATCTCCTCCCATGCATTTGTAACTTTGACCGTACAGTACATTTTATAAAAGAAAGCAAAAGTATATTTGAAAGTAAGGGTCTAGGTATAATTTAATGACAGTTTTCTATATCATTTGCAAGGCAAGGCACCTGATCTTCCTCTTCCTCACCCCAGCGTGAGCCAGGCGTTGCTCCAGGGAAAACCATGGGCCTATTTCTGCTGTCGTTTACATGAACATAAATCAGGAATTTACTCAGTTGAAATAAATGGAACTGCACCAGTGTAAAACCAGTGTGAGATCAGAGTTACAGTGCTATAAAAGCAGTGTGAGATTAGAATCAGCCTCAGTATATTACTGCGATGGTTTGAGGAAAGCCTTGGGAAATTAGTAATATTGAAATTGGAAAAAAAAGAAAAAAAATGGCATGGGATTTCCTGATGATTTGGAAAATCAAATCCTCAAGGCCAGTACTCATATTCCTTCCTCCCGCTGAGATGCCTGTACTGGTGAGCACTTCTGCCAGAATGGTGTTTCTGTAGTATTTCTCTTCTGGGTGAAGCAGCTGTGAGATACTCTGTATGAAGATGCCTTACAAAAATAAATTGAATCGAATTAGGGAACAACTAAAGTCATTTCTTCTCTGTCCTCACATTAATCCATTTAGGTTGATTCTTTGGGTGCTCCGAAGGGGATTTGCATCGCTATCCTGTCAGCATCCACAGTCCCTTTCTCTCCTCCCAAACGAGCCTCAGCACCTCCTAATTCCATGTCTTTTTATTATTCTCCCCCCTCCTCCTGCCTTCGCATAGAGACTTCAAGGAGATTTTTACGGGGCAATTGGCTTCCCTGGCAGGTTGGATTAAGCTGCGGTTTGCTCCCAATTGCAACGAGCGACAACGTTCTAATGAGATTTTTGGGGGACGTGAATTAAGGGAAGGAAAAACAAATACTGTCTTTTAAATGAAATAATGATGCGTAAGGCCTGAAATATAATGAGAAGCGTATCAGTGGCAATTTGAGTTGTTAATGCAGCCTGCGCATTGATATGCGGTGGCAAGCACGCTCAGAGGCAGTCAAAGCAATTCTGGCGTCACGGACCCGGCGGAGGCTGGGACAACATTCCCATCCAGTGTGGATTTCTACTGCCCTAAAATTGTACGTTGTGTTTCCAAGAGGATGAATTCCACAAAGTCCCAGGGCCCGGGCTGTAAGTAGGTCAGGCTAGATGTTCATCGCCACGGTCTCATATGGCCTTGCAGTCTCTGTGCCCTGCGGTGGGGATGCAGAGCAAGCGGCAAATAGCACGCTGCCGGGGGACAAAGGCTCCATCCCCCTGCCGGGCTCGGCGGAGGGGACCTGACGTGGAAATGGCTGCAGAGACGCGGTGCGGAGACACCCCGGGGCTCCTGCCCGTGGTGTCCCGGATACCGAAGTACTCCCCGTCCTGGTGAGGGACATTTGGGGGGGGGCTGCTCTGGTCCATCCCTGCTTCCACTCCTGCCGAGACTCTCGAGGGACCCTCACGTATTCCCACAAGCAAGCAGGGGAGCTGCCTTTGCAAAGTCTCCCCTGCATTATCCCAGGAAAATCACCATCACTGCCACAAGGCATAAGTAATTCACCCCTTGATGATGGCGATGAGCCCTGCTCGTCTCAGCTCGGGGACAGCCACACTTCCCAGCAGACGAAGGGAGAGGCTGGAAGCACTGCGGATTTTTTCCTCTTCTGTGTTGATAAAAAACCAGAGTTTGTCATGAAAAGGTGGGAAACCCCAGAGTCACACTCAAAGCGGGATAGTTCCTGAGGCAGGAGGTCCTGTCCTGCCTGGCTCAGCGCAAGGCATTGAACTTTGCTCTCTCCCACTGCCCCAAGCCCTGGCCACTGCGCCGTGCGATTCCCCTTCTCCTCCTCCTCCTCGGGAGCCCAGGAGGGTGTCCCTGCTAAAACTTCCATTTCAGCTCACTGGAATTTCCCTGCAGAAAAGAAAATCCACCAGAAAATTCCCACTTGGCTCTGTTGTACATGCTAAAGGTGCCGACACGGGGGTCTGTAGTTGCACAGCCCGTGCGACGGCCGGGGATGCCACGAGCGGGTCTGGCAGCATGAGCCCCGCTGCCGTGGCTCGCTCTCATCCTGCCTGTACAGCCCCGGTCCTGTAACGTTCCCCGAAGGCGCTTCATTTGGCTTTGGAAGAGCGATGCCCGGCCCCTTCGCAGCGCTCGTGCCTCCCTCGCTCAGCACCGGGGTTTCCAGGATGCGGTCGGGGTTTCAGATCACCAGCTGCTGACACTGCACGTTTCGACAAGAGAGACGCATTGCACGGATTTCCAGTGTAAATCGTGAGACAATCCAACATAAACATTTCGAAAGAGATGGCAGAAGGGGGGATGAAGAGAAGCATTGGGGGGGAGGGCCAGATCCTGCTGCCATTTACACGATGGGAAATCGGACGTCACTTCCCAGCCTGAAGTGGCCTTGGCTGAGTCCCCCAGGTTTACTCAGCTTTCACGGCAGCCTCACCGAGAGCAGGATCCAACCCCTGAGGTCTTGCTTAGCGAGCGAGGTTGGAATTTCAAGAGAGTCTTTTCCCGAAATATCTTGAAATCTCTTGGTTTCCACCCCCAGCCCCCTGTGCTGACCCCAGTTCCCAGGGGACCCGCAGGGTTTTGTACCCCGCCAGCACAGCTCTGCTCCGCAAACACAGGAGATCCAAGCTCAGGCTCAGCCTCAGAGCATTTGGCACTGAAATGTCACAGCCACGGGCCGATGAGCGAGGCAGGTAACATCTTCCCTTGGCTCTTTGGGAACATCTGGATTTGACGCTGCTCGAAGCTGTTTTCAATCCCACTGTTGCGCGCCACAGAAACACAGTTTCTGGTCCACCGTAGGAAATACTACCATTCTAAAGAAAAGACAAAAATAAAACCCCAGAGGTAACGCCGTACATGCAGGTCCTGCCTGCCTGGCAGAACAGGAGTCCTCTGCTTGGGGGACCCAATTCAACCACCACCAAGGGAGATCTGCTCGAGGCAGGAGTGATTGGCCTGTCCTTGCTTCTTCTGTTTTGTAGTTGTGATAGAGAACATGGTAAGGCAATAACCAGGACTGTTTTATTTCCCTTGACCGCTTTTCCTCAAGGATCAATAGTTCCAGGAGTTTTTGCCAGACGAACCCTGGTTAAGTATATCTTGGCTTTAAACGGATCACTCAAGGTTGAGGACTGGCTCATGCTCAGCGTCTCAGCAGGCAATGAATCTGAAGCTGGTTTAGATGTGCTTCTAGGCTTTGTATTGCTCCCAAGTGGTTCTGATTTAAAAATCAGTTTTGGCATTCATAGTATGTGATCGTTCCCTAATGCAGCCTAAATACCTTTGCTGCCCGGAAAGTGAGACCCAGCGGGGTGTCAGTCCCGGGGTGCCAGTCCCAGGGTGCCAGTCCTGGGGTGCCAATCCCAGGGTGTGAGTCCTGGGGTGCCAGTCCCGGGGTGCCAGTCCCATGGTGCCAGTCCCAGGGTGTCAGTCCCAGGGTGTCAAGTCCCAGGGTGTCAGTCCTGGGGTGCCAGTCCCAGGGTGCCAGTCCCGGGGTGTCAGTCCCGGGGTGTCAGTCCTGGGATGTCAGTCCCGGGGTGCCAGTCCCGGGGTGTCAGTCCCAGGGTGTCAGTCCTGGGATGTCAGTCCTGGGATGTCAGTCCCGGGGTGCCAGTCCTGGGGTGCCAGTCCCATGGTGCCAGTCCCAGGGTGCCAGTCCGACACTCTGGGCAGGGATCCATCCTCCAACATCGGCGAACATTCTGCCTTCGGCCGGAGACCAGCCCAGTCCTGCTGCGCCATGCTGCTGGCCGCATCGCGCTCCCAAATTATACACGGGTCTGCACCTATCGCTCACTTTTATCCAGCATCGCACAAGTTTCTCCATCGAGTGCTGCAGCTTCAGCAGGAAGACGGCATAAAGCAAAAACACTTTGAAAGCCTGGGAAGAAAAAAGGGGAGAAAGGTGGGAAAAACCATCCGCGTACAGAGCAAGCCCCACGTGCGTGATGGGTTGTCCCGGCCCCTGCCCCTGCCCTGCTGCCCGCAGCCCTGCCAGCGCAGGCAGCCCTGCCAGACCTCCCGCCGGGGGCAACTGGCCGAGCTCAGCAGCACCTCATTACACCAGCTGGGTACCTGGCCCCCGAACGCCGCGGCTCCACAAAGTGGACCCGTGTTCCTTCAGCCCTGTTTAGTTTTCAGTCCTGACACGGCTTTTTAATAACCTGCCGATGAGCGTGCGGTGGTGCGTTTTACGCGGCCAAGCCGGGGTAATCAGAGATGCTGGGTTTGCTGCGGAAGCGAAATACAAAATAAAACATTATTACAAATAATAATAGCGTTTGTGAGCTGCACTACGTTAGAACTCGGCGTTGGGATTGTTGCTTCATTACGGAGCTCTCTCCTGCTAAATCTTTTCTGATATTAAAGCTGGCTCGATAGGGTCCTGATCCCTGCTTGAAACATCAATATTACTAATAAATAGAAATAACAAGTGAGGTAAAGGGCCAGACCAGCATGACCTGCTTTATGAATTTATGTAGTGAAAACTGGCCATTTTCCTATAGCCTTTATATACTACAGGCACACATACGAACTTCATACGCATTTATTGGACATCGGTGCACTGAAATAAAGCTGGAACGATGCTCTAACCTAATTACCGACTTGCTACGGTGTGCCAGGGAGAAAGTAGGGAAGGCTCATTGCGTACACCCCTGTGGCTTTCAGAAACGCTCGCTATTTCTCTCACCGGGTGGATGAAATCATCTCTTCCAGCCAGGCTTTTTCTCGGCGTGGATCCCCTCCCGGCCCCGGAGCCATGAGCGGAGCAGGCGGCTGCAAGGTGTTTCTGCGGGAGCCGGAGCTCCCCGTTTGCAGGGATTGTAGCCGGAGTTTGCAGTCCCCGGCGCGATGCCTGGGGGCTGTTACGGCGGGGACGTGTTTGGTCAGGAGCTGGGCCACGGGGGGATGAGTGTCAACGGGAGATGGGCAATCCGACCCCTCTCGTCCTGAGCGTGAGCATGTTCTCCGTGCATACAAGCGCATGTGCTTGTGGCTATATATATCTATATATCTGTATCTATATATACACATACCTACATAAGTGGAGAGAGAGATGATGTGCGTTTCGCCGTTCGTCCGTAATTCTCTCCTGTGATTTTTGCATCCTGGGTGATTATTATCGGGAGGTGTGAAGCAGACGTGACTGTGCTTTGCTACGCGATATGATACTATCGTCACAGTAATGTTATATCCAGGCACGGCGGGCCGGATCCGGCTCCCGGGAACACCGACCTGCCAGACTCGTTGCCAGCAATGCCACGCCGGCTTTACACCGCCGTAATGGCAAGCCGGGTCCGGCCCTTCCTCCCAGACAGAGACACCACGTTGTGTCCATAATTTATAAGCTATTCAAAATTTATCGCTGAGAACAAACTCTGACTACAAAAGGGTTTTAAATCCTTGTTAAGTATTAAAGTGGAAATAAGTGTGCTAACGCGGTGCTGGCGGGCGGCAGGGATGGGGCAGCACCCGCCCTGCCCGCCCGCCGGCTGAGCCTGCCCCCGTGCCCCCCAGCAGCGGACTCAATAGGGCTCAAATTATTTTTTTCATCCCTTTTTTTTTGCTTTTTCCCCCCTCCTTTTCCCTTTCTGTCCCCTCTCCACCGCCATTTCTCCAGCCACGGGAGCCCCCGGGTCAGGGGCAGGTCGGGGGCTGGCCGTGCCCCCCCCCGCTGCCCCCAGCCCCCTCCTTGGGGGGGATCCTTGGCTTTGCCGCAGGGGGCCCAGCCCGCGCCAGCGATGGGCTGACAGAGCCATACAACCGCTTGTCACCCCGCCGGTGACGAATCGGCCTCGGCTGACAAGAACGGATGGAGGTGCTCCCCGGGCTGATGCGGGGGGCGAGAGTGGGGCCGGATCGGGGCCCTGGGGGGGGATGCAGGAGAGGTGGCAGCGGTGGCACCGGGGAGGACAGCGAGGTGGGACTCAGGTGGCCGAGCCGGGGCCGCCCCGCGCCGGGGCCGGCATTTGGGGTCTGGGCTGGGGCAAATTTAATAAGTCTTACGGCGGCCTCCTCCCAGAGCTTGGCTTAATGGGATGCCAGAGACGACAGGGTTGCCTCGATCTGCTCATTCCCTGGGCCTGGGGAACCATCCATCTTGCTCTAACCCTATTTTAAAAAAATATAAAAGGAAAGAAAAGGAGGGGGTGGGGGAGAAAGAAAAATGATAAATCTGTTCAGAGCTTTTGTTTGCCTCTGATTCCTGTAAAGGACAAAAAAATGAAATAAAAGCCAGGCCCATTTTTTCCCCACTTGGTGTTGCCATGGGATAGAAAGCCCCCCGTTCTCAAGAGTGCAGTGCCTTTGGGGAGGGAAAAAAAAACCCAACCCTCATTAACGTTATGAGTTGCATCTGTTCCCTGGGTCTGGGTCACTTCCAGCCCGCCAGCTCTCCCATCGCCTGCCTCCCCCACCCCCGCACATTCCCATTGCTAATTTATTTGGATATCCATGCCCTCAGAAATCAAAGGGGAGATCCGCGCTCCCCGCTCGGGCTCCGAGACAATGACCGCCATGCTAAGAGCATCCCGGCTCGGAGAGCATCCCGGCTCTCGGCTGGGCGCGGGCAGAGGGCAGCGGCCGGAGCAGGGTCTTGGAGCGGGACGCCCGCGCATCCCTCTGGAAAACAGAAATAATAATCCTGGGTTGCCGCTGCAAGAGGCAGGAGAGGGAATTCCCGCTTGGACGACGCCATGGGCAGGAGGGGTTTGGAGCAAGGTTGCAGGATATCGATCCTCTGCGCTGCCTTCTGCTGGGACCTCTGACTTGCCAGGCCCAAGCCCTTAAGAAAGCAAATGAACAAACCTCCCTTTGCTGCTGCTGCTCGGCTCCCTGGCTCTTTCCGTGCTCAGGGAACGCATGTGATCAGGACTCAGTGCTATTTACCACATCCAGGAGGGTGGGGAGGAGTAAAAAAAGATCCTTGATGTAACACACTGTCATAAAAACATGTTTGTACAGTAGAGCAGAGGCTCTCCAGGACTTTGCAGAATGAGGGAATTTGCTTGATATTTCCAGTTGCATGTGATAAGGAACGTGCATGCAATTGCCTTTATCGGAGCTGCAAGGTAAAATACAGCAGACGGTGCAGGGCTGGGAGCCATAAAGCAAAGAGCTTTACAGTGAGAGACAATACAGCCAGAACCAGTGCGGGGAGAGGGGGATTTTCTTACCCGGCCACGGCTCCTATCTACCCAGCTCTCATTTCCAGGCTATTTATAAATGAAGTGTCGGGAGAAGGCTGGTGGTTGTGTGCACCAAGTCCCCCAGCGCTGCATGCATGGCTTCCCACACCGCGCTGCTGAAATGCACCCGGTTCTCTGGAGATCTGGCTCTGGGAGCAGATGGAACGGCAGCCCTGGTCATCCAGGTCCACGTCTGCAGCAGGGATAAGTCCAAAGTGAGTTTTGGGGGGTGCAGGGAGCAACACGGGGCTGCAACGAGGGAGGAAGGAGGAAAAGCAGTGATTTCGGCTGCCATAAAACGGAGGCTTGGTGCCTGCTGTGCTAATGGCATACATGAGCCGGGCCCTAAAATACAGCTGGCCTGGATCAGGACGCTCCGAGCTGGTGCAAGTCCTAAACGGGATGAGCGGCAGGGCTGTGCCGTGCTGTGCCGAACCATGCCATGCCATGCCATGCTGAGCCATGCTGTGCCAAGCGGTACCATGCCGTGCCATGCTGAGCCATGCCGTGCCGAGCTGTACCATGCCATGCCTTGCCGAGCCATGCCGTGCCACCCTGGCTGGAGACACGCTCACGAGTCCCGGGCCAGCGGCACGGCTCGGCACAGGCTCACAACCAGGCAGAGGCATCCGCGCGGTGCTCACGGCAGTGGTCGAAGCCTAGCGTCATCGGAAGGAAACGTGGCGGTTGCGCCTGCAAGCCAAGGAAAGAAGCGTGCACAAAAGCCAGCTCTGCACACTCTGGGGATCATTGGATAACGCTGCAGCTTGCAGGTATCAGTTTGCTGGATTATGTGTAAAAGGCTTCACAGTCTTTATTGTAAACACTATAAATAGGTTTGTGGTTCTTCTTTGAGTTTAAGAACAAAAGGCTGTTTCATTATCATTAAACTTGCGTTTGAGTTGCTCCGTGACTGGGTGTCTGGCTTTTTATTGCAAGCCAGGGCTTTCAAAAGCTCCTTAAATGTTAATGTCACCTTTAAAACAACAGTGGCGAGGCCTTTGATCAGCAGAGCCGGTCACTTCTTGCAGCTGAAGTAAGAACCAGCGACTGACTGATCTTGGGATTTTAATATTTCCCCCTTCCCCCTGCTGACCCCCAGCACCAGGAGAGAAGCCGGGCTTTGATCAGACCTGATTTTTGAGCCATCTCAAGGAACTGCTGCTTAAAGGAGATGTTCAGTGCTGGGTTTTCATGGCTCGATGTGATGGAGGAGAGCGGGGCACGGCCAGCACGGCTGGCTGGTCCTGCAAGAGTCACCCGACCACGCTGTCCCTGCCAGGCTTTGGGGACAGGAGAGGGGACCTTCTCCAGCCCTGCTGCCCTGGGCCTGCAGGATTCCCCGGGAGATGTGGTTTAGGGCCACCAGCAGCACCTGCTCGTCTTCGCTGCAGATGCATCCCTGCAATTTAGAGGCTGGGGGGGAACAGGATCATCTCAAAGTCTTTCCCTTCTCATGGCACCAGCATTGCCCTTCACCAAAAACTCACAGCAAGACCACACACCCGTCGCTCACTGTCCCTCATCCATCCGCTGCCCCTGTCCCCGTCCCCTCCGCGACCAGATGCCAGCCACCCCAGGCACATGCCCATGCACACGACCACCGCGTTTGCTGCTGCTGAGCTTGCCAGGCTGGGGACAGGGTCACCCGCATCGCTCCGCGAGCAGGCGGGAGCGTAACGCCGGAGGAGAGCACATTTCAGGTTCAATTAGTGCCATCCGCGGCAAAGGCGGCTGTGCTGGTGCTGGTCTGGGTACAAGGATATGTTTGCAGAGATAAGTGTGAGTGTAACCTGATGACACGAGTTGCCTGCTTCCAAATGTCAGGCAAAGTTCATGCAACCCATGTGAAACGAGTTAAAATTTAACAGAAATCTGCAAAGTGTTGTGTTGTAATTGAATCCATGATGTGGACGGGAAGCATGTTCAGACACATCCCAAATTTGCCTAAACCATAGTATTCGTCTTGAAAAAAGCTCGATTTAAAGGAGGCTGCTGCGGCTAAATATGCATGCGCCCCCTCCTTCCCCTTCTGCAAGGAGAAAGCTCTGTCTGAAAACTTCTGAGTCATTCTGCATCGGTTTTGACGTGTCAAAATTGGTTTAAAAAATCACAGCTGAAGCAGCAGCAAGGAGAGCTCAGCTCGGGCACACGCAGATGAATGCAAAGTGCTGCAGAGCTGAACCGCTTCGGGCTTCGCATCGAGAACAAGAGCCGTTTAATCTGTACCCGCGCATTAAGAAGGAAAAAGGCTTTTTGGCTTCTTGACGCTGTGATGTGGCTTTGTGTTGTTTCTCTCTTTGCTGGCTGCTAATTCTCCCTTTGTCCTGGCATGGTGGGGTGCAAACTCCTTCAAGCTTTAGAAATGGAAAGTCGTTTTGTTGTTTTTGTGCTCCAGTTCTATAGCTCGAGCAGCGAGTTCAGCCCTGAAACCCTCCCCTGCGTGGTCTTTGGGCCGAGCAGGCGGCTGTGGCCAGATGTGAGCAGGACACCCCATCGCAGCCTTGTGCGGGGTGGGATAACCGCTACACGCCTGTGATTGCAAAGCGGCCATCCCAGCACCCTTTTTTTCTCCCTTTCCACATTCCCCTAGTCAAGTCCTGCTGGGGTCCTGCATCCCGAGCCTGAGCACCGGCCACCGAAACAGCCGTGGCACAGCAAAGCGGAGGAGGCAGGAGAAATGAGCTCTGTGCTCTGCCTCGCTTGGAGGTTTTTGTCTCTATCTTTTTCCACTTAGGGAGTTGATTACACTAAGTGATTGACGGCATGGATTAAAAAAAAAGAAGTGGATGCCCAACTTAGTTTGGACTAACTGAAGACAGCCCCCTGCCCGGCCTGGCTCCACGCACAGCATCCCCATGGGTGGATCTGGGGCTTGGCTCTGGTTTATTCCCTGCTCCTGGCCAGCAGATTAAACCTCAGTGGTTTCCTTGTGATACTAATGATCGGTGCTTCTGGCTGTCCCCCTGGGGCAGCTGCGCAGCCAGGCTCTCCGCTGGACGCAGCAGGCTTGGAGGAAAGCTGCGAGGGATGACTGAGACCCTTGTGTGCTTTTACTCTGCAAGGGCTTTTCATAAGGGAGCTAAAAACAAATTTAGCACTTAATGCTCTGAAGAGTAAACACTTAAATGCCCTATCATCTGCCCAAGTGCTTTGTTTATTATTCAGAGAAGCCAAACTGAAGCAGTTTTCCATGGAGATGTAGTACCTCCTTCAGATTAGCCCGCTTAATTAGATCCTGGTCGCACAGCGCTTTGCTCTGGAAGAGGTGCCGATGAGGGAAAGTCGAACAATTGCTTCCAGAGGCCAAGCCTTGGCTCTAGCTGCCCCCAGGCGCCCCGGTGCGCAGGGCAGTATTTTGGGAGGTGAAGCTGGACACCTTGAGCTCCGGTTCAAGGCTGCTCATCGGTGCGGGGGGACAGGGACAAACCCAACGCGGATGCTGGGAGCAGAGAGGAGCCACCAGCCGCTCCCAGCTGCGCCAGGCTCTGTCCTGGCTACCAGCCCACTCACACCGGCTCCAAATCCGAGCAGGTACAAACCTGACCTCCAATAAGGGCCAACAGCTTTACACGAGCTATTTGTCCCTGGGCTTTAAAGAAAGTTGGGAGGGAAGATGCCAGCTCAGATACTAAGTACTGGCAAATGCCACTCTTGAATGGTGGCTGCCGTGAGCGGCACTCCCCGAAGCATAAAAACTCCAGTCTCCCATTTATAAGCTATTAAAGCTGTTACATCCCATAATGGACATCCTCAGGTGAAGAAGACAAACAACGGAAAACGCTGAAACACAACCACAACACTAGACACAATAACAGACACGGCACAAGAAGGATATGACATGGGGAGACAAACAGGAGCAAAATTTATGTCACTGGAGATTACAAGGGCATCATATATCAGCGACGGAGATGGGCTCTGAACGCCAGCGCGAGGGCTGGCCTAACCTTTCAGAGAAAAATCTCAGAGCAACAATAACGGCCGAGAAAAAAAGCAGAGCTGTGTCCCTCTGGCAGCCGCCTGTGCTTGGGGAGAGACGGGGACTTTGGTAGCAAAGAGAAGGAGATGCCAAAAGTCACGCGGTGGCCACGTGCCTGGTGCCTAACGCAATAACAAAAGGCGTTGTTCGCTGGCTGTTAATGATACAAGGCTAGAAAGTATTTACGTGAGGAGCTAGCAGACACCTGTGAAGGCTGTTCAGGTTTGCACCTCCTGGTCAAAATGGCATCGCCTTGGGCGTCAATGGCTAATCCTGCTGTTTGAGCTGAGCGGGCTGGTCTTTGCCCCTCCTCAGCCCCTGCCCATCACACGCTGCCACCCCAGCCCCCCCCCAAAGCAACGCTTGTACTCCAGGGCTCCGTCTGAAGGTTTTGGGAAGGGGAAACCAAAGGCCGAGCATGGCCCAAAAACCAAACTGCCACGGCGTGGGGGGGAATCCTGTCCTACCTGATGCAAAAGATCACGAGCAACCAAGAACGGGTCCATCATGCGGAAGCCCCGATGCGAATGGCTTTAAGAACATCACGCGCCCCAGCTGAGCTAGTCTGCAGAGGAAGGTTTTTACCAACAGCTTATGCGATTTGGCCGTTCCTATATCAACTTTCTCACGTCTATCTAAAAACCTGTAAATAGTCATGAAAACTCAGGAACAGTAGAAGGGTGTTGCCCTTCAGTTGGATTTTGTGTCATGTGAGTACTTCGGACTTTGTTAACGCTAAGATGAATTATGGGCTGCTTGTCTTCCAGCCCAGAACCTTATTTTCTTGTTCTAAATGACTATTTGCAAACATGCAGTACCTGCCGTGCTGCAGCACACTCCCCACTCAGCACCTTGCAACCGCTCTTGCAAGAATTGCAAATCATTTAGAGAGGCTGGATATGGCCATTGCCATTTCATGTGCTGGCAAAGGGAGAAATCATAAGCAATTTTTGCCCGTGGTCACAAAATAAGCCTATGGCCGCGCTGGGACCTGAACTCGGGAATATCTAGCTGGTTTCCAACAATTTCTGGTGTCGGAAGCGTCGCGGCCAGCCTGCCCCAGGTGCCGGGGCGTGAAGCAGAGATGAAGGGCTGCCTCTTGCTGCGCTGTGCCTGCCAGGCAGGATGAGTCCTCGCGGCAGCCCAAGATGCAAAAGGATTTAAGCATCAACCTAAAGAAGGGTGACTGCTAGGGAAACAGAGGAGTCCTGCAGGACTTGGCTGCTCAGCCGTTAAGTCACTTGCAAGTCCCAGCTCTCATTATTTCACTCCAAGTCAGTACACCAGCCGTCATACTTCAGAGTAAAAACTGTCCTACTTTCGAATAACTAAATGCAATACGTGCTTTAGATTCTATTGTCATGTAGGCATGCTTCCAGTCGAATGGGCCTCCCTGGTTTGGATGGTTCCCCTCCGTTCCTGGGTTACATGAGCCGAAATCGCTGTTGATCTGTCTAGGCTCTGAGCAGTAAATTGCCCTGCTGCCTCAGCTGCCAGTAACGCAGGGGCAAGATTACTTCTTTGCTGGATGAACTCATCACAGGAGCATTTCAGCCGTTTGTTAAGCGCTCCCCTTCATGGAGTGTATCTGTCACAGGCTCCGCGGGGATCGGACACCCTCAACCTCCGCATCACAAATAAAAAATGCCTTTTCTTCTCCAGCCACACAAAGCAGCAACTCTGCCTTCTAGCCTAGAGGCCGGCGGCAGCGGCAAAACCCCCTTCCCTTCCTTCCCCCTCGTACGCAGAGATATTGCATTCATTCATCTCGGGGGCCGCAGTGTGCTTGCAGGCTGACAATACATTATGGTGATGTAGGTCTTCATTTCGCGCTGTCAGGGACTATAACAACTGTATCTATTACCCAGGAGGCCAAACGGGGCAGCTTTCCCCCAGATCGGCTACCTGCACCCGGGCTAACCCGACCGGGGGGGTCCCCTGCCCTGTCCCCCGTCCCCTGCCCACAAGGCGCCGGGAGGAGGGGGCAGCGGCCGGTGCTCTGGGTGCCGGGACCAAGGGACGGGGGAGCCGGGAGATCGATGGCCCCGAGTGCTGCAAACACAATGAGGTAATTCCACCCAGCAGAGGCTCATCAATCCCCCGGCTCCGGCGCGGCGTCCCCACGGCTCGGCCACAGCTATGGTTCGCCTGGGCGATAGCCCAGGTGTGTGGCTGTCATGGAGATAAAAGAGGCTTAATTAAGACCCAATAAGCTAAGTGATTTGTTATCTCGGTGCAATATATTACTCCAGCCTATCGATCCCAGAAATGCACATGTGTCCGAGAGCCGCCGACAAGGCTCGATCCCTCCCTGGCGAATACCCGCCGCTGCGTTCCCGCCGGCACGCCAGCCCCGAGAGCCTGCGCTGGGTACAGGCAGGGGACAGGGACCAGCCCCTAACATCTCCCCGCTTCCGGGCGTACGCACAAAAATATCAGGATTCGCTTCTCCCAAGGGAAGACCTCGCTGAAATCTGGTGACGCTCAGCTTTGCCTAAAGCCTGGAGCCAGCCCGCCGCGGTCTGCAGAGGTGGGCAGGGCACAGAGGCTCGGGGTGCCGGGACACCCCTCTGGCTCTGCAGCCAAGGCTGCCCGCGCCCATCCTGCGGCCACACGCGGCTGCGGGGTCTGCCAGAGCACGCCGAGCTATCTTTTGCAGGACCGCGGTATCTGCAAGCTGCGGTTCCAAGATGGGACCGTCCCCCTGTTCAGCGTTACGCTGGGAGGTGCTCAGGAAGGTCCCCAACCCGGGCAGGTAGGACAGAGGTGGGAGCGGGAATGGGTCTGGAAGGTGACAGCGAGGGAAAAGCCAGTTTCCAAAAATCAGCACGAGCTCAGCTGGCAAACGGGAAGCCCCGAGGCTGTGGCATGTCCCCGTCCCGAGCAGGGCTGATGTCCACCGAGCAGGCAGCCGGGTCCTGCACGCCCGAGCACACACGTGCCCGTGACCTTCGCGCTCCAGACCAGCCAGCACCACGCTTCCCCGGAGCTGCCAAAACACTCCCTTCCGAGCTAAAATCAAACCTTTTATTTTTCAAAACTTGAAGGAAGGGGTGAAGGGGAGAGGGAGGGGAACCCGATTCATTTAACATTCGAAATGTTAAACCAGTCAAGAAGTTCTTTGATCTTTTGAGGTTTTGCTGCAAAGGGAACACCCTTTCCCCATTGGTTTACTGAGTCACGCTTATTACTTCAATGCAGAAATATCCTTTATGTCAAGTGTATAAATATCCAGCTCTAAGCTTCAGAAGCCTTTTCCTTTTTTCTTTTTTTCTGTCTGTCCTTTTTTTTCTCTTTTTTTTCAGAGAAGCGCCTTTCACGCTCTCCCGGAACCGCCTGCACTCTCCCTCGCAGTCGCAATGGCTTCCCAGCAGGAAAGCTGGGTGCTGTGCATGGGTGCCTCTGGATCCCCGGGGAGCACCCTGCCCGCGGCCATCCCCCTCTGCATCATCCCCAAATTTCTTGCAGCCCGTCAGCCTGGGAAACCAGACAGAAAGCGGGAGGGAGGAAGATGGTAGAAGAGCTGGCCTGGCGTTGCAGCCGTGTTTCACTTGGAGGACCCCAGGATGCCGCTCTTACAAGGACGCGCGTCTCTGCTGGGATGTGCAACCTGCCCCAAAAGCAGGGACCGAGGAGGGGTCGTACAAACGGGCGTACGCCTGCCGAGCCCCAGCGCTCCCACATTTTCTGCCCGCACCGCTGGCATCTTTTGGCCGTGGCTCGGGTTCAAAGTGGCCACAGGTGCGGAGAAAAGCCCTCGGGCAGAGCCACGGCTGGCACGCGATGCCGCCAGCACCCACGCACCCGCCACCCAGACCTCCCGCAGAAGGGTCTGGAGCCAGGCTGCGGCTGCTCCTTGCCGGCTGCCCCACAACTTGGCCTAGAGCTATGTCTGCGAATGTGCTTGTTTGAACAGTATTGATGGCAGGCAAGTCGGAGCTTGAGGAGTGGCGCTGGGGCTGCAAGGCGGCCGCCTGCACCCCGGGAGCCCGGGCGCTTGCTTTCACGGGGAAAGGGTCGGCATTCCCTGTACACCCCGGCTCAGCCGCGGGGAGAGGGGTCCAGCACCCGCCTGCCTTCTTTCGGCTTCTGAGGAGGATGTCAGACCCCAGCAGGGCGTGGGTCAGGCCATAGCGGTGCCACAGGTCGTGCCAGCTAATGCAAAGCATGCTTAAAACCATGCCACAGCTTAACGGCCCTGACTTTCCTTCGCCTTCGAGGAAAGCCCCCGGTATTCAGCAAACCAGGAACCTTGCTCAGCCCTGAACACCCTTAGCCGGGTGAAGCAGAGGCATTCCTGACAGACTCCCCAAAACAGGACAGCTTTCCCCCTCTGGGCAGCCTTGGCTGAGAGGGGCCAAAGCTTTTAGGAAACCCATCTCCCTCCCAGCTCTCGCTGTGAGCCGAGGCTGGGTGCTCCCTCTTATCAACCTGGGAGCTCAGAGCTCCCTCAGCCATCACCTCTGAGGACCCCCAAGCAGAGCCCCAGCCGGCTCTCCGTCCAGCCTCCCCAAACCAGGCATCACATCAAGAACGACAACCTGGCGAGCTAGAGCAACAAGAAGAGGCCCCGACTGGCAGAGGGATAAGGGCTCGTGCTGTCTGGCAGCTCTCTGGGGGACGTGCGTCTTCTCCGTGGCCATCCAGCCCCCTTCTCCTCCGCACCAGGTACCAGCGCAGCAGGCACGAACTAACAACATCGATCCCTGGTGCTACTCGTCTGCCTGGTGGGCTCTCGTCTGCTTTTGCCGGCAGTGGCATTTCCAGTTATTTTGCCCCGGTACTCGCTGCTCCGGGTGGGCCCCGATCTGTCCCTGGCCATGCTGCGGGACCCCAACCCTGCCACTCGCCCCCTCCCAAAGGGCTGAGCGGGGAGAGCTGTGCTGGGCTCTGTACCCCAGCACAGTAGGGTGGGCGGCCGAGCAGGGCTGTGCCCGGCCGGGGCTGCCAGGGCTCCCGGGGCTCCCGGCTAACACCTATCCCTGCACTCCCGCTTACTCGCATCCCGGTGTGGAAGCGGGCGCATGCTTTCCTTTTTCTTCCCTTTTTCCCCCCGCGAAGGAGGTCCGATTACATAACCAGCAGCCAGCTGTTGGCAAAGCAAACAAACTTGACATTCACATAACCTGCCGCGCTCTCTCCGGCAGGGATTATTAAGTCATTAGAGTCTGTTAGCAAATTTTCCCAAATACCTTTTGCTTCTTCCCAGGGGCACCTTGATGGTTAATGATCCCAAACTACCGGCTGGGCTTAAATTCACCCACTCCGGTCCAGCAACCCGCTCCAGTGATCCTCAGGGTGTGAGAGTGATGTGGAGGGGGGGGTCAGGAGCGACCCTTAAGAAAATCTCCCCGTAAGGATGCTCATCCGGAATGGCAGAGATTCGCCAGAGCGAGGGTCGGGTCGGTGGATGCAGCCCAGGGAGGGGAAGGGGAGAGGGAGGGAGGCGATGCCCCGTCCTCCCTCGGTAACACACACCCGCTTTTCTCCTTCGCTGAGCTGGCAGCCCAGGGCAATATTTCTAACAGGCAAGTGTATTGCCTAACTGGAGATAGAATTAAAAATAATCATAAAAAAACCAGTCAGGCAGGCCAGTTAAGTAGAGAGGAGATAGGTTTCACCCACCTGCAGCTGACTTGCCCTCTCGTTCTCAGGCTGAACAGCGTGTACATCAACAGCCTGATGAGCTGCGGGCCAGTAACAGAGGACAGCAGGCTGGCCGTGCCCTTCCCTGGCCCCCAAACCCCGTGCATTAGCAGCACCGATTCAAAACCCGCCGGCGGCTTTTTATCAGGGTCCCCCGCGGAGGTTTATGTTTGTTGGAGAAGCAAGGTCTGAAGGAAGAGCTGTAGCTAACGACCCAAGGCACAGGCAAGCAGGGAACCCCACACAGAATTCTCATAGTTTAGCCCCGTGACTTTTAAAAATAATCTTGCACATTTAAAAGGATTTGGGATCCATTCAGTAATTAAAAAAGCTTCATAATTTTTATGAATATCAGTAAAACCAGCAATAATAATAAACCAATTGCTACCAAAGAGTACCTCCGGGTAGCTCTTTAAAGAAACACGACTTCCATTCAGACGAGCAGTACAACATTGCAGTCCCCATGACCACGCAGCCTCAAAAGCCTTTTAATAGACCAGGAGAGGCTGTGATTTCCACCCCGAGCCATCTTTCTTTTTACTGCCCCGGAGAACCACGTGTGCCGAGTATTATCTGGGAGGGAGTCACCTGGGTACATCCGACACGAGGTACAGACTGTACAGTAATTCAATCCGCGCATTCCTGGAGCCACGGGTGAAACACCCAAGCCGGCTGCTCGCCCTGCCGCCGGCCGGGCAGGGGCTGGGCCACCAGGCAGGAGCTTGGGGTGCTGCCGGCCATGCAAGCCCCGCTGCTGCTGCACAGAGCCCCGGGGCACCACCCAGACCCCCGGTCCCCAGCCACTGGCCGTATTTTTAGAAGAATCTTTGCCATGACACCGATGTCCCCGAGGCTACGTTACATGCGAGAGAGACGCTTGTAGCTGTTGGCATTAAGGAGGAGGGAAACATTGGGCAGCATTGGGATGGGGCTGCTGGAAGGCGGCGGCAGCACTAATCTTGGCCGCAGAAAACTCCCTGATTTCCCAGGCAAGTGCAAGCACCTCGGTGATGTCGGCAGACGCCGGATCCGCCTTTCCTTAAAAACATCTCCCTTGATGCGATGCCCTGCAGGTTTGGAGCCCAGGCGGGCGCCTGTGGCCGCGGGAGCAGATGGGAACGTCTTTGCTCCGGGCGCTGCGCTGGCTCCCCCGGGATGGGCTGCGAGATAGGGAAAGCGAGCCCCATACGGGCTCTGATCTTCCCACCCCAGCCTACGGCTACTCGGATCCGCAGCCGGGGGTGGGACAGGCCCCTTGCGGTCCCTGCCGTCCCAGGTGTCGTGGCAGGGAGCTGGGTCTGCAGGTGGGACCCAAGCCTGCCTGTGCCGGGTCCGTCCCGCAGCTCCCGAGACAGGCGATGGAGCCCTGCCTCACAGCCCCTGGCAGGGACCGGCAGTCCCCGCGGTGACCGTCCCCTCTGCCTGCCCGGGCAGAGACCAGGGAACCAGCCGGTGGCAAATGCTCTGCGCCTCCTCGCCAAAGTTGCTCGTGGAAGGAGATTTGTCACGTGAGCCTGTTTACTTCTGCAATAAATCTCCCTTTAAGGCAGGTAAATCTCAGGCAGAATCTGTAAGATACCCTAATGTGGCATTAAGCTGAAGTTAAGGTTATATTCCTCCAGGGATGCCAGATGGGATTTGCTTTCCTTGAAGACAGGACACGTATTTCAACTTTAATGGGTTGATGGAGCCCCTTTTATCTTGTAAATATGAATGAGGAAGGGGGAGCTGTTAAATAAATGGAGGGGTTTTACCTGAACTTTTTTCCCTGTCATTGGCTTGGACTGTGTTAAAGACCTTTGTTTTCTCAGCGGAAAACTCGCTCAATCATTCAGAAAGGGAACTAAATGCCTTTTGAGAACATAACCTTTATTTTCCAGATAAATGGTTCACTCAGAGCAATTTGCATGTGGGAAGCTAGTATATAGCACAGTAAAAAAAATATATTTAAAACCCAATAGCAATGTAGGTCACGATACAAACATCTACTGCTGAGATGACTTCTCTGGGGTTGGAAAGTTAGGGAGCTCAAGGCAATTTAAAAGGATGGGGAGGTTTTGTGCAGCAGCTCTGCTTAGGGCTCAGCAGGTAGATGGATGAGTGAACTAATCCATACCGGTCCAGATAAAAGGGGTTGGGCACTGTGAAGATACAGTCAACCAGACGATAAATTCTGAAAAAGCTTCCCACCATCCAAAGCCCGCTCTGCAGCCTTCCTCCCAAAGGCTGGGTTTGCAAACCCATCCCAGCCTTCGGTTTTCTTCTCTCCCAATCTCTTTCCAGCGTTGATACCACCAGAAGCATCGCTGTCCCCAGCAGCCATCCCGCGGACCCCAGCGGCACTCGGCCACCTCTGCCCGAGGAAAGGACCCTGCACAGATGCAATTCCCATGGCAAAGCTGAGCAAGGGAGCTGGTGCGGCCACGTCAGCAGGTCAGGGACAACCCACCACTCCGTGACTCATTTTCCTCCAGCAGTGGGTTTTCCTAAACCTCTCCAAATTGATGCACCCCAAAACTTCTCAGAGTGGCTCCTCATCCCCCAAATGTATAAGACACACACCCAAATGTATAAGCATTTGCCTGCTGAGAACGGACCCACTCATCCAATCGTATAATACAGATCAGAAATAGCCCCCAGACTTCCAGGGGTCTGCAGAGCACGGGCTGGGAACTACAACCACCCTCTCTGAAGTGAGAAAGGACCCTGCAAGGCATCACCCCCCCCCCCCGCTTCTCCCCCCACTATCGCCTGGAGGAGGCAGGGCTGCAGCCCTGGGAAAGGCGCTGGAAGCCACTGGGAGCAGCTGCAGCAGAGACTGGTGCCAGCTCCAGCTGCTTGTTAATTACGGTAACATGTTGTCTCATGTACGCACCTCCGCGAAGACGCTGTATTAGCTTGATAAGTATTTAACACTTGGCACGAGGGGGAATTTCCACTTAGCATCCAGCAGGGCTGAGCGGCAGGGGGGAAAGGTGGCACGGGCAGGGCTTTCGGAGAGGGCACAGGCAGGGCAGGAGGTGGCACGGTCCCGGGGACGGCTGGGGATTCAGCCTTGCACGACCTCGGTTGGCACTGCTGGGGATGGGATCGTGCAGGGGCTGGGGGTTTTGTAGCCTCTGCCACCACACTGGGAGCTTATAGCCCAAGGCTGCCCCTGGTACAAAGCCCAGGGACTGCTCTGGGTTTAATCTACTCCGCTAACAGGGATTGTACTCGCTCGTGCCTTTCTTCGGCAGGCTTTTCTTGTTTGCTCTGCATGACCGGCCCGCTGTGCAGCACCTATTGTGCTGGAGCGGAGGAACCGTGCAAACATGCTTTCAGGTCCAATGTGCTGCTCACAAGACATCTTCATCCCCAGAGCTGCCTTCCTGCATGGGGACTGTGGGAGAAGGAGCCAGACACATCCCTGGGGACAGCGGGATGTCCCCAGAGCCGAGGGAAACAGAAAGAGCTGAGACTCACCTGGCCCGGGCAGCTCTGCAGAAAAATGGTTATTGTTGCAAAAGTCACCTTTTGCAAGCAAATTTCCCTCCAGCATGGGCAGTTCTGTGCAGGGCTGAGGGTGACCAGACCCTCCCTGGCCTCGGGGACTTATCCCAGCCCCACATGCAAAATGCAAGTTGGGATGAGGAAGCTGGTTCCAGTCCATCGTGCACTCCCTGAGCCTTACGGGGGGCCGTGGACAGCCCAGCAGCACTGCCTCCCCTTTTCGCTACCAGGTTACATTAGCATTTTCCATATGTTTGAACGCAGATAAATCTTTTGTCTGAATCGAAATCAGTAATTATGAGTCAGTGTTAGCACAGAGTGGGCGAGTCAGGCGCAAAAGCATTTTTGCCTCGTACCCTCAAGGTCTAAGATACATCGCTCACCTGAACCTCCTGTGTGTGGTCTTAGTTCAGGGTTTTCACAAACATCATTAGCAATCCACCAGCGAGTTCGGCAGCAACCCGCAGCCAAAGCTGCCACCTCCTCTTCAATTCTCCAGGGTGGGAAAGCACCCTCAGCACCTGGAAAATGCATAGGTGGCCTCTGCTCGCTCCGTGCTGGAGATGCAGTGGTTGGGGATGCTGAGGAGGGGTTTCTCCTTCGCCCACAACACTCAGCTCACTCTCAGCAGGTTGGCTGAGCCCAAAGCCGTCCCCTAGGATGGCTGGCTAGCAGCTCCATGCCAAGCCCATCACCTTCCCAGTGGTTTGCCGGGAAGCCACGGTGGCTGCAGGAGAAGGGGTGGCCGCTCTGCGGTGCCAAGGGCTGGGCACCTTCTCCCCTCAGCTGGACCTGCAAGCCCCCAGCACAAGGACTTGGCTTCAGACCCCGCTGCTGGCATCTCCCCAGGCAGGGCTGGAGCTGGCCAGGCTCCCGGCACTGCCACGAGCCCCTGCACCTCAGAGCGACGGGAGGGCTCTGCGTGGTCTGAGGCTGCTGAGCAGGGTCCAGCTCACCCAGGGGCCGGCCGGCCACCACACACCAGCAGCTCAGGCCCCCCCAGATCTCTGTGCAGCCAGGCAGCCTGACCCCCACTTTGGGTTGCCCACCCCGGAGCTCCCCCACAGAGGAGCCCTGGGCTTGCGTTCACTTGCCTTTCAGCTCTGGTGGGATGCGGGTTATTAGAGGGATGTTTTATTGACGGGTGGGGCTGGTTATAGTTGGAGGTTGGTCTACCCACTCCCTTTGATCCCCCAACTCGTTACCCCATCTCCTCTCCTTACACCTCCGTGGAATTTAACTCCATCCTTTCCTCTGACACAGCATCTTGTCCTCCTGTAAGCCGGGCTTGCGCTAGGGAAAATGTTTAAACCCTCAGAGGTGTTGTGGGCTGTAGGTTAATTTATTCACCCAGCTGCAAGGAAGGAGCTACCACCCAGCAGCAACCCTGGTGAGCCGGTCCTGAGATGGATCCTGCTGCTGAGTCAAGTTTTAAAAATACATGGGCAGACCAGTACGCGGGTAGCAGAGGCAGGAGGGCTCCTTGTGCATCTCCTGCCCAAATCCTGCATCTCTGCAAGGGCCACACTGCCGCCACCACCCCCAGGAGACGCTCACCACGGCTCTTCTGCTCCTGGCTGCCTATGGCCATGGAAAATGTCAGAGTATAACTTCTTTAGGGGCTTTATCCTAACGAGGCTGGAACTGGCCTGTGGCTCCAAATGTTATTAGCAGGGAGAATATGGTCCGAGACATACCCACACCCAGCGTGATCGTCTAAACTTCATTTAATTTGGAGATGCCACAAAGGAGTAACGACACCCTGACAAGCGCCACGAACCCAGACCGCACCGGGAGGGCATCTCCACGCTCATTGTTTGAGCCATATCAGGGATAAAAATCCCATCGGCATGACCTAGGAAGGAGCTCTCAGCCTCCAG
This sequence comes from Mycteria americana, assembly GCF_035582795.1. Taxonomy (NCBI): domain Eukaryota; kingdom Metazoa; phylum Chordata; class Aves; order Ciconiiformes; family Ciconiidae; genus Mycteria; species Mycteria americana. The sequence continues at coordinate 9,955,190 of NC_134381.1, read as the reverse complement.
ATCTGCATCAAGGAGATTAGCCCAGTGAGCGTGTGTTTGCTTTCTTTGCCTTAAAGCACGCAGAAGCCCAACAAAACAGACTTTGTTTACTGCTTGTCCTGTAAACCGCTTAGGCAGTCAGAGATGAGCTGAAAGCTTAGACAAGCTGCAGAGTTACAGCCAGATGTGGTTTCGAATGGCCGAGTTAGGCACCTCTGAAACCTGAGGCTTATTAATGAAGGTGCCTGCTGAACCATAACGGGCTGTTGTAATTACCTCCGCCACAGCATCCCCTGCTCCTGGCGGAGGGCGGCCGGGTTCTGCTGCCACGGCCCCGCTGCGAGCGCCCGGCCAAGCGGACACGGCATCTTGTGGAGGTGAGTAAATAGGTTAAGGTCATTCCCCACGATGACAGGTCTACGGCTCCGGTGGATGGCTGGGGAGAGATAACAAACCAACAGGGGTCACCGCCGATAAGAGATGAAAAGGCTCCAGAGGCGAGGAATAATTACGTGTGAAGGGCGATGTTTTTTTCCCCAATGACAAGCTCTTTGTCAGAGCCCTCCAGCACCGAGAATGCTCCACCGCGGGACCAGCCACGGCTGGGCAGCACCGAGCTGCGTGTCTGCGGGGTGAGGACTGGAGGGAGCCCAGATAGCACCTTCCCAGTTCAGACCAGTGCACGGAGCAGAGAGGAGGGGTGCCCTCCTCCCAAACCACCCCCATTGCATCTCCGTAGGTTGATCCGAATGCCCACCCCACCAGCCACCCCCGGACGAGCTCTGGCATGCTCGGGAGGCGATGCTGGGCTGTGCTCGGGCCTGAGCAGCTGAAGCTGCATGCAACCAAGAGCTCACAGCAGAGGGAGTGGAAAAGCCACTATGGCCGAGGACCAGAGAGGAGTCTACAGCAGGCCACCGGGCTGATGGCAACCAGGAAGACCAAGCACGGCATCCAGGAGGGGGGTCACGAAGCGGGGGGACCACAGTGCCTCTGCAGGGACCGGGTGTCCCTCGCCAGCGGGAGCAGGGACACATCCTCCTCCTCCTCCTCTTTCCCCGAAGCACAGCCCTCATGGATGGAAGTCAACGTCTTGCCAAGGAAACACTCGCTGGGAGCTTTTCACACCTGGTTTGTCTCTTGAAGTTTCACACCAATGAATAACTGTGACCTCAGGGGGGGAGTGTATCAGCTATATTTCCCAAATACCAGCAAATTGTGTGAGAGAAAGAGATATGCTAAGGGGGCAGGCTGCTCAAACCATTACCATCCTTCTTAGTACCACTTAGCTGAACCGTTAAAAAGATCCAGGGCTCCCAAAGACAATTAAGCTCAAGGGAAGCCATAAATCTCCATAAACATCAGGCCAAGTTTTCTTCACTGCTTGAAACAACAGATATAATTTCATTGGTTACTGAGCTCATGCTCCCAAAGGGATTTCAGATAAAAAGCCACTTATTCAAAACACCAAACCCAGGCTTCTCCTGTCTCTCAGGCTACCGAGGGGTCAGATTTCCCAGCATGGGAACATGTGCCCCGCGGTCTGCAGAGGTAGAGCTTGACTGGAGAAAACCTTTGCAGATTTATGATGTCTGCGGCACGGCGCTGTGACCTGCCGCCAAGGTCAGGCGGCCAGCACCTGCGTGCGAAGGTGGCCCTTCCCGATGGGAGGCAACCATCCGGCAGGAGGGGACCCGGCTGCTGGAGACAGCCCTCCATCCTCAGCTGTTGTGGTGGGCAAGCGGGGAGGCTTGGCAGGACATGGACCTGGTAGAGGTGGACCTCTGCTCTGGGTCCACGTACATATTCCCAGTGGCCAAGGTCCTGCACGGCCAAGGCTGGAGGGAGCATGTCCTGTATCTCAAAGCTGGGTGCCACCCTTGCCTCGTTATCTCTTGACGTACTTGAGGAGCCTAAATAGGCGACACAGAGTACATCAGCTCTCCTTGCTGCCCCAGGGGCAACCGGGCAGCTTGCCCTTGTGCCATTTACCCGGCCCAGGACCAGCTTACCCTGTCCACATGCTTCCCGCTGCGGAGGTCGGAGCGTTTCCCAGTGCGAAGCCCCTGCCAAGGAAGCGCACACCAGCCCGAAGCCTGCACGCCAGCCTTGCAGAGTTTTTTTTCTGGCAGGTTTTGCATTTGCAGGGCTGGGGCCCTGGTTTTGACAGCTCTGTGCAAGGTCGCTCCATTCGCCGAGTGCTGCTTCCTTGTGCTTTGATTTAAGTTCTTGCATGCTTCTTGTATTGATTTCTCTCAGATGTATTTTATGGGGAATAAGCACTCAAACCAGAAGGCCAAGACCTCCTGCCTTGTGCACAGCATAGTAATGGATGAGCTCCTTCTCACGCTCGCTCCCTCGCTCTCCCTCCCCTTCTCCCCATTTCTCTCACCCTTTATTTAATCCACTTTCAAATGCACCGGGGTGAAGGATGGCAAATGCACAAACACGTGAGGTTTCTCTGCTCTGGATACTTAACTCGGTGAGCCAAGCAGGGGACGGCTTTAGGAGGGCTGCGTTTAGATGCAAGTAGAAAGACTTCTCCCAGCTATTGTCAGGAGCTTCAGCTGCAAAAGTATTTCCCAGCTTGCAGAGGTGATAGCAAGCACTTTCTGGCTCTGGGCACCCCGACCCCAGGAGCCCTGCTCAGCCACGGGAAGAAGGCAGCAGCCCGGGGCCGCACACACAGGGCTTTCCTCCCCACTCAGCCTCTGAAGCCCTAAGGATTCATCCATCATCTGCCTCTGGGGTCTCCTCGACCACTGGGCAGTGCTTTGAGAGCCTCAGAAAGCATTAAGAAATGCATTCAGTTTTTACTCGTGTTAAACACGCCTTGTCATTATTTAGAGCCTAAAAGCTGAAGATAGTAGAACCAACTCAAACCTAAACTTTTCTCCCCAAGCTACACCCATCTTTACGATTCAGAATTCTCTGGTAAGACGATGGGGATTTTGTCCTCACGCTTGTTTTGCTGTCTGTGCAGTCTACCTGGGGCCAAACACATCTGAATATGCCAGGGAAGGCTCTTCTGTCGGCTGCAGATCTGACTGCAGAAGAAGCGGAGATGCGCGGGATCTCGGGGGACTGCCTGATCCATCGAGGTTTCCAGCCCAGTGGTTTATCGGCATCCAGGACGTGCGCTCCGGGTTTGCTGCATCCGGCGCAGCTAGAGGTGACCCTGGCCCTGCATTGCTGATGTCCTAGTTAAACCCCAGACTTAGTAGAGACCTAAGGTAAGTCTCCGTCGGAAACAGCAGCATGTTTCAGGGAACAGAAGCTCAACAGACCAAGGGTTGTTTTTTTCCTGTATTAGTAAACAAACTATCTGTGATCCCTATTGCTAGCATCAGGTTTCCCAAAATCCTGAATCCAAATTGCTGAAATAATGACACTGTCATAAAAATGAGGAATCCAAAAACCCCATGCAATATATTTTCATCTGACAATGTAAGCCTAGCTAAGGAGTCAGAATTTGGAAGGCAGCCCTCTCTCTGTACACAGGAGGAATAAAAACATTATTATTGTTTTTCTCAGTGAACTGCAAAGCCTGTTTTTAAGTGAAACCTGAGCTTCCCATCTCATCACGTGCTTCCAGGAGCTAGAGCTTTCAGAAGACCAAATACTTTGAAACTCTGGATAAGACCATTAGAGTTGCTTAATTTCCTTTATGTCCATCTGTTTCAGTTCAGCTCAGTTGCTTCTGTCCCAGACAAGACATTTGGCTGTTCTAAATAAATCTTATAGCCCATTTGGATTAAAGACTTCCTGATGCAGCCTCTGAATATAATCCCTCTGATTTGCATCTCAAAGAAATTGAGTTAAAACCAAGTAAGAACCATACACAGAGTGCTTGGAATTGCTCGGGTATGCGAACCACTCACGAGGTCCCATATGGATAATGGTGCTTTTGTTTTTAATTTATCATGAACTCCTGCGTTCCTACGGCTGTGGTCACACCAGGCACACTCCAGGGCTTTCAAAGCAGACAGGGTGAAAATATAATTGACTGGTTTTGCTGTTGTCCAAGGCTTGAGTCTTGCACCCGAGAAACTGAGAACGCTGCAGAGAAAGTGTGAGACACTTCGAAAGTCTGGGGCAACAGATGCCACGGCGGTGATAGCAGAGGATGAACGACAAATAACATCCGAGCTCCATCAGGTTCAGCGTTATTCTGCTCATTAGCTCTTAATAGGTATTTTTCACATCAAGGCAGATCTGAGAGTCTTTGCTCAGCCGACAGTGCAGCGTGCTCGCGAGCGACGACGGGAGCGCATCGATCATCCCAAGAGGCAGCACTTGGAGGGGTCTTCGTGGTGCTTTCCCAAGGCTGCTCAGCGCCTGTCGCTGGAAACATTATCTCATTTTTTTTGCAGGAGAGCCTGGGTCACGGGATGCCGGGGTGCTATTCCTGGCAGTGACGCAGCCGCCTTCCTTCCCAGGCAAATGCTTTTAGCCTTTCCGTGTCCCAGGGTACCTGTCTATGAAACATGCCTTGCAAAATGGTTGAAACATGCTCCGAGATTCCCCAGATAAGAGGCTCCGTTCAAGGGTTACTGCTGTCATAATTCTGGCAGCAGCCCAGGTGCTCCCTAACTGCAGTACGTGCGGTGGCTGTCCCACCACTTCTTACAAGCATTTTTAAGAAGGTGGAGGCGCTTGTGCTGGTAAAGCGTGGGAACAGCCGCTTCCCATTTTCTCACCTTCAAAGCAGTAAAATCCTGAAAAAAAAGAAAACTTAGATAATCATTAAAATAAAAAAAATTAGCAAAGCCTTGCTCCACCACCAGTGCTGCCCATTGCATAGCTGTGCTCCAGCTGGCATGGGATTCAAGAGGGGGGTTCCTGAGCCAGCAGAGCCCATCGCAGCCTCCTTTGGTAACATAATCATAAGAAAAATGGACAAAGACACATTGGCAAACCTCCAAACAACCTCCCAAAGGCCCCGGTATTATTTACCTGCTCTGTACAATGGGAAACTGAGTCACAGAGCAGGTAGGTGGTTTGGCTATCAGCCCTAGAGCTTTCCGGGTTACATCAGGGATTAGATCCACAGCACACAGAGGGGTGCGGGCAGGAATCCCAGCTGCTAGGGCAAAGCAGACACCCACACTCCTAGTAATGATAATAATTAATTGCAGGGGAGGGAGAAGGGACAGAGCAGAACTGCCCCAGCCTGAACCCTTACCCAGAAAAACCTCATTTTCTCTGGGTGAGAAGAGCCTCAGTTGTTTACCATTGAAGAGCAAGGGGTAGAAACAAGCTAGAGCCAGCACAGCCCATCGCTCCCTTCCCCTCGGCCACTGCCTCAGCTCCAGATGAAGCAGCTCCAGAGACATTACAGAGCCATTAAAAGCCAAATTCATTTCCACAGCTGAAACCAACTACCCGTAATACAGTACCTTTTGCAGCTGTGGTTCAGTGTGGCACCTGAGAGCTGTGAGGTTAATGACACAGGGCTGTCAGCAGCCTTAATTATATTCCCATTTTTCCAGCCCCTGATTAGCTTTAGAGCTCATCTGGTGTCAGAAATTTGGTGCCTAAGCTTTGACAAAAGTGTTTCATTATTACTTAATAAACGGGCAAAAAGGGAGGGCATGTCTTTAAGCTCCGGCTTGTAAAAGCTTCCTTTTTTTTAGTTATTTTTTATTTAACCTCACAAAAGCTCCTCTGCCTCAGCCACTTGGAGCTGACCCCATTCCCAGTGCCCAGGCAGGAGCCCCCCATCGCCGGAGCCCCCGCGCAGGGGTGCTGGCCGGGCTCACCCTCCTGCCACCTCCAAACCTGACTCCAGTTCCCCCATAAACCTGCTCTGTTCAGCTGGGAGCCTGCTGCTCCCTGTCAGCTGACGGCCAATTAATAAGAATCATTTATTACTGTTATATCACCTCTAGAGTGGGCCAGGTGTTTGCAGGGAAAAAAAAAAAAAAAGGGGAGATTTAAAAATAATAATAATAAAAGCACAAGCTTCGAATCAAAAGCTCTAAACAGCTTAAAATCTAAAGCAGAGCTTAGGTTCTTCTTGAGATTCAATTTCCTCCAGCCCTCAGTGAAGTTAATTAGCTTGAATATTAATAAAAATGGTGAGAAGGAGCCCGGTATCTTTTAGCTCCTTCTCTAAAAGCACAGCGAACCCCACGCTCCATCACAAACCCCTCCGTGACCGATGAACCGCCAGCAGCTCCCTGCCCTTGCTCAAACCCTCAAATGTGGGTCGGTACCCAGTTCCCGGTTACTTCCCCCAAAACCTTTGCAGCTCTCAACCTTTGTCTTTTTTCCTGTTGCAGGAAATTCCTGGAGTGAAATTGGGGCAGATAATCACAAAATACTATACTTGTGCTTGGGACTTAAATAGCTGGCACTGCCTAGATGGCTGGACGAGATCTTTAAAACCAATGGGTGGCTCTTCAGCATCAGGAGTTGGATGTTCTCTTCCACCTGACCCTGCAGTCAACCCCCCAGATCCCTCCTGTGTTTATGAGCATCAGTAGCAACATTTTCCCTCTTTCTGTGAAGTCAGGATGGGGCTTGCCCCGAGGAGCAGTCACACGTGGTCGGGTTTATGGTACAGGTTTGTTGCTAGTCGCTCTTTGGGCTTGGCCATTTTCATGGCAGTTGCTTGAGATGAAGGACACTCTCAATGACTTTATCCTTGACCTGTGATCAGTAGGAAACCATGGAAGTTTCCAGCAGCTTCAACCACTTAATGTTTAACTTCTGTGGTAGCTTCTGGAGACTGATATGATATAATTTTGGCTTTGCAAAGGCAACTTGGCTCTAAGGAGCTGACTGCAAATCATTAGCAGGACTGTTCTCACCCTGCTTCTTCGCTTTTTAATTGCCAAGCAGAGCGGCATGAAACATTCATAGCAAAAAGCTGCAACCACATGAAATTTGCTTCATTTGAGGTTTCGTTCCAGCAGAGCAGCGGGTGATGGAAACCAGGTTGATATTAACAGAGCCACTTCCAGTGTCTCCAGTGGTGACAGGCCTGGAGTTTGGCTCAGAAGTCTTCCAGAGTCTGGAGATGGACAAGCAACAACAATTGCTTTTAATTTTTGGCCTCAGTTCAGCAGAAAGCATCCAAGCAGGCAGGATGAGATATTTTCAACACCGTCCCCGCTGCCCTATCTAGAGCTCTGCATGTATCTGTCATGTTTGGCCCCTGTCCCCATAGGCTGAGTGCGCTAAAACAGGCTCCATTAAAAGGGAACCATGGGGAAGGTTCGTGACTTCTGTGTGTCCAGCTTTTAAATTATTCCTGTGTCCAGGAATACCTGAAACCGTTGAAAATAATCCATCTCCTTCCACTTCCCTCCCACCTGAAGGAAATATCATTTGCTTTGAGGGAAACAGCCAGCTGGAGCAGAAATGATCTTCCTCAGCCTCGCAAGGAAAGCTGATGTGGTATCTCGTGATGTCTTGCTCCGAGATGGCCGAACCTACGGTGGGTCCCTCTGAATGGGGAAGGACTTCGGTCCCATGACTCCCAGCCACCTCCCAGCAAGACGCCGGTAACGTCAGCCCTGTCGCGCCAAAACCAGCCCGTCCCCATCTCATTTCCAGGGCTGGGTAACGAAGGGCAAATACAAAGGTTGGCAGCAGTGCCGCCACGCTGCTCGTTGCATTGAACCCACCCAGGCTAATAACAGTATTAATTACAGCACACAGCCCCTTCTTCCCACTGTAAATCTCTATTAGCAATAAACTGGAAGGGCCATAAAAGGGAGTTTACAATGAATCCACAAGGCGATATGTGTCTGAATCCTTGGCTTTGTTGCAGCTGGCAATAAAGCCGTCTTTTATTATAGCATATACCCTGCCCTCGAGATAACGTACAAGGCCCAGGACTCCTCGAAGAAATGATGCAAAGCCATTTGTTGCACTTTGATTTGCTGCAAAGCCACGCGGAGGTGGGAAAGCGGAGGGATCCGGCTAACAGGCTCTAGTTGTTCCCTTGATCCCAGCCTGACACTGAATCACCGCGGTGTGTGGCACCGCGGAGTAATAGCCTCTGTAATTTTACATCGTAAATGTTACTCTGCCCTGCAGGAGGGAAAACTCGAGTAAATATTAAAAAAAAAAAAAAAAGTTTGAGGTTGATTAAGAAACACAAGGAAATCTCTCATATGAGAAGGCAGTTCTCGGTTAGCAAAATCTTGTGGTGGTGTGATGGGTGGGGGTTAATATTTAAGCTTCTGGTTTTGTTTATAGTGGTCAGGAGCAGATAATACTGAATATCCTAGAAATAGGCACAGATCCATCCAGGGGCACGAGGTCCAGGCCTGGAAGAGATTTGTCGGCTTTAAAGTCCCCGACAGGCTGGTTCAAAAAGCGAAAAAAAGAAGGAGGGGAAAAAAAAAAAAAAGACAAGACAAGCAAGGACAGATTCATATTTGCAACTTGTGGGACACGAGAGAACCAGCCAGCCCAGCACGCTGGTCCCAGTAAAGCTGTCCCGCTCTCTGCTCGCCGCCCCAGCGTGCAGCAAAGTTTGTTTTGCTGGAAGGCAAACGTCACCGCTGCTTAGCATCACTGGGCGGCACAACGCTGACCCTCCGCCCTGCTCCCGGTCCCGGGATGGGATGCATTCAAGCCCTAAAAAAGGGACCTGAATTCCTCAGGCTTGCAAGACCCTTTGAGAAGCAACAACATGCTCATTAATTCAAGCTCAGTCGAAGGCTGCTGTAGACACCGGTATGAAATCATCGGTTTTATTTAGTTCAGTGGTTAGGTATGATTGTTCTGAACTGTGATTCAACCCTGTTCTCTTATATATCTCGCAGTGTTAAAAGTAACAAGTCTATCACCTCTGGAGCCATTTCTCTGTCGTGCGTACCCTTGCTGGAGCTGCGGTGTTTAGCTGGAGGGCTTCATCTCTTTTAGACAGCCACCTGTCAATTATCTGTCTCTTCCATAAATAAAATAAACGGCTGGTGACTTTTTTTATATCTATAAAAAGCAGCTCTGCCTCTGTGTTTGCAGTAAAGCTGGTGGCAACATGTTAGGAGGAGGCAGAGATTTTTCCAGGGAGCTTCGTACCTGGCTCCAACACTGTGGTTTGGACTTTCTTTCAAGTTGAAATTCAACTGCGCAACGTCCCTTCACACTGCTGCCTTTATGCTGGCTGGAGCCACTATGCGGCATATTTCCATTCTTGCTGTAAATACTCAGTTTCGGGGCTGTCGCTGCTCCAGCGTCTGCTCCCCTGTACGATGGTGAAAACCCATCCGGGTTGCCAGATGAACGGGACGAGCGGTCCCCTCCGAGCGACGTGCTGTCCCCAGCGTGGCGTTTTTTAAATGCTGGCATCAGCGTGTTCTGGAGACCAGCTCTTCTCCTTAGTCCCGGCACAGCTCAGCCCCAAACCCTGGACCCAACGCCTCCAAGCTCCCGTGAGGAGCTCCAAAACCAAACCCACCCCAGGCTCCTCTCTCCGTACAGTGGTGCCAGGCACAGGCAAGCGTGGGACACTCACGCCCACGGGCAGCACCACCGTCCCCTCCCAAGCATTGCTGGCCACGAGCACCGCTGGTACACGGGCCACAGCTGGTGGGAGCGGAGAGCGATGCCCAGTGCCTCCTAGACTCTGGCTCATCCCAAAACTGAGGCAGGTGCCACCTGATTTCCCTGGGTGACATAAATAGATACCTGCAATGTGAGCTTTGGATTACAAAAAAGATGCCATCCACCACCCAGGATGTGACCAGTGGACCTGGTTCTCCCTTCGCTGTCTGTATTTTCTCCGTTAGAAAGGATGCAGGTTTGCTGTGGAAAATAACCCCTACCTCCAACGAGGGGATAAATCACCAGCGCAGGGTAACGAGGATGGGGAGAGGGGAGGGTCGAGCACAAGGCAGAAGGGATGCTTACCCCCCCCCCCCCCGCTTTATAAGGAGACAAAGGAGGTGAGTAGAAAACTGCAGGTGCTCATTCAGTATGAAAGGGTTTGTATCCATAGCAAGCAGCCGTGCTGCTGGCAGCGCCGGTCCCGGTGTGATGCTGCCCACCGTGCATTAACCCGCCGGCTCCCGGCTGCGGCCAGCCCCGGCACCTTTGGGGAACCTGCTCATCCCAGCCTGGGACACCCTCTCCTGCACTCTTCTCTCCCCCGGTTAGAGCTCTTCTCAGTTGGGTTTACACGCCAGATGCACTCTCAAAGTCAAGGGGAGAAAAATAATGTGCTGGAAGCGCTGAAGCATTGGGCCTGGCTTTTTTAAGATGAATATTCCGCAGAGAAATTACTCATTGTTTTTTGTGGCTCTCTTACAGAGACAGAGAAAGAAAAGAAACTGATGTAATAGGAGATATTAGCCAAGCCATCTGACTAATGCACCTCACTCCTGGTCTGTGACGTCCAGCCCGCTCTCTCCGATTCCTCCGGCCAGCCCCAGCCTGGGCTCTGCTCTCGCTGCCTGACCTGGGCAGCAGAGGGGTCTGCGAGAAGCACGCTGAGATCGGCCCCCACCACCGCCTCCGAACCCACCCCAGCTCCCCCCAGGGAAACTGGGGCTCGAAGGAAGGTGGGGAGCCCCGGTGAGGTCACCCCCCCAGCCTGCAGCTGGGCTTGGAAGGGACCTTGGGTCTCTCCTGGGCCCTTTGCCCACCAGCCGGTCCTTCCTTCCCACTGGGCTGCTCCTTCTCTCTGTAGCTTCTGCTACCGAGAGTGCCCGGTAGCCAGCAGGGCCATAACAAACATTACTCATCCACAACCAGTACTTACCAGCTCCAGCTTCCATCAATCTTGCATGACGCATATGTTTACCACCAGTGGGAGGGTTTTTTTATATATATATTTTTTTTTTACTGCAGTGAGTGTCCCTGTTTCTGGGGACAGAGGAATTATTACCCGCTGCTTTCATGGTATAATAAAGAGCATGTGTTGTACCCTGCATAAATTTAGCTTCTGATCTGATGAGCAAGGAAATTTTTTCCCTTCTCTGTCCCTAATTGTATAGATGAGTGCTTACATTCATCCATAAGGGGAGCAGGAAAGGGACTGCTTGGTGAAAAGTGAGAATAAGGCACGCACACGGACACATGCACCTATGCATATTGAGCTAGAAAAACACTGAAGCTTTCTAAATCTGCCCAGCAGTCCTGTGCTAATCTGCTCAGTTGCAGTCACAAATATAACTCAGGGACAATAAATAAACTAACAGGAGTTAAATAAGTTCAGCTTCTTAACCTTTGGACAGATCAATCCCCATGTTATCTCATTTCTCCCTTGTCTCTCTCCATCCCCCACGTCTTGTTCCCTTCTTCTCCCTCCTGTGCTGTTTGTTCGCGCCGGGCAGACTGACAGCAGGGCAAACACAGCGACATGAAGCAGGTAGCTGGAAGCAGAGGCGGAAGACCCAGACCTGCAAAAAAAAAAAAAAAATCACTAACTACTTCCTTTCTAAGACCTGAGTTTGTGTGTGCGTGTGTAGCGACGGGCTTCATTGCCTGCTGTGCATCCCAAACCTCGCGAGGTCCTGTCTCTTCAGGAGGACGGAGAATCCCCAGGGTGCATGTGTTTTAAAAGGCCCGGGTTAGAAAGCACCGGTCATGGCTCCTGCCTGTCTCTGCCTGTATTTCCCACTCTGCCAGCTGGGAATGAAATAGTCCAGGTGGGTGGGAGCTGAGATTTGGAAGATGCCCGGTCCTGTGTGTGCTAGAAGGGAGTTCATTGTGTCTTCCTGCCCTCACCATGACTCATCTGGTGCTATGAAATGTGCTCACTGGAAAGTATGATGTGGCCAGGAGCATCTCAGCAAGCTGCTACCCAGCAGATGGAAGGGGACGGTCCCGTGAATCTGCACTTCTCAGTGCATCCTCCTGGCGTATGCACCTATCCCAGGTGGGAATACGTCTTCCCTCCCAGCTGGATTCTCAGTTCCCTCAAGAATGATGCATCTCCAACCTTGTTGCTCTTGCCATCTCAAGGTGCAGACCATGGTCTTTTCAGGTCTTTTCCAAGGTGGTCAATATATACAGCCACCATCTTCCTTTCATGAAGACCAAGGAGGGCTGTTTTCTCTGAGCTGGGAAAAAGAAGCTGCTTTCCAGACACCCCCTCTCCCCCAGAAGATGAGTCGGAGGAAATTAGCAATGATGCACAAGTGAAAAAATTGAATTCATAGCATCATAGAATTGTTTAGGTTGGAAAAGACCTTTAAGATCAACAAGTCCAACCATAAACCCAACACTGCCAAGCCCACCACTATACCATGTCCCTAAGCACCTCAGCCAAACGGCTTTTAGATACCTCCAGGGATGGGGACTCAACCCCTTCCCTGGGCAGCCTGTTCCAGTGCTGGACAACCCTTTCAGTGAAGTAAAATTTCCTAATATCCAGTCTAAACCTGCCCTGGCACAACTTGAGGCCATTTCCTCTCGTCCTATCACTTGTGACCTGGGAGAAGAGACCGACCCCACCTCTCTACCCCCTCCTTTCAGGCAGCTGTAGAGAGCGATGAGGTCTCCCCTCAGCCTCCTTTTCTCCAGGCTGAACAACCCCAGGGCCCTCAGCCGCTCCCCATCAGCCTTGTGCTCCAGACCCTTCCCCAGCTCCGTTGCCCTTCTCTGGACACGCTCCAGCCCCTCAATGTCTCTCTTGTGGTGGGGGGCCCAAAACTGAACACAGCATTCGAGGTGCGGCCTCACCAGTGCCGAGCACAGGGGACGATCACTGCCCTACTCCTGCTGGCCACACTACTTCTGATACAAGCCAGGATGCTAATTGTCGAGCAAGTTCAAAGCTGAGCCAGTCTGGAAACATCTGCACGCCACATGCCAGGCTCCGTGAAACACTAATAAATCTTTCCAGGCTGGCACCGATGTGAGGAAGCTCGAGCACTGCTCAGCCCAACTGGGAAAGCTCCCAGTGCTTCTGCGTCTGAGGTGGCTGAAGGGTCTCGGTGGAAAAGAGAGTTAAGGCACAAGTGAGGGAAGAAAAACAACTTCGGGGAAAATGTTGAGCCATCCAAGTTATCTTTATTTTGGAGATGGCTATTGCTCTAGTTACCAGAATGTGGTGTCTGTTGGAAAATGTGTTTTCTGATTCAAACCCCAATTTTCAAAATTGTTAGGACAAATATGATGAAAACCTTTATAAAATTGGAAAGGAACTATGAATTAAAATGGCAGAGAAAAATGGAGACGAGAGCCCAATTTTATTTCTAGAGAAAAGGCCATTTTTTCAATAAAAATAAAAGAACTTTCCCAGGTGAAAAATGTCAATCCCCTTTAACAGAGATCAATAATGCAATACAATCAGTCTGCTCGCGCCGGCTGCCGCTGATCTATTGCTGTTTGCAAAAGGCTTTCATTCTGCCTGTCTTTACAATTTAGCTAATAGTAAAAAACTTCATAGTGTTAAAAAGAAAACTGAGTAAACGACCCAGAATCAAAGGTCCAGGAGCTCTGCACCCACATGGCCCCAGGATGCTGCACACTGGGGGAAGACATGCCAACCAGAGCGGTAAAACCCTGCCTTACCTGAGCTCAACAGGAGATTTGCCATCAGCTCCAATCCTCCAGAGGCAGGATTTTACCCACTGTGTTTTTTCTGAATTTCCATGTCATCCTCAACTCCATCCCATGAATTTTGTGGTCGAGAAAATGCCATGCTTGGAGCAAGGTAGTTCTAGGAAACTTTTAGGGTCCACATTTAATAAGTGCAAATATCCCTTTGGGAAAATACAGACACATGTCAATGAGATAGATGGAGTCCTCCACCTTCAAGACCTTCCCCAGGCTGGGATGACAGGTATGCTGTTGATGGGTTACCTTGCCGGGAAATCCCATACGGACAGGGTGCCGGTGCTCAAGGAGCCATGCTAAAGCCCCATCTCCCCACCCAGCTCCAGCTGTGCCACGGCCACTGTGCCTTTGGCAGCGCACCCTTGCAGCAGACATTACCTTCTCCTAGGAAAAACTGAGGTCGAGCACAGTCTGAATGCCATGACCAGCCCCGTGCCTACCAGACGGCCGCTCTGCTGGTCTTCGCATCTGAAAAGGGCTCCTGGCCTTTAGGTACAATGGGAAGATGCCAAAAGCCCCCGTAAGAGGAACAGCATGGGAATAGACAGTCACTCCTTCCTCACAAGTAACAACTCTCTAGGGACAGCAAACGGGCTTTTGGAAATGGAGCTACCCACCACAATCCCTGTTCGTGGTCCCCTCTGCTCTGCTGGGTGGGCCCTCGTGTCCCATCTCACCAGCCCTGGTCTCTGGCTAGCTCCTGGAGGAGAATCTCCCCAGAAAGCACAAATAATACCAAAGAAATTCAAACAAATCAAAATCTGTTCTCAGCTTCTGAAGTATCGGCCACTTTCTGGAGACGGGAGGCAGAAGCAAGAAGCAGGGTTATGGCTGGCCCACGGGCAGAGGAGCAGAGACGTGAGAATCGAGCCACGTGCCTCCAGGTGTGCTGCCTCTCCTCGGAGAGAGGAGTTTCACACAGACCTGAAACCGGATTGTCAGAGCAGGCGGTTTGCAGAAGTGCCGCAGTGCTGGGGGACTCCCATGGGGATGCTCGAGACCAGACTTTCCTAAAGTGCTCGGTGCACACCTAATATGCTCTGCTTTTTGGAAACTCTGACACACACACAGCAGATAGCTGTAGACGCTGCTGTCTCATATATGTATGGCTGACTCAGATATATATATATTTATGACTGGCTTACCATACTTCCCTTTCTTCCTCCCCCCCTCCCCAAGTTTTGCATGTCTGAAGCTGTTTCAGATAAAAGATACCAAAAATGAAAATGCATTTGGGATGTCTGGGAACTAAAAAGTCAGACTGCGAGAAAACCAGACAGGGTTAGAGACCAAAAATCCCTGTCTCCTGCCAGAAATCTAAACCCGCTGCCGACTTCAGGTTCTGAGGCTCCGTGTGCTCAGCGGCAGCGGCGGCCATCGCCAGGGCTATTTCGAAAGTGTATTCCATCAGCGGTAATGGGTCTTTCCTCATAAGCTGTGTTTTCATAGTAAATCTTCAGTCTTACATTGCATTACAGAGTTCAGCTGCTGCTAATCCTTAAAAACAATTCATTTCCAACTGCAAAGTGCAATAAAGAAAGGATAATCACTATTAATATTAGTTATTGTTATTGATTTCAGCTTTAAAGAATTGATTTTCAGTCCTGGCTGCATTTATGAGTCTCTTTGCTGAAGATGCATATACAGGGCCCACCACTATTTTTAGATCCTTGTCCCAGCTCCCGCTGCAGACCTGGGAGGAAGAGGATGGAGGAGGCAGGGGAGGGACCTCATGGGGAAGATCCTGCCGGGTGAGGGAGGGCACCTCCACGTGGCTTCACCCCCGTCCCTCGCCAGGGATGCTCACCGTCCCAGGACGCTGGCTTAGCTCCAGCTGGTCACCCGCTGGAGCAGCTTTGGGCAGCTGCCTGCAAACCTGCCCGGCTTGGGTGCCTTCACCCCAGAGCAGCCCTGGGGATTCAGCCCCAAACTGCCCCATCCCTCCATCTCACCGTCTGCAACGGCACCCTGAGATGTCCAGAGCAATGGTTGTTACCGGTGTCTCCGTGACCATGGTTCGCACCCACGCCATCGCTGCCCGGCATCGGGCAGGGTTGCGTGTCGGTCTGGGGAGCAAGGACGAAGCACCTCGCAGGCTCGTGCACCTCCATCCTTGTCTTCAAACCCCGTTGCTCCTTTGCAGGCACGGAGATGTCTCAGCACTTTGGCTGAGCCCATCCTAATTCTGCACTGGACGAAGCAACAGCTAAGTGGGAGCGACCTTCCTGCAACAGAGGCACAAGTTAGCCTTCTCCTCAAAGCCGTGACAGCTTCCCGCACATGTGCACGTGCACGCACAGAGGAAAACACGGAGGTTAAAAGGGAGAGCATTATTGCTTCCTGCCAGGGGGTCCCTACGGTATCAGTGAGTCTTCCCAATCCTTCGTGAGCTGTAAATTCAGCTTTAATCTCTGCTAGTGAGGCCTGCTTTGCCTGGAGTTCTCCTGCCTACATCTCCCCACTCCGCCTGTACTTCACTTGCTAAATATAACACCATAGTATAAATAAAATGGTCTTAGCGCAGGTGACCCACTCATGTCCGGGGGGCTCATCCCTCTGAGGACGCCCGGCATCCCTCCACCGAGCAAATCTGTGCGAACGCCCCGAAACAGCCTCCTGGGGTGGGGGGGAGGCGGTGGGGTGCCGCTGGGCAGCGTGTCCCCGGGGCTGCTCTGCGAGCGGGGGCTCGGGGAAGGGATGCGGACGGGCAGGTGGGAAACGTTTTGCCGCTTGTGGTCGAAGCAGACGCCCGGGGGAGGGATGCTGAGAGGAAAAAAGAGAAAGGTTTCGCTTCCCTGTTTTTAAGGCAAAAAGGGGGTTGGGTTTTTTGAGTCAACGTCTTGCTTCAAAAGTTACTAAAGTTTTGTTTCAAGGGCATAAATGTTAAGAACCTCAAAAGCAGAAGGAAGGGGGTTGGGTTTTTAAGCCAGCAAAATGGGGCTTGAAATGCAAAGGTTTTCAACATATTGCTTGGGAAGAAATTTTGGAATTTTTTTCAATTCCGGTCAACCTGGAGCAAATGCTTCTTCTTTCCAGTTGATTGGAAATGGCAGCATATAGAAAAAATACCATATATAGCTCTATTTTCTCTGAGCTTTAAAAAGTCTCCCTCTACTTTTGAATATAATCTGGTGAGGATGTGGGAAAGAAACTGGGATAAAAAACCTTAGCCAAGACTGCAAAATAATTAAATGAGCATTTAACCAAGATCATTATTTTCCACAATTTTTATTTATATGCTAGATTGGATACAATGGTCTTGAATATTGTTCCACACTATTACTGTGCTATAAATTATTTGAGCAAAGCACAGCAAGGCATCATAATGTAATATATTTTTATAGTGCCATAAAGTAATTACGCACTAGACAACAAAATCCTACAGAAGTGACATATTTTATGCTTAAATTATAATTACATTAAAAGTGTCTCTTCCATTCGATGTTTATAGAGCGCACACAACTGCTCTTGGTCGGCCTGCGAACAAAGAGGATCTCTCATTGAGAGCAGGGCTGGGCCAGGGAGATGCAGCTAGGAAATATTTGTCGAGTTTTGGAGTTTTCAGAACGTTTCTGACAATCTTTGCTACCTATCACTAGCCAAGCTCAGAGTAACGTAACTCTTTCTTGGTTTGGTTTCTTCTGCTGTCTGGTTGAGCCTGTAGGTGCGGTCCCAGCTAGGAAAAGCAATGCAATGTAATGGTATCCCAAGAGTTGGGGTGGTTTTTTTCCCTTTTATTCACCTCTCCTGGACATGAGGAATGGGTGAATTACCCAAATTAACATTTGCACCCCTGCAGCCTCAGCTACAAGGAAACACAACAACCTCCCTCAATAGCAACCTCAAACCATCTTCTTCCAATACCATTTTTCTACTAATCTTGTAATGTTCTGGGGACTACTTCAGTCCAGAAGAGAGAATAACATCCTAAAATTTGCACTTGGAGCCAAGGGTGCCTGTTCTTTGGTGGGAAGAGCCTGGACCCATGGATTTTTTGCCTTGAAGCCAGAGGGGTCGTAGCCCGCAGGAAAGGTCTACCCCTCTCCAAATGGGGCATAGTGATTTGTCTTAGTGGATGGTGTCTGCTTTGGGTTAAAACTGACCGAGAAGCTTAGGGCAGCGATGCAGAGAGGGGTCGTTAATCCAGGGAAGCTGCAGAAGGAGTGAGACGAGCAATGAGGCAGCAACGGTCCCATAGTTGTCCTCATGCCAGGACACCCTTCTGGGTGCAGCCCAGAGGGTGGGCAAGCAGCAGCTTGAGGTGAGGACGTGTGGGAGCAAATCTCAACCTCAGGAGGGCTCAGCGTGTGCAAAGCAGTCGTTTCTGGCGGGGGGATAATGGCTCGAGTCTGCAAGGAAACGGCATCTGTGGTTTCAGCCCAGCTTTTCCTGGAAAGTGCCCAGCTCCCACCTCGCGACTCTCAGCTCTTCCTGCATGACTCATGCATGCACAGCCTCCCAAAGGTGGGTGTTCACCAGCCTTTAAAGGAGGTGACATCGTCTTAGAGGCGTGACAGGGATCATAACTCAGGCAACACGGTGAGGAGCAACAGTGAGAAGAGCGGATGGAGGACTGGGCTCCTGGGTCTGCCATGCCTGGCTTTGCTTCCCACACGTCATGGGACATTAGAAGTTACTTTGCTGCTACATGCCTCAGTTTCCCTGTCTGGGTGGGAGCTATGCATGAAGGGAAGGAGTACAGGATCAGGCCTGAGACATTAACACTGTGCAAATACTGCCACACTCAGGAATGGTGTGAAGATACATGAAGTCCCCTTCCAAAGGCATCAAAACCTACAAAACCTATGTTATAAATGAGGGCAGTTAAAACAAGGTTTTGTGCAGGCTGCATTTGTCTGCCTCTATTTCTCTCTCTACCCCACACAGTATCTACCTACCTATCTATCTACCTATCTGTCTATCTGTCTATCTATCTATCTGTCTATCCATCCATTTTTGCATCTCCTGCTTGTGAAATGGCTGCACTCTTCCCGAGCTGACAACCCTTTAGAACGAATCCATACTATGATAGTTGGTGTTTCGCTAGAGAAAGGTCACTTAAGCTATTTGTATGACAGAGCCGAAGCCAACTCAATATCCTTCCTCTCTTGACATCCTTTTTCAGGCTGAAGTCCTTTCTGGAAGCGCACAGAGGAAAAGCACACAACAATCTCTAGGAATATCTGCCTTTACTTCCCCCTCCTGTGCCATATCCTTCAATGTCCCACTGCCCAGGGGTTATACTTGCGGGACTCCACACTGAAAGAAGAAGAAATGGCTCTTAAATCGCCTCTACACATCGCCACTCTCTGGGTTTATTCAACAAACAGCAAAGTCTCCCGTCGTGCGGGTGCACTCCTCGAGAAGTCGGCCGACCCGGGTAGCTCAGAGCAGAGCGGTGATGGTTTTAAAGTCTTGCCTGGCTGCTGCAGTTTCCTTTCTCTTGGCTCTTTGTTGTGACAAGCCTGGACGAGGTGGAACACACCTGCACAAACCGGGAGTCCCTCCACTCCATCAGCCTCCTTGTGCTTCCTCCTGCATCAAGCTCGTCTCGGGAACTTATTCTAAGAGCAAGAGCAGCGATGTTGCAGGCTCTGCTGGAAGAGGCAGGAGGGAGGAGAGGGCAGGGGTTAAATTCAGGCCTTGGAGAGCTGAAATATTCCAAACATAAGGCGGATGTGGCACTTCCCAGACTGCATGTAAATCAGAGACACATGCTCCCTCCAGTATGGCAGCACATGTGCACTGTTTGTTTGGAGGACCCACATTGTCCTCTTTTTTTCTGTTTCAACCCATCAGGACTGAAAAGAGTTTGCTCCAGCCCTGCGTTGCATTATAACACGGGGTCTCTCTCCCCCAAAGACTGACGGCAGGAAAGCTACCTTCAATTTTTGACCAAAAGGACTCAACGGTGCCCTTTGGAAATGAGCTCCAGATCCCCCACCAGCCCTGGAGCTTTCTCTTCCTCTGAACCCTGCCAGGAGCAACTCAACATCAGGAAACTATTTGGGGGACTGTTCCACATTAGCTACAATCCAATTATTAGCCACAGCCTGACGATGTCTTCCTGTGCCCCTTCCTGGGCCATGACGATGCTGTCTGGAGCACGGGGCAGGTTGGAGGTGGCCACCCATTCCTCTGCCCCTCAGGACAGCCTGGTTAGTGGGCAGGACACAAAGGGACACGGGCCGAGGTCCGTGCCTCGGCTGTTTGCACAAGCCCAAGTTTGCATCGTCTCGCTGGCAGCAGTGTCCTCGGGGTGAAGTCCAGTGCTATGCTGTCAGCGGGCAAAGAGCATGGTCACTGTGGAGCACTTTAAGCAGCCAGAGGATCAAACGGGGACAGACGTCCAGGGAGGACAGACTTACACGGCCAGGGCAGTGAAAGGGCTTTCATGTGCTGGACATGGATGAAAGCTCCCTGAAAAGCTCCACAGTGCAACGGTGCACAGGGCTGGGCGCAAGGCTGGTCTAGCTTCCCTCTTGGGTGTCTCCTCTGGGTATTGTGCAAGCAGATACTCTTTGCTGGCTTGAGCCAGCCTTGGCTTCATGCTGGGACCTGTGGCTGTGGTCCATGCGGTGCTGAGCCACCACTACCAAACCCAGCCTGCTGAGCATCTGCCCCCACACGGCTCCCAGCAGCTCAGTGTGACTTGCAAGGCACCTCACCCACCACGTAGCTCTTCGTCTCATCCTCCACGTTGCCCTGGGTCCTTTCTTGCCTGGTTGCAATTTAGCTCTTGCTGAAATTTTCCCCTCTGCTCAGCATCCAGCCCAGCGACGAGGCAAGCTCTCTGGCGGGGACCACGACACGGATGAGAGCAATCTGTAAGTGGGATTTGGGGTCCTGGGGAAGGTCCTTCCTGTCATTCTGCCTTGCATCTTTACTCTGAGTTTTGCATTGGTAAGGCAGGAAAACAACGCTGCAGGCAGTGCATTTCTGCAGGGTTATTAGTCTGCTCAGCTGGTTATAGTCACTTAGCTTCCAAACCTCCAGCATTACAGCAGCACTCAAGGCATGCAATAATCTGTCAGGAGTGCAACATCTGCCGTATCACCCTGGAAGCATATATTTTTCACTAGCATCTACCGTACGGCCAGAGCAGAGAGCGAGGATTGGGCCAGCTCTGCGCTGAAGTGGCCTTGTGTCACCCAGGAGAGGCTGGGCCGTGGTGCTGTCCCCACTTGCAGAGCCATCAGCCAGATGTGACTTGTCCAGTGATGTGTCAGAGCCGATGCTTAAGCTTTCTTGGTTTTCCTTCCTTCCCAGTGCCCTCAGCCTAGCCGAGCTGATGGCAGGGATGCAAGAGGTGGCTGAGATGCTGAGGATGAAACCAACCTGCTGTCTCCTGGCACGCGAGTCCTGCGTCCCCAACAACTGATTCGCCCTGACCCACCTCCGCCCCAGGACAGCCCCGTGACACTGGAAGCTGCCAGGTTGCTGGACCACCCGGCGAGGTTTGGTACCCAGCCACGCACAAGCATCCTCCCGTGGAAGGAGAAAGGCACGAAGACAGAAAATGGACCTGGATCCAGCAGCCAATTCCCACCGTGCCCAGAGGGGCACGGGGACGGGGGTAACTGGCCAACATAACAGGCGATGGATGGAGGGGGCTCACACTGGACAAGCGCGGGTAGCAAAAGCCACCCTAGAGAGGATGCAAAAAGGCTTTTTGCAGCCTAACACCAGCTTGCTTTTCCCTGCTGGATTCAGACTGAGGTTTTGCTCCCTGTTGAACCCAGGACTGATAGAAAAGGACCCACCCAGAGCAACCCGCACTGCATTTTTTGGCTCTGTGATGCCCATGCCCATCCCACAGCCGAAGCCCACAGACAAACCCAGGGAGTTTGGAGCCGCTGGGGCTTGCCCAGCTGGAGGGGCTGTTTCTGAACCCACTCATGGCATCGCGCCACAGGAAAAACAGCCGAGGAGGGCTGGGATGGAGAGGGCTGGGGGAGGCAAGAAAACCAAAACAGAAACAGAGCTCAGAGGGAGGGAGGGGGTCCTTGTTTTTCATCCCCAGGTGAGGCAAGGCAGGGAGGAGGAATGCTTTCCTCTGAATCCACTGGGCCCCGAGCCACGAATGCACCCACAGCCTGAGCCCCCGGGGGGGGCTGCCTTCGCCCCCGAGAGCACAGGTTTGCACCATCCCGGCCAGCTCAGCGGCCGTGGCACGTCGCATTGATCCCCGCTCGGCAGGCGGCTCGAAATGCAGCGGTTTTGGAGGGAGAGCAGCAGGGAGGTGGGGAGGAGGGAGCGGGGCGTCCCCACTCTGCAGCATCCACCATCCTGGGGAGCTCTGCAAACTTGCCTGCCCAGCCCAGCAGCAGCAGCGAAAGCAGGCGACCACGTACCACGAAACCTGGCAGCAGCACACCCGATGCTTTCCTCCCACTCAAGACAAATCAGCCTTTATCTCCCAGCTAAGTGGGCAAGAGGTGCCTCTTCCGACGATGACTGCGCTCACTGCGGAGAGCCAGGAGCGGGAGGCATGCCACGGGCAGGACACACAATGGCTCTTTGTAATGGGTTTCGAGGAAGCTGCAAGCCCCAGGAGGCAGAACAAGTTTGGCTCACAGGCTGAGCAAAGACCAAAATCCTCCCAGGAGCAATGATCAGGGGATCCGAGTGTAAGAAAATCCCCAGCTCCCGCTGGCCCCCATATTTTGGATGTGAGGACAGCCTCCTCTATGAAGGCACAGGTAAAAGAGCCAGAACCATTCAGCGAGTGCTCCTGGGGACGTTACCGGTGGCAGATCTGTCGACCGAAAGTCCTGTCCTGCCAGCACGGCCATTCGGCTTCCTACGGCAACACAAAAACATGTTGCCGGGAAGGACTAACTTCTGCTTAATTTGGAGCTGGAAAAGATCACACTCCTTTAGATGGCTTGGAAGCATATTGATTTGACTGTCATGGTCCTAGGCTGTTGTGCTGTGTCAAAGCAAGATGTTTTGATAAGACTGGAGCAAAGGAAATGTTGAATTTTGCCTTCAGGAAAAGAATTCCCAGGACTATGATTTTCATCCCAGCTTAGGAGCGAAGGAAACTGTCCTGCCTCAGCCTTTCCAGTGGGACAGGGATGCTTTCTGCTCTTTTCCAAGCCCTTGTCCTCAAGACCTTACTTCTGAAATTCCGGATTTAGTCTTCCCAGAGGGGTCAGGTTTATTCATAACCAGGGATGCCAGAAGGCCTTTTTACTAGTATTGTAATTATAATTGAAATGTCCATAGAATCGTGACTCCAGAGAGAGTAGAGACTAAAGACGATCATCAAATGCCTCAGGACCCTCGAGGAAATGTGGAGATCCGGCACACGTATTTGGAGAGCCACGGGTAAGCCGTGAAAGCCCTTGGTAGTGCTATTCTGCATCATGCTTATGACCGTAATACCAAACCAGAGCTCCCACAGGGAGGCCATACGGGAGCATCAAAACAAGCGGTGGTGAATGGAGAAACATCTCCCACCTGCTGCTGTCAAAGGCTTTTTCTCCTGTAAGTGCAGCAATACGGACTCAGAGACTGAGTCCAGCCACTGCAGCTCAGCAGCTTTAGCTAACACACACATCTTGAGTCACAGGATGGCTTGCTGTTTCTATTTTCTATTTCTTTGCAGGCCAGTTTGTATTGGTACAAGATTTTGTCACGCACACTCTTTAACAGATGTCTGTGTTGAGGCACTTCACGGCCGTGCCGCCTACATCTCCTGCTGTGCGGGAGGTTTCCACATCCACCTGCGTGCATGAGTGACGAAGCAGGAGGACGTGCACAGCCACGTCCAAGTCTTGCTCAGGTTGGTGCCAGGCTGCAAGAACAGGCTCCGAAGCGTGGCATCTCTTGATGGAAATCCAAAGCAGACTATTTCCAGAACACGCCTGCCTGTTTCAGCATCAGTCCCCAAATTTTGATCATTCAACCACCCACATCAATACCTGTGAAACAAGTTTCCTAGTCCCCTTCCCACCTGCCTGTAATGTATCTGGTACGGGGATGACCTCAGGTATAAACGAGGGAATTGGGATATCTGGTTGCTCTTCGTAACCTACTCACAGCCCAGAAACGTGATCGCATTTTGCTCATGGCATCAGATCCACCACTGGACCTCAAGAGGTTTTGTGGCCTTTTCAATCCCATGCTTAGATCTACAACCCAATGTGCAGTGGTTGACCTAAATGGTCATGAAGGGCTTAGAGATATTTGGACACAAGCAACGTCCCGGCAATGCCAAGAACTTGCTTCACTCTCAAATCTGCAAAACCTACTTCTGCATGACTCCTGCCAAGAGAGCAATAATCCCATCTGTAAAGTCGGGGCCAAGCCAGCCCATGCCAGGGAAGCTATGGCCCTGTTTTGTTTCAGAGCGGCAAGAAGGTTTTGCATTAAAGCAGCAGATTTCAAAATGAATATATTCTGAAAAAAGAACACGCCATTGTGGGAACCCACTGCTCAGGGCAGGTGAAATTTGCCCACGTGGCTGCCCAAAAGGGGCAAGGTGCCAAAATGGGGAAAGATTTACGGTTACTACTGTAGAAACTGAGGAACTGTAGGTGATCCTCGGTAAAAGCAACCTGGGCTTCTGTGTGTGCTGCTTCCATTCTCAGCAGAAAAAAAAGATGCAGCAAATTAGGGGTTTATTTTAAACCTTACCTCCTGGCTCTTCTGCTCCTCATTCAATAGAGTCACGCTCCTGATTTACACCATTTCAGAGATAGCCTTGCTCTTGGAAATGGTTCTGGGGAAGCTTTTCCAGATACCCAGGTGGATCGGGTCTTCTGGCAGCAATGAAGCCCTCTCTTTCCAGAGGCAAAGCACAAACTTGGGGCTAGGGCTGGGAAGTGGGTCTGGGATTTGGTTGTGAAATACGTGCACGACTTGTACGTGGGGCTTATTCCCTGCTCCCTGCCTGGCTCCTGCCTGGAAATGAGCTGGATCCGTGCACACAGAAACTGCTCAGTCCTCCTCTGGCAGCTTTCCCAATGCAAAGAAAAGGATAAAAAAGGAGAAAAATATTATTTTTAAAACAGTCTGAAAAGAAAGAGCTGTGCTGAGATCAGGTTAAATACGTATTTCAGGCTCAGCCCTCCTCCCTCCCCCAGAATCAGCAGAAGGGCTCCCATTTGGGTACTCAGTACAGAGGGAGAATTACCCCGACATGCCAACACATTCATTTCAGAGACCTCCTTTTGCTGGTCCTTCCTTCCAAAGCTCCAGGGCTGCGCATGGAAACTACCGTTATACTGATGTTGCCTGGATCAGCAACCTACCCAGACAGTGCAAGTCTGCTGCCAGCCCCACCACGTATACCCCAGCCCCTCCAGAAGCGAGGTGAAGTGTCCTCAGGAGGCAGAGCCCTGGCCTAGGACATGGGGATGGCCTTTCCCACCACCTTTACTGGACCATTTCAGGTGACCCTTTGCAACTCATTTTTCCCGCCTGCAAGAGGTCAGCATCGATGCTTAGGTCTTTGCGAAGTGCTTTGAGTTCTACAAATTCACAGCTGCCGGTGCAAAGCCAGATACTATTAAAAGCAGGGCTACTTTTGGCCCAAGAACTGCAGCTGAATGTTTGGATTTTGATTCAGCCACTCATGCAACCATCAGTTAAACTTTAAGCGATGTACAGAAGTCCTGTTGGCTTCCGTGAGACCAAAGGACACATCTGAAGTGAAGTGTGGGGTTAAACCAGGCTTTCCAAAGGAGTCTAATTGAGTTAAACATTTAACTCCCAATGAAACAGGATGTGGGCACCTGCCCGAATCCCTAAACCTTCTCCAAAAACAGGATGTGAAGATAACATTGCTTCACCTGGATGAATGACTTGTAGAGTTTTATGCCCAGCTTGGCCCGGTGTCTTTCCCAAAAGGTCATGTTTTCCATTAAAGGGAGCCATTCAGGAAATGAATGACTCTGAGCCTTCACAAATGTTGAAGCCACGTAAATAAGGACGGATGCCCGACGGTGCCAGTCGTTTTGTGTTAGTGGCTTATCCCTGACAATGGTGGAGTGGCTCATGATCCCACGGTGACATCAGAAGTGCCTCGTGATTCTGCAGGGCGTTTGAGAACTTGAGCTCTATTCCACTTAAGCAATCCTCATCTTGAAAATGAGGTTATGGAGAATCCACTGAAAATCCCTTCGCGTTTCCTTAGCACTGAGGAAATGAGTGAGATCAACTGCAAACTCTTGCAGCGAGCATGCCCTGCCAGAAATATTTGTGCTTGGACCAGCAAAGCCAACCTTCCCAGGCTGGCTTGGGAGACCAGACGCTTTGCTATTTGACTCCAAGGGAAAATGCTGCCAGCTGCCAGCATTTAAACCAGCAACGTTGCTTCTGAGCATGAAATCAGCCAGGCAAGACGTTATGATGGGGAGACAGAAGGGGAGAAAGGAGGGCACGGGCTCGGTACAGAAACCACCGCACCGAGAAACCCAGCTGTGGCACAGAGCTGGAACGTGCCCAGGGGTGAAGCCAGATGATATCAAGCAATTGGAACTGTTTGCTTCATATTACTGCCATCCTTCACCCATTACTTGTCCTAGGGAAGGGGGCAGGAGCTTCTAAAAACGTGCTAATGCTATTGCTTGTGATTGCCTGACCCCGCTCCCAGTCCGACAGCCTGGAGCAGGCTGAGCCATGCCGTGACCGTACGCCCCACGCGCTGCTCTGGGCATCTGGATATTGCGCTGGGAAGATGACTCGGTCTCACCTAGGCACTGAGGGTGAACGCAGGTTGAATTACTTTGGAAGATGATTATTTTTTTTCACGGGGTCCATCAGCGTGATTGCTCCCACATCGCACGCTCGTCCTCGCTCTGCCTTTTCCCCCTTCCCCTCGGCGCTTCCAGAAGCAGCAAGATGAAAGCAGATGTTGGCAGCTTTCAAGACTTTTCTTTCTGAGCCAGGCAAAAGTGACTTTGATTTTCCACGCTGTTCTAGCAGACTCTTCTGATTGAGTACATGAGTGGATAGAGCTAATGGTGAATTTACCAAATTAGTTGGGAGCTATAGAGTCGTACATATATATGGATATCAAATGCCTGATTCTAATGAATATCCCATAACTGTTCTTTATAAAACCAAGAATTTATACATGAAAAAATGTTAACATCAGTATGTTCCCTACAAAGAGAAAGTTTCACAGAGGTTGGGTTTCGTGGGCGTACGTTGCCACATTTCAAAATCTGCCCACAAATGTTTTCTGTCTTAAACATATCAAAAACTTCCCAGCAAAAAGTGAGAGGGTGTATCTCTCTGCAGTCAGAAATGTGATTGCATCATATATAGACATATCCAGGCTAGCTTTAAGCTAATTAGCTCCAATCCCAATAGCAGCATTGCTTGAACAAAGCTGTAAGAGACCCAGGGCACGTAGCCTGGTAGGCACGTAGCCGTGTCACGATAGGGAGGTCAGGGCACAGAGGCCGGCTTTCCCTGGAAGGCCGTGCTGATGCCACCTTGAACATTTCCACATACTTGAGGGAAAATTCTTCCAGTTTCCCAAACATTAAAATAGCAGTCGGGAAAATATTCCAAATATCTTTTCAAAAGTGAAAAAAATAATTAAAAAATTAAATCTGGCATGTCTTCCTAAATAAAAAATAAGAGCTTTAAATTTTATTTTATTTTAGGGGAAGTCTAATTTAATTTTTTAAATTTAATTTTAAAATTTAAAATTTAATTTTAAAATTTCCAATGTCTACATTTAATTTTTTTTTTTTACATTATTTGATGACATGAAAGAAACCGTAGTGCATAATAGAAGCGTCATTGCTAACGACCATGTCATAACATAATGTGGCACGTCAATCTGTGATAGAAGAGGCGGACGTTTAATACGCAGGGCACTGCTGCCGGGCGCCGGCTGAAGCCTTCTACCCCAGCTTCCTTGCAAAGCGTCGGTTAATGGCAAGGCGAGACCGGGTCCTGTGGCACTGCAAGCCGCAGCTGGAGGCTCGTGGTGCCCACGGCTGATGAAGACGCTCTGAAGGTGCTGCTACGTGCAGGGAGTTGTGCTGGACCGGGGTATGAAATCCAGCGCAGCAGCAGCCTCCGAGTGCTTTGTTATGCAGTTAATATAAATGAAAAACTCCCGCTGTCTCCAGCCAATTGTAATTCAATTGTAAAAAATTTGCTCCAGGTGGCAATTTGGCATCTGCTTTCATTGCACCCCTGCACTGAGGGATTGCAGGCAAGGCTAACGAGTGGCTAATTTTGCACGCAGTGGGCCAGATCCTCAGCTTGTACAGACCAGGGGAAGCACCAATAAATGTGAAGCTACTCCGTCAGCTAAACACCAGCGGAGGAACTGAGCCCCGGCTGTCGGTCCTTCCAACCAACCGCTCTCGGTTGCAACAGCAGCTTAAAGCTGCGAGTTTTGGGCTGCAGCCTGGGACAGGTCACGGGGTTGCTCTTTGCATCCACAGGCCCTTTAAACGTCCGCTCTCGTGCCGTGTTATCGCGCTGGCATTCCAGAGCGCTGAGCCCCGGCCTCAAGCAGCCAAAGGAATTTGCTCCCTGAGCGCTAATTCCTTCTTTTTCCCCAGAAGAAGCCCATGGGACGGCTCCTGTTGTGCAATGAGGACGGGCTGGTCTCCTGCCAGTCTCCAGATCTGGGCTCTGCCCCCAGTGCATCCAGCTCTGCAGCGCGAGCTGGGTGATGGGACCATGATGCTCCAGCATGATGTGGTGGAGACTGGAGAGAAGCAGACTGGAGAGAGCAGCCCAGCAGCACTGGGCTTCTCCCAGTCCCGTGACTTCTCCCAGTCCCACGGGCTTCTCCCAGACTCCCATGGTGGGACTGGGAGAAGCCCAGGGTGCAGAAGGGCCGCAGGACTGGGTGCTGCTGGAGGGCAGCAGCCTCCTCCACCCCACGGGTGCCCGGGTTTGCATCAGCTCACCCAGGGGCAGAACTGGGACGTGGTCTGGGGGAGATGTGCCACGTCTCAGGTCCTCGGTGCTATTGTTCTCCCTGATTTTGAGGACAAAAGGGAAGGTTTCTCTGCATGGAGGGTAGCTCAGCTGCGGGACTCCTCGCCGCAGGGCGAGGCTGCAGCGGAGTTTCAGCATGGACTGAATTCACAAGGGATAATAAGAAATTGTACACATACAAGAGCAATAGTTTAAAAAATAAAGATGTGGGGAAGAGATAGAAAAGCTTCAGGATG
The DNA here is from genome assembly GCF_035582795.1 of Mycteria americana. Taxonomy (NCBI): domain Eukaryota; kingdom Metazoa; phylum Chordata; class Aves; order Ciconiiformes; family Ciconiidae; genus Mycteria; species Mycteria americana. Next base: position 9,926,526 of record NC_134381.1, on the reverse strand, counting down.
AAAACCAGGCTAATTGCTTGGGTTAGAAGGAGGCTCAACCACATCTGCTTACTGCAGGGGTTTTTTGCCGCTTCTTCTGCTGCAGTCGCTGTTGGTGGAGAAAGGCTTTGGGACTAAGCGGGCTGTGGGGCTGGTGAATCATCCTGGGCGAGCTCCGAAGGAGCCAGCAAGCTTTTCCAGAGTCTTTTTGTTGACAAGAACATTGTGCTGACAAAACAGCCCATTTTCCCCAGTCTAACCTCCTCCTTATCAGCCATTCGTTACAGGAGTGTTGGCTGACACGGGATCGTGGCAGAGGCAGATTATTAAGTTGTTGACAGAAAGCTCATCCACTTTGAACAGTTATCATCGCAGGGAGCATCCACCACGCAGGCTGCTCCTGACAGACTCTCTCATCAGCCAGACGCCGGGTGTCAGGGAGCCTCCTTGAGACGCACACCCCCATTTTCCCTCTTAATGTACTTAAATGAGTTTCCCAGCAGTGGCACGGTTGATTAGCCCTGCAGAGCAATTTATGAGGGGACACAGCGACAAATAGGCCTGGAAACTCTTCTTACCTGTCCCTCCAGATGAGTACATCTCTGCAACGGAATAGGTATGGAGGTAGGAGGGGGATTAATTGGGGTGAATGCTGTTGTGACTGTTGTCCTGATGAAGAGGGAGAGGAAGGAGAGCTGGACCATGCCTTCATGGGTGGGGAAAACCCACCAGGCCAGACCTACGTCTTGCCAAGACCTCCATTGCTTTACTGATTTTGGCATAATTGATTGCACCGAGTGGCTGAGCGCCATGCCAAAGGCTGGGGTTAGAAAGCCAAAGCACTGTTTGGTGCTTTTTTCCTGGGCTCACTAAATTTGTCCTCTCCTGGAAACAGTGCTCAGTGGTAACAGGTTTAGCGGATGGGCTCGGCCGTCTGGGCAACCTCTCAGAGCAGGGTAGGAAGGAAGGAGGTAGGAAGGATAGAAAAGAGCAGGGCAGGAGGAGGAAGACCTTAATGAAATGTCCTCGTTCCTGCTCCTCTGCCTGCTGGGGCACGGCGCTCCCTCCCCACTGCTTTGCCATCCGGGCAGCTCATCTGCTAATCACAAAGAAGCAGCAAGAACACCCCAAGCCCATGATGCAGCGCTGGAAAACTCAAGGTTTCACTTTGATGTCTGCCTGAAAGATGAAAAGTCTTAATCAAAGCCAAGAGCATGTAAAACAGCAGACTCTAAAATAATTGGGCACTCCAGCCTTCTTAGGTAAGTGCAAATGGGAGGATTATTGTGGCACGGGCAGTCAGACGTGTATAAGCTTTAATCTATCTGGAACAGGACACAGGCAGCGAGAGTACGGCGATGAAGGCTTGAGCACACACCATACAAGACTGGCCAGAAGATCTCGCCTGCCCCGGGATCGTGCTGCTCTCGGCTCTTCCCCCGGTGCTGGCTGCATTAAAGCTGCCTGGGGCAGGGCTGCCAGGTTGGGCTGGCACTTTGCTTGCGAACCCCAGGAGCAGCGGGTTTTGCAGAGGGGATCGGTCTACCCGGGGAGTCCAAGTCCTTTGCTTCATTTCCCTGTGTTAAAGGGCTTCAAAAGGCCTCTGCCTGCAAGGCTGAAGAAGACTTTAAAAAGGTTTTAAACTGGTCATTACTGGTGGGGTTGGGACAGGACTGGACATAGGCTTCATAAAAGGATTGTCTTCCCAATGCTGTCAGGACAATGTGTCAGGGAACAAGGGACAACCAGAACGTCCAGATGGGCCAGACCAGTGCAAAGGGCTGCAGAAATCAGGAGGATGGAGAGGAGAGGGCTTGCTGCAGGCCAAGCTCTTGCTGGGCTCCGGTGACATGCTTTCTCCTTGCACTCAGAGCTTGAAGAGAAAACATCAGAGCTGGCCTGGCAGAGGGTGGCCTGGGCCACCGTCTCAGATGATGATGTGGGGATGCTGGAGCAGAACCCAAACGTGCCCATTTCTCATTGCAGCGTTTGAGTCACGTTGGCTCCCAGCGCTTCACAACCATGCTCCATGTGCAACGACATGCACAGATGAGCGGGCGCTTCTGGCACGGGGAGGTTTCTGCCATCGAAAAGGTGCTTTTTCCCTGACTGGAAAAGCTAATTAGTAATTAGAGAGGAGGGAGCATCACATCAAGTAGATTTGCAGGTTCTTTTCTAGCCCATCAGGTTTGCAGAGAGCAGGGGGGCAGCTTCTCCTGCGAGCCGGCGGAGGAGAGCGGGAGGATGGATGAAGAAGAGGATCATCTTTAAGAATGAAGAGGGCATGAGACAAAATGTTCTTGCTCAATGTTGTAAACAACCCTAAAGTGTTTTGAAAGACTCTGTCAATATAAATTACTGAGAAACAAGACACTGGAATTGCAAAAGAGGAACCCAGCTGGAGAAAAGCTGCTCGCAGACCGCCTTGCCGCCATCCACCTCAGACACTCAACGGCGCTGGCACTGCTCTCCTCTGCCCTCACACATTCTTCTCTATTCTTCCCCCTCTCACATGGAGGAGACGCATCAAGTGCTCTGTGCGAGATGAGTGCATTAAAGCATCCTCCGGTCCCAGCTCCTGCGGCCTTGCAAGCGGTGGGAATTTACTAGCAGAGCTTCTTTGCGCGGCGTTTTCCTGCTGCAAATATTTCGGGATAATTCCCTGTGCAAGCCCTCCCCGTGTACGGCCACATGAGCACGCTGCTGCGGGCTGCGCCCGGGGTGTGGGTTTGCGAGGTTTGCTCGGCGGTGTCTGTGTCCCTGCCCCTTCCCCGCGGGCAGCTCATCCCCATCCCCGCAGGGCAGCCGATCGTGGAGCTCTTTGCATTCACCATGGGGTAAATGTGCGCTTAGGCCACGGCCAGGGAGCAGCTGCTGTGCCGTAAATTCACACCCCAGGTTACCTCACATTAACTTTCTCATGTGGCCGTACCTTCTCCTGGGACGGCGGCCAGCGCTCTGCGAGAAACAGCCATGGCAGCGCCTGCCTGACTCAGCTCGGGTAGCAGGCAGCCCAGGCAGTAATGCTGGCAAAAAAAAGCCCAAACCAGAGCAATGCCGTGCTTTTAACCATGGCCCGGAGTGATCTGAGCTTGCAGGAAAAGTGGTGCTCACTCCCCGAGTGCATCGGGATGCAGTGACGGAGAGAACAGTAGTCACACCCAAGCCATGCTTTGGTACAGGCTGGGGCCAAAAGTCTCTTTTTTGGGCTGTGTTAACCCTCTCCCAAAGAGATCAATTGAAAAAAACCCTTGCAGGGGGTGTCAGAGTGGTGAGCTCCCGGCCCAGCCCCAGCCCCAGCCCTCTTCCCATCGGGGCTCTGCCGGTAAATCTCAGGAGGATTTTACTTATACCAGTGGGAGTTACATTTTTCAAAACCTCTCTGGATCTGAGCTGAAATTACCCAAACAAAGGCTCCAAAGCCCACTGGAGTCCTTCAAATTGTCTGTTTGCACCTTTGACATTTTAATCTGGTACCTAATGAGTAAGACAGATGAAACAGATGAAAAACAGGAACTTCCGCACCCAAAGGCTTTCTACTAATTCCCAATACCACCCCAGGAATGGCATGAAGGAAGGCTCTGCACCTTTTCTTTGCTGTTTAAAGCACAGATGTCTCAGCAGAGCTCCAGGAAGAGAGCTCTGCCTGGTGCAGAGCCATGGCACGCACGTGGTGATGGTTTAAAGCCATGTGGGATTTCCACCGGGCCCTACTGAACTTGGGCCCCAAGTTCAGAGCAAGGGGAGCCTTGCCGCGTCCCTCGTCTGGAGGGGCGGCTTTACCAGCTACATAAATAAACCGGAGCAGCTTCATCCACCACTGAAATACAAACACGGCTGGATGGCAGCAAGCCAAGCAGAGAGATAATATTTTTCTTAGATATTAGCCTAGTATGAAATCAGAGCAGAAGTATACTCAAAGAAAGTCTTGACAGGTACTAATGAGAGTTTCAGGTGGGCTTTTAAAATTTAACTAGAAAGCCGAGAAAATGATGAATTCTAACGATCCTCCCTATGATTAAACGGTCTCAGCGCTACCCCCTGGAGCGGCACCGGTAGGAAGTGCTTTTCAGGAGGATTTAGTGGTTCTCTCTGCTTCTGCTTACATTACGGGAGGCTCCAGGAGAGCCAGCCGCGCGGCGCCCGGAGCTCACCGGTCCTTTAGCAGTGGTCAGCCCAGCTCTGCCGATGGCACCGGTGCCCACCGAGCCCTGTCCCGGCACAGAGATCTCCATGGGGCTGGGGGAGTGGGCAGGGCTGCCCTTGGACCCGGGCTCCTGCAGCTTGCCGGAGCCGCAGGGCTTTGGGGCAGAGCCTGAGCCTCTCCAAGGAGGAGAAATCGAAGCCAGCCCAGGATGCCAGGAGGACCAGAGAGAAGGTCTTCTCCACGTGCACATTGCTGTCGCTCAGTTGGCTCTGCCTCTCCTTGGGGCTAACAATACCTTGCGAGACACCAACGGGGATCCCAGAGCAGAGCTGGGGTGACAGCCTGACGGGGGGCTGGGGGAGGCAAAGGGAAAACAGAGAGAAACCACCCATTTTTGCTTCCACCGAGACGACAGCAGTGATCCCGTGCAGGGCCATCGCTCTGCAGCCAGCCCGCAAGGAGCATTTTGGCTGCCGTCTCTCGCTGTCAGCTTTCAGAAACATGAGGCGATGGACGGTTCGCAGGAGCAGAACTAACAAGCCAACAAATCAGGCCGCTGCCATCTCCTCCGCCCCTCTCTGTCTGGTTCAATAACAGCCGATGGGGGAGGCTCCCAGAACTGCTGAATGGCTCGATAACCAGGAGCCAAAAACATTCAAAACCACACGTCTAAATTAATTCATCCCAAAGCATCCGCAGACAGCAAAGGGGAGGGGGGTGAGGAGGGAGGAGGTGGAGGAAAAGAAACAGAAGAAGGAGAAACATCTTGGCCTCTTTTCAAGCCCGTTCTAAAAATGCTGAAAGAGTTTGGCAATACTAATAAAAACCCTGTACAGCAGTTGCCCTAATTTCTCCGAGCAACATCACCGATATGCAGGCGACGGTATGGCTGTGGCATGTAAAACAGGGGCTGCAAAGGATGAGAAAAGGGTTTGGAGGTGCTGGATGTCAAAATGACGGTGGCAGGATGGAGTGTGGCAGGACGGAGGGAGAGACCCGGGGCGGCCGAGCCGCTGGAGCCCCGCTCGGATGACTCCCAGCTCCGTCTCTGGTCCTCCGCAGCTCACCCCAAACCCCCTCCCGGGTGTTCATGCCGTAAGCTGCTCTCCACGCACATGCCTCAGCCCAGCGCGCTCAGCCGACCACCTCGAGAACGGCAGAGACGGATTTTAACATCGTACAAAGGAAGTCGTACGATGTAAGACTGTCTGCTGGAATGAAATTCGACAGAGCTTCAACGAGAGGCGAGTGAGCACAAAAGCAAAGCGTTAGTATTCAGAGCGAGGGAGCCCAGCAGCCAGGCAGACTGCTTGCCTGTAATGCAGTGCGGAGAACGTTTTTTTTTTTCTTCCACCAGCGTGAAATCCGTACAGGAGAAAAGTTTGAGACCACGCCAACTCAGCCTTTGAACCCCCTCCTAGGGAGGCGAGGGCTAAAGAAGCACTGTAAGGTTCCTGCAGGCGTGGGCGGAGTGGCCAAGGTTTTTGGAAGTGCCACCAAAACTTCATTTTGGGCTTAATTTCTATGAAAAAATGTCTATCGCTCCAGAGCAGCACTGGCAGCATGCCGTGTGGTCATACCCAGCTCGTCATGGCCAAAGCGGGATGCCTTGGGGTGCCTTTGAAGTTCACTTCATTGATTAGAAGCTCTGGAAACAAGGTCCCTTAGGAATTTCAAGCTCAATACCTTATATATTAGGTTTCCAACATTAAACATCATGTTAGTAATGGAGTTTAGACGATTCCATTCCTACAGGTGTAATCTCAGACTCCTGGCTGGTTTTCCCAGCTATTGAACGATGGCTTTTCTAGGACAGTGGTAGACCCAGGTACATGTTAGGGGTTGCTAATTTGAAAGGCCAGCATTGATGTTAGCAACACAACGTTTAAGGACTGCAGCCCATCAAACCACCAGAACAACCAAGGTCAAAACCATTTTTGAGTCATCCCGTCGAGTCTTACAGGGATATATAAAAATGATTGTACAGGCTAAAACTAACGACTGAATGCAAACACTCCCACTGCTGCAGAACTTGGTGACATTCAGCCAAAAGGTCAGTTTTCTCACGATGGTATTTGCATTCTCCATCTACGTACATTAGAAGGAAAGCAAAGGAACTAAAAGAGGCAGATGAATGGCCTAGAAATGATGACAGGTCTGTGGTTTGAATAGGACCTTGCGTTTATTTTCATCCCTTTAGCTATTAAGGCTGAGCAACAAAGCACCTCCCAGAGAGTTGGGTCTTTTACCACCCCTGACCAAGAGCCCCTTAGGGTGAGGACAACACATCTGTGTGGGGCCAGGAGCCCCAGCAGAGCAAGCTGGGACATTGAGGCTGCTATATAAGACCATGCCCCGCTCCAGCTGGTGCTTGCTTTCTGGGAAGATGCTGGGAGCTCTTGTAGAGACCAGTAGAGAATGGGATTGCTCAATCAGGGCTACTTTAACTCAAGAGAGGGGGATGTGAAAGAAGAAAACTGTGAACTCAAGCTCTGTTAGGGTATGTAGCATTTTTAGGGTGCCATTCATCTCAGTGCTAAGATTGCAGAGGAAAGCTCACAGCCTTTGGGCGTGGGACCACTGAATCCCCATCTGACGCCAGGCCAGCCGTCTCCAGTCGGGATGAGTGAGAAACAGGGCTTTTCTGTCTTTCAGAGCTGATGTTTGTTATCTGGGGAGTGCGGGGAGGGAAGAGGTGTTAGGAAATCTCTCTGACTCAGTCTTAAAACTTGCTCAATCAAAATGTCCACTGCAAAGCAGCGTGCTGCATCTGAGGGCTTTCTTCCTCTGAGCCCTACCCCAGTTGCAGAAGAAGGTATGGCTCCAAAAGTTTAAACCTCCAGCTAATTGTAGGTGGGCTGTACTATTAGTCTCCAAGCTTGCATCAGTTAAACCTTGTTTCTCTGTGATACGGGACATAGGAGACATCTGTACCAGTGAAGATGGGCTTAGTCAGAGCATTTCTGAAGCCTGGGGCTTGCTGTACTAAGTGGCTGTTCTTAATGCAGTTTCTGCTGATGTCTGAGGCACCTCAGACAGCAGAATGCATCTTTTTAATCAAGAAGAAAAAGGCTGCAGCGTACATGAACCTGGTGAACCATGTCCTCAAAGTCTGATGAAGGATCAAAGTCAGATAACTCTCCTCCTTGCTCCCCAGAACAGGCTGGCACGCTGGCTTGTTGTACGACCGACAAATTCACGTACCGACTGTACGTGAATTTGAAGTCCCAGTTAGGATTTTAACCACAGCAGATGGCTGAGAAGAAAGCAAAGCCCCTCCAGAGCAGCCAAACCTGGAACATGGGCTGATGGCGGGGTCCAGCTTGCTTCTCTCACAGGTACCCGAGGCTTTGAAGCATCTCCTAATGCATCTTTATGAGAGTGTGTGCATGAGGAAGACATCCCGCCCTGGCTTTGGGAGGTGTCCGCTCTAAGCCCTCGGCTAGGGGAAACCATCAATAAAGACTCAAAATAGGAAATGCCTTCAAAAAAATTGAGGGGGAAAACTAGTCTTTGCTGATCTTATCAGAGGGGAAACGGGAACTGGGTTTTGGGAGGAGACATTTCCCACCCCTGAGGGCTGCCAAGCCACCCCTGCTGCAGCAGAGCCCTGGCAGCGGCGGTGTGCAGGATGCAGGAGAAGGCCTCTGCGACATTTCTTTCAAAAACAGAGCAGAGGTTACCCTGTCTTTCAAAACTCCTCTTGGGAAGGAGCCGCCCTCTCCCCAAAGCCTCGCCGTCCAATTGCTCTGTGCACATTAACCCCGGGCTCAGCCCCACTGGAGGGTCCGGCTTGGCTCTTCCCCGCACATCGGGGCTGTATTCACTAGGCATTTCTGGGGGGCAGGTCCCACTTCTCCTGCTGCTGGCTTCTTATATGGCCCCAAAAAGTTCAAGGTAACACCAGGGGAAAGTGGGGATGCGATCATCTAGCTTAATAACAGGGTGCTCCTCCATGGCCCAGCCCCCAGCAGGGCTGTAAGCCAGCCAAGCAGGAGACCGTCCAGAGCTTATGGTGGAAGAGGAGCTATAGCAGAAATTTTAGGAGAAGCGCCAGATCCCTGCAAGTTGTTAGCATGAGACAACCCCATGCTGCTCAGCTCCCTCAAGACAGATGTTTCCAGGTGTGGCCAGCCCAGACCATCAGACAGCTGGGCTACCTTAGAGTCAAAACAATGACACTTTCAGAGGTTTGGTGCCCAGAGGGTTACACACCAGTTCAGCAGGGAGACGAAGGGTGGCGATTTGGCAGATTACAAGTGGCGAAGTCCCACGAGTCCCCTTTAACAGGCTGAAGATTGTTTTGTGGATCCAGGCCATCGCTTGCTCCTGGGTTTGTGCCTGTTTAAAAATCAATAAAATAATACTGGGCTTCTGGAGGGTGTTGTGACACTCCGTGGATGTGGCTGGAGTGTCTTTAAGTTCCTCCTCTGGAAAGAGCTCTGCAAGTGCAAATTGAAATTGCTATTAACCTTTTCCTGGGTCGTGTACAGACCAGTTTCACTCTAGCATCCAGGGGATTCAAGCTAAGATCAAGGGTCTCTTCTGCACGGCAATAAAACATAGCAAAGGACGTGTCCAGGTGGGTTTGTCACCCAAACGAAAAGGAAACGGGGAAAGAAGAAATCGCGAGCATCCCTATTGAATGGGCGAGGGGACGGGAGAAGGAGCCAAACTGCAGCCAGAGAAGGAGCTGAGATTTTCCCTCTGCTCTCTGCAGTCCCAGCCCAGAGCTCTGCTCTCCCGAGCATCCGTCCCGGTGCTGCTGATGCTCCTCTCGCTGTGGGAGGGATTGCATCTACTGCGGCTGCATTACCTGCAGGGCACGCAGGCTAATTACCAGCCCCACGCTCCAGCAAATGGCTCTGCCATAGAAAAGTGTTATTGACTGAATAAGAGTGCAGGAAAATGGCCCGATCTCTGCTAAGGTAACCTCCTTTTTCTAAATGGTTAATCTCCAACATTAGAGCTAGTGCGTTAAAGGAGGTTTAGGACAATTTAATAGCTCATAAAACTTTATGGTCCCAGTTGAAATTGGAGTGATAACTCTGGAGTGTAAAGCTATACTTTGCTAAATGTCTCCCTTAGATTTTTTATTTTATTTTATTATTGGAAACTTAACATCTGCTACAGCAAAATAAAACGGAACAATTTTCGCTGTTGAGAGACGTGAGCATTCTGCTTCTCTTCATTCTGTTTATATGTTTATTGCTTAAAACTTTGGCGTCGATATTATCCTTGATTATTAAGATTTCAATCACTTCAAGGAAGGGAGAGATAAAATAAGCCAAAATGGACCCATGATCAATTTAACCTGTGAGCAGAATAGAAACCAAGAGGATGCTAAATCATAGACATCGATATCGTCTGGAGTCCTTTTAAATTTCAATTAATGATACGGTTCCTTGGCCAAATTTTGTCTGTAACAGTGCTACATAAAGCAACGTGCAAATCATCATGAAAAGGGAAATGGGGAGGATCTGGGAAGTGTTTGACCTCTAACAGTCCCTGTCTTGCTACAAGGTGTGGCAGTGCCTCAGTTTCCCCAGATGTCAAATGACTCTTCTCCTCCCGAGTGGAGACCTACGGCTGAAAAGCTCATCCCAAAAGCGAGGTATCATTGCTGGACTGGGCAGTAAAGCTGGCCGTGGTAAACCCCTACAACTTTGGCAGAACATGTTCTTCAGGAGTCCCAGCATTGGGGGGTTCTCTATAATGCCCAAAGGATTTTTTTTTTCCTCCAACAAGTACCTGTTTGCTATTCTTTCCCAATTCTTTTCAGCATAAATCTCCGTTCACACTTTGAGGCCACGTATTTAAGGGGAAAAAATATGTTTCTAAAAGAGCCGTATGAGGAATGAACTGGTGACTTATGAAGCCAGAACAGCCGGAGCGTGAGCAGCGATTCCCATGGAAAATGAAACAAAAATGTTAGTGAGCTCCAGCGAAGGGTGCTCCGGCGGGGAGAGGGTCAGCGCAGCCCAGCACAGGCTCCTGCGCAGCTGATCTTTGGTCCCTGGGGCATATTAAAGGAAGTTTGGGATTTATTCAAAGGTCCTTGTGTAGAAGCCAGCTTAACTCAGTCTGAGTCCCAAAGCAGGGCTGCTGAGAGCCTGGAGGTCTGGTTTAAGCCTGGCTCTTCTTTGGTGTCCCTTGCTCAGCGCATTGCCCAGTGCTTCATCACCCGGAGTCACTGGTGATAACTGGGTGCTCCTGGCGTGCAGAGTGGCAAGCTTTCCCCCTGTTGCCAGTGGTCCCCCAAAGAGTCTTCTCTATAATTTTGTGTATTTAATTGCCGCTTGGAAGGAAACCATTTTGGCACGGGCCTGACAAGAGCAGGACGTCGTGTACAGGCTTGGAAGGGCTCGTTCCTCCCTGACAAGCCCCAGCTCTGGTATCTCCCCGTACGGGCTGGATGCTGCGGTCGGGCGGGCTGCATGGCTGGGCTCAGCGTGGGAGGACACGAGTGGGCAAGCCCCTCGTCTCGAAGAGTCAGTTCCTCCGCTTTCCCCTGACGTGCCTTCCCAGGCAGACGGCGGCGTGCGCAGACGTCCCCATTCCTTTTAATTCCTCCCCAATTTCTCCTCGCGCAGAAGCGCGCAGCTTCCCTGCCTGTCAGCTGCTTCCCGTGCGCAGGGCAGCTCTGCACGGGTGCTTGCCCGGATAGTCCGTGATTCAGCAAATCCTGGGGCAGGGGCTGAAGAGTTAAAGACCCTCTTGTTAAGTTGCCCCCAGGGATCCCTTCCCAAGCTTCAGTCTTGGCCTTTGCCGAACGATTTCCTCCTTCCATGAGATGTCATTTAGGCCATTAGGGGATCTTTTGCAGGGAATAATGCCTATCCCTTACATGTGGTCCCCTTAATTAGTAATTAGGATAATGCAATATTGAAAAAGCAAGGCACAAATTTAATTAGTTGTGTTTTATTAGAGTAACTAAGGAGAAGGCCCCCAGACTCCACTGGAGGAAAGAGATCAATGCGGAACATCTATTTTCACTAGAAAACAATTGCAGCTGACGGCTGTCTGCGGAGCCTGGCGTGGCGTGATGGAGCGGCTGCCCACCGCAGCCATCCCTGCCCACCGAAGGGGAAGGGGAAGCACGGGGCCTGGTAAAGAAATGATCGATATCTCCAGAGAGTATCTGTGTATTCTCAGCTAACGTTACAGAGCGGCTAATAGGAGCTGACACATAGCTATAGGGAGATGGCTTCCATTGCTCAATTAACTAATTATCTTTTAAGCTGTTCTGACTCAAATGGGAAATAATGGCAGAGGAGCTTGGCTTTTGCATCTCTTTTCCTTTTCGGTGAGTTGGTTGGTCTGCTTTGCAAGCAAACCCCTTCCCACTGCCGCCCTCTCGTCCCCCGGCTCGCCCGGCGTGCACGGGGCCACGCGGAGGCACCGACCCGGCGCGGCTGCACCGCGGCACGGCCGTGCACGCGCGGCGTTACCCCGCGCGTCTGCTGGGAGCAGCCACCGTGTGCCTTCCGCGCCAGTCCTCCCCGCTCCCTCCGCAGAGGCTCACCGCGCACCTCGGTGCAGGCTGCGGGGGGGCTCGGCGTGTCTCCGTGCTACCGAGATGAAATAACGCATTTGTTTGCTCTGCAAATCCTTCTCAGGGAGATATTGCGGGAGACGTTTCCTCCTTGGCAGGGCTGGTGTGCACGCAAACTTGCCTTTATTTATGTGCTTTCTTCTTGCTATAAAAATCTCCTATCTGGGCACACGGACACCACGTTATATGAGTGCTAATGAGTCGGTAAGTGCCAAATCTTTGCATGACTGTAAAAAGCCACCAGACAGTTTCCAGCCTACCTTTTCCAACCTCTGCCTCTGTTCCATAATTGTTAGCTAGTCTTCCCGCATTTCATCAAGTACCAAGAGCAGGGCCCTGCTGTGCTAGGAACGGTACAAGTACGTAGTGAGATAAAGGGACTGCATGCAGGCACTCGTAGCTCAGATAGGAAGATAAAAGCTGGAAGAAAAGAATGATTCTTGTCTAATTTAGTTGAGAGAGAAATAAAAGGGTTGCTGAGGGTTCCAGAGGGCAGCGATGGCCACCGCTCTGAGGATCCCAGCCCAACGCGGTGGCCCCAGGGGCAGCCGAGACCGGGCAGCATGATGCTGAGCTGGGCAAAAAATTAGACTCAAAACCACAGGGGCTTGAATGGTGGTCAGGCTTCAAACAAAACCAATGGCAAAGATAAAAGATGAACTCACACCTATCTCTCAGCCCGGCTGATTGAATCACCCCAGCCGAAGCTGCCCCGGCCCTTGCCGGAGCGGGGAGGCAGCGACACAAAGGGAGAGGGGCTGTGAACCCACCCTCCTCGCGGGCCAGGGCAAGCGGAGCCTTTCAGGATATTTAATGCTCTCCGGTGCGATTTCGTATATAGAGATCAGTCAGGCTTTGATAAGATCATATCAGGAGGACAGGAGGAAATTGCAGTCTTGCCCAATGCTTGATCTTATGCTGCTGAACTTGCTGTATCTGGGACATTATAGTCCAGCCTTAATAGCATCGTATTAAGCTGAGACAATGCAGCCCTGTGACCTTGTGATGCTTCATAGCCATATGTGCTATTTTAATGAAAAATTGGGACTTAAGTAAATGGCTGCCCATCGGCAGAGGGCTGTTAACGGGATCTCGCTCCGAGCGAAGCCCGGGCCAGGGGGAGGGCAGGGGAAGGGAACTGGGATGTAATAGCCATAATCATCCCTCAGTGAACGACCTTCCGCCTCCTCTGATAATGGGCCATGATGCTCGTGGGGAGGCAACCCCAAGAGGACCGCCGGACCCGGGGCTGCTGGGCTCTGCCACTGGCTCTGTCTTCGGCGTGCACCCGAATTTGGTGACGGGCCTCGGTTTCCCCCCCGCCGGAGCCAAACAAGCTGCTGCTGCTGCCACATCACTTGGATGCGTTAAGGACAAAGCACAACCAGATTCCCAGCCGTTCCCCCTCGCTCCGCTCCAGCCTCCCCCGTGCCGACACCCACCGCCGGCGAGCGGGGATTCGGGGCGGACACCCCTTCCAGGCACAGGCACTGGTTTCCTCTCCCAACAAATTGAACCTGTAAATATTGATAGCCTTCTCTTCCAGGGCTTTTTAATGCCCTCTGATACTTAGAAACTATTAAGCGCACCCATCATTACTAACCTGCGAAGTAAATGCGTCCTAATGGGCAGGCGAGCTACGCTGGCCCCAACAAATCATTTCTAATGAATAGCACCTGGCACATCCATCACCCTTAAATGCCAAAGCAAATCCATCTGCGTTAGCCGCTGAAAAGAGCCAGGCAGATCTCGCCCTCCCTTTCTTCCCAAGGTAGGAGAGGGTTTTGGCTTGTAACACGTAAGTGTGGCTGTTTCCAATCTTTTCCCATTCCTGCAGTCAGGATCTTCAAGGCGCATTTCTCAATAGCTGGGCTGCTCCCGCACACAATGGCGAGAGGTCTCTGGCAGCGGCATGAAAGGTTTTAAATAGAAACCAGCGTTTCTCCCTCGCGTGCACACAATGCTTCCCTGACCCTTTCCCGACCTCACCCTCAAATCTGGGGTTCACAGCCCCAGCCTTGAACCCGGCTCTGTTTTTTCATGTTTGGCCTCTCTATTTCCTGAGGTCAGGCAGCCCACCGCTCCATTAGCATGAAGCAACTCAGGGCTCATTTGCCAAAACTGACATCCTGGGAAAGTCCTGATGAATTTATGAATTAGCGGCTACAGATGCCAGTAAAAGAATTAAGGACTTATTTATTTATATATTTTTAAATTATTATTTGCAGGAAATCAGCTGTTTTCTTTTAAAGAGGAAAAAACACATTTTTAAAAGTCTGTTGTTTTTTCGGTTGTTGGGGTTTTTTTTTTTTTTTGCTTTTTTTTTTTTAAAGGAAGGGCCAGAGGAAGAAAGTTCAGTGAGCTGGAGGGCGAGGGAGCCTGCACGGCATCCCCGCGGGGTGCGGTGCTCTCACCTTGCAGAACGTAGCGATTGCAACACCGAAGCGAAGATGTAAAATTTATATCCCATAAATCACATGTCAAGTGCCTGCAAGGAGAGGTCATTAAACAGATGTATGAGGCAAGAGGCAAAGTCCATCCATTTCAGAAGACGCTCCCAGTGTCAGCAGCTCTCCAGAAGCCTCGAGAGGCAGGGATCCAACCAACACAGCAGAAGCTTACCTGATAGTCTTCTTTAGTTCCTCCTCTATTTACTTGATTGCATTTTCTTTATTGGAATAACTTCCCGGGCTTTCCCCTGTCAGAGCCACCCGATGGGAGGGATGCAGAATGGGAGAGCAGAGGGTAACACATCAAACGGCTCGGGAGGCACGGAGGGATGGAGTGATGGATGGAGGCCGCCCTGTGATTAATAATCAAACCAAGAGCTTTTACTGGGAGTCATGTGGAAAATGTGGCTTTGGAAACATTTGTCTTCGTCCCACAAACAACAAGTGGTGTTTCTCTCCCTTTCTTTGTTTCTCACCCCCCCCCCCTTCCTCCCTCCCTCTCCCTCTTTTGGCTTTTCTTGCCCAGATTCACTGATTAAAATCTTTTCCATCCTTTACCTGCTCCAAGTGGCTCCTGTTCTGGTTTGATTTATGCTTTGCTTATCTCAGGCTTCAGTGGAAAAATAATGACCAGACAATAAAGAGCACTAAGTAGCTTTTCAAACGACATGGCATCCACTGCTCGGGCCTGGGTTTTGCAGGAGCAGGGAGGGAAACACTGCGATGGCCTTGGGCCAAAGCCGAGGGAGGATGACGGAGAGAAACTCTGCTCCCGCCACGGCCGTGGTCCAGCAGCATCTCACCGGGTGAAAGCCAGGGGCATCTTCCAGCGGGGCCTCATCCAGCCCCTCCGCGATGCACCGAGGGTCAGGTTAGAGGAGGGCAGACCCTGCATTTCACTCGGCAAATTGATGTTGTGATTTTCCAGGGGCTTTTGGAAGTATTGCAGTGGCTGTTGGGCCTGCCGGGGAGCCACACGGATACACCCGGTCCAGGACACCAGTTTCTCTCCAGCAGACTCACCAGGATGCTCTTTCCCACCTCCTCGTTCATCTCCTGGCCAAACCCTGCCAGCGAGAGAGCAGAGCCCCAGCTCCATCCTTCGGCTGACCAGGGGTACCCAAACCCCGCTGCCTCCTGCAGCCTCTGGGTCTTGCTGCTCCTGAAGGACCTGCAAGGGCTCCAGATCCACGGGGCTTCACCCACGGCAGTAGGGATCGGACTTTACTACAGGGTTGGGACCCAGAGGTTTCCCTGCCTTATTCATTGCTGTCTGCAGGGACGCACAGCTTCACTGTTCCAGCTTTCCCCGTCCCCAGCCCCTGCACCAGTATCATCTGGTTAAAGAATTGCCATTAATTTTAGGGTAGGAAGGACCCATTGTTTACCGTGCGATCAGGGAAAAGGGAACGTTTTTGTTGCCAATAAACTATTTTTAATCGTAATGTAGATCCAGTATGGCCAGCAAAGTAGCTGCTGCGTGGGAATAGCAGGTTGTTTTCAGAACAAGTTGGATGGCAGACCGCAGGGAGAAGCTTTGCAGGGACCAACGCTGCCCATCGTCCCACAGCAAAACCTCGAGACCTCTGCCCCGCGCGAGCGTGCACCCGGCGCGCGGCGATACGCGGCAGCGCTCGCTCAGAGCGGGAGGCAGCGGTAGCCAGCCCTGTCCCTTCCAGTACACGTTGCCAACAAATCATCCCCAAAAATGCGCCGTTCCGTTCAATTTAAAGGGAGAAGAGAGACAAGCCAGCGCAGGACTTGCAGCGTGAAATTATTGTAGAGGAGGGAGAGCGGAGGTCCCTTCTGGCTTTAAATAATCCTAAAAAAAATAGATGTTTCTGGATTGCCTCCCGGCTCTTTCCAAGGAGTAGGGGGTGCGTGTGGCGGGGAAGGGGAGGGATGCCTGTTTATTTACCCCTCTCCGCTGGCAGGGAGCCAGCAGCTTACACCTATGGCCGCACCGGAGCCCTCTCCGCCGGGCGTACGTTCCCCGCGCTGTATGCTCTATAAATACGTGTGCGTGACAGATTTGGCACCGCGTATTCCTGTAAGTGATGTAATCTTTGGGAAGTTACTTAGCAACCATGGAAAATGTTTTGGAGGCTCTAATTTTTCAGTATGGTAAAATCGTATATTTATGCAGTGCAGCTAATCAGCTTGCTGGCAAGTCAGCGACGATGATCTCATTTTCTTCATCATTATTTTATGTGAATTGGGCTTTTAGCACTAAAGAGACCACAAAGATTTAATTCAAAAATGTGATTGCTTTATGTTTCCAGGGTATCATTAACATGGCATCTACGCAAATAACCATGGTAACAAACTGGTAATTAGTACATATATGGCACTTATTATTAATACAGAAACAGGACAAGTTCCAAATCAGCGCAGATTACAGTACATTATTACCATAGTAATTACCTGCAGTAACACACACAAATTGAACTAAATGGCCAATTGAACTAGAGTGAATGGCTTTTTATTCCAGTCCCTAAATAATGTGCATTCTTGGCTGAGTAGTTCAAGGTAAATAAAACTGTTTAAAATTTATTGCTAACTTTTTTTTTTTCCCCTTTGGTGGGGAAGGGCTGGGAATGGCAGGAGTCAAGAACTTTTTTTGCTGTGCATACAGTATAATTATTGTACAGACTAAGCCATTCCTGACTCCCATAGAAAGACAAAGAGGGTAAAAGTTATTAGTTTCTATTTTATTAGCGGGTTTATTTCTGTAATTTCAGTCATGAAGTAATGTGTAATGTATCTAAAAGAGTCAATGCCAGATAACGTAGGGTCCAAATTCAGTCTTTTGGTTTCGGGGGGGGGAGGGGGGTGAGAGAGAAAGAGAAAGAATAACTGCATTTGGAGGAGGCTAGAAAACTAGACTTTTTTAAAATTATCACATTTATTAAAATAATGGAAAAACAGAGGTTTGGCCTAACCCTTCCCCCATGGTTTGAGGCCTCAATATAAAAGTATTGAGCCCACGAACCCCGAGTTAAACCCAAGTAGTCAAGTGCACTGGCTGGAGCTGGCGGTGCCGAGACGAAGCCAACCGCTGAAAAAAGAGAAAAGCTCGGAATCGCTTCTGATTCTCCTCATTTTGCTACGTTGCACTGGTGCCCGGATGCCTACGGCAGCCCGGGGAGAGCTGGAAAGCCGCTCTTTCCGCAGTGCGAAAAGACGCTGATGCCCCAGGGCTCGGCGGAGCGGCGGTGGATCGGGGTGAGCCGGCAGCAGTCCTGCCAGCGGGGTGCTGCCGGGGAGGAGACGTTTAAAGGTGAAAGCCATCTATCCATCCTAATTTTTTTCTTTCTAAATGGAAATAACATTTAGAGAGAGGCTTTCAAAAGAAATCTCTGCCTGGCCTCTAAGTCTGCAATTTTTGCAGAGCTGGGAGCAAGCGCTCCGGCTGTGCCGCAGGAGCGCACACGCGCGTGCGAGGCATGCTCCGCACGCTCACGGGCAGCCCGTCCTGCAGGTGCATGGTTCGAGACCTCTTTTTTTTCTTTTTTTTTTTTTTCCAGCTTTGCTTCTTGAAACGATTCTCCCGGGTTCTTTGTACGATGATGATATTACCATTCACTTCTTATTTGGAAGGGCTTTCTTCCAGCTGATGGTTTTTTTCTGTCCAGAGCCCCACTGAACAAGTTCTCGGAGTGGAGAAGTGGCCCCAGGCACAGCAGATGAGGTGCCTCCCGTCTCCCAGCACCGGCAAGCAAGAGCAGAATTAAAATTGCAGTTATGCGCAGATTTTTTTTCTCCCCTTCCTTCTCTTTCCTCTAGACAAGCATTAGTATTTCCACTCGCTGCCGGTAATTCAGACAATCCCATTCCTTGAGCTGACTGCGTAGAGCAGCGCTGGATTGTATGTTCATGTTTTGCGATGGAGACAGGCAGTACCTGAGGGCTTCGGCAGCCAGCACAGCTGTGGAGGGCATCCTCCACGTGGACCTGGATGAGGGAAAAAGTGGAGAACCTTCCCACCAAAAAACCTGCTTTATTGTGCTCTTTACCTGTGCACTTCTGCCAGGAACACTGGAGAATTGTTCCTTTATCAGGTCCATCTCTCACTGTGCTTTACCTTACTCAATTCATAAGAAAATTATTATTTTAGCAGGCAAGCATTTAATTAAGTTTCACTGTATTTGCTTTGGCTCTCACAGCATGGAAAATCTCCTCCGTTTAACAACGATCCATTGAACGTGGGTTCCGATAAAGCCAAATTGCCTGTAACTCAGCTTTATGCAATCCCCTCTCTACTCTCCTTGCAGCTCCCTTTCTCCTTCCAAATCCCAAACCCACCTAACGTCGCCGCGGTGCTCTCAGCCTGGCCTGCCGTGCCAAAAGCGTACGTAACCCCTTTTAGAAGGCAGCAGAAGCGGCAACGCTTCTCGTCCCTGCATCGTGCCGCCTGCCCACTCCTCCCCCCGCACCCCCCGCCTGACTCACAAACTTGCCACTTCAAATTAACACCCATTAGGGCTTATTTCCATCACGCTCTTCCTATGCACCCACAGCAGAGCATTACCTGGGTTCAAAACAGGGTTTGAGCCTTGTTTTGATACTGAGTTTATCCCATTTTTGTTTCTTGGGGGGCTTGCCCTCATCGGAGCCGAAAGCATCATTTTGGAGGGTGGGAGCACAGCGGGGCTGCCTCTGAGGAGCAGCTCCGCTCCTGGGCTCGGTTATTTAATCCAGCAAATCCACAGCACATCAGTCTTCAGGGGTAAAAGGCTCTTTTTCTTCTGCAGCGCCAAGGGCCATGAGAGCTCATCTTTGTAAAGTGATTGTGAGCTGCTACTGAGGACTGTTCCTCCTGTGCTGGCCATTTTTTGCTTTAATTTTCTCAATAGCAATTAGGAGGGGAAAAAAAACCCACGTTGGGCTCGGTATCCTCAGCTCCCAGCCCTGCTCTGCTGGCAATCGTCAGGAGCGGGGACCTTCCTCAGCCCGAGCGCAGGCTCAGGTACCCGCAGAGAACCACAGCAGCCGGAGCTGCCCTAAGGACAGCCTGCGAAGTGCCGTCACCACCGCCCCGTGCCACGGCCACTGCCTCGCTGCAGCCCCTTCCCGGCCCCGGGGGCCAGACCAGGCAGCCCGGCATCCTCCAGGACCCCGGCAGCCGAGCGGAGCTGTGCGCAGGTCGATGCAGGACCGCGCGCCGGCCTCTCGCATCAGCACCCGGTCCCCGTGCTAACTCCCACCGACCTGGGACGCAACATCCCACTTTGCCTTAAAAACCCCTGAAGGACAGAGCAGGGCTTTATTTTCTTTCTCCCCTCCTCTCTTCTTGTTACTGTTTTGTTTTGCAGCAGTTGCTGCTGTTGCCATGCTATCTCCTTTTGTTGCTATGGATTAATAGTGGTTTTTACTTATTTTTATGTATGTCCTGGGAACATGATTACTTAATTTGCCCTGCAGGTTTGTAGGCCTGACAGGCATTTCCACATCGGCCCAGCGCTCACCTTATCTTAATCCAGTTCTGGGCTGCTTGCAGGGTAAATACCTGCAGAAATGTTCACTCGGAGGCTTGGGACCGGTATTTGCCCCAGCAAGCAGCCAGGGTGTGAGCGGAGGGGACATGCTGTTCCTACAACCCGTGCTGTGCCCTCTCCACTGGAATGGGGCTGGTTTTCCTGTAACCCAGAATAACAACTCAGAAGCCACCAGCGTAATGGTCTACCAAGCCTGGGCAGAAGGATGGGCTCCAGCTGTCCCCCATGGACCCCCAGAGCCCAAAGAGGACACATCTGAGGGCTTGCATAAAATATGTTCCTTTCTGGTATTACAACGGGCAGCAGGGTTTTGCCTCCAGCTTTTTCTCTCTGGAAAATCCTGGTCACTAGAGAAGGGCCAGCAGTCCCCGGGGAGCATCCGCGCTGTGCCATGGGAGAGCCTTTTGTCTCCAGCACGTAAGGTGGTGATGGGAGCGAGGGTGTCGGAAAGAGAATAGGGACAAAGTGTTTTCCCCGTGCTTTTAGGAGGTTTGTTTGTATGCTGTGGAGTCAGGAGACTCAGCACGGGGAGGGTTGAATCCCTGAGGCCGTTTGCTCAGCCCCTCTTCGTTCACGCCCCGCAGACCCCGAGGGCTGGTACATCATTGCCAGCTGCAGCAGCGTCCAGCGTTGCTGCTCTGAGTACCCTGGCCACCCCTGTAACGTTACTTGCCACCAGCCAGTCCAAGAGGAGGACTCGCATAAGGAAACCACTGCAAATTTGCGCTTTCATCGTGCTATACAAATGTGAAAGCACGAGGGGGGATCAGGAGGGATCCGCTCAGGTCTGGCTCCGCTGCACACCCCTTGTGGGATAGTCTGCTTTATTATGTTAAGGCAGGCCTTTAATTGCTCTGCGTCTCCATCCTCCCCACATGAAATGGGGAAAACAATCCATCTTTTTGTCCCATTATTGAAATCTTCAGGGAAGTGACTTCGTCCAATTATTATTTTTGCATTTGGCTCACCACAATGGCCACCGAGCCCTAATGTGCTAATGAATATGGATGCGGGGATCGGTCTCTTCCCTTCTGTAATTAATCTTGCCTCCATCCTACTGGGTCATCTAATGAGCAATGCTCAGACAAATCTCCCCCCGGAGTCGTGAGCCTCGGCGGTTCCTCGGTTGCACACATCAAAGGGGAGCTGGTGACATCATGAAGATCACAGAAAACATCAAGTCTGTCTGTCTGGGGGGGAAAAAATAGCTTCTCACAGATCCACAGCTGGTGGGGCTTTTAATTACACAAGAGCCGAGGCACATTCCAACCATAACATCCTGCAGCCTCTCCACCACCAGACAATGCGTCTTTTATTAGCATAGGAATGTATCTTTAATAAACTGGAGGTTTTTAACTTGTCAGAGGGTGCCGGGGACTGGATCTGCCACGGCCCTTTTTGGCCCGGCTGTTGCATCGGCAGCAGGGCAGGTCATCCCACGGCTGCCCTGGTCCCCTGCCCGTGCCGGCACCGGGCCGGTGCGATGCTCGTTGCTCTCTGCGCACGCTCCGGTCCCAGGCACCCCGCACTTTTACAAGGGGGGGACTCGCCGGACCCTCCACAGGCTTCTCACAGCATCTTCCCTGCCATCCCACCGAAATCCATCCATGCCCCTGCAAGGAGAGGAGCTGGCAGCACATCTGAGCTGTAAGCGAGGCTAAAGTCATCACGGCAAAGGAGCGAGTCCGGCCGGCAGCCTTCATTATCTCCCCCATCATCTGTGCCCGTGTGTTTGCACAAACTGGGCTTTGGGGGAGTTTCTATGCAAATAAGTTTGTTTTCTCCAATTCTGAAACTACTGTCACCGTCTTCCTCACCACTCTCTGTGTATATATATGTACAAATGTATGAACCCATGAAATTCATCAGGGTTTGGGGCTTTATTTGAGGTTTTCCTTCACCCTACTCAAAGCAGCGCTGGAGGGAAGGTGACAGTGAGCGGTTGCTCCACCAAGTAACAAATCTCCCATATAGTTCCCTCTCCTTTATTTATCCTGAGCGGGCAGTAGCAAGGCAGTCTGAAAAAGCGTGCTGTGTTCCGAGGCGTGCAGGCCTGCAAATGGCTGTTTGCTTTAATCAATCCTGGAGGAGCCCGTGGGGGCCGGGAGAGGTGCGACGCCGGAGATTTGTTCTATTGATTAACCCAGCGCCGGGATGGGAGGAATCAAACACCGGGAGTGGATAAAAGCCTGGGAGGTGAATAGGGCTATTGTTGGCTTTGGTTTGCAGGTTATTGGGTTTGGGGGATTTTATTTTTCTTTTCCTACCTGGGGGCTGAGAGAAAGCAGAATAACTTTTCTAATATTCCTCCCCACTTCCCTGTTTCAACTTCCCCAGTTAACACCACTCGCCAGAGAGACCCCCCCCGCTGCCTGCCAGCCAAAAGTAAGATTTCACATTATTGCGTCTGACAGCTCTCATTCCTCAGGCACTTTCTTTTTCCTTCCTCAAAGGAGGGAAAAAAATATCAAAGATTTCAAAACCTGAGCACCTTCTGAGACTGCAAAATGCAGCCCCTTGTCTGGAGGGATGCTCCGAAGGGGCGAGCAGGAGGGAGGGTCGATGCGATCCTGCGCAGCTTCTGAAGAGTTACATTTGTTTGACATTGCATTTGCCTTGGGCCCTTGGAAGATGTTTGTAGTTTTCAATTAATCTCATTAGTATGGAAGTAGACAGAGGGGCGGGGAGGCAGGGAGGAGAGGCGGGAAATAAAAATAATTTCATGGGGAATTCTCTTTAATGACTTTTTAAAAACGTGTAATTGAAATCGGTGCTGGTGGAAAATGTTTTAATAGTGCCGAAGCCGGCCGAGGGGAAGCAGCAAGGGATGCTCAGAAAAACCCATGTACGAGGGCTCTGCTGGGACAGGGCCAAGCCGGGGGGGCTCAGGGCTGCCCGGGGGGGCTGGCACGGGAGCAGCAGCAGGAGCGGGACCCACGGCCGGCTCCCCCTGGCCTGGGCTCCGCAGGTGAGCCGCCCCGGCTGCCGCAAAGCCCCGGGAGAGCCCTACTTGCCATCATCGAGTGAGCGTTTAATTTCCTTTTGCTGCTCTCCTGAGGTTGAATTTGCAAGTCTGGAAATAGTCAGCGATTCCCGCAGCTTGCCTTTGCCTCGCTCGCCGACGAGGTGCCAGACCCCACGGGTGCGGACAGCCGCTATTTACCCGCTGTGGTGACACTGGGATCACTTAGGGGGTGAGGACAGGGCACGGTCTGGACCGGCTCCAGCCCCTCCATCCCTGGAGGGACGGCCAGAGGAGGGATGGAGCCTGCCCATGCACTCAGGGCATTAAAAACCCCTCTGCCTCATGGTGACCACCCCCAGCATCACGCCTGCCCACCGGAGGAGAGCCCAGCACACCTCGGGGGACACAGGACACCCTGAGCATCCATCCCGCGGTCCAAAGTCACTGCATCCCAATTAACCACACGTTCACCGGAGCGGGAGAACTGTTCAGAGAGAGAGGCATCCCTTGCTTGGGTTTCAAGGAGGATCCTGTGGCAGAGACCCCCCGGCAGCGCCCGCCAGCCGCCCGCACACCCAGAGCTGCCCCGAGCCCTGCACCGACCCCGCACAGCCATCCCTTCCCGGCCGCCTCGCCAGCAGAGGTGTGCCTTCCTCTCTAGGCTGCGCACTTAATTGATCAGATTATCCCTTATTTACTAATTAGCAGCCTTGTGCTCAGATGGCAGGAGCAGGGGCCAGCAGCACTTTCCCTTTATACCGGAGCAGTTGGTGTTTGACGGCGGCAGAGGCTCCGTCAGCAATTTGCTGTGATTCATTTCTGCCGTGTAAAACTGAAACTTGGCACGGCGCTTTCCCGGGAGCAAAGCGATGCCGCCGGGAAGAGGCAATGCCAGACTCTGCCCACCTTTTAACTTGCCTTATTTTTCCTTATTCCGCACCAGGGTTTGGTTTTCCATGTTTAATGAGCTCTGTAATTACTGTCAGAGATAAAGTCTGCCGCTCCATGTAGGTAGCACTAATGGAGAAGGTATAACCCAAGGGGAGGGACATGACACCGACACCCAGAAGACCTGGCTTTTGTCCCAAAAGACTTACCCACTGCGAGGATACATCCTCTTGTCCGTCACTCACCTCTCTCCATCCTCCTCCACGCTGCTGCCCGTGCCGTGCTCTCTTGCCCTGGGTGTTCATCCATCTCCCCCAGATCCACACTCGCCAGCACGCTCCCCATGCCCCAGCAGTCAGGCGAGTGAATTTGCGTCCACATGGCTGGGGAGAGGTACACTACAGGATTAGGCCCACTGTGTCACCAAATGGTATTTTTATTCCCCCTAGCTCTTAATTAGTGAGAATTTGGGGACTCAGGGGAAAAAAAAAAATCACCTGGCACCGTAGTGTCTTCCCTTTCCTCCCCTTGTTTGCCATTATATTCCTGCCACTCTACCAACCACCTCTGCTGAAGGACAGAAAAGAGCAAACTGTGACAGAAATATCCATCCATCCTTTGCAGCAGAACCGGTGAGGTCAGCGAGAGCGGCCCAAGGGTGTAAGATGCTAAAACAACAGAGTCAAAGGAAAAGGCTTAAGGGCGTGTTTCCAGGCTGGATAAACCAGACAACCGGGGAGGAAGGACACTCGAATCCACGGATGATCCATTAGCAGGCTCCGTAAGGAGATGTGAATCTAGCTTCTGAGCCAAAGAGCACACCTTTTGACTTAATAGCAGCCAAAACCGTGTGTGCATTACTTAGAGGTGTCCCAGGGGCACACACAAAAGCCAGTCGCACAAAAAGAAAGTCTGCCATAGGAGAACATCTCAAAATACACGTGCACGGGTCCAGGTTGGGGCTGTCAAGCATGGAGGGTAACGGGGCAGGGATGCTGGGGCTGCGGGATGCACGTGGTGCCCAGGATGGAGGACAAGCTGCTGCCGTGAGGCTTCGTCCCGGCGGTCAGACACCGCGACGCGGCCACGGTGCCACCGGCTCCCGGCTGACCGGGGGTTGAGGCCGGTTGGGTACAGTGGGGCAGGTCCTCCCACCACCCCTGCGTTTGCTCTCTTGCCAATGGATCAATTGTGTTCAGAGAGCTCTGGGCTGTATGTAGGTCAGGCACATCGCTGGCTCCGGCACTGCCGTGAGGTTATTAAAATGAACAAGGATTCCCCCCCCTTCTCCCTCCATTCAACCCCTCCAATGGCCGGCCCTTGGCAGAGGGCAGCTTTGGCTCTCGTCCTAGAGAAGAAGAGGATTTCTTTGAGGCTTGGGGCTCATTTGAGCAAAGCCAGCGTGTGTGCAGCTCCTGGACCAGTACGGACGCTGTGCCCTGTACATCCCCCTCAGCAATTCGCTCCCTGTTTGCCTGTGCACGAGGAGAGCTCTGCGCTGGGAGGGGAATGGGCAACATGACCCAGTTCGTGGTTTTTCTGTCAATACGGCTGGCACTGCTCCCTCTCAGCTGTGTGAAATGGATGGGGCTGAAGCAGCTCCCAGGGAAGGGGGATTTCTCTGCTGGGGTCCACTGCAGCATCCCCCGGGGCCGGCGGGGCAGCCTCAGGGCAGGAGGGAGCTGCACGTCCCACACATGGTTGCTCCCCTGCTTGTCTCTCCATGGGAGGGGAGCAGATAAAAGACATCCTAACCTTCAACCTTGGGAGCCTCTGGTTTTGGCCACCCAGCTTTGATCCCCCCCCAGAAGCCTTTATCACTCAAGGAGGAAACCCAAATCCTCCGGGAGCTTGGGCTCCTCCTGGGCTTGCTAGCTGGAGGGGGGGGGGGGGCATGGTAAAAGAGAGGGAGAGAGCAAGCAGAGAAGAAACTTTCTCAAATAAAAAAATATTCAGTAGTTTAGAGCAAACTTTGCACTAGCTGAAGATGTGACCTTGTGTTGTCTCCTAGGAACAAACAAGAGAAGAATGAGGATCATATTATTTTGCCTGAAATTTGGAGTGGATCAAACCCCTGCTGTTCCGAGCGCCTGCAATGAATGGCTATAAACAACATGCATTTCCGGAGAACGAATTAAACAACGAGCCTGAGTACTGACTGTATTTTAAGAGATGTTTATTTGTCCTCGCTGCCTTTCTATAAAGAGTTGCACAAGGACTTACTAAATTTTAACCCCACATTGTTCTTGGGTAAACACTGTCCTTTATCCAGCGTGATGAGTTCTTGCAGCCGAGATAAGCTCGTGCTCTCCGGAGCACGCAGCCTCCCAGCAGCATTCCCGAGGCAGCCCTGGGCATCGGCGCTGCACACAGACCCCGCAGACCCAGCCAGATCGTTCCCAATTGTCTGCAGACCTCTGACAGGTTTCTGCACTTTTCTGCCAAAAAGTTTTTTGCAAGAAGGTGGGGAACGGCCTTGGCCTGCGGAAGCGTAGCCGAGTCCGTAACTTACATCTCAGCTCCTCTCCTTATTTTACATTATGGAAAGGGGAAGGGTAAGAAACCATGAGCACCGGCCAAAGAGCTGTGCTGTGACTCGCCACCAAGTCAAGTCCCAGGGTTGTCCCGAGGTCCTCCTACCCCAGCTCCCACCACCCCATGGAGCAAGCGCTGCGGTGGGTGCGTGCGCCGTGGTCCATGCCTTGCATGCCCTTCCGGCAGGCAGCAATGGAGAAAGTGAAGCATTGAGAGCTTCCTCCTCCCGAATTTGCACTCTGTCACACCCAGGGTCACTGGTGAACACACAAAAAAGGCTAAGGGGGATTAATACCACTGCATGCTTTCTGCCTCCTTTGATTGCCAGGGTCTAAACAGCCTGCGCTTTTGGACCATCCACTGGCATCCAGCGGGGAAGGGAGTTAGGTCTGCACAGCCCTTGGCATTCGAGCAAGAGCAGCCTGGAGTGCCGGAGTTCTGGGGGGAAAAATGGTTTTGCTGTTCACGAGGGAAAAGATGAGTAACCAGCAAGAAAAGCAAAGTCCAGTGCCTTGGCATGAAAGCCGGGCCAGCTCTCCCTGCCTTACCGGGAGCCCCCAAGAAGTCCCTACCGCCCTGCTTTTGGGGGTGTTTCCCCCACTTTGGGAGGGGACATAGCCACAGGACGCGAGTTGCTGAACGTGATTCTCCAGAAAGAAGAAGGATCTGTGCCTTGTAGAACCGTTTCTGAACTCATGTTTGTTCCCTCTCCTGGGTCTGGGCAGAATGTCAAAGCCTGCTCTGAGCTGGAAATATTTTAAGACTAGCACTCACTGGAGACTGAAACAATGGCAATTCTTCAGCTACTGAGGCTTTTATAAAAGGGCTTTTGACATAGAGGCTGCTTAGGGTTGGGGTTTTTTGTTTTTTTTTTTTTGTAGTTGGTTTTTCTCCCGGAAAGCACTGTGCTAGTGTCCGTGTGCGTGTTTGTGCGCACACTTTCGCATGTGCAAAACAATCTCTTGGCTTTCAGCTGGGCCCTTCGTGTGAATGCCCACGAGGATGCCCGCAGCACTGCTAAACGGCAGCCAGCTCCGGCGAGCAGGGAGGCAGCGCCGCTCACACGGGATGCCGTGCAGCGATGCAGGAAGAAGACATTTTAGAGTAAATGTCAGCTTTTGCGTTTCTGGGTTTGGGGCTTTTTTTAAACACGTGGGTGGGACTTTTAATGCCCACATGAAGCTGAGATGGTTTTAGTCTCCAGGGCTTATCCAGAAGATTCACACAAACACTATGGAAAGTGTCTCTTTGCTTAGGAGGATGAAATTTGACGCTGCAGAGATTTTAACCCGGTATTCCAGCAAGGAGCCTCAGTGGTTAGTGTGTCATATCTGATAAAGGCTAATCAGCCCTCCTTCAGGCACCATTCAATTCTTATTTTCATCTGCCTCCCATGCATATTGCGTTGTCTATGATACCTACTCACACGCAGGCAAACCAGCGCAAATTCTGCTCAGCTCTGGTCTTGACACGAGACCAACAGGCAAGGAAAAGGGTGAAGAAGTACACGATGGACCCCACGACCAGAGCCCTTGCAAACAGCCCAGGCAGCTCCCAATAAGACCTTCAGCATTGCCTGGAAACCAGCAGTGTCCAGCACCAGTTTGCACTGGTGCGGGGACAGGATCCCAACGGGGAGCAGGTTTCCTGCCAGCCCCGCTGTCGGCTGCCTGCCCCGAGCCCGGCATCCCCTGGCCCCAGTGCCTGCCCCGCTCGTGCGGTCCCACCGTGGCTCCTCGCCCTGCTAGGTGTCTGAAGCCTCCTCAACAATTATCCCCGTTGCTGTTTGTTCAGGCGATGTGGATTTAGCTCTCCAGCCTCATGTGTAGTGTGTGTATAGGGAAAGATAGATTGCCGCTACTTTCCAGTATAAATCACATTCCTTACAACACTCCAAAGTAGCATTTTCAACCTCAGGGTGCTAATAGGATCCAGCAGGAGAAAGAAATGTCAGCTAAGTAGCAGGCGCTGTTTGGAGAGTGCAATGGAGCTGATCCACAGCCCCGGGGCAAAAGGAGCAATCCCAGGGCAAAGGTTAAAGAGTTCAGGAGCACTTCAGCCTACTTAATTGCAACAGGCCTCTTACACAGCACAAGATGGATGACTCAAGCCGGGCAAGGGGGGCAGAGCGGGGCCAGCAGCATCACCGGTGGGAGGGATGCGGGCGGCCGGGACCGCGGCGGAGGGGACCACGGCAGCTCCTCGCCCCTCGCTTCTCCCCGAGGTGCTGCTGGATGGCAAGGTGGCCCGTGCCGCACCGGGAGCCCCGGCCACCAGCTCCGTCCCCTCCGCTGGGAGCCCGTCCCCAGCCTCGGCCGATAAATGGGAATTTATATTGGAGCGGGCTGCTGCCGCGGAGGTTTTGTGGCAAGAGCTCGGCACAGCGCTCATCCAGGCAGCTAAATAACCGGTAGCGTAAATAACTCCAGCTGCCAAGGGAAGGTTTCTTGCTCTCCTGAAAAATCATAAGGAACATCTTAAGGGGAAAGAGGGGGAATTGGTTAGCGTTGCCGTTCTTGTCATTTTCACAGGATTTGTTTTCCGATTTCCTTTGATTTTGAATCTTCAGAATCTGAAAATGTTTTGTATCAGCCCCAAGGTGCTTCTGCTGGGAAGGTGCCTCAGATAATATTTTTAGTAGAGTTCTGACTTGTTTTCTGGCACACATCTGATAAATGTCATCAAAAGCTGATGTTTTGCATGGAAAAGGTCTTTTGCATTGTTTTTTTTTAATCTAAAGAAAAAAAAAATAGAATAAAAATATTTCATTCATTTCTCACCAGTGAGGTTTATGCTGTTTCCCTGGTGATAAAAGCACAAGGCTGGATCTTGAGACATACGCATTTAATTCCCAGCTCCGCCACAAACCCCCGCGATGACCTTGAACAAGCCACTTAGGCTCTGCTCCGTACGGGACGAGATTTGTTTCCTGTGAAAGCTCCCGTTTGGCCTCTTCGGTTGGGATAACGTCTGAAAAAAAAGCCCCTGTTCGTTTCACCCTGTTCCCCACCCCATCGCCCACCCCTCCCGCGGGACCCCGCTGGAAGTGCTGTCCTGCCTGCCAGCTCCATCCCTGCGCGCCGGAGCCCCCCGGGCGGGCCGGGGCTGCCGGGCGGCGGAGCGAGGGCCGAGGATGCCCTCTCGTGGGAAGAGCCGGGCTCGGCCGCCCTCCCCGTGCCCCGCGGGGACGTGGGCAGAGACCCCCACGGGTACCCCTGGCCCTGCGCTCCCCCAGCCCCAGGCCGCTGCGGGTACCCCCAGCCCCCCGAACCCGGCGAAGCTGTCCCCCCATCCTCCCCGGGATGCAGCCCTGCTGCCGGGGCAGCACCGAAACCTTTCCAGGGCAAAGCGTTCGGCACCTTTTATTGAGGAGAGGGGAGAGGAGGGCACCCTGCCCACCTGTAAAAGCAGGGATGGGGGCACCCCTGCTCCCAGCCCCTCCCCCGAGGGTCCCACAGCCCCCCCACCCCCAGCTCCGGGGGGCTCAGGAGAGGAGCAGGGCAGCAAGGACGCAGGGCAGCAGGAGACGGCCGCCAGCGAGGCCGGGGGGCGGCCGGGGGGCTCGGGGGAAACCGTTGCAGAGGTCTGTGTCGCAGCAGTGGATGCGGACCCCCGGCAGCTCCTGCTGCTGGCAGTGACGGGAGGTGGCACAGCCGCTGGTCAGCAGGATGCCCAGGACCACTGCAAAGCAAGCACAGTGCGGGACGTCAGGGACAGGGGGACAGCGATGACAGCCGGGGTGGAGGGTGACGCTCTGCCAGCCGTAGACCAGGGCCAGGCCCTGTTTGAAGGCTGCAAGGTTTGCTTTGGGGTGCGAGCATCACCGGCTCGATCAGGCACCGGCTGTGACCCCAGCCCCCCAGGCAGACTCACCGCTCTCTGTCTTAATGCAGAACCGGTGTTTGAAGCCCTGGTGGGAGTGGGAGCAGGTGATCACCTCTGGGTTAGAGCACCCCATGTCCACGTTTTTGGTGCCAACGATGATGTTGCAGCCATAACACTGGAGTCCGGACACTAAACAAGAACCATATGAAATAAAATTGGATTTTTCTAGGGGGAACATACTTCAACTCCATCCTAGCTGCTCTCTAACGATGGCTTTGCAGCGCTCTCTGCCTTGCCAAGTTGCATTAAGCACTGAGCCAGAGCCCGAAGCCGCCTGCCACTTGTTTACCCAGTGGGCCCAAAAAATATAAAAGCATTTCCCGCTAGAGGTCAGTGCGAAATCAGAGATTAGCCGGAGATTTGAGCTGGGATCAAATAATGGGAACAAGAGAGTTCTGAAACAGGGTTGGTAAAGAGTAGGTGAAACCTCCCAGCCACAGACACCACCAAAGCAGGGCTCGGTCACTATCAGAAACAGCTTTTGCCTGTTTCACCAAATTCCTCCAGTTTCAGCTGCGCCTGTGTTGGAGTCATTCACAGCAGAGGGATGGTTTCATCAGCGTGGTTTGGTTTTCTCCCCGAACGCGGTCCTGCTTTTATTGCAGGGTCTACCAAGGAGGCAAAACAACTCAGAAACAGAAGGGAGATCCTTGTTCAGAGCAGCTGCGAGCCAACGTGCCTGTGGCCCCGGGACGGCGGTGTTGGCATGACCCCAGAGCTTTGCACGCTTGTACCGGCGGCAGCTCAGTCCTTCCCTGCAGGGTCAGCAACTGTGTCTGAGAATTGCTTGCCCTAGACCAGAATGGGAATTAAGCCATTTCTCAGGTTTCTTTAAAACAAAAAATCCTTCAAAGGATATTCATTTACATCATCCACAGAGCTTAAGGCAAACACAGTACCTGATCTCTGTGTTGATTAATCACAGCAGCAGAAATCAGGTTGCACTTACTGTTGCCGTTACCTTTCCCTGCCTCCGAATGCCGATCCAGAGCCTTTCCTGAGCCTGTCCTCGTCTGCTCCCACGCGGTTTTTGGGAGCTGGGTGAGCACCCTCGCACAGCCGGGCACAGCGAGGGGAGTCCCTGCCCCGGTGGCACCAGGGAAGGGGAGCCCATGGGGATCCCGGCTCCTGGCCCACCCTCCTTGCCCACATGCCCTCGTTTTGTATAAACGTGATGACATTAGCTCCATCCTAAAATCACCAACACATGGCAACACGCAGCTACATTCCTTGGGGCAGGAATGCCCCCCAGTTCATCCCGAGGATAATCCCACTTTAGCAACCAGGGTTTGGGGAGGATGCGCACGACCATAACTCCAAAGCACGGGCACACTCTACACCTCGGGGACAGTGGCACTTACCCTCTGGGAGGACGAAGACCACCGTCATCAGAGAGAGGATCCCATGGGCACCTCCAGGCATGTGTCCTGAGAGCATGGGGGTCGGCTCCCAGAGCCCGCCCGGGGCTCGGAGGATGAGCCCCGGTGTCCGGGGGAGCGGGCAGAGACCGACTCGCCTCCCAGCTCTTCCCTCTGGCCGTGCACGCTACTTGCTTTCCACCTGCAAAGCCCTCCACCAGAATAAAGGGAGATGTCGTCGGTGCAGCAGAGATCTGGCCGCTTCCCGCTTCTCCGGCCAGCCCCGTGGCACCCAGTCTCGTTATGTCGATGCTTAATTTCTCCCTTTTCCTCTTGAGAAATTCTCCGATTCTTTCAGTTCATGCACAGACCTGAGTGCGTATGTGCTGCTCTCAGTTATTTCTGTCCTATTTCCTCTGTCCACGATCACTTCCCATTAATACTACTGTGCAGCAGCTCTTGGAGAGAAATTCTACCTAATCAAGATTTAGTTTTAAATCCACTTCGAAATCCTCTAATTCAGTTGGATTAGGCAGAAGGGGTTTGGGGAGATGTGGTTTTTTACTTTTTTTTTTTTCTCCTTCTTTTTTTCCTTTCTGAGCTGCCTCATCTTCATGAACGGACCCACCGGCTTTCTGTGACATATTGTGCTATTTAAAAAGGGCAGGAATAATTTTATTAAAGAGAAGCAGTCAACTAATTTTAAATCCAAGACTCAAGATTCTCTAACAAAGTATAGCCCTGGGGATGGCCATGGGGTTAAAGGGAAAACCTGATGGAGGGAGAGGTGGGTTTCACTGTATCGTATGCATTTGTGCACAAGAAAATAGTTGCCTTAATAAAGCAGCAAGAGGCCAAACAGGGCCAGCCCCAGGTTTGCATCGGCTCTGGAGAGACGCCGTTTGGGGCTGTTGGGGCTTGGGAAGGGGGCCAGGGGTGCAGCAGAGGAAAGCACCAAGCTGTGATGGCTCTGATCCTGCGGGGTCAGGATCAGACCCGCAGCCGCATGGGGTGTCACAGACGTGCAGGATCAGGCCCCCAGACCCCCGCTGGCTCCTGCACCGGTGGCCGCACAAGCAAAGCCCCAGCTCTCAGCGGAGCTAATGGGACTTAGGGAGCTAATGCTTACTAATAAGAGAGCGCAACCAAATACATGGGATTAAAAAATTAAAATGACAAAATAACTGCTTATGTAGCCCATCCAGCAACCGCCTGCTAGCAGCACCTGAAATCCCCCACCCTGGGCACCCCAGCCCGCCGGGCAGACCGTGGGCACCTCCTCTGCCAGACACAGCTCCCAGCCAGGCAGGGGCTTGGACCTCATCTCCGTACAGCATCTTCGTTAGCAAGCATGCTTGTTAATATTTCACTGGGAGGCAGCACAAACTTGTCCAAGTATGGGCATCTACAGCTCAGGAGGGGCAATTAGCACCTGGGAGAAGTGCCTAAGTAATGCAGCTCATTTATTCAAATCACTTAAACCACCCACGGTGTCTCGCTTGCCTCAAAACAATGTGATTATAACAAATGTCTAACACAGCAAAGCCTGAAAGCCCCAGGGAAAAGGGATAAAACACAGGAAATGGGATTGATTTAAACTCATGTATAAATCAGAGCATTCAATAAGGAGGGGAAACTAACTTTTAATTCCTTAATAAACTCATTGCTGTCTGGAAGGGGCGGCCAGGAGCAGCCTGGGCTCTGCTGCAGCGATGCAGCAGCTCTGCGCGGCTGGTGGTTGCGGGGCCATGCACACCTCTGGGTGCAGCACCTGGCTCTGCGGCCTCATCCGGCAAAGCGGCTCCTCCACAAGCGGCACACGGCACCGGCTGGCCCTTCCCGCCGGGAACCGAGCGGAAAGCCCTGGGAGAGCCGGTGGGGCCAAGGGACAGCACGGTGCACTAAACCTGGCATCGGTGGGAGCAGCAGCAGGATGCTGGGGTGGGTAACCCCGGTGGGAACATCACCCTGGCCTCGAACCAGCTCCTGAGGCCGGTTTGAGGTGCTGCCGGTGCTGATTTAGCCAGATGTTTGTTTTGGTTTTATTCCCTTGGGATGCAGAAGGCAAAGACCTTTAGAAAAGGGAACTGGTTCCACATCTGGAACTGGTGTATGTTCTTTTAACTTGTCATTAGCTCTGATGCAATTCAGAGAGATTTATCAGCCCGGGGGCACCGGGAACACGTTAGGATACAGCCTTCCTCCCCTGACTTGGAAAAATTTGATTAGCAAATCCCCCGGTACACTCGTGTTCCCACTTAAACCTTCGAGATACCCAGAAAGACGGCTAAACCCTGCGCAGATTAGATGGGTTCGCCTGCAAATCCTGCTTTAGAGCTCATCCCTACGGGAGGCAGAGCTCAACACACGGCACCCACCCCCGCCCCGCCACCCACCGGCAGCGGCGGCCGTCGCAGCCCGGGGCTCCGCTCCGCACCCCAGCCCGGGCCCGCGGCCGCCCGAGGCGGGACTCGAACTCGGTGACTCGGACCCGCCTGCCGCCATTAGCGAGGCGGAAGCAGCGGTAGTAGCGCCCTCCCTCGGTAAACGCCCTAAGGAGCGGGCGCGCTCAACGGCGGGGGGGGGCTCGGCGCCAACGGCAGGGGGCAGTCGAAGAGGATTTTGCCGCTGAGCTGATTGGCTGACAGTGATGAATACATTAAGAAGGAGGTAAAAGACGCCGGTCTTTGCTATTTTCACGGGGTTTTCAGGGTTCTTAAGTACTCGTACGGCAACTAGAGTAAAAATCTTATATGGGAATTAGAAGGAAATTCAAACTGAGAATGCAGAAAACTGGAATTTTTGCTCACCCTATCCGTAATAAAAGGAGGTCAGTGGAGCTTTAAATAGCTTCGGGCGGAGCATAGAATGCTGTGTTGTATGAAAGGAGAGAAGGTTAGCACTCCCCTTGATAAGGATGGAAGAGGCCCCAGTGGCCTATACAACACGCATACGGTTAAGGCACTGCCACCTACTTCGTGGCATCTAACCATGTTTTTTTTTTCAGGGGGGAACCCTAAAAAGCCAGGTCCCTCCCATTCCTTTCTTCCCCCGGTTATCTCCTTTTCCCTCAGCCTAAAAGCACCCAGCAGAGCAGAGCCCCAGGCTGACAGCTCACTTTCCCTCAGTAGGTTGCAACATGCTCCAACCCCTACCAGCCCGCACCTAACACAAGCAAAGCTACCTCTCTCCTCTGGGGATTAGCTAATCCTGACCAACAAACCACCCCTGACCTGCCAGGCTGGATACATTTATAGCTAAATAGAGCTCATGCTGATAGGCCCCAGCACTATTCCCACGTGGGATACACGGGGCTTAAACACCTTCACAAAGGACAGCTAGAAGAGTAGATCATTTACAACAGGGCTCCTCAGTTTGGGGGAAGAGAAAAGCTCCGTCGGAAAGATTTCCTCCTCATAGCAGGAAAACCATCTCCCTTCGTCGTAGCTCTTTGAGTCAGACAACAGGGAAAGCCATAGCACAGCTGGGCAAGCAAATCCAGTCACACACAGTTACATGGGAAGTACTATACTACAAAACTACTGAATCTACATGAAAATGCTTTGTTGGAGTAATAAACCAGCTTCTCCACACTGTTAAAGCAGCACAGCCACATCTTGCAATTGGAAAGTTTCATTGGCCTGTGAGAAAGAGACTGAAAAAAAATAATGAAGTTAAGAAATTGATTATTTCTG
Source organism: Mycteria americana (assembly GCF_035582795.1). Taxonomy (NCBI): domain Eukaryota; kingdom Metazoa; phylum Chordata; class Aves; order Ciconiiformes; family Ciconiidae; genus Mycteria; species Mycteria americana. The sequence continues at coordinate 9,891,571 of NC_134381.1, read as the reverse complement.
CAGTGACGCTCACTAAGTCTAGAGACACAGCGTCCTTTCCTGAGGGCAATGAAAAACCTCAAAAGACAGTGATATTATTAATAGCCATTTTAGCACCAGCTCAACACAAACTCTATTTTTATATTTTAAAAAAGAAAAGCTATACCTCATGTCTTGCAGCTGTCTTCTTCTCTAAGGGTAAAGCAAGGCAGTCTCCAAGCAGCCACTAGAGGAGAGGTTAGTACTGTAATTGATTTTCAGTTATTATCGAGCACATGAGGTCGATACCAAAAAAATGGATTTTTGCTTCACCAGGAACAAAACATCCCCTTACAGCAGAACCCTTTGGGTGCAATAAAACTTGTGCCTCAATGCAATTCTTAACCACCACAAGCTAAATCCTGGATCATCACTCAGCCTGCCCTGCCCCTTCCACACGGAGAGGGCAGCAGGATTCCTTTCCCCTTAGCTAACGGTCTCTGTGAGGGTTTGTACTAATGTTGCCTCTGCTGAGGACACCTTCAGTTCAATCTTCTCGCTTTCTTTAAACAAATTTTGACTTGAGTTACGCTCCTCTTTTCTTTCTCCACAACAGATGTAAAGCACCACGATGCCGCTCCTCCTTCTTTCTTCTTCCTCCCCTCCTCACTCAATGGAGCTGCTACAGAAATACTTCCTTCTAAAGGTGTTTTTAAGAGAGGCTTCTTTGGACGCAGACACTTCACAGTAGTACACTCTTACCACAAGCATACACATAAAATCCCACCTTTTTATTATGGCATATGGTATTTTTTGTTGGATGTGTAAATACCACATGGGTATGACAAAAAGGGAAAGAAATACCAACGCTGAAACAGATACAGAGTCATGCCATTATCAATACAGTTTCATACGATGGATTTTCAAGATACAAAAGTCTGGGGTTTTTTTCTTTTTACATTGAAATAACTTTACAGTGTTCTGTGAGCTTGCTTTATAACCAGAAGAGAAAAAAATTAAAATATGCTGAGAACAACTACAAGCAGGATTCATTTTAATGGTTAACAGAAGAACTGTAACTTTGCTCTAGAACAGCATCTATTAAACACACGTAACAAGAGGTAAGCAACTATACAGAAGGTAAGAGGAGATTTCACCACAGGAGTCAAGTCAAGGGCAGGAAGAGGGAAATCTGGAACTGCATGGTTTTATTTGGTCACAAAGTTTGAGCTGAGTGTTTAAAATGATGCACCCTTAAAGGTGCAGTACTCCTATTTAAAACAATACAGAAACTTCCCAAGAGACTAGAACCTATGTTCTGGAAAAAAAAAAAATTAGACATTTTAAAAAAATTCCGCACATCTCTAGGCTCGTGACTTAACTTACTGTTACAAAGTAGACTGGCAGCTCTTCCTTAAGCAGCAACAGTGCCCAGAAGTAATGCCACCATAAAGTACAGTATCTTTGGGGTGTCCAATACAAGGCTGACACTTCTAACACGATGTCAGAATGATCCATTTATCTGCCAAAAGATTAGGCAAGAAAAGGAGACACTGCATCTTTTTTTTTTTTTCCACCACGTTGCCCGGTTCTAGCAAACAGCTAAGACGTTTTCTTTGGGCCAAGACTAACAGAAACCACTTTATCAAATATTCTTCAGGTTTCCTGCCAAACTGGATTTATTATTCTCATGTGGTTTTTTCAATTTTTTTTTAAAAACATTTTTTCCTGACAGTCTCTAAAGTGATACTGGAACATTTAACAGTCACTCTTCCACAGTTTAATTGTTTTGTCATTTTCTAGTGCCGCTGATGCAATGATGTTTTCTGTTGGGTGACAAGCTGTTGAGATTACAACATCTAAGCAAAAAGAAAAGAGATACAAATATCATTATTTACAGCAATGAAATCTGGTTCGTAGTGAAATGAAATGCATATTGCTACTGCATTTTAAAACGGCATAGCCAAGTTACTATTTACTTGTAGCAGAATTACAAACGCATTATTCATAAATATTTTCCAACTATTGCTTCTCTGTGAGGGGAAATACTAGCAAAAAAGAATGGAGAGTAGTAGTTGGAAAGCATTTGACAAGTTTCAAAATGCGAGAACTCTCTAGATTCTATTCTTGCTTACTTCACAGGCAAAACTCTTGGCATATTATGTCAGACACAGCTAATAAAAAACCCAGCTCAGTTTTTTCTTTCCATCTAAGGTATTTCCAACTTCCTATTCAACGCTTAGATAGCACTTCATCTTCAGAGCCTTGCCTAGACTGAAAATGAAAACCTGCTGCCACTGACCCCACTTACAGTCCAAATCAATGGTTCTGCAAAGGAATAAGCATGCTTAGATTTCACAGCATAGTTCCTTCTAGTCGGTACAGGGAAAGTGCTGTTCTCTTACAGGATTCAGACTGAAGTATCACATCAGGTGACATCTCAATACATGCTCAACTCTGCCTTCAAGACCAGGCATACGTACAGACATTTACAAACAGCAGGACCACATCAGTCCTTATCCCTTCAAGAGCTGCAGCTTTGGAAGGTGTTAATAGGCAATACAAAGTCAGTAATATTATGAGTCGCTTAAATATCCTGACCAGTTCTGAAGTCAAGGAAACCTCTTTTGTAAGCTGATGTCAAAGTTCTCACGGTGAAAGAATAAACACTTGCAATTCCCATAAAAAACCCTTCATAAAAAGGAGCAACTCCTAGGGTTCAATTTAGCTTCAGCCAGTCAAGAATTTATGGGTCTGACAGTCAAAACTAAACATCAGAGAGAAAATGCTCATGTTAAGCCCCCATTACAAGCTGATATGAGGGATATTCCATCAATAAAAACAAAATCCTCTTCCACACCTGTGTGTCCTTGTAATTTCTGTACAATCTCTTTTGTCTGAAGGTTCCAAATATAAACCAGGTTGTCTTCTGAACCAGACACGATCCACTGGAGGGGCAGAGAAAAAACACACAGTTATTTTAATCTTTCTCTTCATCTGTATCTAACTGCTATTATTCAGTAAACATTTCATTGTCATCATATGAAAAGGAACTTCCAACATTATGACTGCTTGATGCGGTTCATTCTCTCTCAGCCCCTCTTCAGTGCATATAGGCAGCAGAAAGCTTTGTTCCATCCTGCGTACGCCGGAGGAGGAAAACTAATGGAGCAAAAAGTGCTAAGGTGGTTCTGTGTTAGGACTTAATCTCTGCTGATTTGTTGTGCCTTCTCAACCAGAACACACCAACCTATCATCTGATGGCTGACTACTGTGTGGCTATGGCGAACAGATACACAAGCAGCCGCTCTCCTGCTGCAGGAAAGTCCTTTTCTACTGCTGCAGTGGCAGGAGCCTGCAATGGGACAGCGGGCCCACCTAGAAGCACAGACACCAGAGGTGCTCAGAGGGACTTTCCTAGGACACGCTCTTCTCCCACTGCACCATGGCACCTGTGAACCAGCACTCACCAAAGGAGGTTTCCATCCCCAAACTACTGTTTCTTCCACAGAGAAAAGCAGTAAAAACTGCACATCGGTAAAAAGCATCTCAAATAAACACTAACCTTTCCACCAGTAACAGAGAAATTTGCAAATATGCAGTACTTCTCATTTTTGTGTCCTGTGTACGTCTTCAGGCACTGAAAGTGAAGAGCCACAAGACATTAATACAGCTGGGAAGTAGTTTTCTCAGTCAAGAACAAACTCTCTTGGCAGAAAAGACTAAATATATCTGCCTGTGCTTCCCACCCTGCCAACTTATCTAGAGGATGCAGAGGGCATCTAAATAATGGGGGGGGGGGGGGGGGGGGGGGGGGGGGGCGGGAAAAGGGCCCTAAATTTGTCACATTACCACAGAGAAAGAGAGCAACAGCAATTCATTGTTCATAAAGAGAAAAATGCAGAAATATAGCTTTACTTAATGTCTCAGGGCTATGCAGGAGCCCGATCACTTTTTTTTTTTAAAGGCATCTTTAGTCCTCTCCAATAAAGGGGTACTAACACTTTTTTCTATAGTATTCATAAAATGTTAAGCAAGCTTAAAAACCACAGATGAAATCCAGATTTTCCTACAAGCTTAGTTAAATCTACATAGTGAGACAGGATTGTTTTTACCTTTCCTTTGCTGTAGTCCCAAAGTTTAAGAGTGCTAGAAAACAATAGAAAAACAAAGATTTGTAGTTCTTGGGTTTTTTAATCTGACAATTTCCTAGCAGTAGAAAAAGTTTCTCTATACCAGAGTTCTTAAAGTCTACATGGATCACTTATTCTGGCTTCGGAATGCAGCATTAGTTAACCCCAAAGTATCTATTTTACTGCCATGCCATTCATATTCTCCTCCATAAAAAAGGGTGTATTTAAATATTTCCCCACACCTGCAAGTTTCTTTATAAATAATGACCAGACAATTAGGGAAACAATGGGCAGGACAACAGACAAATTACAGTGAGAGAAGATAAGGTGGTTTGGCAGACATCCCCCAACTCCCAATGCATTCAAAAGATTCATACAGATTTTATTAGACATCTTCTTTCTCAGGGTGAGAAACCCACTAGAAGCAGAGCTGGCCCTACAATCTATCCCCTTTCCCCCAGCTGTTTTAAAATCAAATCCTGCTGAAGGTAGATACAGACCAAAATACACACACACTGCCCTAATTTTGCAACTTGCAGTCCTGCACCAGGGCACTTCAGGGGAGTAAACAATAGATCGAGACATCCTCAGACCGTTCAAGTCTAAGCCAGTGCAGAGCAAGTGAATAAGCACGCTACTGAATACAATTTGGACATGAAGCAAGTCACTTGTTTCAGGCAAGCACTAGGCTCTTCCACAGACTACGCAAGCCCCGTGCACATCCAGATACAGACCATCTGTACTGATACCCAGGCTACTGCCAGAGCTTGCAAGATAGTCCCCTTTCTCTTCCCCAGGAAGCCTAACCTGGGTTTTATTACCATCTGTAAATGGAGATGATAGACCAGCTAATCCCTTCTTAGTAGCTGCATCGAAATTCTCTAGGTGAATCATTCCCCATACAATCAGCCCACCTGCACTGCTTCTATGCCTTACACACAAAGTTATTTATATATTGCAGCCTTTTATAGGCTAGATTTTCTGTCTCTCGATGTTACAAAAGAATCATACGATTAATGCAAGGAAATGCTGAGGTTTTGAAAGGTACAAAAAGGAACGAATGGGTGTTGCAGTCACTAAGCAGTGCCAAGACTTTAAAAAGAGCCAAGTCCTACCTGTGCCATTAGCAAAGCACAACACCTTGCAGGCTTTTCAAGTTTGATAGTATATATGAACTTGTTTAGTATCATTACTATGCTAGCTAAGCAGCAGCAAAATCAAGTTTTATCTGATATTCATACACTTCAAAGTCTGTGGGGTTGTTTGTTTTTTTGTTTTGGTTTTGGTTGGTTTTTTTTTAATACTTACTTGTCCAAAGTTGCAGCTAGTATGTATTTGCCATTTGGGGAGAATTTCACAAAAGACACAGGAGGGTTATCATCATCTACAGTGAAAATAAAAGCGGTATTAGAAAGTGCACAGTTGTATTGTCTCATTGACAGAGAATTTCTTTTGACAATAATTTGTTAATTGTTTCACTAAAACAAGCTTTCGGTTTGTTGTCCCTTGGTACTTCAAGAAAGAGAGAGGCATAAGAAAGGTGATTTTTTCCATAATTTAAAAAAAGGATATTAAGCATTTTTCTCACATACATTTTAAATAACCCTTTGTAACTGAACTTTCCTTCCTTGCATCAATACTCATAAGAGCAAGACTGTAACTCTACCTTTAAAAAATCATTATATTAGAATACATGCCACTGATTTGCAGTGCCATATTAACTTGCCTATGTAATGCTTTATAAGAATATGAAGGACTGAGGAACACAAGCCTAACAGGTGGTTTCCCTTCATTAGCTCTGTTCCCAGGATGCCTCATGCATCTTGCAATAAAAACAGGCAGCTTGTGTACTCACAGACTACCTGTTTTCATCACATCTAACAGCACAAACCACTTCGTCATTACAGATTTGAACTGCTGCACAGCAAGCACTACAGAGCTGAACAGTAGAGAACTTTGGAAAACTCTCATTTGTCCATCTATACTACACAACACTCAAAGCTTATGCAAGTTTCCATTCATGTGAGAGGATAGTTCCTCTTATGGAATAGATAGGAGGACAATAGTGTACTAACACAATGGTAGGGGGACAGTAAAATAGAGCTTAAGAAAGACACTGTTCACAGCAATGATGCAGAATATCTATGTCACAACTTAACAGTGAAGAATGGAGCACAAACAAGAAGTATTCCTACTTACCAATCAGTGTTTTCAAGCACTGGCCTGATGCTGTATCCCAGATTCGACTATTAAAAACAAACAAGAATCATTACTATTGGTTTTGAAGCCTTTGTTCTGATTTTAACATTACAAATACAAGCTTTTTTCAAAAAGTCCTTTTTTTTAAATGCAAAAGGTTTGAACTGTGCTGCAGACAAGAAATAACCACTTACCAGAGCCCATCATAGCTACTTGACACTATCAGGGATCCATCACGATTAAAATGCACCTGTAATATTACAGAAGGGGAAAAATAATTTTATCAATATTCACAAAGATCAAATTTTTAAGCCCCACTGAAAGTACTTATCTTCCATTACTGACACTGCAATTCATGTGGATAGAAGCAGGAAGTCAAACATACAAACAACAGGCACAAGTTTAGATGGGTAACATGATCAAAACCAAGATTCTTTCCTCCCCCAGTTTGTCTGGCATAATTATAAAGAGGAATGGATGTTAACTACAGCTGTTTATTTAAGCATCAGGAGCTGGAATACATGTTTCTTCAGAAGCTAAGAAGAACACTTGAACACAGAGATACTCTGTTCAGACAGCATTAGCTGCTCAAATAATAGTAGTATCGAACCCGGGGATATTACCTTATAATTTTAAGGGCATGGAATTTAACCTCACATGTAGCCACATATATGTTTTAAGGTCAATTTATTCCCTTGAACTACACCTCAAAATACTGCTATTTTAAAGAATAATTACTACTAACATTCATTTCTAAGTGTGAAATATCTTCTACACAAGGCAGAATAATTGTGTTACGACAGCCACAGTTTAGCACATCTGAGGCTCAAATTTTTTTTCAGTTTCCTTAAATTCAAAAATATTAAGAGTTGAACACCTTCTGGTTTTCCTTCATTTGAATGGATACTGCTGTATTCCAAGCTCCTTTTACCTATTAAATGAATGATATTTGAAACGGAGCATATTATGAACTACCCTGCTCTGGACTTCAGTTACAGCGTGGAACAACACGAAAGCAACAGACATACAGGCTGTTCTCCAATCCTCAAGTGACCGCAAATCTGTGCCCCAGCATCAGACTGCTAGACTCAGGCATGACTGGCACACCACTATTCACTGCTCCCCACATTAACACCCAAGACCGAAATCTGTATCGATCTTACAGAAAACACTGCTCATTTCATTCTCTTTGAGCAATGACCACTGGCAAATCCACCACAGCCCATCCACTACACTGTGTAAAAAAGCCTGATAATAGAAGTTAGAGCACAAACCCACTCCTCTACAAACAGAGGCAGGAGAGGAACTCTGCTAAACAAAGTAAGCATGTTAGCGCATTCATTTATTGGAAGGGACTTACAGCTGAAACTGGGTCAGAATGAGCAGGCAACGTCTTGAGGCACTTCCCTGTTTTCACATCCCATATCCTCACGCTTTCGTCAAACTGAAGATTGAAGAAATGCACAAGGTGGTTTAATGATGCACCTATTTGAGGCATGCAAGGCGTTATAGCTTGACTAGATGCACATGCCTTCCTCCAGCTGCACTGCAGCTGCATCAAAAAGCCTAGGACACAAGCACCACACAGGGCAAAAATAACACACTGGGAACATAGCTCCCTAAACTCTTCCTCTCCACGCAGGAAATCTGCATGTTGAGGATGGCTTGACTGCGTCCCCAGGCAAATACAGCAGTGGCACTGCACAGTTCTTCTGACTACAAGCTGTGTTTGTGGAAGAAGACAGAGAACTGAAATGGTAAGGGGTTGTAACCGGTACCCCCTGCTCCCGACCCTTGGTAACGGCTAGCATAACTAACGCCATTTTATAAGATGAACAGCCATTCTCTGTGACTGAGCGGATCACGTATTCATTCCCTTTCCCTCATTATAAGGCCCCGACGGGCCTGTGAACTAAGTAGACAGACCAAACAGATTTCTTCTTCCTCTCCCTACCGGCCTCAAGATTCCTGGGCACCAGGCCGATGACTCCCTTCCCCGCCAGCCTTGAAGGTACCAGGCACCCAGCCAGCCCGGTGGTGGTGACCACCCCGTCCCAGAACATGGCAGCGTAATAGCACACAGAGCACTGTCTACAAAATCAAGCAGGTTCAAGTCCTAAGTGAGGAACCTGGACCAGAACTGCTGCTGGACAGTGAGACTGTGACCCCCCGGTAGCCAGGGACACCCCCACCATCATCTGCTTCCTCCGAGGATTGAGTGAGTGACTCTTATTCTTTTATTTTATATGATTTTTGAGTCTAGATTATGACTGTAATATTCACACAGCAAACCACATATTAAGATCTGACCTGATATGCAGAGAGTCCAGGTGATTAGAATACTTTAAATTAGGATCCAGGTGATTAGAAATTATAAGTCAAGTTGCATTATAAATTCTGTATTATGCTACCTATAAATTGTACTATATTGATTCCGCTTGTAGAAATCCTGTGCCATTCTAGTCATAAATTCTGTGCTATACTAAGCATAATATCCTGTTAAGAAAATAAAGCTTTAATTGTAACTACTATTTAGTGCCGTTGTCATTCTGCCAAGGATCCCTAAAAGAACCTGTCTGTCCCCTTAGTGTCGGGTGACAGGGGTGTGAAGCACTTGCTTGCACAAAGGGGAAAAAAAAAAAAAAAAAAATCACTTACTGATCCAGACACGATGAGGTTTGACTGAGGGTTGAAGTTGCAGCAGAAAACGTAGTTACTGTGCCCTTTCAATGTCTTTAAGCACTTACCCTGAAATAAGATTTAGCAGAGTTAAATATACAGCATCCTTCACAGCTATAAATGCATTCAGATAAGCTGCATTAAGGTTAATCACTGTGCAGCACACAAAGAAACCACCTTTAACCCCAGATTTAGATGGGCAGAGGACCAGCTACAGTGAAACGACAGGAAAGAAAAAAGGAGACATGTTTAATGATTGCAGCCAAGTTGCAAACCCTTTGGGCAACACAGGACAATCAAGCAGTTTAACATACCTAATCAAAATTCAACCAAATTATCCAGTTCTCATTGTAATCGCAGAAAAGGAAGGGGGGAAGAAGCAAAGACAGGTGAAGCCATGATAAGAAGTTACAAAAAGGTTTCATCTGAGAGGCTGCTTTCAGAAACGAAGCCCGCAGTTGCACTGCCACCATAAGGCTTAAGTGCTCTCAGAAGATAACCAGACTCCTCATGGTACCCATAAGCATCCCCCTCTTTCCAAAACCAGGCAGCGTAACTCACTCATCCTCACAGCCCATTCAACCAGCAGCTCATTATAAGCAGGAAAGAGTGAGTATTACCCAAAGAGACTCCAGTGCTTAAAACCCTACCTTTTCTCATCATAGCACATTAAGGCTGTCTCTCAGAAGAGCATGAGTTAAGATGCCAATGCTGGGGAGAAGGAAGGTAAATAATAGTTTCTGCCCTTACCGAGCTTACGTCCCATATTTTGAGAGTTTTATCATCGGAGGCAGAGACGAGAAGGTTGGAATCTGATGACCAAGCAACATCAGAGATACCCTACAACAAAGGAAAACAATCCTCTTCTCAGTTCTGTTTGTTCACTGACACAGGAAAATGGAAAACACAGACTGCATATTATATTCACAGTTGAAGCCTGAACAAAAATTCAGCATTGAGAGCTGGGAATCCATTGATTTGACTGGGTTAACAGCTCCTTTGACACTTGTTCATTTTAAGCTGTGACACTTGTTCATTTTAAGCTGAGCCATATATTCCAAAAACATCAATGGCTTGTTCACGTAGCTCTTACCGTGGCCACCAACACCCCTTCTTGGAATTCACAAACAGTATGCTATAGAAACTAATCTGAGTAAGTGGCTTCTCTTCATGACAAATGGCTTGCTCTTTACAGTCTGAGTCCCTAAAGGACTGGAGAAGAAAAAGATTCTACTGTTTTTTCTTTTGGTGAATTTTTTCTTATGAAAACTTCACCATGTAAGAAACTTTAGAAAACAAAACAGAAGGGTTTGGGAGTTTGTGTTTTCTTTAGAACTTTGAAGAATGAGTAAGTGTTGTGTTTATGTAGGCAAACCCACAAGAAAAATTCAATATCCTTAAAAGGCAAGCCATTCTGCTCCATATACAAAAGAAAGACGGAACAGGACACAGTGTTAGAGTTTACAGGGATTTTCACCCAAGAAGGCACTGCCCAATGTCTGAGGTTGGTGTTCCTGAAATGGAGGGACTCAAGAAAATGGCTAGGCAGTGTGCATGTAGGTACTCCATTATCAGCCTGCACTTCACCCATATTTCCAGCCTGACCTGGTATTACTTCAGCAATTCCAGTCCCAGGCTGTTGCGCAGGACTGTATAAACAAAGAAGTACAAAACGAGACTGAAGAACAAGCCTTCTACACAAGTCCGACCAACCAAGAATGGAAATTCCTGGATGAGGAAAAGAAAGCAAAATTCTTTACAAGTAAATTCACATTCAAGTGCACAGTAATCTCCTCATACTTACCAGTTTATGACCAGATATTGTTTTTTCAAACTTGCCATCATATGCTCCCCAAATTTTAATGAGTTTGTCAGCAGCTGGAAAAGAATGTGCCAGTTAAGAGATTAACAGCACTAACAGATACAGCTGTCCCTTCCAGGTGGAAAGAAATATGTTAACTACGTCTCTGCAAACACTGGGTAGTTCTCCCTCCCCAAGCAGACCTAAGTGTATAAGGTAATATGTAATTGGTAAAGAACAGTTTCACACACGCCAAGCTGCAGCAGCTGAGATTACATAAACTGCCTGGAATGCAGAGAGTCTCCAGCCGCTTTAGTTTCTCTGATGATAACTTGGGTTTCTACTTTTGTTTTAGACTGCGAGTGGTAGAAGTAGTACTGTTCCATAGGAATGCTGAAACGCTTTTGCCCAAAAAGAACAAAAATTACACCACAAGCTGGACTGAATTAATACCTGCAAAAACCCAAACATATTATTCATGTTAACTTGCAAAACACACCAGAGAAAAAGGTTCATATTTGCCAGAGGTAGAGGTTGGAAAACCTGGGCAGGGGAGAAGGGGGGGACTTTCATGAGGACGCTTGAACATAAAAATTATTTATATATGGTATGCTGCACTGGTCTTATTAAGGCTATTTGCAGTTAAGCCAAAGACCTAAGTCATTCCCATGTCCGGAAGATGTTCGAGTGGCCCTCACCATCATACTCCACAATGTTCTTTTCAATTGCCCTCTCCTTGTATACGGATCCTCTCTGGATCACTGAGGGTCATATAAACACATTTTCAAAGGAAAGCTGTCAAGCAATGTTGACTACCAAAACAATTTTAGGAAATACCAAAGCTGACAGGAAGAGGACTTGATCTACCACTTAAGAGAGCAAGTAGTGAAACATTATTTCTAATAACCTTCTGCACATTTCACCGGGCTCTGACTTACTAAACACCACAGGCACACAGGACAGAAGCACGTGGCCAGTCTGCCATACCACATTCTACAGTCCAGTCTAGTATCTCAAAGCTACCTTCCTTATTTCCCAGAGCTAAGCTTTTGCCTGCAGATACTGTACACAAAGTTTAATTTAAAAGCTTAAGCTATGTCTTTAGCGATAGAGAAAAGCACAAGGGTTTCCTTTGCACAGGGAAAGAATCCTGTGTTTGCTTTTGCCTATTTGCTCAGTAACGAAAGCTGAACAGGTGAGGACCCTCCAACCGGGCAACGCACAGAGGATGCAGTCTTCAATGTAACAGGACTTAAAAAGCTTAAAGCAGATTATCTCGAAGACTGACAGCTTTGATATTGCTCCTTTTAAGAAAAACCATGACACTATATCCCTCCTCCATCTGATGAAGGTAACGCTAAAGACAGGCAGTTCTCCAAGGCCCACAACTGCATGTTTTAGATGAGATAAAAAGAAAGCAATACTTACAGGAGCTGGCTAGCCACTCTCCATTAGGACTAAACTTTACTGATGAGACTGCCTTTGTATGTCCCGCTAACGTGAACTTTAGAGCATAGTTTGGTTTTACTGGTGCAGGCTGTAAGAAAAATACATTCAAATGAGTTGAATAAATTCCAAATTTAGTATCTCGGTGACAAGCTCTGTATCAGACTGGATCAGTACACAGTAATGGGCTGCACAAATGTTCACTATAATAGAGATTCCAGCGTTTACATCACCCACCCACCCCCCCCCAAATTCAAAAAACAACAAAGCAAAACAAACACCCTTGCTGTCTGGGGCCAGCAGTGCCTTACTGTTGCATGCACAACACCAACTCATCCTTGGTATGAATTTCATCCAAGCCAGTAACAACCAGGTGAGAGTAATCCAACAGTCCAACCATAAAGCGCTTGGTAGATCAAGATAATACTCTTGGTACTGATCTGTGTAGTGCTTTTAAGCATTTGCAGTTTTCATCCTTATCACGAATTAAATCACAGGCCAATTCCTCCGTACCCCTAAAATACCATTTTTTTCCCTTTTCACCCATTGCAAAGGCTTCATGGTTAGACAGTAACATCTCCTTTGAGCATCTGCAGGCTTCAAAGAATCCGAATAATGGCTGCCTCTCTCTCCACTTTGCAACTACGATCATAGATTCACCAATTCTCCAGTCATCTCTAGGCTCTCCAGGGATACAGCCAACCTGCCTTTCTAATGCTCAAAATGACAAGAAGTATTTTGTTAGCAAGGACTTCCGCTACCAAAAAAACCCTAGCATGACAAAAGAGGTTGTACTCCATTCGCTTTTCCCATAAAATCCTCAGCACGTTTTCAGTTTGAGACAACAGCAGAAGCAGGAATCTGGAGAAGTTCTTAATCTACATTAGAATTCAATTCTCTAATTCTGGTTTGCCTGTTGAATATGCAGGTAGTTGCCATGTGTATTCACACGGATATTGTTCGGAGCCCCAAACACACCTTGCTCTGATTGGTTGAGGAGGAAGGAGTAGATTGTGTTTTGGTGGATTCTGCATCTGGCTTCTTTTCTTCTGTTGCCATGGTTCTGAAGCTGGCAAATGAGACTTATGGTGCTTGAAGGGGAGAATGAATGTGCTGCTTCAAAAGGCAGCCCTTGCCACAGAGAGGAGAGCCGCGCTGAAACGAAAACCTGGAAGAAAAACAAAATATTCTCATTAGCTGTCAAAAGGATTCTCAGCGGCTAGAAGAATGAGATTAGCCTAACTGCAGGTCACCAGAAATCAGTAGGAAAAAAACATATTCTATATCTGTTTAGCAACACAGCAGTATTTTAGGCCTTAAGACCTACTAATGTGCAAGACCAAGAACCCAAGCCATGGCCTTTTATCACTTCTTGGAAAGCTTTTTTCCATTCTGCTCCATTATAAATAGAAATAAAACAGAAGAGCTTTTAGGTGTGGCAGGGTTTTCATATCATATTCCCCAAAATACTTCTAACAAGTACTTAGTACATAGTAAATACAACGGTTTGTACAGAAGGTGGAAGGAACGGTCCAAGGCCTTTTTTTTTTCCACATTTATTAAGGTACAGAATACAAGATCATAATGAATACAAAAAATAACAGGCATTTCCACAGCTTAAGACCTTACTAGATCCCTTTCATCTCGGAATGCAAGTATTTCAGTCTCATATTTCCCTCCTAAACGGCTTGAGCATCAAATCACGCCCTTCTCCGCCTGAGACTTTCACCCGACTGAAAGCCAGCCTTGTATTGCCTCACCAGACTTGCTTTCTGTAACAAAACCCGATAAAGTGCTGTGCCAGTATTCGGTAATCAGGGCTGATGCTGCAGCGGGAACAGTCTCCACTGCAGCTCAGCTACATTTCAGCTTAGTAACAAAATAACCTCCAGCTCACAGTAAGGATTTGTCCTCCAAGCATGCTCACAATATCCCACCATTCTTTTTGCGGGTGGCAGCAGATTTGAGAGCAATAGCGATCGCTCTTCCAGCGACTACTGGCATTTTAAGCATCTCCTTTGCAGAAGGGGAAGGGAGGGCGCAGCGCAGCGTGCTACCAGTTGCCTGTCTGCTTTAATAAGCCCTCTCCACAGCGTGGATAAATCCCTGGTCGCCACAATAAGAAATTAAAGTTTTCTAATGCAGATCAGATTCTTTTCATCTGGAACTAATCTGGGAACTTCGGCGAGCACGCATCCTGGTGCCAGCGCTCAGCTCCGCCTGCACCGCAGCATCCTCCCGCACAAACCCGAGCGCCAGCACCTCGCCAGCACCCGGCTCCCACGCCCCGAGGGGGGATGCGGGTTCCCTGCAAACGCCCAGCACCGGCACAGCCCCCGCCGCCGGGCACGCGGTACCGACACACCCACCGGCCACCCGCGCCACGGCCGCCGGCTACAAACGCCCCTTCCCCGCCCGCCCTCGCCACGCCACGCCACGCCACGCCGGGGGGGGGGGGGGGGGGGGAAGTTCCCCGTGGGGAGCCCAAACTTTCGGGGGCCGGGCGGGCAGCTCCCCGGCCCGCCCGCTGCAGCCCCGCACGGCTGCAGAGCCGCCCGCATGCACGCGCGCCTGCACCGCCCGCGGCGCGCGCCGGCCCGGGGGTCCCCGCGCGGGAGGCGAAGGCGGGAGGGCGGCGGCGCGAGGCAGGGCCGGGCCCGGCGCGCGTCCCCCGCGAGGAGGGCGGGGGGGGGGGGGGAGTGGGCTCCGCGCGCTGCCTGAGGGAAGGCGGCGCCGCGCGCGGGGAACGGCGGTGCGGGAGCCCGGCGGTGAGGAGACGGAGGGGAGGGGAGCCGGCCCGCCCCCGCGCCTCTCGGTGACTTACCGGGGGAAGGGGGAGGGAAGGGGGGCCGGCGGCAGCGCCGCCGCCTCCTCCGCGGCGAGGAGGAGCGCGGCCGCGGGAGGGGAGGGGGGGACGCGGCGGCGGCAGCTCCGGGGCCGCCAGGCGGGGGAATGTGGGACGGCGCATGCGCGGTCGGGGCCAAAGGCTGCACAATGCCGCTCTCTCCCGGGAGCGCTACGGCAAGGCCCGAGAGCCAAAAAGAAGCGCTCGCGCGCGCGGGCGGTGCCTTAAAGGGGCAGGCACCGCCCTCGCTCCGGCCGTTCTCCCGCCCTCCCCTCCTTCACTTTCCCGGGCTGAGTGGCAGCGGTCGGGAGGAGGCTCTGAGCTCCCTGTTGTGCCCTCCCTCCGCCACGGGTAAGGCCCCTGCGCTGCTGCCCTTGCTGTGGGTGGCTCTGTGGGGAGCAGGCATCGAGGGCAGCAGCAGGCCGCGCCCTGCCCGGCATGTTGTGCGGAGGGGGTCTCGTCAGGGCCCCATCCAGCCTTGCGTGGCTTTCCCGCATAGCACGGATCACGCTGGGCACTGGCGGTCAGGTACGCAGCCGCTTACCACATGTGTTGCCGTTGTTCAAAAACCGTTGAACCTGGCTGCAGCGGGGTTAGAGGTCGTTGGGTCGTCATACGCAGGCCAGCCCCTTCGGTAGCATACACCAGTACCACGGATAAAAACCGTTATGAAAAGACCAAGCTAATTCACGGGGCAGTAATGTCTATAATGCATGAGGCTGATGTATGAGCCATTTAACACCGTAATATTTGCCTGGGTGAGAGTGTATCAGAGGCGGTTCTCAGTGTAGCGGCATACAAGGGCCCTGACTCAGAAAAGCGTTTAACTTTGATTCATTATGGCCAAACAGCCAACTTAAAGTTAAGCATGGTTTAAGCACTTTTCTGGAGAGCAGTGTTTTTTTCTGAACCGCAACCCAGCGCCGCACAGAACACATTACAATCTGCTTTCAGTTAAGAGGGAAGAAAAGGAGACACGTGTCATTTACTGGCCCTTTAACACAGGAAGATCTTTGGGCTCCAAAAATTCTAGTGGCAGCTGAGAAAGAAAAAAAAAAAAGAAAAAAAAGTCTGTGGTACAGTGAAGCCAAGGCCCTCCTCCTCCAGCCTGGAAACCCACAGCAGCAGTCTGGAGAATTAACCCTGCCATCTAAACTCAGGGAGGTAAAACACACAGTTATAAGAAATGCATAGTCCCCAGAACAGTATTAGGAAACAAATCCAGTTAAGTTCCTGTTGCCAATTCTTCCAGATGGTTTCGGCTTAAAGTTTTCATTCTTTTAGAAAATAAATATGAAATAAAATGAGAGAGCACAAAACAAATCAGCAGTATAATGCTATGTATTTATTTAACTTTCTGTGATGGGGATAGGGTGTTTTTGTTTCTTTCATGTTGGAGATAAAAGTTTGTATTTTGCTGCTCTTCTCAGTGTCTGCTTTTTGCGTGATATTTTTATATATACATATAAAATACATATAGATGTATGTACAAAAATCCCTATCTATACGGAATAATACCTCTCTGGAACTTGAAAACTGTAGCCTCAACTACAAATTAATCATAATCCTAAAGAACCCCTTAGCGTCTAAGTGTCCTAGATTTTTTAAACAAGTTTAAAGTATGATAAACTCCATTTGGCAAAGTACTCAGTCACATGCTAGACTGGGTTTTTGACAGCATGGCGCTTGCAGAAAAAGGCAGCTCAGCGAGCAAGGGCTTTCCTTTGAGACTGCATAATGTGAGTACCTGGGGATATGCACGGATGGCCTGTTGTCTTTGGATGAAATTTAACTTGTTGGTTATGAGTCATCTGTGAGGGTCTTTCTTGCTCCCCCAGCCATGCTGCCACAGCTGGGATCAGCAGGATGTGGTATCTGTCCAAATTCCCTCTCTGGAAAAGAGTGAGGCTTGGCAGGCTTCTCCCTCACAAAATCTTTCATTCCATTTGGTTCAAAATAGCCTGAACTTGGTGACTTGCCAAGTACACTGGAAAAGACACCTGTCTGAGGTTTTCTGGGGGGAGAGCAGCTTCCCGTAATGATAAAAGGGAAAGAAAAGACCATGAGTGGCTCAGATTATATGGAAGTGACTGCTTTCAGTGCTGCTGGGATCCCTTTTGGATGGCTCTAAAGGTGTCAGGAACAGAGCTGAGGCCATGGGTCCTGCTATGACTAATGTATACAATTTTGTCACAGGTTCCACCGAGACGAGAACTAATCCAGTCCTGCAGATTTGATCCAAAGAACGTTAATGTTTGTGGAAAAGCTCCCACTAACTTCAGTACATGCTGGATCTGCTCTTTAGACCTGACTGCTGCAAACAAGCTCGTGCTTACGTTTGCAATGGTGAGTAATAAGGCACTAAGCTTACAAGCTGTGTAAGTCCATGTTTATGTTTTGGCACAATTAGCAATCTCAGTTAGGACTTTTATTTGCTTGAGCCTCTCAGCAAACAGAGGAAGCGCAGAACAGACTTACTGTGTGTTACACACTGCTCAAGAAACAGAGGGAGGAAGAACTCATAAGAGACCTGCTGCATCTTTTAGGCTTTTAAAGAGCAGCTGATCTCTGACATATAGCTGTTTCTGTGTGGTTGCTAATATGCTGCTCTGTTTTTTTCTAAATCCCAGATACATCGCATTCATATGTTTCTTCTGGGATTTAAAAACTAACACTGAACCTTTTCCAGGCTGATATTTCTACCTCCCCCTCTACAGTATGAACCTTGCTTGCATCACTGCCAACATTTGTTCATTTAAAACTAGGAAATCTTACCCCAGTGGGGAGCAGGTAGGATTAGATTAATTCTGCCCTGGGAGGGATGTGTACAAACACTTAGCCTGGGCACAAGGGGCCTATGGAAGTTGAAGAACTTCTTTCGAAGTAAGATCATTGAACGCTGCATGTATCGAGCTCCATGTTAGTAAAGACCTGTTAAGAAACAGTCCGTGTTTTTGAAGAGAAGGTAGGACTTCACACAGGATTGGAGTCCAGCAATGTGCTATAGTGTATCATTCAAAGCAGATTCCCCCCAATGCAAGTCACAGCCAAGTTAATGCATAAAGGCTGCTGATTTGAGAGCCCCAGACTGAATCACACACGGTCTGACTGCCAGACGTGATGACAGCCTGCCTCTCCCAGCCACTTCAACTGGAGCAGCAGGTTCTCAGCACTTCTGTGAATCAGGAGCTTTGTTCTTGGCTGGTGCAAATGGTTGCAACTCCAATGAACGGACAGTTCAATACAATTAACTCAGACCTCTGACATAGTTTTAGTGAAATCTGAATGTATTTATTACTCATTGTAATTTAGAAGTCAAGGTGTTTGAAAGTGTTACTATTTGGTTAGAGCATCTCTTTACCATTCTCTCCAGTCTTTGTTAGAGGGCAGGAGGAAAAGTAAGAAAACACACAGGAATCCATTAGGGCTTTAGCCAGCTGAAATCTAGCATGTTCTAGGATCTGTTAGTTTAAACTGCCAACTCAGTAGCACACACTATTCACAAGCTTGCTTACCTGTGCAAACTACTGTGTTAACAGCAGGTGCTAGGTCTCTACATCACACTGAATGTGTAACAAAACCATTTAGATGCAGCTAATTTCCAAAGAAACATATTCACTGTGGCCAAAGATCCGTAGCCATATTGGCTGGGCAGTTTCTCTTCACTTCTCAAATTCTGTGGTCATGTCCCTTTCTTCTCTCCCACAATAGTTTAGGCCTTTGCTCTGTTTCTTTCCATACATATAAATCTTAGCCCACTGTATCTTAGCCCAGCCTCCAGCTCCTCCAAGTAATGCTTCTTGCTACATCCTGATAAAAGACACCAAGGTCTGACAGAATATTTTGTGGGCTCTTCATTCCCTTGCTCTCCATTGCAGGGGAAGCCATTCATCCCTGTTTCCCTGGTTTGAGAACTGCCAATCTAGAAGGACATTATTTAAATCCACTCTGGACCCTCCATTGGATATTGGCTGTCTCCAGACCAGCATTTAGATCGCAGTCAAAACTTCTATTTGCAGGTGAACACTTACAAGGTCCTTTGGGTCTTGGATAGCTCAATTCTTTCCTGCCTTCCCATCAGATACCATAGGGCTGTGCCTTTTGGGGCTTGTAGACATCCTGGCTCCTGGGTTCCCTGTTTGGGGGCTCTGCTCACCCTTTTCCATATGAAGAGTGAACACTGAAGAGGCAAAGGTCCTATAGGCACTGAGTAGCCAGGGTGGCCTCGCCAACTGGTATGTCCAGGCTCTCAGAACTACAAAGTATGAGTCAGAAGAGCTGAGTCCCAGTTCTGGCTCTGCCCATGATTCTCTGCATCATCATATTCCCTCTCAGCTTCCTGAGCTGAAAAACAGGGCTCATGGTATTTCCTTACCTACGAAAGCTGTTAGGAGGATTATTGCATTGTTATGAATTCCACAGATGAAAGGTGCTACAGAAGAACAAACTGCAATTATTGTTTCAAACCTCTGCCCTAGGCCTGTCATCCTTACCTTACTGAATAACGCTTACTCAATTGAGGAAATCCTGCCACTACAGTAAAGAAAATCATTGGTAAAGATGACTCTCTGTTGCAATAAGAGCATTTATCCCCTTGTGTTCCAACACCTCTCTGCCACTGGGATGATCGGAGTCATATAATCCCAGACATTTCCTACACTCTCTTAAGCAATCTTCTATTTGGGCACTATTATTTCTTTATTCCAAACATGACTGTTACTGAGTAACTTCTCTTTTTGTAATGTATAATGACATCCATTCTAGAGGTAGCAGCTGCTGGTAATAGGATCCGCTGTGAGTTCGCTGATATGTGAGGTCTCTTGTAGCCCATGGTAGCTGATGCCTGACAAAATGGTCAGAGCGGCCAAATTTGCCTGCCTTGAGGCATGTGGAGCTCACGTCAGCCTTTCACGTGCATGTAAACATACAGCATGCCTACAGATGTGCCCAGAGACGGAGGACAGAATGCATTGCCAATGTGGTATTCATATCCCTTCAGCAGCCTTCTCCGCTTGTAATCCCTTGGTAATTCCCAACTACAAATACTAAGAGCTCCCTTGCAGCGGGGAACTATGGTTTTGATGGTGAAACAGGCACTGAATGGTGAGGTAAAGAATCAGAAGCTTACAGTTAGTACCTATGGCAAAGGTCAGAAAAATTGGTGCTCCAGGTTAGCGTTCCCAGCAGTCCCTGATTACTATTAAATACTGTTGGGTGCAGTCGTGCAAGGCACTGAGTGTGGTCAGTTCTCACAAAACTCATCAGTCCCACAGAGACAAGCATCTCCCTTTTCTGCTTCCGTCCACCCATGTTTTCAAAAGACTCAAGTCCTGCCCTGGACACCAAGAGTAGAGAAGCAAAAAGCGTCAGTGTTTAGCAGCCCTGAAAACCACTCTGGTTTTGCACAAATAAGTTTTTTCTTGTCAAAGCCTATGCACAAAGCTTCCTCGAAGGATGTACGTACCACTGTGCATTAAGGGTTAAAAGTACTGCAGCGGCAAGGAATAAATACACTGCAGGTGTTAGTTAACAAGGTACTAATTGGGTAACTGGAGGTGCAACATAAGAGACCACAGAGGCTAATCAAAAGGCTTTGGGTGAATCTAGGATGCTCCTCTGAGCTTGGGGAGGAGGAGGAAGTAAAAAGCTACTGCTGTAGTCTTGTGTTTTATGGAAAAGCTGGAGTTAAGGTATCACAGAACAGGCAGACTGTTACATCTTGTGTGTAAAACTAATATGACAAAATCAGTTCAGAAGTTCATTTAAGGATTGCAGCTATCTTCTTCTCAGTCTAAGTGCTTTTACTTTGGGCTAGGTAACTTGTGCTTGAATCATTCTGATTTGATTTCACTGTACCTCCTATGGGGCTTATTCAAACTGAGTCAGCCTGTGCCTGTTTGGCTAAACCATTATCTAAACTCACTGCCTTGCATAAAGAAGGCTTTAAGGATCACTAGAATGTATTTGCTTTCCTATTCCCTTGGAGGATGTAGCTAGGTTTGTCACGAGCAAGTTTGCAGACCTTCAGGTAAGTGTGTGAGTGACTTGTATGTTCCAGGTTGAAAGCGGATAGTGGTGAAATCTCTGGGGATAGTTTCCCACGTGAATTGTTTTGCCTGCTCAGCCTGATGCATAATGAACATAACAATTTGGGATGAAACTGTCTTACACCTGCCCTGGGTGAGATAAAGAAGTACAAGGTGTAGTTGGAGACTGCTTTTGGGTTGCAGTTTTGTCACGCCATCCGTCACCAAGCTGCTCTTGAAAGTGGATTTGCCGCGAGGATCAAACTCCAGCTTTTAACTTGTATATGTTCACTGTGAGGTGACTCTGCCCTGCCAGCTTGAAGGGCTTTATGCTCTCGCAGGAACCCTCCTAGCTTCTCTTATCGCCACCCTTTTGCTCACGCTTGCCCGTTTTGCTCAGCCCTCCTGTTGCACTCTCTGCGTGTTGCTGAGGTTGCTGAACACTTTGCATTATGAGACCCCCTGTTCAGTTGCTTAGAACCCTGCCAAGTCTTACATTTCAGCCAACGCACTTTTTTGTTGCAGGAGTTTCTCAAACAAAAATATAAATATGTTTAAAAATCCAACTTGCAGATTATGGTTCAGCTGAAAATGAGTCTTAAGAGTGAAAGGCGTACATTTTCCCAAGTGTTCATAATGAATACTCAGCTGATTGCTCCCTGCACCCTCCCTTGGAAAGCTTCAGCCTGCCAACTTTTCCCAGCCCCCATGCCTAGAGTGGCAGCAGTTTTCATTTAGGGGCTTTTTGGTCATGCTCATGATTTGGTGTCTGTGTATGTTACGGCATTCATAAATTTATACCCTGCTTATCCATGTGGATCAGGCACGTACTAGAGCAGGACAGTGCATTCAAAAGAACTGACCTGGTACTCTTCAGCTCTCAAATGCTTTGATATGCATGTATTCTTTCAGAATTGCCTTGAAAATGGGACTACAGCACAATGATGGTAAAGAGTGTCCTGCCTGCAAAATCCAGTTCTTCCCTATACTCCTGATACCCAGTATCCAGGACGCTTTTAGGCAGAGCAGAGCTCAAGTGGTGTTTCAAGGGGATTTCTCTCTCAGTCTGGCAATGTGGAACGTACGATGACCAGCCACGGGGCAGGTTTAGTGAACACCAGCTTGTGAAGTGTGGCTGTTCCTCTTAAGAAGACCCAGAATGGACCTTTTTCTTCCTGCTTGCATGCTCCGTGTTCCTGCAGAGGCCATGTGCTCTGCGTACAGAGGGCACTGAAGTGGCTTTTGGGTACCTGATGGTCAAGTCTAAAAGGTCAGCTTGCAGGAGGGAAGCCCGAGTCTCACACAGATGAAGCGTGGGGTTTGGCTGTTGATGCAGATGTAACTTCCAATTCTGTCTTACAAAGTCAGTACATCCAAGAGAGGTACGGCCGTGAGCGAGTTTCTAGTTCCTGAATTCACACAAGCCTTGAAGTTGAGTGCAAAAAAAAAAAAAGCACTTTTTCTTGGGTTTAGTTAAGGCATATGCACAACTTTGGTTTCATCCTGAGGCAACCGCAAGCCTGGCTAAGTGGAATTTTCCTAAGCATCTGTCCTTTTGCCTGTGCAAAACCCAATCTCGCTGATTATGTCAGACCTCCTGAGAAATTTCAGTCCCGTTGGTCACGTTTTTCAAAAGCTAATCTTCTGGAAATAAGGTCTTCCAGTAAAACTGCCTTCACCTTATGGTTACAATAAACTGACTTATTAATTGGCATCACCGCGTGGCTGTCTGTAACAGGCAGCGTGGCAGCCTCTGCTGGCATATGTGTCCACAGAGAAATCCCGTAACTACTTCTTACTTTATGCTGGCACTGAAATGTTTCCCCTGGACTCGTTTATTTTCCAACAATTCTGGGGTTTTTTCTTTCTTTTTTGTGCTGCAGCAATTGAATCATATTTGGGGTTATAACAGTATTTTTTTTTTAATTTCTGTTTGCATGTGTAGATTTGCTTCAGGATATAGGTTGTGTTGGACTGTTATTTGGAAGCATTTGTAACAGTGCTCATGTTTGTTGATGCTCTTATGGCGGGTGTGTTTCTAAAATTCATTTTCTGTTTTCATTGTATACATTAGATTATTTTTCTTGCTGTTTCCAGCAGTTGACAATATTATGAAATGCAAACTACATCAGGTTGTGGGTTTTCTTAATGGATTTTTTTTTTGCCACTTACTACTACAGCTTGCATTGGCGGCGTTCTATTTTTATTGCGGCTCGTGTTAGTTGTTGCGTAAGAAATATGAGAGCGCATTACTCAATGCAAACCGCGGTTTAAAAAAAAAAGGGGGGGGGGGGGAGATCAAGCCAGCTCCCGCAGTTGTGATTTAAAACTCGGTCTCCCGCAACACGCGTGACCCTGCGTGGGTTTCCCCCGCGGGGACCCGCACGTTCCCAGTCGCACTTTTCAGGGCTCTTGTTGTACCTTCAGAGCCCGAGAGGCGACGGCGGGCGGGGAGGGGAAGCCGGGATTTTCCCCGGCAACGTCTGCCCGGGGGGAACCCGCCAGCCGCCACCTCCCCGCGGGGTTTTATCGGGGTGTCCCCCCCGAAACCACGCCAGGCGATTTCCCGGCCGGGGGGAGCGTGTTCACCCGCCCCCGCCGCCCGCTGACCGGGGCATCACCCCTGCCGTTTCTCTCCCCTGCCCGCCGGTCCGGGAGGGAGCGGGGGCCGGGGGGGACCGGCCGGCTTCTGGGACTTGTAGTCCGGGGGCCGGCGGCCGCCTCTCCCCCGGCCCGGCCCGGGACTACCGTCCCCACATGGCCTTGCGCCCCGGCGCATGAGCTCTTGGGCGCCTTAGCGCATCTATTATACTGCCTTGCCGAGGATAAAAAGAAGAGCAACTGGAGGGACTATAAGGCAAACGTTGCTGGAGCTGCCGGGGCAAAGTAATCTATTTAATCTTTCCCTTTATTTGTTAGATGCTTGGGTGTGCATTGCTAGCACTGGGACATGGTTTCTGCAGGGAGGGGGGGCCGGGGAAGAAGGGGGAGGAAAGCAAAACCCACTTGGGAAAGGCCAATGCTGATTTTTTTTTTTTTCTTTCCCCCCCCTCCTCTCTTCCTCTTGCTCCTTCTTCTTGCGAGAGCCCCGCGTCGCTCCCCGCGGCCCCGCAGCCTTTGTGCGCCGCGACAATGCAACAAAGCGCGGCGGGGCTGGCTGCAGCCTGGCCATTGATTTCCTCCCGGCCCCGCCGCTCCTGCCCACCCTTTTCTTCTTCTTCTTCTTCTGCCGCTTCTTCTCCATCTTCTGCTCCCCCCTCCCCTTCTCGCCGAGCGCCCGAAGACGCCCCGGACGGGCGCAGCCCCGGCCCCGCGGAGCCCTGCGCCCCCACGCAGGAGGGCTTTTCTTTCTTTCCTTTTTTTTTTTTTTGTTTTTCTTCTTCTTCCCCCTCTCTCGCTCGCTTTCCCTCGCTCGCTTTCTCTGCCCGCCATCTTTTGAAGGGGAAAATTAGGGGTGAGGAAAAGGAGGGCTGCAGGCGCCCTTAAAAACAAGAAAAAAAGAAAGAAAAAAAAGAGGGGGGGAAGCGAAAAAAAAAAAAATAAGCGGGGGGAGGGGGGGACGGGCTAGGCAGCAGCAAGCCCCGGTCCCGGCGGTGCGCGGCTCCCCGGCTCCGGCGGGCGAGCGGCCGCGCTCGGGGCGCGGAGCGGGGCTCGGGGCGCGGAGCGGGGCTCGGCGGCGGCCCCGCGCCCTGGGCGAGCGCCGGGCTGCTCCCGGCCATTTCCCTCTGCCCCCGCCGCCGCCTGGGTCGCTGGCTTGTGAGCTGGAAAAAGGTCTGAGCAGGCTGCATATCATGCGCTGGAAAGTGCGCGTTTCGTGTGTCGTCCGTGTATTTGTGTACGTATGTATATATACAGCTGCTTTGCTCGTGTAAATATCTGGTGTTTACCGAACTTTCGCAAATAAATGGAAACCAAGGGTTCGTTGCCTAAACTTGATATGTTTTATAGGTGTAAAAAGAAACGCAGATCACAGATTTATATATAGAAGTGTCACGCTATAAATAATGCTACCGATAATAAAATGTAAAACTTCAAAACTCAGTCGTACTTTTCCTCCGTTTATACTACTTGTTCGCTTTTTGCACCTCCCAGGGCGCTGGGGATAGAGCATTATTTGTAGCCTGCTTGGTTTCACTTTCAAACAAAGCTGTAGTGTTCAGGTCGCAGATCTGTGCGCGTCTTTAAGCTACATGGTTGAGTCTTGCAGGGTGTTAATAGGGAATGTGTTTCCTACAGAAATGACTTTTGACGACGTGGAGCATGCATTCTGTAAGGTTCACGATAAATGTTCTGTGACAATTCTGTAGTGTGGATATACCTCTCTGTTGATGTCTCCAGAAATCAAAAGTTACTAAAATAAACTTTTTTGGACAAGCAGATATGATGGCTTCACTAATACTTCGAATGCTTTTATATATGTTTTTTTGGTTGTTTTTTTTTTTTTTTACATCTTAAGTACCCTGGCACTAGTAGATAGTAGGTTAGGGGGTAACACAATTAGCAAAGCACACCTGCTGTTCCTTGCTGGGAATAGAGAAGTGGGGTTTTAATATGCTTGTTAGTATTTTTAATGCGTTCAGTATATGTGAGTGTGCTGAGGGGGTGTCTCTAAATTGAACCGGAAACTTAGGTTTAAAGCTGAAACCTCTTGCCTTTAATTCACACAGTGATAAGTCAAGGTATTAGAGGACTTGGTGACTACCATATGTACTGCAGTATATGGGTGAGAAATGCAGAATAAATATGCATCAATCAAAACAAACAAGAAATCCCTAAAGCAGTCTGGTTGCTTTACAAGCAAAAAAACCCTGATCTGTATTGCTTACAACTACCCAGCCACTCGAGTGTACTGTAAGTGCGAAGTCCTGCCTCCTAACCTGCAGATCACAGCACCAGCAGGCTGCTGTGTGTCTTGTTTTGCTAGCACAGAAGTTTAGGGAGTTTTTAATGATGCACTCCGAGGCTTCTGCTGAAACAGAGTAACTCCTGACCTCAAAGCCTTCCTTTTTGGAAATAATAAATGCTAAGATTGTATATTTCTTTCTCTTTAGTCCATGCTGGTTAAAAATACTCACTCATGCATGTATTACTGCTTTGAGACAATGCTTAATAAAAGGGTTGGGCAGAAGGTAAGTCTTATTCAGTGTTCAGCATAAGCTTGATTGCAATATTGTCTTCTATATGTGCTGCCTCTATAATGCTCAGTGCTGAGACGGTAGCTATTCCAATGACAGGCTTTTTAGTTTTAGTGACCTATGCATGCAGAGTTTAAATTAAAAAAAGAATGCATGTGTAGTGTAAAGTGTCTGAGGCTTGTTCTCAAAACTGACTTTGGAGTGTTAGTTCTATTAACTTCAAATAAAAACTAGAAATAAAAACTGGAAATGAAAATGCTGTCACTTTAGCACTGAGGTGCTTTCAAAAACTTTAGTTCTTGTCATTTAAAAAATACTGAGAAGAAAAGCATATTGAAGAAGTCTGAAGTCCAGCTCAGCAGGCATGCTAGGCAGCAGTGCTCTTTTACTATCTGTCTCTAAAGAAGGCTGGTTTCATTAGTGTCTGCAAATGCAAGTATTTCAGTAGGCTTCGTAGCTAGTGTTTCTTTGCACTGTTGTAACTGCACTGGGTACAATGACTTAAATCACAGCTCTTCATAATCTTGCAATATACTTCTTTCCTGAGTTAAGAACCATGTGCTTAAAACTTTATCCTTCAGTCATCTCCTAAAATGGTGGGGAGTTGAACGGAGGTTGTTGGTATCCACAAACTACGTCTGTGGGCCGGGGATCCAGCCTGCCTGACCTGGGGGTCTCTTCCCCCACTGAGCCTCCGTGAGCTGAAGGCAGTGCACACAGATAAAGCAGTTTGCCCTGGTGAAGGCTGGGGCTTCCCGTAGTTTTTACAGACGCATCTTTTAATTGGTACAAGTTCTGAAAGATGCTGTTTAATATTAACCTCTTAACTTTGGGGCGGGCACTTGTGCAGTAGGCTGTTGGTTTCCAGCCAAGCCCTGCTGCACTCCTAGAATCTCGCTCCTTCTCCCTGGAGTAATCTGGGAGCCTGATCGCTCTCGTTGACAGCACAAACAACTCGGGAGTCAAATCCCTCTCCTCAGCAGCAGCTGAGTGATGTAGCAAGGTCTCATGTTTCAAAGGCTTAATTACTTTTACAAAATATATTACTCTCTGTCTACTTTGGTAAGCTATCAGGTGCTTTCAGTGCAGACAGAAACTACACTTTGCTAAATAAATGAACAAAGAGTGTTTTGCATCTCTGTTGTTGATTGTTTCTCTTTAATCCTGGTTGCTCGTTCTTTGCTAATTTGCAAAATTCATTAATCCGCAGTGGGTTTCCCAATCATTACTGTGAACTGTATGTTTTGTTTTGTTGTGTGTGTTGTTTTTGTTTTGTTGGGTTTTGTTTTGTTTTGTTTTTTTTTAAATTGCCACATTATTCTCAGTAATAGCCCGGAACACCATTGTAAGCAATAGAGTTCTGGGAATTAGGAAGGAGCCATTGTTTGCTGTGCTGCTCAGTGAGCTGTCAGGACATTTTGGAAGGATGTGTGTATCTCGAGCTTTTCATTCCACAGTATCTTACTGCGACATTAGTGTGTTTTTGTCAATCATTAGTGCTTGTTGGAGGTGACCAACGTTCTTTTGGGGCACACTAGCTCTTTAACCCACTTGTTGCTAAAGTCAACATTGGAAGGATTTAAATTCTTCTGGAGAGCAGTGTGGAAATTCACCACAATGTGCTGCTTTCTCTACTAGTCCTTACTCCTTCTCCCAGTCTTACTGATAAGATACCAACCGAAGAAACATTCACCTCTACTTTAGATTTCTTTCGCACCTTTCCAGGCCTCAGTCTCTTTCCAGCTTGAGTCTGATAAGAAGACACGATCATGTCTGGATGTATTTCAGCAGCATGGATAACGTGAGCAGAGGAGAAGATTTGTTTGAGTGTCTCACTCCTTTGTTGGGACCAGGGCTCGACATTCTCCTCTCCACTAGCAATGCAACAGGTGTAGCAAAGACAAGCTGAGGTGAAATTTCTGTGCATGGGGGACCAATCTGGAACAAAATGCTCTAGCTGAACTGAGTCCGTTTAGCTTCAAACTTGGAGATTTAGACTCAGTTCTGATTGACACCGGTCTGCTTTGGGAGTGATCCTATTTGCTCCTGTCTTTCCTTTAAAAAGAGAGAGGCAGAGACAGAAAAGGATTGCAGTTTTCCTTCCTGGCCTTGAGAGCTGATCCACTCTTGAAGCTTACACTTGGAGCACTTTACTAATACAGCCGCACTGATATCCTTGCAGAGGACTTCATGCACTGACAGAAATATAGGAGCAGAGATGCACTTTCTGTGGCTGACTGACCTGTCGTAACCAAACCCAACCTGTATTCAAGGAAAGGCATGTTTTTCCTTGTGTATCTTTTGTCTTTTCAGCTGCTCAGCTTATCCTTGTGTAACATTACGGAAGGTGCCTGGTTGGGGATCGCACTTTCTCACAACCCAGCAATATGGCTATGCCGAGACAAATCTGTTTTCTAAAACTGCACTGGTCAATAGGTTTGGCTATAAGCAAGTGCAAAGTTTGCAGTACTGTGCTGTTTTGCTGGGAGGGGACGTAGGACATAGCCTTTTTGCTTACCGAGGCTGGTTTAGGAATGGTGCTGTACTGCGGGCTATAGTGAAACTGATGTGCTGAGCACATGTGTGTTCTGGACTGTATATGCAAGAATTGTGTGTGAGTATAATGGAGAATGCTATTCCTTATTGGAAAGCGTTGCCTTTTTGCAACTTCTCTGTTGGTGCTACAGTTCTGTTTATGGTCTGTGAAATAGTGTTAAAGTGCAGCTCCTCAAAATGCCATATGAAAGAGGGTATGCTCCCCTAAGATTTTGCTGGAGTAAGTGCTTGTCTGAGTGCAGGTACTGTGGATCAGCCAGTGTGCCAAAAGTGTGTTCCTTTCCTGGGCAGGAATAAGCCACAGGGGAATAAATTAGGATAATTGTGTCCACACTGTCGTGGTCGTACTTCCTTTGACTTGAACTTCATCCATATGCAGGAGATTTAAGAGGGGCTTAGGGCTTGGCTGTTCTCTCCGCGCAGAAAGCTAAGCGGTGGGTGCTCGCAGCAGGAGCTGCCTGTGGGGAAGCTTAGCTCCTGTTAGCAGTCTGTCTGCCTGCCCTGAGCAGTTCATGGAGGGAGCCATGTCCTCTGGGTGTGCAGAGGGAGACCACCTTCCTCCCTTGGGTGTGTTAGGCAGCAGGGATCGCCTTCCCCTCTTCCCCCATATTAGGAGCCTCTGCTCCCTGCATAGGGAGGGGTAATAGACTCTAAGATCCAAATTTTTCCCTTTCTTACATACTGTTTGGGAGTTTAAATCAGATGCGTAAACTCAGGCAGTGGAAACTGCTTTGATGCCCTCTCAGGGAGCGACAGCAGCTTAGCTATCACAGTTTATTCACACCTTAGCTGACCTGTAACTTCCTTGCATAGCTGAGCAAATTTATGGATCTACTCAACCTTAGCAAAATCAGCGAGGCACTTTTCATCTGAAATAGCAGAGCACACACAGCCTTTTGCACTTGTTTGGCTATGTTTGCTTTGAGTTAACACGTTGAGTTATTCTGGAACAACATGCTTGTTCAAAGACAAGGCACTTAAATTGGTTTGGAAACAGATAAAGCTAAGTCAGTGCAACCTGTTTAGAGGAACATGCATAGGGGATGAGTGGTGGTCATAAACGGAAGGGCTGCCTCAGCGTAACAAGTCACTGCTCCTCTGTCGGCTAAGCTGCAATAATTAACTGGGTGGGTGGGTGTACTTACTCTGCCCCATTACCAAGTATAATGTTACTGTGGCTCAGCTAACGAGTAGTATATTTATCTCATGGTAATTCAATCGCTTTCATTTCATTGTTCATCCCCTTAAACTGACTTGATTGTCATATATTGATTTAGATAGACTTTATCATGGGAAAGTTGCAGTGCCGTAGCTGTAAACCCAGAGCGTGACTTAAACCAGTGGCAGCTCATCCGTTCTTACTACACTTGTAACGCTTTTTGTCCTAAAACAAATCTGTTATTTTTCAAAATAGTAATTTTAATAGTTTTAATATATAAATATAAATTTAAATATTGAGTAGGAGAAAGTGTTGGAGCACAAGTGCACAAAGGAGGTCTGTTGATGAAGGAAAGTATTTTCTCTAATGAATCACTTTGATGGTTCTGCTGTGTACTGTGAAATGCCTCTAACAAGTTAACATACGGATCTGTGTTTGTTTAGACATCTGTCTTCTCTGTCGATGTTTGCATGGAGCTGCCCCTAAGGATAACATCTGTAGTACTTGTAAATGATATTAATAATGCTGATATATGGCCATGCAGTACTGGTGATGTAAGGGAGAATTGCAGTGTAGGTTATTAGGTACACAGAGCAGAAAACAATCCTTTAAATAGGTAATACGTAGGAATTGAATGCTATTTGCAAGGGCTCTGTATTTTACTTTGCTCAGAATACTTTTTGTACTTAGTTTCATTAAGAGGAGGTAATCTTCCTGTTACATGTAGCCTCTTAAATTCAGTTGGAAGTGGAATTTGGCTGTATCTAAACCCCCCTCCCTAAGAGTTGTCACAAAGGACCTCTTGGGTGTTGTGGTTTATCTTTTAGAAACCTGTTTAAAGAGCACTGCAGTATGGGGAAAGGGATAAAGCAGGTGGCAGTTTTAGCTTTGCAGTTTTTTCGAATGACAATTAGCGTAGTACTTAGTAAAGAACAGTTAAGTGTTTCCAGAAACCTGAGTTATGGTATTTGAACACCTTGTAAATATAGGTTCCTCTGTGTGTTTGTTTTTTTCCTTAAAATTTGGTATAACACTGAGAAGGAATTAATGTATAAATGCATGGGAAAAGACTAATGACTTTAATTGTAGATGGTAGTGGAAATACTCCTATCCCCATTTTACAAGTGGGGAGCTGACAAGCCTACAGGAGTGTCAAGAACTGAGCTGAGGTGTCAGCATGCTGTTTTGTAGCTGTCTTTTTTTGTAATTCTTTGCAGGTATAGCAGAAGCTTGGAGATATTCTGCCCAGCAGGGAAGTATTCAAGCTCTTGGTTTTTTGTTTTTGTTTTTTTTGCCTTTTCTTCAAAATGCTCTGTGTCCAATGATCTCTCTTTTTGGAGATCAAAGTGCAGAAAAAGAAACAATCATGACAAAACCTGTTGTGGAAAGACTATGTGTAATTTATTCACTGTATGCTGAATCAAACCGAGTGAGTTTGAGGTTTTTTTCTTATACTGTAAAAGTACTCAGAGCACCATATGCTGATTAAAAAGGGGAAGGGCAGACTCTTTTTCAGAACACAAATGTTTAACTGTGCAGATCACATCCTTTAAAAAGCAGAAAGAGAGAACCCTGCGAGGGTGTAGATGTACAATAATCCCATTAGGAGTTCTGAAGCCTGTGCGGGTGTTGCCACGTTATGCTTTAATGAGTGTACCTAAATGCTTCTGTTATGCACGTATCATCTGAAACTTGGGTCTGTGCCAGAGTATGGGGTTTTGTTTGTTTGTGTTTTGGGTTTTTTAATAACTTAACTGAAATACGGTTTGCTGACCTGAAATTGGCAAAACTGGTTTCTGGAGTCACAGGATGAATTGGCAGTAGTATCATGTGTTGGATATGTCATGCTTTGGAGAAGGTAGGCTGTCAAGTAATAGATGAACAGAGGGGAATTAGGAGACAGAGCCTTGAAGGAGGTGGGTTGTGGTACTGACCTGCACTGTGAATTTTGTTTGTTTTTCTTTTTCTTTTTAAGACCATTACATCTTGCCAATTTGTGCCTCTTTCCTGACCTGTTTAGACTGCTCACTCCTCAGGCAGAGACTCTGTGCATGCTGCACTGTGCTTACTCCTAGTCAGGGCAGCGGAGCTTCTTGGTCATAGTGCAGTTGGTGCCTAGTCACATCCTGATGAAACATGGTTAAGCTGAGGTGTTTAACTGTCAATTCATTGCCCTAGCAATTAGTCAGGCTCCAGCTTTTATTCCGTCTCCCCATCCCACTTGCAGTGTCTGGACCTGACAGACATGGAGTCTCCTACAATGTGTACTGTCCTCGTACAGTATCTGGTGCGTGGTTGTCCTTTCTGCTGCATGGCAGCAATAATGGTGACCAAGCCTGGATCAACCACACCACGGCTTCTCTCCCTCTGCTCTAGTCTGTAGTTCAGCAAAGTAGAGTGGGTGTGTATGATGTGGCATTTAACAGCAGGCTGTGGTCAATCACATTTTCAAACGGCATGAAATGGGAAGCTTTAACTTCCTATCGCCTCACTCTATTCATTCCTCCTTTCTTCTCCTGACTTTCTCTGTGTTTTTGCTTTCTCCCACAGGGTGTAGGTTAGCTGCCTGTTTCCTCTTCCAGTTTATCTGCTCAGTAGTATTTGTATCTGTTTCTTTCCACCAATTTTGCTTCCTGAAGGAAAAGTAAGCAAAAGGAACCCTAGGCTGACTTCTGCTGAAGCCAGTGAGTATCAGGGTTAAGACTCTTCAGCATCATCATCCAGTACTGAAATGATGAGCAGCTTTGGCCTGCTTGCTTGCCACTTTCCTGGTGTGTCTGGGACAGACCTGTTGCTCCTGGACTTTTAGATGTATGTTTTCTTCTTAGCAGCTCTCAGCAAGTGAGATTTTCCTCCTTTGCTCCTTGTGCACTGTGACGGTATTGCCTGATGGCTGGGCAAGCAGGAATCCAAAGATCCCCTGCCACTGAGTCTGTTACAACATCAGGCTGTCGCACAGCTTCAGTCTCCCACTTACAGAGCAGTTGGAATGCTGACATGAAGGATGCTAATAAAGGGTGACTGCAATTCAAACCCAAGTAAGCAAATGGATTTGTAGTTCTGATTGGTCTTGAAGTATGGCTTTGAATGCACAAGCAAGGGTGAGTAGAAGTGGAACAGTAGATTCTGTCCATCTGTGAAGTTTAAAGTGATAATAATACCAGAAACATTGAAAGGTGGAATAACAAAGAAGGCATCCAGTAGACAGCATTTATTCCAGTTCTGAATTTGCAGAATTGGTCAGTCTGAACCAATTGTGGCCAAGTCTGTAGAGTCTGTTGCTATGCCCATCAGCAAGGTTTGAATTTGGGATCATCAAACTTTTTCCCCCTCCTTGGCCAACTTTCATGTAAACATGGAGATTCCTCTTCTTGACTAGGCTGCAGTTTATTTTTGTGGTGCTTTAGGAAATGTGATGAAAGAGAACAAGATCCCCATGCTCTTGCACACCTTATGCTTGTACAATGTGACTTCTCTAGCTGGGAGCACGTTCTGCGGCAATCCTGCAGTGAGAGGATGTATCTTCAGGGCTGGGTAGTGTTGACTAGATCAGCTATCATAGCTATTGTAGCTGCAACAATGGGAGCATCCACAAGTCTGATCAGTCTGAATAGACTCTCCAGCCCCAGATATCTAGCACTTAACCTCCTTTGTCATTTTATCTCTCCCTAATGGACAGCTAGAGAAGGGGTTAGCCCAGATAGAGGGGCCAAAAAGTGTGGAGAGCTTGAGTTCTTTTCTGTTTTTGCCTAAACCTTCCTTAGAAAGAGATTTATCTTGATTGACCAATTAATTGTATCTTGTAGGTGATAAGTCTGCAAAACCCTCTGCGGAGAGGCACTGAGCCACAGAGACTGTGCAACTTATTGAGAGGGGAAAGTTGCTTTAGCACTTTACAGGATGGGGCTTGAAGTGGTTACTGAATCACAGAGGAGGACCGAGTTGCTGACTGTGTTGTGGTTTATACCATACTTCCAATGTGCCTTCAGCCATGTTCCTGCCTCCCCTAGGTCCCCCGCCCCCCCATCCCGCTCCTGACATGTTGGGAGCTTGTATGGTATGTGGCCATGTGCCAGCACCTTCCCAGTGCTTCCTTTTTGCCTAATGTCCAAGGCTGCAGAGCTTCTGCTGCACATGGGCTTTTGGGGGACTGCAGTAAACCCTACAAGTGCTAGAAATTGCCAAATAAGCATTCAGTGTGTTGCAGTGTGCTAGATAAGAGAGAGCATATGCTCAAAAGCAGGTTCACCTTCTCTCCTTTCTCTGTAAACCTTGACTGCCTGCTGTCTGACTTCTCTCTGGCTCTTCCCCTGATTATGAGATTTGTGGGTTCAAGCCTGTGGATCATGCAAGGTAATTTCATTGCATCTCCACCTTTCCTCTCTAGAAAGAAATGGCACGAGCAGATTCTGCCCAGGCTTGTGATTCTCCCAAATACTTTCCTTTCTGTGCCAAATCTCTGTTACGAAAATGAAGGCTGAAACAGCCCAATACTTTTTTTTTTTCCATTGCCGTAAAGGTATAATTGGTGTATCTTGTTGTGAGAGGCACAACCAGTAGCATTTTCCTGTGAAGCACCTACCCATTCCCATCCTGTTGATTTGACTCTGTCTTCCCAGAGTGTTGATGTGCAAGCCACCAGCTGCTTTACGTACTCTGAAACCTGTTCATAGATGCTTATTTCCACTGCTACAACTAAGCATTTGTTAACATTTTCATTATAGGTTATCCAGTTAATTTGCTGAAGTACTTCCTGGAAGATTTTTTTTGCAAGTGCAGTTCACTTTATTTCAGAAATCTCACTCCGATCCTTACTGCAGTCAGGTCTCAAAGCTGGCTGAACTCCTCCAGTCAGGAATCCAACACAGAGTAAGCTCTTTAACCATTCGCACTTTTCCTTCCTCCTGTAGCCTTGTTAACAAAACTGTGTGTAGCTCAAGAGCTTGCACAAAACCAACATATGTCTGAGTTAAAATTTGCCTCCATGTTTTCAGAGGACCACAAACAGTAGGGCTGCAAGAAATGTCCAGAGGTCATTCTGTCCTTCTCCCCGCTCCAAAACAAGATCAACCATACCTAATCCATTACTGAGGCCAGTTATTTAAACTGTTCTCAAAAGCAAATTCAGAGCTATGAAAATGAACTTGTTATAGTGTGGAACAGCACTCCCTGCACTTGAAACTGCAGCTTTTAGAAAGCAGTTGAGCCCCATATGATTTGTGTGTTGCAGGAGGTATGTGACATGCATCTAAATTCTTGCTCAGACTTGATCAGAACGTGCTTCCTGTGGCATTAGCAACTTGGTGGAGAGAAATACTCTGACCTGTAATTATCAGAAAGACCATCGTTTTATTTGAGGTGCCTAGAATACTGCTTATAAAAGTCCCCAGTGCTTTTATAATCAAAGTGCCTTTTGGGTACCCCTGAGTTTGAAGGCATGCTGTGAGACATCTTAAAGCAGCCTGATTTGCAAAGGGTGCTGAGTGTGTATCAGAAGTAAAGGCCCTTGGAATTACCAGTTACTTCTGGCTGATTCTTATCTACTGGTTATGAGCCCACAGGCTCCTTACTGAGGAAGCACCTGCTCTTATAATAGCCAAGGAGAAACCAAGGGTGGGAAATCCATCTGCATAATCTGATGAGCATTAAACTAACCAAGTCAAAAGCCAAGGAACTGACTTAATCT
Source organism: Mycteria americana (assembly GCF_035582795.1). Lineage (NCBI taxonomy): Eukaryota > Metazoa > Chordata > Aves > Ciconiiformes > Ciconiidae > Mycteria > Mycteria americana. The sequence continues at coordinate 9,855,948 of NC_134381.1, read as the reverse complement.
TCTGTGATCTTTTTCCCTCCCTCATGCAGAGGTAAGTTAAGGGCACAGTTACATCTCCCAGTCTCAGGCTGTTATTGGGGCTGTCCTCAAAATACTATGCATGAAAAGCAAATCTCTGATGTGTGGAATTAATGATGTGGGAGATGAGGACAGCTGAATGGACTTTCAGAGTGCAAAGCTGCAGTGGGCGCTCACAAGCCAAATTCCCTTTTCCTGCAGTGAAGCCAAGTGCAAATGGTTCATCCCCAGGTCTTGAGGGGGTGGTGTATTGTGTATAGCATGTGTGTGTCTGCTGAGGCAGTGTTGGCTGATAAAGCAACTCATCTGTCCTCAAGTCTTGGTCTCAAATTGCAGATCCCTTGAGTTTGAAGAGAACATCCCTGCTGACTGGAGTTAGTAGGTAGTGAAAGCTGCCTGAAGTTCAATTCCTATATGGGGCTGTGGAGGGAAAGGAAGGCAGAGTAGGAGGAAAAGGAGGACATCCACCAGCTTTGTTTCCTTCTGAGGAGCCTGGAGGAGTGGTGGTATAGTGCACTGTAGAAGGAAATGGGTACAACCCTCAGTTCATAATGTTATCTGACTTTAAGGCTGTGTTGAGGGGTAGTAGTAGTGCAGCTGTAAGAAAGCCTGGGCAAGACGATCATGTGTCTGCTGCTTCTCTGAGACAAGGAGCAGCATATGGTGGCAAATCTGACCAAGCTTCCAGCTATTGCTGCTGTTGGGGGAAAAAGGGACCAAGCGTCTGCTTTGGTGGCTGCAAGGAGCCTATGTGGGGAAGTAATGCTTGGAGCAGCAGCGTGAGGATGCCTGCTCCAGCTGCCCTGCTGGCTGAGTGTGGTTCTGGCTGCTGGCTCCGTCCTACCTTCAGAAAGGCTCAGTCGCTGCCTTTCATGGCTGTGTGAGCAGCGCTGCTTCGGAGGTGCTGTTTCTCTGATGGGCTGACTAACGAAACCAGGGCTAGGCACTGGCTGGGGTTCAGGGCTCTGCTCTCGGCTCTGCTGCAGGCTTGCTGGGTGGCCCTGGGTGGGTCACTTCACCACGGCATGAAGTGTGAGTTGTGAGCGCCAGCTCTTCGAGGTAGAAACAGGGTCTTACTGTGTGTCTGCAGAGTGCTAAGTGCTGATGGACCTTGGTCTCTGCACAGCCTCCATGTGCTACTGTAATGTAAATAATAACGTGGAGATAAAGATGAGGTCAAGGAACATCTCTTAAACTTGATAATTTTCCCTGATGGGAAGATTTATATTGCTGTTTCTGGCTAGGCTGGAATTGCGCCAGTTTTTGATCAATGTCCAAGTAACCATGCAGGAATACCATACCAAGGGAAAAAAAGAGTTGTTGGGCTCACATGCTAACATAAAGCTTGTTACCTTCTAATTTTGCAGTCATAACAAATACCATCCTGTACTGCACGAACAGCAGCAAGGGAGTGAGCCATCCGTTAAATGTTCGGCACTGCCAAAGGAAGTGGCAGAACCGTTAGCTGAAGCAGCAGGCTTACTGGCACAGTGCACATTTCATGGGGCTTTATAGCTTCTTTTAAAATAGTCTCCACCACTGCAGACAGTCTGTGGGCTGCATCAGCTGAGTAAAATGTTATCCTGCTAGTACAGGGAATTATTAACATGTTTTCTCCATGCCAACTGTCTCTCCACTGACTGACCCATGCAAGCAACTCAATGAAAGAAAAATTTAAAAAAAAAAAAATCCTTCCAACCTAGCTGAGTTTTTTGATGACTGGTTTGGCTGAGGGATAAGCCAAACCCCATAGCTTTGCTGGATGCCACACTGAGGTTGCAACTTAGCCCAAAAGGACAGACTTAAACTCCAGAGAAGCAAGATTTATTTGAGAGTTTGGGTTTGGGTTTTGCTTTTAGTTATCGTCTCAGACTGGGATGAGTAAGAAGGAGGAGGAATGCACAATGTGGGAAGCAGTGTACAGTGTTCATGTATGACAGCAAAAGGGTGTACTTTAAATTTGTAGTATCAAAACTGTATATATGCAGTCAGAAAAGTCAAGAACAGCTTCTGTTACTTGAACATTACAGGTCTGAGGAACAGGATAAGTAGTAATTTAAAATTTTAAATTTAAGAAGTTACTACTCCAGGGCTAAAAAGTCCAACCTTAGGCTCTCACTGGAAAGATGCACATGATGTCTGTGCCAAGGCTGGGTTTGGCAGTCTTTGTTCTAGGCTTGTACAGTACCTTGTACAGTGATGCCCTGGTTCACAGCTGGGCTCCCTAACAGTTCAAATAATTATTGATACTAATGCAATTTCAGTAGATGCTGAAGTGCTTAGACTAGAGCTGTGTATTTTGATTCTGCTTGTAGTTGTGGAACAATTCGTGTAAGCTTGCTTGTTTTTTGTGTGTGAGTCTACTTAAGTGTCGTGTTGGATGATTTGTATGGTAGGTTGGGATGTCAGATGGTCATGCCTCTCACTTTCCTCATTTGATAAATGAGGTCTGACAGCTGGTAGATTTCTCAGGCAGGGCCATGGCCTCTCTGAATTCAATGTCATATACTTTTGGACATTTCCAAAGCATTTGCACCCTCAGCTTCCAGATTCCCCATAATCCTGCTTTTTGTGTTCTTAAAAAGAATATTATTTTGAAACTTTAGAAGTAAAGGAATGGATGTAGAAACAAATTTTTAGTTTTAAAAATTAAGGAACGGTCTGATATCAAAGCAGCTTCCCCAGCAAATGATGAGGAAGCTGATGGACCAAGGGTCAAAAGGGTGCAGTGAGGCACGTGCACATTAAAGCTGTATTTGTGCCAGGAACAGATACTTCCAGTGCTGCTGAGATAGCCCAGGTAGCTATTCCTGTCTTTCAGCTGCAGGATCCAGCATTTAAATGACAGTGCTGCTGAGAGGTGTGGGGTTTGTAGCCACTTCTGGTTGTAATAACCAATGAGTTGGAGCATGCAAGTTAAAAGAGGATCAGCTGTCAGAGGACTAGCTGAGTTGGCTGTCATGATTCTGCCCCTCCTACTTTTGGTAATGTTCTTAATTAAAATCCTTTCTGAGTTGTGTCACTGATGACTGTTACATGCTTCTCTTATGTGGACTGTACAAGCCTTGTTTAAGCTTGATGACCAAAATGTGCACGTGAAGAGGCAGTGCATGTCCCACAGAGTTTGCAGGCTGGCTGGGTGGAGCAGATGAGGACAGAAGGGAACTATCGCTATCTCCATGGCACAGATGAGGAGCTGTGGCATGAAGATACTGAACGCCTTGGCTAAGGTCAGAGAGGGAGTTTGGGAGAGGCAGGAGCTAGATCTGTGTTTTTTGAATTAAGTTCTGGGATTTAATAAAAAATAATTAAAAATCCTTATCAAATGGGGCTTGAGAGGTAGGAGGACATCAGGAAATTAAAATGAAAAGAGAATAGTTGTGCTTAACCTTAGGTTATTTAAAGGGAAGACTTAAGTTACACTGCATAGTTTCAAACTTGTGACTGAAATGCTCTGTAGCAGTAGGAATTGCTCTGTGTGGGTGTTTTATTTCCTGTCAATCCTTGCATTAGATTCAGTTTGTTAATCAAGAAGATAGCAAACAAAATGCTTCATTGGTGGTCACCAGGGGCCTGCAGTCACCGTTGCATACACTCAGATGATGGATGTTGCTCAAAGGCCTTGGGGTCTGAAATCCATGCAGAGAGCTGCCTAGAAGGAGACTGAGTGAAACTTCCCAATTATCTTTTTTTCTTCTTTTAATTCTTTGTCTATTTCCCCCCCTTGATCTGAAGATTGTGTTTTGCAATATTTCTGCTGCTGCTTTGAGTTGATGGAATGTCAGGAGCAAATGCTTCCCCAGTTTCTTCCAAATCTGAAATCCCAAGTAACATCCTGGTTTTGAAATTCCTTGCCCAGACGATGCCAGCATCCCTCTTGGCTGCTTGGTGATCACCCTGCCTGCCAACAACAGCACGACCACCGTGATCAGATGAGAGGGCTGGGGAACAGAGGCTAGTCCTTTCTGACCTACTAAGCTGGGCTCTTGCGTTATCAAAGAATAGGGACCAGAGGCCTGATTCTGGATCTATACTTGTGCCATATACATAGCACAAGGAAGTCCTACTGTCATCTCTGCTTTTTCTACACCCTGGGAATATAATGGGTCTCGTGAAGGGATGGTGGCAGAGTCATAACTGGTCTTGTCTGTTCCCTGCACACATAAGCATGCGTACTCACACACGGATTTGTTTTAGGTTTTTAACAATTTCATCTTCCATAGAAGCACTATAAAAAAATTAACTATACAATTAACTCTTTAAAAAACAAAACAAAACAAAAAAACAAACAAAAAAACCCCAAAAAAACAAAACCCAAACCCAAACCAGATCTGGTTTCTGCAGGGGACATCTGTGAGCCAAGCCAAACTGGTCCATGGCAAGGTGCACCCAGCAGCCGTGGCACCCAGAGCACTCGGGTGTCCCTGCTGGCTGTGGCACTCGGAGCACCGACTGCTTTAAGGTGTGGTTCCCTGTGCCACAATGTCACCAGGGTGCTGGAGTGTTCTCCTGGTTATGGAGCTGCTGGGGCAGCAGGCAAATGCCTCTGCTACCTGGGCAAGCCTGAGAGGACCGATATTTAAACATCCCTCTCTCCTGCAAATCTGTTTGTTTGTACACATCTATTTTTGTAAAATTCCCCCAAATTAAGTATGTGTTTACTTTTTGCCATCATCTAATCAGCAACTCAAAGGGTAAGTTGATGTTCTATATTTAGTCCAGATATTCAGTAGAGATTATTAGGTATGTATCAAAGAAGAGGTTTTTGTTTTTTCTAGGATGTCTTACTGCTCTCTCCTTCTTCCTGTGTTACTGCAGCTTCTGCCTCTGCTCATGTTTCTCTGTGCAACCAAGAAGCATATGTCAGTGAGAGTATTTGTGTGGCTTTCTGAACATATTTGAAATAATTTGCCTCTAGAAAGTGATTGTGGTCTGTTTGCCATGAGAAGAGTAGCTGCAGTCCTGATGTGAATTGAAATATCAAATGTTTATGGAAGATGACATAGCAAAGCTGTTTACCATATGGTATACAAGACGCAGTGATACTAGACCATTTTTTTCCCCTGCAGTTTGCTGGGGAAAAAATAGAATACAATAATGCAATTTGTGTATTCTTCTGTGTTTCATATGTGCCTTGAAGAGAGAGCATGACAGTGCTCCCTTAGCCAGGTCATGGGATATAAGTGTAATATTAATTATTATTTATATTAAGCCTGTATCTTGAGACTTCCACATGAAACTGAGGGCCCAGTCGGGTACATGTAGTAAGGGACATAGTAAGACATTTATGAGATTCACATGCAGATCACTAAGTTAGGATGTTTCTGGTGACACCTTTTATTCACAACTGTTCACAGCACCTCCCTCTGCCCCTTCTTTCATTTCTCTGGATCGAGGTCCTCTGACACATGTTGTCCGCTCTTGATAATGGGATTTTACACTAACTGTTGCACCAGTGTAGAGACTTGTAAGCTGACTCAGCGCCAGCCAGCATGCGTCTAGAGACAATGCAGTTAAGTTTACATGGAGCTGCAAGCTATGGATTTACTAGCTTGGATCAGCGTATTCATGGGAGTCTCTGCATTACGTAGTAACTGTATTCTCTAACCATATTCTTAATGCTACCCCATGTGTCGTCTTTGCATGAAGATGGTCTCTGAGCCAGATAAAGCAGGAACTAGTCTGTGAAACTTACTGGCTCTCTGCAGGCTTTGAATTTGGGAATTGCTGTTCCACTGTCTCTTGGTACTTGAACTGTGCCCATCATCAAGATAAAGTGTCTTACAGGGAACGAAGCAGAGGGGTAAAGAGCCTGAGTTCAAAGACTGTCAACAGCAGAAGTGTCTTAACATGCCTACTTCAAGTAAGTATCTGTATTCACACATTTTCCTCTTTCTCTCATTTGATCTAGGTTGTATGGTTGGACCCTGGAAATGGGATGTCAGTCCCGTTCAGGGAGCATAAAGGAAGAAAGAAAATCTCCCAGTTGGTGCTGCTGTGACAGCGAGTGAGAGCAAGAGCAGGAAAATGTCGACAGTCACATCAGCAATCCAGGCTCCTCAGGGCCCTGTGAATCCGCCGCCCCCGGAGGTCACTAATCCTAATAAGCCTGGCCGGAAGACCAACCAATTGCAATATATGCAAAATGTTGTGGTAAAGACCTTGTGGAAGCATCAGTTTGCTTGGCCTTTCTACCAACCTGTTGATGCAATTAAATTGAATTTGCCGGTACGTATCTATCATCTTCTGCTCAGTATTCTGTTTGTAGAAAGCTTTGTGTTGGTGAGATCAGTTTTCTGATCACTGGATCAGAATGGTTAGGTTGCTTTTGGGGATTTCCTTGAATGTTCTTAGACTTGCTGAATTAGAAGATGATGTCTTTCAGAGCTGGAGAGGCTCAGGTCTCTGAAGGAAAAAAGCTACTTCACACTTAGTGAGGGAAGAGAAGAGCACACAGGCAAGCTGCCTTAGAGCATCTGAAGCATAGTGCTTTGTTTGTGGTTTACTTCTGGTTACTTTTATGTGTCTTCACTGCTTGTCCCACCTCTGTCCAATTTGAGAGTCTTGAAGCCCGTGCTCTTCTGAGCATTTGGCATTGGGTTCAATGTAACTTGTGTTTTTGATAGGCTTTCCTGGATTTGCCACTGACTTCATTGTTGAGGAAGACAGGAGAAGCTAATTACCAAGGATACTTTGGAGCTAGGTATTTTCAAATGCTGTACTGGAAGTAGAAATAACAGAACAGTTGCATTTACCCATCTACCTCCTGTGCCTGATGATACATACCCTGTCTCTGTCAGACCAGATAGTACAAGATACAGCCCGGTTATTCATAAATGACCAAAGTTTACTAAGCTGCTTTCTTCCAGGGAACAGAGCCACACACTCTTCACCTCTTCAAAGGGGTCCTGTAGGTGTAAAAATTCAGCAGAGGAGGAATACCCCTACCCACCTGCTTCCCTTAAACACAGACACCACCACCCCCATGTCCCCATGTCCACCCTGCTGTCTGCTCAGCCGCGCAGCCCATTGCAAATTAACTCTGGCTGCTTTGAGCAAGAGGGGTTGCATGTAGGATTCGAGGGAGCATGGTTCTGGGATGTAAGGTCGCAGGTTGTAACCCAATTTTATGGACTGGATTCAGGAGTCTTTTGAACTCTGTAATGTTGTTGATGGGTACTTCTTAAACTGCTAGCCAAAAGAGTAAAACACTTAACTCCTGTATAATATTTCTCTAGGTCTGTGCTCCTTTGTGTCTTCTTTTTCTGGATTTAGTTTCTCAGTGAGGCATTTTGAAGTGGTTTTAGGGCAGGTTACCAGAAAATTTAAAGGAGGAGTCAGTTGGAAGAGCAGTTGTTTTTCACGTGTGGCCTAAATCTGCAAAAGCCCAGTATCCAGCAGGATTGCCTTTTCTGCCCTAGCATGCCTTGCCTGAAATATTGGTGTCTCAGGTCGTGCTTGAGGGTTGGGCTCAGAGGAGAGTGGCCAGTGGCTGTACATGGCTTCATGTGAACGTGCAGCAAGAGGGCTTGCTGCTCTTCTCCAGAATGAGAAAATTACAGTGTATAACCTTGCATGCCTACAGCATCTCCAGGCTAATCACAGCCTCTACAGATGCTTGAGACTAGCCGAGAGAGAACTGGGTTAACACGTGGAAGCCTTTTAAGGGCTGAAATGCCCTTAAAAGAGAGACAAACTTTTAGCACAGGCTTAGCCAGTGCCGGCACTGATAAACTTCTGTAAGTGCCAGAGGCAGTCTTTTAAAAAGCGAGGCAGAAATGCGGTTTCCCAAATTGCAGCCAGTCCACAGTTAAACTGAACACCCTGCCAATGCTAGTGCTGACCCTGCTGCCCCGACTTCTGGTCCCACGCGAGCATGAAGCGCATCGCTGCAGTGTTGGTCGAGCTGTCAAGTGCGGCCACCCTTCCACTCTGCGGCATGATCCAAAATGGCACCTATAGCCTCATAAGGGGTATTGAGGCTGCAAACAGTTTCCGGGGAGAGCTACTCGGAAAGCAATATGTGCAATTGTGTTAACTCTTAGTGCCTTCCCAGTCCAGCTGTATTTATAAAAAGCTGGTAATGTCCAAGTAGCCATTTGTGTGTGTGTGTGTTTGAGCATGTACTGGGGGGAGTCGTGGAAGGTCGGTGGTTGTGGAAGGAGTTCTTGTGCTTTGTAGTCAAGTTCATAATAATGATAGACTAAAAGGTTACAAATTAGAAAATAAATGAAAGCAGAGATGTTATTTGTGATTTCCACAAAAATTTGGGGATGTGGTTTTTTTGGGAGGCGGAATGAGGAGAAAGCTGGGACTAGTGGGAGGTGTGAACAACACTCTCTGCCTATCAGGAGATGTAACGTCTTTCCTGTTTCTCCAACAGGATTATCACAAAATAATAAAAAACCCCATGGACATGGGGACGATCAAGAAGCGCCTGGAACACAACTATTACTGGAGTGCCAGTGAATGTATGCAGGATTTCAACACCATGTTTACAAATTGTTACATTTATAACAAGGTAAAGAACCCAGACAAGCATTTAGCTGGGGCACTGCCTGGAAAAGACCCACCTACAGCTGTTACAGTGCAGGTTTTGAACAGGGCCAGCTCCGCTGTGCTCCGGGCCCTCCTTGTGAGGATTTGAAATGCCACTAATTGCAACCACATTACTTGAAATGCACAAAGCTGTCTTTGTGCTGTGTCTTTCTTCTCCCAGACTAGTTAAAAAGGCAAATGTACCTTTTAATTATAGGTAGATCTCTGCTTTGGGGTTATGTAGCAAGTTTTTACTCCTTTTATTTCCACTTAGGAATTTTTTAAGATGAGCTAAAGTTTGTGCAGTGTTTTGCAGGTGTTATGTGGGTTATTAGTGCTGTGTGTTACGCTGGCTGTCTAGCAGTAAATAGTATCTCTTAGCAGCAGAGAGCACTTCAGGAAGTATAGCTCTGTTCTCTGCCTGTGTCTTGTCCATACTTGCACACCTTTAGATTGCTTATTATTATTTCGGGTTTGGCTTGTTTGCTGTTTTGTTAGGTTGTTAAAAGCCTGTAGTCTTTGTATTATGTTTTCTACGATGGTTTGTCATCATTGACCCATACTGGAGAACAATAATAAACAAATTAATTAGTTTGAGCCACAGAGTATGTGTTTACACTCTTCTCTTGGACCTGCTGGCAAGCAGCAGAGGACAGCTCATCTGTTCCAGTTTGCTGCTTCCACGCTTATGCAAAGGATGCTAGTTATCAGGCTCCTACTGGAAGTCCTGATAACTCTGAATGCAGCGTACTTAGAGGCTGTAATTATTGCATGCTAGACTAGAATAGAGGAGCAGGAGGGTAGCATGCAAGGAGGGAGGAGAGCCAGTCTGTTTATTGTTGGAGCTTGGATACCATCATTTATTTGAAGGGCAGTGTTATTGGGGATTTCAAAACCTGATCTTGAACCTCTCTGCTTCTAATATGTGGATGATACAGCATGGGCTTGTATTCTTCTTTTTGCAGCCCACAGATGACATTGTCCTCATGGCCCAAGCGCTGGAGAAGATATTTCTGCAGAAGGTGGCCCAGATGCCTCAGGAGGAAGTTGAATTATTACCCCCAGTTCCTAAAGGCAAAGGTCGCAAGCCGTCAGCAGGCACACAGAGTGCAGGTATTAACCCAGTCCAGTGGCAGTAAATGTTATGAGCCTGTTGCTGAGGCCTGACCCACCTTTCACGCTGCTTGGCTTTGCAAATGGTGAAGAGGCTAGGAAGGGGAGCATGTAGTCTAACGGTTAAAGCAGTGGAGGAAAGTGTGAGATGTCTAGGTAATGTTCACCCAGTGTTTCAGGGCTTGTCTGTCTTAAGGCCACTCTGCATTTGTCATACAAACATCACACCATCTGTGACTTTATCCATCCACACAGCACTTCAGTGAGGGAGGGCAATGCTGTTGCTTCCTGTATGCAAAGAAGAAACCAAGGCAAGAAGAGGCAAAGGAGACATGCCGGTCTGCTGCAAGTAACAGACCGTGGCATGGACTGCCTTTATAGGCCTGGGTTTATACAGCTCACCCGAGGTCCTGGCAGAAGTCTGACACAGCAGAGACTTGGACTTAAATCTTGCCATCCCCTAAACCCCATATAACATTTTTCTTTTGCACACATGGTTGCAACATCATAGAATAAAGTTTGATCAACAGAATGGATTTATTAAGCCATTGCAAAAAGCTGCATAGACCATTGCATATCAGTAGAAACTAAGTTTAGTTCAGCTTACCTAGAGTTGATTTTAAATGGATTTAGGACTAAAATGTCTGTAAGCGCGGTAAAACAGTTCGTAAAGGAGCTTGTGTGGGCTGAATTAAACTGTTGCAAATTTTTTTGTGTAAACAAGGTCTAATTGTTGCTCTGGGAAAGTCAACTGTTCCTCTTTGTTTTCCCACATCTCAGGTGCCAAATGGAGCTACAACTTCTTCCAAGCTCAGAGAAATTTGTGATGATGTGTCTTTTCAGCATCCTTTGAGAAAAGTTGCTATAAAAACATAGAGGAGCATTGCTGCTTTGGTTATTAGTTACTAGATTTGTCCCCCTTAACTTTACACTAGTAGGCAGCTCTTTAACAGTGCAGGTGTAGCATAAGAGACATTTGCCTGGCTATCGGGAGGCTTAGGCTCTACTCCCAGCTCTGTTTCTTTCATCGTATAAGTTGTGGCAAATCTGAAGTGCTTTGGACTCTTGGGTGTTTAGCTGGCAGTAGGGGAGTGGTTGTTACCATTTGTCACGCGTGGTTAAAAACGCTCCCAGATTGAGGTCTGTGCAGGACAGCAGCTGTCCAGAAGAGTCATCTCCCTCCTTTCCTTCTGCTTGAGCTCCTGCTCTTTTGCTGAGCACAGGGTTGCTCTGAGAGCACAAGAGGAGTGAAGACTGTCCCAGAGCAACACACCCCATGTGCAAAGCTTGAAGTATTTTGCTTGCATGTGGCTGGCCTAAAGCTCATGGTACGAGGACTTAGGTCAGTGATTTCTCGTTTTTTGTTGACCCCTGGGTAACAGCACCAAGCAAATCGCACTGTGTCCTTCGTGCTCTTCCTGTGGCCCTGGACTGGGGGTCTTTTGCCAAGCCCATGATTGCACAGTCCAGTGGCACCAGTGTCACTTTGTTCCCAATGTCTTGTCGGCACTTGTAACCATCAGTACATTGCAGTGCGTTTTCACTTTGTCGTTTGAAAGGAGCGCAGCAAGCAGTGGCCGTGTCTTCCGTCTCCCCGCCGGCCCCGTTCCAGAACGTTCCTCCAGCCGTGTCTCAGACGCCCGTCATTGCTGCCACCCCTGTGCCAACCATCACTGCTAATGTCCCGCCTGTCACTGCCCCTCCCGCTGCTGCTCCCCCTCCGCCTGCTGCTCCGATAATGCCCGTGGTGCCTCCTACGCCACCGGTAGTCAAGGTAAATGGAGAACTCGACCCCTTCCTCTTCAGAAAGCAATATTGCTAAGCAGTGCTTTATTTTCATCCCCTCACTGCTGGTTATGTACATTCCTTCTCTTCGCATTTGACTCCTTGCCTCTCTGGCCATTGTTGTCCCTTTGGGGTGTGCTCAGACAGGTGCTTGCTGTCGAGTTTGAGAGGGCTGAGAAAATTTTGCCAGTTTTACTGCACCCCAGCTAAGGTGATGTCAATTGTAATTGCTCCAACTCAGTTACAAGCTCTCATCTGACCATAGCCTTAGCCAGTGCTGATGCTCCATGAACCAGAAGGCTGGAGGCTTCCCCCATTTTGCACCATATAGCCCAAAGCATCTCTTCCCTCTGTAACTGACCCCCTGATTTCACTGGGACTATTCCTTTAAGGTTTGCAGACTCTAGCATGAGGAATGTTCCTCTCTGCCATAAACCGGTTTAAGACAAGCCTGTCACTCCAGTTGGAGGAGACTGATGTTGCCTGCAGGTTTTGGGTGCATTAGTTCTGTCTGCCTTACTGAGGAATTTTCTGGGAGTTGCCATTGGTGTTTCGCTATTTACTATGTTAATTTACGGGTAAATGAAAACATTGCTCTAAATAATTGGAATTTTCCTAGCAAGCTGTGTATAGCTTTAAAAATGATGAAAGCATAGCTCAGAGAAAGCTTTTATTTCCTAAACTGGGAAATTAACTGCAACAGTATTGGTGTTCTGTGATGTGAGGTTGCATGGGCCAGCAGAGCCACAGAATTGTTTTGCTTATTTAACCATATAGTTTGGGAATTACTAGAGAAATTGTAAGTCGGATCTCCTTGCAGCTAAGCTGTCCTCCTCAGAAGCCTGTCTCATACTTCAGTTTCTGTCCAAATAACTTGCTTCTGAGAATCAATTTAATTTTAAAACTCAAGGATGAAGCCAGAAGTGAGTTTGCCAAATACACACTGCAAAAGTAATTCTGCTTGGGATTTACTTAAGATTTCACTTAGATTTCCCTAAGGAACTTTTTTCCCCCCTTTCTCTCTCTCTCCAGAGAAATAAATCCTTCGTAGGAGCACAAGAGAGCTGACTGGACAGTCACAGCTTGAATTTATGTGAGAGAGGTTTTATTTGCTTAAGGCAGAATCATTAAATTCTTGCTCTTGTCCATAATAAGCAATCTACCTTAGCACACCCACTAAATACAAGGGAGTGAGGGCTCATGGGTCTTTGGTGATTAATATGCTTTGGTTCAGAACTTATAGCCTGATCCTGCCACTGGGGACTCAGACATGTGGTTAAGTTACTGACACTTACTAAGTCACGATGCATCAGCTGAGCTGCAGTAATCGACTGGGCGCACTCCTTTCCCTTGGCAAACATGAGGTAAGAGTCCTTAGTTTAAATCTCAGTGAAATACATAGAGCTAACACATTTTGCATCATGTTTGGGGTTGGGTTGGAGACGTGCAAATGGCTGGTTACTGTGGCTCAGATGACATGTGTTGTAGTCGCTGAATTGTGTGTTGAAGCCTCTGGTCACAAGTCCCATTTATCCCAGTGAAGTAATTGTATTTTCTGTCAGGGGACAGGCAGATCTCAAAAATAAGGATGAATTGTGCTAGGTTTCTGCTAGCGTAGCACGAGAGCTGGGCATGTATTCATGAGGCCTGTTCATCTGCTGTTTCAGAAAAAGGGAGTGAAGCGGAAAGCAGACACGACAACCCCCACCACCTCTGCGATCACTGCCAGCCGAAGCGAGTCGCCCACGCCCCTCTCGGACCCCAAGCAGGCCAAAATCATCGCTCGACGGGAGAGCGGCGGCCGGCCCATCAAACCACCAAAGAAAGACCTTGAAGACGGAGAGGTCCCCCAGCATGCAGGGAAGAAGGGCAAACTCTCTGAGCACCTCAAGTACTGTGACAGCATTCTCAAGGAGATGCTCTCGAAGAAGCATGCAGCCTATGCATGGCCCTTTTACAAGCCTGTTGATGCAGAGGCCTTGGAATTACATGACTATCATGATATTATCAAACACCCCATGGATCTCAGTACTGTTAAAGTACGTCCATATTTACCACCTCTTTTGCAGGGTGTCGCAGCCCTCTGGTTGCAGAGGACTGGCTTCTTCTGGGGGAGGGGGAAGGGACAAGGGTGGAAAACTGAACCTGTTTGGATATCATCTGGATATTTTATATTTTGTTTCCTTCCCCTCTCCTTTTTTTTTTTCCCCGTAACTGGGGACATCTGGTTTTTTTTCTGCCCTGCAAAGCAGACTGTACAATGGCATCCTCTGCTCTTTGTGGATAGTCCGGCTATTTAAACTTGTGTCGTTGGGATTGTGTTGCACTCTGAGAAGAAGAGGTGCTGTATTTCATAGGATTCGATTGATAGTATCCCATTTCCAGAAACTGCTGCCTGCCTATTTGTTGGCATGATGTATGGTCCAGATAGGCTTACGCTGAGCAATTCCAACCGGAACGTGATGATCGCCTGGTACTTGGGGAGGGGAGGAAATACTGTGATGCTTGTGTGGTTCACGCTTGGCTCTTCAAGAGCTTAGCTTAGTATGGTCCAATATTAAAGGTGTTTTTCCCAGTAGACTGGGAGGTTTCTCTGAATCCCTCCTAAATATCCTTGGAGCAAAGCTGTGGTTTTTTTCTAGTTCTCATCTTCTGCTTGTCAGCCGGCCATTGGAATCAGTGTTGGTGGAGGTGAGACTTTCTTCCATGTGCAGAAAGTTAAGGTATTTCTGCTGGCTTTTGTTAGCATGCCAGAAGTGTTTGTCTGCCATCTGAGCCAATGCCTGGGACTGTCTAAATGCCCAGGTGACAAAAGGGCACCTGCATTCATGAGTCCTTTCGTGTTCCTTGGCAAGTCCTACGTAGTACCTGGAAGCAGTGTGTCATGCTCTGATGTGCTATGCCATTCAGCCATGGTGCTGCAAACGTTCTTACTACAGCTGCAATATTTTTACAAGTACTTTTATTAGCATTATTTAGTGGTGAGAGAACAGTTGTCACGGTCTGTGCGTTGAGGATTAGACCAGGAGTTACCAGTGTCTGAGTTTTAATTGCTGTTTTGATGCTATGGTCCTGAGCAAGTTTCCCCGCAGCTCTGTGCCGTAGTTTTCCCAGTCATAAAATAGAGATAATAATACTTAACCTACCTCACAGGGCTGTTGTGAGGACAGATATCCGGAAGGCACTATCTAAGTACTAATTATTATTGATTGGGTTTGTACAGAAAACACCATCTGTCAGTTGGCAAAGGTATTGGAAGTGGGCTCTGGTGGAGCTAGGCTTGGAGGCTATTCTTCTCCTGAGCTTGCAGTGCCCTTGCTTTGTTTACAAAAGCCAGTGCAACGTGCAGTACTTTTGACTTGCAATTAAGCTGAGCTGTGGTAAAGGCCTACAGCAATTTCCTGGAAGGAGAAGAGGGCAAGACGAAGGGTGAGTTGAGCTGCAGGCAAGAAGAGGGAGCCTGAAATACAGTGGTAAAAGCAGGAGAAATGGCTAGGTTGAACATGGTAGACTGCAAAGCTGGCTACCTGCCTTCAATGTTCTGCTGACAGAGGAAGGTCCCAGTGTTTTCTTGCATAAGTTTTTCCATTTTCTCTTGCTCTTAAGCATGGATGAATGAGGAAGGAAGAAGCTCCCCTCTGTTTTGGTACTGCAGTGCATTCGCCATCCTGCTGATTTTGAATGCCTAGTGCTGAAGGCCTACTTAATCCTTGTACATTGTTTTAACTATATGATTTGCTGTCAAGGTCTGCTCACTTCGCTTTGCATTGGAGTTGCCCTTCTCCACCAGCTTGGAGGTCCATCCACACGGCTTGGATCATAGGCTAATGGATAATTCAGGTTGGTCAGGAGGCCTGCCTCCTGCTCAAAGCAGGGTCACTTACGCACTCTGATCTGCTCCCTTCCAGGGGTCACTACCTTCTCAGCTGAGTGGGTCTGACCTTGCTCCTCTGATGCCAGTTGAGTGAGCTGGGAGCAGGAACAGGTTGCAAATGGGGTTTCTGGTGCTCTTCTGTAAGTCAGATCAGAGGTGCAGTACTGGAGTGGCATCAGGAACTTTCATATATGATGTTCTGTTTATTGTGCATACAGTTACATTTGCCCATGCTTATCATAGGCTACACGTCAAAATCTGTTCTAAGAGTCTGTAAACTGGCCAGTAGCTCTAAAGGAATTTCAAAGTGTGGCTGATTCACAGAAATGACTGAGATGGGAAGAAGCATCTCTTCCTGAGTGCAATTGTTCTTTTTGTTACCACGTTAGAGTGATGAAGTGTTATCGATAGTCTTTTCTCTGCTAGTCTTGTGAACACAAGTCGTTAGATGATCATGTCCTAGATGAACTCATTCAGTTACTGTACTGACTTTAGTGGGACTGCTGGTAAACCTATTCCTTTCAGACCTATTCTCAGCTCAGTCACATTCCTTTGGCTTCCTAGGGGTGCTGTGGGTCTCCAGAGACACCTGCAGCCTGGTAGATCAAGCCTTGGGTGAATGCAGTAAGATTAGAGGTGGAGAGTGTGAAATCCTGACTCTGTCAAAGCTGGTATTTCCATGTCTGGTTAGGTGGCTTCTTATTGCAAGGGATTCTGTGCTGTATTCTGCAAAATCTAGGTGCAAAACTGTGATTTCTTGGGTTGGTGACTTCTTCACACTTAAATCTTTCTTTATAGTCCTAGCTTCATTCTTTTAAAAAGCGTACACCTCTGACTTGCACTTTCTCTGCAAGTGCAGGTGATACTCTCCCTCTGTACCTTACTAGTGTGGGACAGAAGACTGGAGACTAGTGTGGGACAGAAGACTGGTCTCCACTGGAGACCCAGGGGAGTCTTTTGCATGTAAAGACTCTGGATTTGTCTTTCCACGTGGTAGTATTTTTCCTTAATAAACTTGTTTGAAGTGCTGTCTGGTATTGTTTTTTTATGGAGTGTTTTATTATCATTGTTCTTGGCTTGTAGATCATAGTGTGACTTCTCTGAGATGCAGTCTATAACACGTTAACTGCATGGAACAGAAACCTGCCATTTGCAGGCAGTGTAATTCTCCAGTGTCAGAGGCTTTCTCTGTGGCTCTGAAAGCTTTTAGATTTAATTCTGCACAAGTGACAATGGCTGCGGTAAAGCAGTGCAACTAACGGCCTTCAAACTAACCTTGAAGGAATTATGTGAGAGAGTAAAGCATATAAGCATTGCTGCAGCTATGATAGATTCCCCAGTACCTGGTTGCTTGTTACTTTGGTTCTGTCATGGTTCTCTGGTTAGGTGAGGTTTGATTTTCTTCAGAGAATATCCTTCATGTCCAGAAGCATTCTTTTCAGGCTGTACACCCAGCAGAGGTGTGCTTCAGAAGGATTTGGAGATTTTCTCTGTGTGCGTGGTGGAGGAGGCAGGCTGGTTGTCGTGACTGTGCTGGTGGCAGGTGAGAGGTGGAGGGGCTGTAGCTGAGCTTGACATAGCTGGGATTGGAGTGGTGTGCTGGAGTGCCGTGCTGGGGCTAGGACTGAGAGCGGGAAGAGCTGAAGGGACAGAATCAGTGAGCACATCTCCACCTCAATTCTCTGATAGTCATCACAGGGGAGGGGAAGAGCAGAACTGCTTGGAGGAGAGGGAGGCAGAGGCATGGGTTACACTTTAAAAATTACGAGGCAGCAGCCCTAATTCCCCTTAGTAGGTGAAATGCTTGCTATGAAGCTGTAGCAGCACTGTGCTTCTGCTGCCCTCTTCCACAGGCAGGCAGGGGCTGGCAGTGGCATGTTCATGTTCCCCTCTCCGATGCTGGGGAGCTTTGGTGTGGGGTGGCAGGGTGCTGTGCCCGTGATGGAGCTGGGGGGAACCTGGAGCACCTCTTCTCCCACTCTGTCCTCTGGCTGCTGGGTCACAGCAGCAGCGATGTGGATGTCTCTGCCTTTGGTTTACTCAGTGGTGAACAAGAAAGTCCTCACCATGCAAGAGGATTTATACAAGGTGTTTACTTTTGGAATAAAGCGCTACCTCCAGGGATCTAACTACACTCATTAATTTCCTTACAATGAATTGCTGTGGCTTCAGAGCGGCTGAGTTCAGGGTCTTGAACGTGAGGAGACATTCTTTGGTGGAATTTTTAAAGATTTCTTTAGTTGCACCTATTTTAGAGTACAAACACAGTTTCACAAAGCAGCTGCTCTTATTGAGACAGTTTCTGTAAGGTGCAATTAGGCCCCCAGAAATCAGGCTAAGTCCTCATTAGCTGGTAGAGATAGCCTTTTCTCTGCTAAAGTCGCTGGACCTGTGTGGCCCTGTCCCTCATCAGCACCTGCCCTGATGCCATGCCCAAGGCATGTGCTTTGAGGACAGACTGATGGCCAGTTTACTCTTGGAGAGGAGAAAATGGAAAGGGGACATGTTAAGTCTTCAAACATGTAAAAAAATTGCTGCAAGAAGGGAGGGAGCAAGGTTTTCTCTGCATCCTCTGTGGGCAGGTCAAGGCTTACTTTAGAGAAAGAGACTCATTAGACATTAGGAAACAAATTTCTGAACGTTAAAGAATATTAAACAAGTGATTTGATTGCTGAGGGAAAAATGAGATTGCTGTGATAAATATTGTGTAGGGCGGAGAATGGACTTGCTGGCCTCCCAGCACCTCTGCCAGTCCGGCTTGTCTATGACTCCTGATTTGCAATTGTAAATGTAATAACTTTTTTAAGCAGCTGGATATCTCAAAGTGAATTTGTAACTGAAGATATTCCAGGCCACCGATTTACAGTCCCCCCCCCCCCCCCCTTTTAAGTTAATTATTCTTTACAAGAAAACAAACCAAAAATCCACACATTAAAACTGTTGGGCTAGAAAACTGTTGGGTTTGGATGAAAGCGAAGCCTCAGACACTGAAATGTATTTCATAGGCAGTAATCAGCCATTGAGTGTGCCAAACAAATATAAGCGCATCAAAAAGGCCTTTCATGCAGTAAGACGTATTTTAAAATAAATGGGCCATTTTGTTTGAACATATGTTTTGCTTTGGAATTGGCCTGAGACTCTTTTCAAACAAGGTCAGCTCTCCTTCAGACAGGAGAAGCACAAACCTATTTTCCTTTCCGTCTTTGTGCTGTGGCTCAGAGGCTTTCTCCTAGTTTATTCACCAAGAGAATGAGGTCTTCTCACAAAAGTTTGATAGATGTCTGGCTGCAAGCACAGCAGGGGAGTAAGGCTGCAGGAACGTCACCACCCGGAATGCAGGTCCCTCCAAAGTTGCATCCTTGGAGGTGAAATTCTGCCCTATTCAGAAGAAAAACAGTCTTAAGAGTCATTGCAGTGTTTCAAGGTAGTTACAAGGTCTGCCGTGTAGCTGTGCAATACCGGTAGCTTCCATTGAACAAATGGGAATTTTGTGTTAAGGCTTCTAGCGTGGGTTACAGACCCTAAGCACCCCTGCTTTCTGCTCGGACAGGGGATGTGTCTTCCCCATCATGTTTGCAGCCTGTCTGCCAGTCAGCCCCTTCCCTTCACTGGGGGATACAGGTCCACAAGGCATACAGAAGGGAGGCCTGCAAGCACTTGGCAAATAGAGAATTTCTTTAAAGCCAGGTCTTTTAAATGCAAATGAAATCTAGTGTTAGCTTCTTTTTCCTTTCAGTAGGAGTAATTTGAGCTAAGGTTTTATACGTAGTAGTAATATATGCATAAAATCAGTTAAGTTCTAGGAATGCTTTAAACTGTTCTCTAAAGCCAAGTCATTCAGTCCTGAACAGCGAGAGAAGTGGATGAAAGTGAGAGCTGAAAAATAAGAGAAAGGAACAAGGTGCAAATATTTAGCTCCTGATACTTATCCTCACTACACTGGGAAATAACATTATAAATAGGTTCATAAAGGGTGAATTCTGTATTCATTCTCTATCAGTTGGGCTTTTAAATCAAGAGTAGGTGTTGTAGTTTAACTGTAAATGCCTATCTTGCTGTAGGAATCGCCAAGCAAAATTCACGCCCTGTGTTAGCAGGAAGTCAGAGTTAGTTGGTCATGATCTTTTCTGCCCCTTTCAGATTTACAGGGCAAATATATGCAAGCAGCACATAGAAATACATGCTTAAGGTACTCCTGTAATTGTAACTTGGTTGTTTGTTAGCTCTTGCCCTTCCTGTCCATGATCTGTGTTTACATTAGTTTCTGATTCAGCAAACCCTTTCTCTAAATGACTCTCTTTTCTAATAGAATGTGGACCCTAACAGATTTATATAGTACTACTTAGAAAAAGAAAACAACCCAGATTTAGAATCTTAAAGTGTTTAAACTGTTATGGAGCAATATCAACTGCTTTGGTTGTCTGGTGTTTGTTTGCTTGCTTGTTTTAAAAAGCAGAAACTCTGAATGTTGTTTAGGAACCAATAAGCCAGATCAAACTACTGTTCTCTTAGACAAATGTGATTTTTGAGGCTATTCTGAGCTGTCTCCAAGATGCACATGTCCTCCATGCAGTTGCTACAAATGCCTTTTGCTTATGGCTTTTTCTCCCCTTTCCCTTTGGCTTGTTTGTTTGCAGAAAAAAATGGACAGTCGGGAATACCAGGATGCACAAGGTTTTGCAGCAGATATTCGGTTAATGTTCTCTAATTGTTACAAGTACAATCCTCCAGACCATGAAGTGGTAGCCATGGCCAGGAAGCTCCAGGTAAAGGTGTTGGCAAATGTGTCTTCCAGAGTACGTTTAGTTCAGCTACAAGGTGTTGATTCGGAGATCCAGGCGTGGATCTGCTCTTGGCACCAACAAGGGAGAGTCGGTGATTCCTCCAGTCCTTGGCAAGAGCCATGTTCTCTGCTGGAGAACTGTTGCGCTCTTCACATGGCACGGCCCAATGCCACGTTCCGCTCCTAAAATGTTATAATTGTTGCTGTATAAAGTAATGGAAGAATTTTCTTGGGCTTACAGAATACATATGCCTATCTGTACATTATTATTTACTTGTACAGCACCTTGTGTAGTGCCATAAGACCCTGACCTGTGGTGGGATGTCTCGTGTTTAAAAGGCCAGAGTGAGGTCTTTGTGGCTGAGGCTCCTTTTGTCACCAGTTTTTCCCCCTTTTTGTAGGATGTCTTTGAGATGAGGTTCGCAAAAATGCCCGATGAGCCTGCAGAGCCCCCACCTCCGCCTCCACCAACAGCACCAGTGGTGAGCAAAAGCACAGAGAGCAGTCACAGCAGTGAGGAGAGCTCTTCTGACTCAGATAGCTCAGACTCGGAAGAAGAGCGAGCGACTCGGCTGGCAGAGCTCCAGGAGCAGGTACTGCAACAGCCAAGCTGTGTGTTTGTGTCTGTGCAGTAGAAAGGGCATAGAAGGAGGAAGGGTTTAATTTTGTTCTTAAAAATCCCATCTAAGCTGGGATGTAGCAAAGCAATCTCCCCTTCTGCCAGGTAAGGGGGAAAAATGCTCAGCTGTGAAATAAGTGCATGTTTGATGTAATGTTAACTTTCTTTGAGATACCCGTTCTCGGTGCTGATGCTTTGTGTTTCCTTCTGTGATCCCAGAGCATGAATGAAGGTGCAGACAATACTAGGGATCTGGGAAAAACAGAGACCCCCGTTTTGTATGAGAGCTCAGGCATAACAAAATCTGTCACAAGCTTCCTGTGGGATATTGTCCCCGTGTACCCTGTCTGTGACTGTTGTGGTTGCAAATGATTAAGCCATGGCCTTTCTTATTATGCAGATATACAATGCCAGATGCTACAGTGCTTACATGTGCTACTGTAATACAATGAAGCATTAATAAAATGGCTTATCTGGTGTCTCAAAGCAAGCTATTAGGAGAGCCAAGAAGTGAACCCAGGATTCCAGAGGCCAAGTTGTCAGCACTCTAGACGGAGCTACTGACCTTAATTTTTATTTGCCCTATAAAACAAGAATGATGTTTTCATTTGAGTCGACTTCTGCATACTTGCACTACATTTTTTTTTTAAATTTCAAATCAAGCAAAGTCTCCTGAGTTCAATCACTAGACTGCTTGATCACTGGCTTTGGGATATACTTACATGTTGGGATGTAGAGGAATGGTATGTGGAGGCATCAGTTATCTTGCCTTGAAGTCTGATTTATTTTTGCACTGTTCTCCCCCAGCTAAAGGCCGTCCATGAGCAGCTAGCTGCGTTGTCACAAGCACCAGTGAACAAACCAAAGAAAAAAAAAGAGAAGAAGGAAAAAGAGAAGAAAAAGAAAGATAAAGAGAAGGAAAAAGAAAAGCACAAAGTAAAAGCTGAGGAGGAGAAGAAACCCAAGGTGGCTCAACCACCAAAACAAACCCAACAGAAGAAAGCCCCAGCTAAGAAAGCAAACAGCACAACCACAGCTAACAGGTGAGAGCCTGCCTTCTGCAAGTTGCCTTAAGGGGAATGCCAGGAGCTTCCAGCCCAGTTCTCCTGTCCCCATTGAATTCCTGGTGAAGCTTGGTTGTCAGAGCAGTTAATTTGCTGTTGAATAGTGTCCCCATTCCCATACAACTCCAGGGAGTCTTTAAGTTAGAGCTGGCAGTGGAACCATCATATTTCCACTGTCCAGCGCTCTCAGAATCCCTGCCTGATCACTCTCAGATAAGGTTTTGCTTTTTGCCTTTTGCGCAGCCAGCAAGAACATGCCGTTTCATTGCTGCCCTCCTGCTGCTACATGGGCTTGTTGTCATGCCTCACAGGGCTAAAATATAATAGGAGTAGCACAGCTGATCTCAGATTTCTGAACTCTTTCAGAAGTTGTGATGCTGTTCAAGCTATCTGGTTAGAGGTTCAAAGCCAAGAGCATTGGGATGTTTGTTACAAGGGGGTAGAAAAGAGTTCATTGCTTCTATATACCCATGAATGTTTCCATGCTTGCCAACCCCCCCAGGCAGCCCAAGAAAGGAGGCAAACAGGCATCTGCAACCTACGATTCAGACGAGGAGGAGGAAGGTCTGCCCATGACCTATGATGAGAAACGACAGCTCAGCTTGGACATCAACCGCCTGCCTGGGGAGAAGCTAGGCAGGGTGGTGCACATCATCCAGTCGCGGGAACCTTCCCTCAGAGACTCCAATCCCGACGAGATAGAAATAGATTTTGAAACATTGAAGCCCACAACTTTACGAGAACTGGAGAGATACGTGAAATCTTGTTTACAGAAAAAACAAAGGAAACCATTTTGTAAGTTACCTCCTGGGGCACATGTTCCTCCACCAGCTCTTGGGCTCAGCTTTGGAGTCAGGGCATGTGTGCTGGGATTCTCTTATCCAGCTGTTGGGTATGTGATGACAGGGATTTTTTTAGAGATTCTTTTCTCCCAAGAAAATGTACAGAAACTTTCTATTTTTTCTGTTCTTTCTTCTCATGATGTCATGCTGTGGAGACCTGGAGGACTATTGTGTTCCTCTACAAGATTCGTGTGATACCTTTACTACTTATCTAGAATCTAGAAGGCACTATAAAGGTTTCAGTCTCATTGTGTTAGGTGTTACGTGCACACATCTGGAAGGATCAGTTTCTTATCCTGAATAGTTTAGCATCTAATTAGGAAGGAAACAGAAAGCATGGTTGGGATCCAAAACACCAAGGGAATAAATAACTTGCACAAAGTTACTCGGGCAACCTGTGGATTCTGGGTGTAAGTGTCTGGGTTGTATATTCACCCCAAAACTGCTCTTCCTAGATGGCCTGATCACCATATCGCCCTCAGTCTCTATCAGATCAGAGGATTAATGTTGATGCATTGCTGAGTGTACGGTTCAGTATGGGACAGACTTTTCTCTGTGCCTCATCCACAGAGAGTGAATTGTTGCGGCCCCTTGAGAGTTTAGCTCCAGCTGCATAGCAATAGGATCACTTACCTGAAGTGGTCCTGGCTCTGTCCATCTGCTTGTTGGTTAACAGGGAGTTGTCCTGTTAAGAGTATAACACAATAACTACTCACAACTCTTGCAGAGCACCTCCATTTCCTCACCACAGGACTTTCAGGTAGGCCTAAGCAAAGCTCAGACTTTGACCCTTTTTGCTTTTTGATACAGTGCTTTGATTTCTGTGCCTCCCCCCCTCCCCCTAGTCCTTCACTGTTGGAATAGCTCAGGAAAAGATTTTTCCAGAGTGGCTGGGAACAAGAAGCATCCTTTTGCTTTAGAACCAAAGCACAGAGTAACGCAGATAACCTCCATGTCTGTTCGTCCTCTCCTCTGAGACTGGTACACCCTGGGCTGGCAGGCTGGCATGCCTGGCCCCAGCTGGGCTCTCCTGCTGTCTATTGCGATGCTTAGTGTTCGGGGGTGCACCCTCTTAGGACTGTGCTTTCCAGACCTTTTTTTTTTTTTTTTTTTTTTTTTAAATCATTGCTTTAAAGCAGTGAGAAATGTAAGTATTTCCTTGCTGGATCAGGCAAAATGTCTGGCCCCTCTCTTGTGCTTCTGATACTGGCCAACACCTGTGTTCAATTACTCCTCCTCTGGAGGGATATTTCGTCTACTCAGAAGTATGAGTATTGCTGGTACTTCTCACCATTTCCATCCTAACTGATGCAGCTACATTCTCGTTGTCTGCCAGCCTTTGCCTCGGTTGGTTTTCAATTTGTCCTTTTTGTTTTGTTTTATATTTAAAGCAACATAAAACACAGTAGATTCTTGCGTGAGGTATCTTAAGTTATAATGGCAGATGCTTACTTCTGACAGCCTTTAATGGGACACTTTATTTTACAGGGCAGAAAACCCATGTAACAATTCTGTAATTACAAATGTGTAACTATTGACCATATAACTGGCTGGTAAGTAACCTGTAGCTACAAGGTTATTACATGGATATTTCTATTTTCTAAAATACTTTCCAGAAGGTCTCTCTTAAAAAGTGCATGTTACAGGATGATGGTGATTGGATGGTCTAGACAACTTCATGTGTTGTCCTCTATCTGGGATGTGTAGTTGCAGTGTGATCACATCATCTTAGCAGCGTCACTGCGGAGTGGCTGCGCAGATTTACATGCCCTGTAAAATAGTGATGTCCACTCTTTTTTGCCTGCAACCATGCAGTTTCAGAAACTGTGCATTCCTCCTCCACAGCTGCAAGTGGAAAAAAGCAAGCAGCAAAGTCAAAAGAAGAGTTAGCTCAGGAAAAGAAGAAAGAACTAGAAAAACGGTTACAGGACGTCAGCGGGCAGCTAAACAACAACAAGAAACCTGCAAAGAAAGGTAACGGCTTTGGTTTTACTGTGCTAACAATGCCCGGAAAGTTGTGTATGTAGATAGAGCTCCTCACTGAAGCAAAACTGCTGCCTTCTTGTAGCTTTGGGTTTGTCTGTGACAGCTACCCCAGTTGGTCACTAGTGTAGGGGCACAGCGAGTTACTGTTGGGCACTGAGCTTCTGTGTGGGGGCTGCTTTGGTCCCTGCCCAGGTGGAAGGTCTCCTGGGTTGTAAATGTGAGGTGTCTTGGAGGTAATTCATCCTTCAGAGGGAGGAAGGTCACCTGCTCTGTGTTAGCCTGTGCAGGACTGTGCATACAGACCAGTAGTGCAGGGTATCTAATGGATGGTTTTCCTCCATTGTGGGATTAAAAAAAGCCCAAGCCCCCATGTAGTGCAGTAGTGTGAAAAACGGTACAAAAGGTTCTTCCAGTACGAACTAAGCTTCTTCCAGCTTCGCACAAGTCAAGCAGGGTTTTCTTGGGTTCAGAGGTTGCACCGAAGCATGCAGGGCTGTGGACACAACTCCCCAGGTGCTCTGCTCTCCTGCACAGACCCCAAACTTTCGTGGTCACCTGCAGCCTGAGAAACCTTGCCATCCATTGGCGCGACAGGCCTTGTTGCAGCGAGCAAAGGCTTGCGGGTAAATAAGCTGCCCAGGCA
This sequence comes from Mycteria americana, assembly GCF_035582795.1. Taxonomy (NCBI): domain Eukaryota; kingdom Metazoa; phylum Chordata; class Aves; order Ciconiiformes; family Ciconiidae; genus Mycteria; species Mycteria americana. Next base: position 9,830,683 of record NC_134381.1, on the reverse strand, counting down.
AAACGAAGTTGTGAATGAAGCCACGGAGGATGAAGGCTGCGGGCAAGCCTTCTCTAGTTCAGTTCCTTGCAAGTAACCACATCGCTGCCTTCTTCCCCGCAGAGAAATCTGGCTCAGCTCCCTCTGGAGGCCCTTCCCGCCTCAGCAGCAGCAGCTCCTCCGAGTCCGGGAGCAGCAGCTCCAGCGGCTCCAGCTCGGACAGCAGTGATTCAGAATGAGTTACGGACACTTACACACAAAACGGACATCACCCTCACCGATGTTCTGCAGTGTTCCTCTCTCTCCTTAATATACTGCTCTTGTTCCACGGTGGTCAGGTTTTTTTCCTCTCTCTTTCTCTGACTTTTTTTATTTTATTTTTTAATTCAGTGTTATAAAAGGTATCTTCCATTTGGGGGGGGGGGGGCACTCTTTTAATAGGTCAAAGATCTTTGCGTGTGCGTGTGTGTGTGACTAGACTTTATGACAAATAGTTCCCTTTGCATAAAGTCTCTAAAATACATTTTAACTGAAGAAGATTGGTTGAAAATGGAAGAACTTTGAACTCTTAGCAGGAGACAAATAGGAAGTTCTGCAAGGTTTGTAGTACATTTCCCTCCTGCCCCTTCCCTCTCCCCAGAATGTTCTCTTTTAATAAGCCTTGCCTGGCTCACACAAGGTAAAAAAAAAAAATCTTTTTTTTAAAAGAAATCTCTGTAAAATGGTACTGTATCTGAAAGATGTTAGCTTTTGAACTAGGTGGTGTATTTGTTATTAGCACTAGTATTCTTAATCTCGAAGTCTACAGTGTGATGAAAATGTCAGATGCTATCATCTTTTTACATAAAAACAAAAAAATCAAAAAAATTCTCATGTACTGTGGATTGCTAACATGCTTTTTTTTTTTTTTTTAAATCTTGGTAGAGGCATAGGCACCTGTTCAGGAAGGTATTTAAGCATGAATTTAACTTTAAAGCACATGAGCAATATAGGTGGCTGCATTTCCTGTTTTTCCACTCAAAATTTTCATTTTTCTTGGGGATACATTGGGAAGAAGGGAGCGAGGGACACGCAAGTTTCTTGGGAATGTTATTTTTAACATCAAATAGATAATTTCCAGGAAATGGATACTCTCTGTGAAAGTTCTCATTTAATTGAAAACAGTTTTTGGCTGAAAGTTCTCAGCTGGACCTCAGAGTGATCCCTGCAGAGTGACCAAGGCGAGTCATGTGCTCGTTATTAGACATATGCTTAAGTACTTTCTCCATGACAAGCACCTCAGTCTGGGCTTAAAATAAGGGAGCACTTAAGCTCCAGCTGAGGCTGAGCTGGCAGGGGAATTGGAGAGGGATGTTGTGTGTGTTTGGTTTTTTGGTGTCCCCCCCCTCCTTATCGTTTCAGTAGTGAGCTCCTAGAAAGGGAATGCTACTTCTGTGTCATGCAGGGTGCAGGTTTCCAGCCACTGAAATGCTTACCTCAATAAAAAGAAAAAAGAGGGGAGGGAGAAAAAAAAGAGACAATTTTTTAAGGCTTGCAATTTTTTTAGTCCAGCCTAATGTTTTAACCTGCATTGCTGCAATACACTGTTTTCACTGTCCCTAATTTCATGTATATACAAGTACTTTATTTATTAAACACCATTGGTGATTTAAAACTTACTAAAAAAATAACAAAAGCAAAGCTGCATTATGCAAACCAGCAGAAATGCAGACTCTTAATGTGGTTTGAACCAGATTAAAAAAAAAACCACAACAACAAAAAAGTAAATAAAAAATCTGAGACTTTATTTAAATCCAATGGACTTTATACCTACAGGTGCTACAGTCCACTCTATCGTGTGTCTGGTGCTCTGTCATGTTTGGTGTGTTCATTTTTGGTTTTTTCTTCTCTCTTCTTTATCTTTTCACCCCAGCCCCCCTTTTTCCTGTTTTGTACAGATTTTTGGAGACATACAGGTAGATACAATTTCTTGATGCAGCACATTATTATTTTCTCTGTAATATTTCCAGAGGTCTTTCCCCCCCCCCTTTTTTTTGTAGAACAGCGAGTTTTTTCTTTTATAATCCAATTTTAGGAAAACACCCGTTCTATAATTATATAAAATTTGTAATCTGAGGGGCAGAAATTTATTGTAAATTCTTAACTTTTTATTGTAAAGAAAAATATACAGAGTTTAACAGAAAGTTATGCCTTTCCCTCTCCCAGCACCAGCCCCTAAGGCTGCCTCTCTACTGTGGGGTAGCCCTAAAATTCACCCTGCTGTGGTCTTTATTAGTGGTTTGCCTAAGGCCCCGTGGTGCAGATTGCACCAGCTTTTGTTTTTCACATAGGTGAGTGGCCCTGAAGGACTCCTCAGCCCCAGCACACGATTTTCATTGCACGCTCAGCCCCTAAGAGCTAAGACAGCAGATCTGGGGGATGTCCCTTTGCTGGAAGGCCGGGAAAGCGCAGGGCCAGCCTGTTATTAGCACTCCATGGTTTGCACTTCTGACTGCATCCACACTCAGCTGCCAGTCACTTATTGCCCATCGACTGAGGTTTTATTAGCTAGACACTTATGCATCTGTCTTTAAAAATCTATCTTTCAAAGATCAGCATTTCAGAGTGTTCAGATGTGCGTCTCGTACAGCTGACGTGCCTCTGACCATGTCTTACCTGTATAGTGGCAGTAACACTCCACAGTTTGCTGTAGAAAAGAATTCCTTTTTTGTTTTGTTTTGTTTTGTTTTTTTTTGCTAAGGGCTGGAAGTGTGATGCTGTGAGGCACTGAGTTCCTCCTAGAAGTTGCTGGGCATCTTTGGCTCATTTTGCAGTCACCGGGCTGCTTGGCCTTTTGGCAGGAGGCTCTCAAGTCTTTGCAAATAGTTTCCATAGTATTTGAAAGCGGATGAACTAGGGTATTCCAATTCTTACTGAAATTAATGATTTTTGTTTTCCATTAACAATGGAGTTATTTTTAGTTCCTGTAATTTTTAAATTCTGCTCTTAAAAATATCTTCCCCTAGACAGATCGTTAGTAATATATTTTCAGAATTTACTATGAGGAAATGTAATATACACCTAATTAAGACCTTAGGGTTTTTTTAATGGGGTTGGGTTTCATCTGTGTTTCTCCTATTGTCTGAGACTTGCATTATCAAAACCAACTAGTATTTTAATTAAAATAATTGCAACCAATTCAATACCGTGACAACTTGGATAAACAAGCTCCTGGTTTTCCCTGCTTGAAACCTTTTCCTGTGTGCATTATCCTGAGCTGTGCCGTTGACGTAACGTGGTGGTGGCTCTGGCCAAAACGTGCTCCTGTGCGGAGAACAAACCGCAGCCGGTGTCGGAGGCGATAGCAGCCCACCCGGCAGCCGCTCTCACCAGCATCACCGCCACGCAAAGCCCAGGGACCTGGCTCTGCAGCATGCCTCGTCCTCCGACGTCGGGGGCAACCCTGCTGACCACGGCCGGGGTACAGACGTTCCTCCAGGATGCATAGGTCTGTCCCACTGAAATCGGTGGAAAGGTTAGAGCCAAAGGGTCGGGGGCCAAGCGTGAAGTGGTGGAAAGGGGCCTGGCCTGGGACTGTCTGCAGTGCTGGAGGAGGATCCCTATTTTAGTGGGCAGACCTGTCCCAGCTTGGGGAATTGCAAGGAAAACAAGCAACCAAAACCACCAAGGAATACGAAGAACCACCTGCGTATCTTTGATATACCCAGCTGCGACTTGGGCTACCATTTAGTGGGAAACTTTGTTTGCTTTCATGGAAAGTAAGGTGTTCCCTATGAAATGGCAGTTCACAGGAGAAATCCATTTTGGCATGACCTTCATTTCAGGAAAGAAATTGGTGACTCTTCATTTCAAAATGTTGTTCTTACACTTTTTCATTTTCGCATTGTTTGTAGTGCTCATTATCTCCCGACATGTCAGTAGTGGTGCCTCTTGTATCTCCAGATCAGAGTGTCTCCAGGAAAGAAGAGATGTTTTCAGTCCATAGTAAGTAGCAGCAGCCCTTAAATGAGTTGGAAACTGAAACAATAGAGCATTTATTTAACTGAGTTTGTATTGCATGACATGTTAGTACAGATGTCATGAAATAACTTTAAAATGATCAAACGTAGAACATTTGAAATAACATTTTTAAACTTAAGAATAAAAAAAGATTGAAATTTTTATGGTAGAATTTTTCTTGAACGAACAAAGTTTAACTTTGTTTTCCAGGGGAAACTTCACTGAAATCTGTATGATTTCTTATGTATACATACACACAAATAGTTTTATTGAAACTGTTTTTTCTGACGAATTCCTGTTTGACAAAACAATATCTGACCAGACCTATTATCAATCAACCAGCATTACTGCACCTTTAAAAACTTTGTTAAACTTTATATGATTGTAAGGTCAGCCTGTTTCTTGGCGTACTATCAGATGTAGGCTCAGCGGGACCAGAGGGAGATCCGCATCCCATGGGCTCAGGCCCTGATCCATCTACTAAAGGAATCTGTTGCATACAACAGTTTTCTGCTAACCAAATGTTGTCTATACAAAATCATTTCAGTTTTGTATTGATGTGATTTTAAACTTTCCTACCGACAGGGTTTGTAACTGTAGAACTGATATTTCAGGACTATGTAACTGTTGTTTGGGAGTGTGTGTATGATAGATGCACGCACCCACCCACACACATACACAAGCACGTGTGTGCGTGTATATATACAAATTAGTTACCCAGTGAGGTCTCTTTCCATGTTCTCTATGTGGTAGAAGCAGACTGCAGTTACCTAATCTAGTTCTTTCTCTGTTTTGGGGACTCTTAGACCAGTTTTTAATTTTTTTCCTTGTTTTGAAAGGAATGATGTTTTTTAAAGTTGGGGTTGGAGCTAGGGGGAAGGGATCGGGGCATGACAAAGAAAAACCGCAACCTTTTTAGTACTGGATTTTAAAAAGACGTATTCTCAAACATGAGCAGTTACCACTAGGGTTAACTGTGGGCAGGCTCTGCATTGTTGAAGATAAATTTAGGGTGAGGATTCATTACACTAGCAGCATTATCTTGCTTGTAAAACAATGAGATGCATTTTTTTAAAGAAATGGTATTTGCATATCTTTTTAAATGTCATTTTTAAAAAAAGATAAACCACCAGCTAGGATTTGACACAGGCCACTTAGAACTTACCCCTGATACTGGCATAACCAATCCAGAAAGATTTGTTGTTGTATTTTTGTTTTGGTTTTTTTGGTTTTTTTTTAATATTTAAAAAAAATGTTACTTTTCTGTATGATGTGCATGCAAATTTACCGTAACTCTTTTTCTTAAAACTTTTTAGTGCCATTTCTAGTATATTCCTGTAAATGTCAGTTACTGAAAAGAAATGAGTCAATGTAAGTAGTTTAGCTTGTTTATTGCAAATTGCTGGCCTCAAACACAACAGAATTAAAAAAAAGAGTTAGAAAGTAATCTTTGATGTTACTGGTAATCATGGACCCTGGTCCTGGGGCATTTGTTTTGTTTTCATAATAAAAAGAAAAATTGTTTTGTGTGTGCAGTTTGATCCCATGTTTTCCCCTCTCCTCTCCCTTTCCTCATCTCCTTTTTCAGGTGTGGCGCTTGCTCCAGTTGAAAACCTGTAGGGCTTGGAGCAAGCACTCAGTTGTGTGTAGCATTGCTAAGAGACGAACACAAACATACCAAGAGCCCTAGTGCCATGAGCGTTGAAATAATTTGGAAGTAATTTTGCAAGTCCAGCTGTTAGCACTGATGGAGTGCCACACTAACAGGGCAAACTGCCTTCAGAGCAGGGGGCAAGTCTGGGGCACTGCCAGCTTGGCCTGGGGTCTCCGAATCACAGTCCGGCACCTCTGAATACACCTTTCTGTTGGTGAGGGAAACACTCAGGCTGCTTTAATGCACCAGGGCAGCCAAGCAAGGACTTTTACTCTTCCTAGAAGCCTACAGTCTGAAGGGGTCTTAGATTATGTGAGAACTGCATCTGATGGAGGTAAGCTCAGCTGAAAAAGAGGAGGTGAAAATTTCACCCAGGTGTAATGCTGACTATTTTCAAGCCGCCAAGACCTGAGGGAACCAGAGGGAATTTCTGGGCAGTGCTGGCAGTGGCACCTGCTCCACCAGCCGGTGCTGGCCCCGCAGGTCAGCCAGCCCAGGGTGACCGGGACGTGGCAGACACAGTTGGGAAAGGGGGGGGCCCAGGGGGCCTGGTCACATTCACAGCAGAGTCTTGACATTACTGTATGGCGGCCAAAATCTATTTTGGTCCCTGGAGAGGATTCAGGTTGGTTTTGCTGTAGCTTTCTCAGATGCATGCCTGATGGTTTATTTACAAGGTAAGGGTTACAACAGCCAGGTTTCCCCAGGGTTAATCTTTCTCTAACTCTGTTCCTGCTCACTGGGTTTAAAAGCCATGATCTCTCGAAGGTTCCAGCAAACCTGTTCTGCTTAGCTGTTCTATCAGTGTCGCTGTGTGTTGTATCAACGATGCCCCCAAAGGAAATGTTTGTTCAGCCTAGCCTCTAAAAATCTCCGGTGAGGCAGTTTTTGCCCCACAGGAGGATGTTTCCTTTAGCATTTACTAGTGAGTTATTTCTAGGCGCATCAAGCAGCGCTACTTCTTACAGACTCGGTGGAGGCTGAGGACAGGCAGAACACAGCTGAGGTTCAGCTCACCCCGCTATCTGTAGCGAGAGAGGTTATTGCGTGGTGACAGCCAGAGGCTGTCCTCATCCCCCGCTGCACCACTAAGCTTTGACAAGGGCTGTTGGCCTTGGGAACCTGGAGGAGGCTTTTTCACAGGTAAAGTGGTGTGCCTTTGGAGAGGGAGGTTACCCCCAGCCCAACCAGTAACTAAGGTAATTCCCGACTGGGAGAAACTGCCTATCTGCTGAGCTTTCCCTCTGCTGCCTGGGTGGGGATTGGGAGTGATAATAGCTGTAATCCTCACATGTGCCAAAGTGATTAACATGCAGAAAAAAACAGCTGCTCACAAAGATGCATTCAAATCATTTTAATGCACTTCATCCAAGAGGCTACAACAGCATTTTAAACAAGTGCATCGACACCACACAACTGGCTTACAGAAATGCTCGCTGATAGCAGCCGCTCCACAAACCTGCTGTGGCTAATGAGGACACACAGACATGGAAAATCGTACAGTCACGTTCACGGAGAGATGGAAGAACAAGTCACCTTCTTCCTGTACTGTCATGTCCAGCCTCAATCCTGGAAGAATTTATGCACACATTTAAGTTTTTATTCTTGTACAGTGCAATTACCATTCTTTAAATAACTGAATTTTGGTTTACCAGCCACATAAACAAAAAGAGACTGATTATACCCCAAAAAATCAAAATTAAAAAAAAAAATCTATGTTTTTTCTATAAGAAAAGTAAAGAAACCGAACAGCTGGTTTTGGGGATGTGCTGTTCCTTAAACTCCCGGAGTTCGTATGCTCCCTGGGCTGCTGGAAAGGCCCTGAACCCCCCTCTCCTGCCTCTCCAGCTCGCTTCCACCCGCAGTTTCCAGGGGAGCTCTCAGACCAGCCTCCAGCCCCCCGGTATAAATAATCCCCCGTTCGCAGCCCTGGGAGGGTGACGCATCCCAGGCGCTGCTCTACCTTAAACAGCTCGGTACAGGAGCACCGCCGCTGCTGCCGGCAGCTTTCCCAGTCTCGCTAATTTTGTGAATCTTGTTAAATGCTTTTTCCCCAGTTGAAAAACATTTATTCACCAAAATATTTCTCAGCCAGAGCTACTCCTGGCAAGATCAAGAGGACTACTTGAGTGCGCAGAGCAATGCACAGGTCTGTGAAGCACTGAGGTCCATCAGCAGGTTTAGTTTTATGAGCACGCACGTCAGGTACCAAACATCAACGCATGCATAAATAGTACTTTAAAAAAAATGAGCTGCCTATGGTTTGCAGTGAATACACGTGCTACGATCGGGGCTGAGTACATCAAACCCCTGCGATCTCACGTTAAAACAGGTACGTTCTGCTCCGCACATTGAGTTCAGCAAACTTGAGTGTGTGTGTTGTAGCATTTCACCCACACGGGAGAGGCGGAAGAGATTCTTCTTCACTGTATTAAAAAAAATAAATAAAGTGCTTGAAAAATGCAAAAAAAGTTTTAGATAAATATAACAGAAGTAATGACTGTGCCTCATTTTAGGCAGGTAAATAATCCATACTGAAGTCAACATCAAATACTGATTTGCCTGAAGTTAAGCCTGTACCTAAGCGCTGCAGGAGGACGTCCTAGGCAGGACATAAGGGGAATCTATAACTTAAGCCCAGTGTTATACTTTAATGCTGACCCCTGGGCACATAATTAGTACCCCTGGAAGTGCTACTGCTGTGTTTTCAATAAAGATTTAGGTGCTTGCTGGGTTGAGTTTCTCCGCTTGACCTTGCCTTGAGCAAGTTAGGGATTCAGCTCTAACGGAAAGAACCCAAAAGCAGTCTCTGTTCCCAGGAAGTGCAACTGTAGTGTTTTTCCCTCCTAAAATCCTTCCGTTAGTTGAAACAAACACTCCCAGGCACAACTTTTAAAATACATGCACCGAATCTACTATCCAACCCGAATTAAATAAACCCTTCCAAGCTACTGCGTGCATTAAAACTTAAATGCAAACTTCAGTAAACTGTTTTCTTCTGTGACTGGTCTCTGGGGGCAGGGATGTACTGTGTCGGAGTTTCCTTATGTCCCTTAGCAGGGGATGTGTGTATTTACAGGAGCTTTCTTCCCGTTGCTCTCCTGGGCCTGTCGTTCACTTGGTGACCCCTTCCTGGAGCGTGGGCTGGGACTCTACCTGCGTGAAGGGAGTCAGCTCCACCGACTCCAGAAGTCCTGCGGCATCAGAAAGGGCCCTTTGCTTTGCACGGGATGAAACTGTAGCACACCACGATAAATCACTTCATTACCTGGTTGTAAGAGACTTCCAGGGCAGTAATTAAAGGGAGACAGGGCAAGCAGAACAAATAATGGCCGGGTAGTTGCAGATGACTTCCCTAAAATCTTAGCCTCGATGGAAACGGATCTGTGCTCACCTCTCCCACCAGCACTCGCAGAGCTTTGGCAATGCGTAAGGACTAGCAAGTAAAAGCGCCTGCTGGGGATGGCTCCCAAATGACAGCGGGTGCTTCTCACCGTACACAAGCCACTTACAAGCAACACATGGTCCAGCACGGACCCTGCCAAGATGCCAGGCAGCAAACACAGGCTCGCGAGTTCCCGAGCGAGACTGTTTCCGTTACACACGCTCAATGACATGCAAAATCTGATGCTACCAACAGCGAAAACAAACAAACTTCAGCCAGCCTTTCTGGCCCATCCTGCAGACGCTGCTTTAGCCGCAGCTCCGTCGCGAGGATGGTGCAAACCCATCTCCCCCAGCTTGATGCAAGTCTGGTTTGTCTCCACGTGTGAATTTCTAATGCAAAACCACCGAAATTACATAATAGCACAAAACTTAGATTGCCCCGTGTCCCTGGGGACATCCAGCTTGTTTTTGTCCCGCACCAGGATGGCTTCGTTGCCGTACTGCGAGTACCACATGCTCCGGCTCCGGCTCAGGTAAGTGTTGGGGGGGGCCGACTCCAGTTTCTGCTGCTGCTGCTGCCAGATGAGCAGAGAGGTGTCCCTGTACCGCAGCCGGGCGTAGCCCTCGGACAAGGCTTTTTCAGGCAGGGGCACCCTCCCGTTCATTACTTTGTCAGTCATCTGCTCAGGGGTAGCTTCAAAGATGAGAGCTCCTTCCCGGCAGCTCCGAAATACACCCCGCTGGGTCGGTCCCGGTCGACTGCCGCTGCTTTGAGCTCAAGGGAGAACATCCCCAGGGGCACGGCTCTCGGGACCCACGAGTCGGTCGATGTAAGCACCACTCAGGCAAGGGAGTGGGGACGCACGCACCCAAAAATCACAACAGGCAGCCCAGCCTTGCTTAAATAACAAGCCAGGACTTCTGAAAGCTTATCCAGCGGTGATGCCGCTACGTGTTTCATCTTGCAAAAGGACCACACGCGCACGAGCTGCTCGTTGTTGAGATTCCATGAAGTATCTCAATAGGCGTGAGTGGTGACTCCACGGCGGTGGGCTTGCTCCACAGCCGGGCAGGACGGGCTGAGTGGCTCTGCACGAGTTTTGCTTCCCTGAAGAATGGATCCCAAAGCCGTAGGGCAGACCTAAGAGGCAGACCTAAGAGATCACCATGCCCAGGCCCACCTGTGCTTCAGGCTGATGCCAGACTGATGGACGGGAGCTCAGTGAGACCAGGGATGCAGGAGAAGATGCTGCCTCCAGCCCCGGTTACGGTGCCCGAGCTGGGGCACCCATCGCCTCCTGGCAGCACCGCTTCAGGGCTTCAACCTGGGGGGGTACGGCGAGGGTCACCCCAAGGCCTGGCAGCGGGGGTCCCTGACCTGCGAAGGCCCCTTTCCCGGCACCACCGTGCCCCCCACCTCCCGCCCGCCCCCCCAGAACCCCCCCGACCCCTTCCACCGGCACCGCACACCCGCCCACGCCCCCCCCCCCCCCCCCCCCGGGGCTGCCTGCACCCTCCTGCCCCTGCAGGCACCCCGTGGGGCAGCCCCCACCCCTACGGGCCCCCCGAGCGCTCCCCGCGCCCCCCGCCGTGCCCCCCGCCCCGCGCCGGCGCTGCCCGGCCCCACCGTGCTGCGCTGCCCGGCCCGGCCCGGCCCGGCCCGGCCCCGGTGCCGCTCGGCGGAGCAGCCGCGGAGCCGCCCCCGGGCGCGTCACGGCGGGAGGAGCCAGCGCCGCGCCGGGGGGGGGCCGCGGGAGGGGCGGGCTGCGGCGTGGGGCAGCGCGGCGGGGCTCCCCGAGCGGGCTGCGTGGGTCTGGGGCACGGCAATGGGGCTCCCCGAGTGGGGTGCGTGGGTCCGGGGCATGGCAGTGGAGTACCCCGAGAGGGGTGCGTGGGTCTGGGTCACAGCAATGGAGCCCCCCGAGTGGGGTGCGTGGGTCTGGGTCACAGCAATGGAGCCCCCCGAGTGGGGTGCATGGGTCCAGGGCATGGCAATGGGGCTCCTGCGCCAAGTGCGTGGGTCCGGGGCATAGCAGTGGGGCTCCCCGAGTGGGGTGCGTGTGTCCAGGTATGAAAATGGAGCAACCCTAGTGGGGTGCGTGGGTCCGGAGCATGGCAGTGGGGCTCCCCACTCTGGGTACGTGGGTCCCACGGGTGTCAGCACCCTCTGGGTGCACAGAATGTTTCAAAGGGACACCCAGCCCTGCGTGCGCTGAGCCCGTGCCATCGTACATGGGAGCACGGGGGCTGAACTGTTGTTGCTGCTGTTGCCCACCTCGTCCGGCTCTGCCCTGGGGCGCGTGGCTCTCCGTGCTGCTGAAGGTGCCGGGGTGGGTCCCGGCCCTCGACTTTACAGCCAAGGCGGAGCGTGTCTGCCCAGTCTCCTTTCTGGCGGGGGACTGGTGCCTCCATTTGTGCCGGGAGGGTGCATGATACCCTTTGTACCCCTTCAGTTTTCTCAGGCTCCCCAGGCACTGCCCGTCCGTGGGCTGAAGGCAGGCAGGGGACACCTGACGTGTGCTGAGCCTCATGCGACCGTGACGGCCGCAGGGGCACGTCTATAGGATGGACTGCGTGGAAAAGGAGCGTGACTGAGCGGCACCTCCTCTACCTCCGCTCATCGTCACTGTCTGCTCCAGTGCGTTTCCTTAGCCTGACTGTCCCCTGGCAAGCACAGTAAGAAATATGTTTTGAAGAGAGCTGTGGGGCTTATTCTTTTCCTGATGATGCTAAATTTAAGCTCTCAATCTTCTTATCTCCTGTGAATGCAGCGCCATCTAATCTCCTGTGAAGGATCCGATACACTTATCTCTTGCAGAGCTTCTCGAGGTGCTGCTGCCATTCCGCTTGGCCTTCACGGACACAAGACGCAGTGGTTTACTTCTGTCAGATAGAAGGCACGCTGCAATTCCCCATTCCCAGAAGATTTAGACCAAACACAAGGAAGAGGGAAGAAAGAAAACAAAGAAGAATTGATACACTATTAAAATGTTTACTATCCGAAATGTCCTGACTTTGCTGCTTAATCCGCCTCCTGCTAGCACGGAGGAGCCAGCCCAGGCCCCACCTTGTGGAAGCTGCAGAGCAAAATGCAAAATTTGGTTTAGTGGAACCAGATTTAGGGTTTTTGGCACGGATGAGGTGTCTTGGCCCTCTCTGAAAAATTACCGGTTCTGTTATCATGAAACTGAGAGCATAACAGAAGAAGCCGGTAAGCGGAGTCATTACGTTGCCAAGATAAGGCAAGAAGAAGGACTGGAAACTGCAGACCTTGGAAAGCCAACAGCTGTCTCTGACCGTCCGCTTGACCCTTCGCCGTGAGTCCCTGAGACGTCTGCCAACAGGACCCTTCCCAAATAAACCTTGGAAGCAGCAGCAGTGGAACGGATGAGGTGCAACCCCGGTGCTGCCCGGCCGATGGTTAGTTCCTCTCCTCCCTCCTCCAAGGAAATCTCTGCGTCTGCTTTGCTTTCCCTGCGCGCTGCCTTGGGCCTTACCTCTGCTGTAAGACACGGCTGCAGTCCGGGCCTGGGCTGGGCGATTTTCTCCTTACTCAGCTCCTTGGGACTGGGATATGCTTTAGGTCTATTTGATTTTGATGGGAAAGCTGTCGGGGGTGGAGTCCAGTGGAGGAAGGCTGGTTGGTGAGGCTGTCCCGGTGTCGTGGTTTAGCCCCAGCCGGCAGCTAAGCACCACGCAGCCGCTCGCTCACTCCCCCTCGGTGGGATGGGGGAGAGAATCAGAAGAACAAAAGTAAGAAAACTTGAGGGTTGAGATAAAAACAGTTTAATAGGGAAAGCAAAAGCCACACACGCAAGCAAAGCAAAGCAAGGAATTAATTCACTACTTCCCATGGGCAGGCAGGGGTTCAGCCATCCCCAGGAAAGCAGGGCTCCATCACGCGTAACGGTGACTTGGGAAGACAAACGGCATCACTCCATATGTCCCCCCTTCCTTCTTCTTCCCCAGCTTTCTATACTGAGCATGACATCATGTGGTATGGAATAGCCCTTTGGGCAGTTTGGATCAACTGTCCTGGCTGTGTCCCCTCCCAGCTTCTTCTGCACCTGGCAGAGCATGGGAAGCTGAAAAGTCCTTGACCAGTGCAGCAACAACTAAAACATCTCTGTGTTATCAACGCTGTCTTCAGCACAAATCCAAAACATAGCCCCATCCCAGCCACTATAAAGAAAATTAACTCTGTCTCAGCTGAAACCAGGACACCCGGCAGTGCGATGATGGTGTTGGGAAGAGGATGTTCCTTGTGTTCGGCACAGCTGGGGCATCACGGGCCCCAAAAATGAGACTCTTGCACAGAGAAATGCCCAGGAAAGTGCTGGCTCCGCCTGCTCGGTACCCGGGTTGAAAGCCCTTTTCCAGTGGAGTTGCACTCTTGGATGCTACCTTTTTCCAGGATAAACAAAGAATATTTTTGGCTGACTGCTCCCATTGCACCGGTACAAGAAGAGAATCCAGTTCATTCCTCCTGCCAGCAACGAGCTGCACCAGGTTAATTTTCCTGCTCTCCCTTTATTCGGCGGCAGGCAGTAACCTACATTGCTGGCTCTTGGAGGTGGCTGCCTGGGGGTAGGGGAGAAGACATGAGCTCTCCCGGCAGGAGTGCAGGGCCGTTAGCAGAGGATAATTGCAATGACTGTTCCAGGGTACAAGTTGTCCGAGCAGGTAGATCAGGTGTTTACAGCAGTAGATGAGCCAGACAGAGAATTATTGTCTGTACCCAGTGAATGTTAGTCGTTTAATACGGCAGCACTTCAATAATTGTGTGATCTGTCCCTCAATGATGATCAAGCAAGAGCTGCAGCTGAGCAGCGTGTTTTGCCAAGTTGTGACTTGCACAGGTTTCCTAAAATAGTTGGTGAAAGGAGGTCACAAAATCTAAGGGCGTGATGTAAATGGCACGTAGGCTGCACGGGTAACTGCTGAGAGCTGCTGGCGGTGCCCGCGCTCTGCTGTGACAGCAGCCGTGACACCTCCTGCTCTGGGGACCCTGGCTCCAGCTGGAGGCAGATGTCCGGGCTGCTGGCAGCCAGCAGCGGGTTTGGGCCAGGCTGGTGCACACTTGGTCTAATCCAGAAGGTGGCAATGGCAATCCGTAGACACTGCCTGGCTGGGAAATGGGGATTTCTTGGCGGTGTGGCCCTTGTATTTAAGGGATTTTTTTCAGATGGCTGCTCCAAAGAGGCAGCGTGGTGGCTGCTTCTCTGCATGCGCTGACCGGGAAGTCAGCTCTTCTCCCAAGAGCAATACCAAACATTACAGAAAATAAACTTTGCCGTGAAATGTGGCCATTTCCCAGGTGTGTTTTGGTTGATTTGTATGGTACGATCTCCTTGCACATGTTTGTGCATTTAAGTTTTCTTCTTTCTCTCTTTCTTTCTTTCTTTCTTTCTCTCTCTCTCTCTTTTTCTCTTTCTCTTTCTCTCTCTTTCTTTCTCTTTCTTTCTTTTTCTTTCTTTCTTTCTTTCTTTCTTTCTTTCTTTCTTTCTTTCTTTCTTTCTTTCTTTCTTTCTTTCTTTCTTTCTTTCTTTCTGTCTCTCTTTCTGTCTCTCTTTCTTTCTCTTTCTTTCTTTTTGTCTGTCTTTCTTTAATGACTAGTTTTGCCTATTCTATGCTGGGCTGTTACGTTCCCAAACAGCAGCCGCTTCACCGGCCACGTACCCCCTCAGACCCCCTCCGCAAGGGGACCCAGGCTGCGGTGGCTGCCTGCTGCCCTCTGGCAATAGCTGCCTGCCAGTCTCCTTGTATCTAGTCACTGAGACATTTGGGGATGAAAAAGCATCACGTTCCTTCTGTTATTACCTTTCTAGTGCCTTCAGTCACCTCTCAGGCTTCTCTCATGCGAGAAAGTGGTAACAGCACATGCAGCGAAGCCCGTTAGCAGCGAGGAGAAGCTCCACGCTCGGTCCCCAGCAGAGGGTAGTGTCAGCCTCTGCGTGCGGTCACCAGCCTCAGCCCTGGCTGGCTGGCTGTCCTTCCCTGGCTGTCTGTCCTTCCCTGGCTGTCATTCCCAGCAGTGGCAAGGGGCAGGAAAGGGGAGCACCAGCTCCAGCACAAAATTCAACCTCTTCAATTTACGCTAGCTGCCTTTTAGCTGCAGGTACATCCCCAAAGCAGCGTCCAGGTCCTCTCCGTGTTCCCTGTCCCGTTTCAGAACATTTGTATAAGCTGCAACTCGCTGCCCAGCCGTGTGCGTGCTGGATACATGCTCTTCACTGAGCCTTGCCTTACAGGTTTGGGTTTTTTTTTTTTTTTTCCTGCTGTCAAAAATATCTCTGCCATCAGCTGTTTTGATTGTTGCAGAGGTAGGTGAGAAGCGTACTTGCTTCAACACCTCCCACACAGATGCTGGCTTTGCAGCTGCAGTGATTGTTCCTAAGTGTCCGGGGGCCAAGTACGCTTTTTATTACGCAGTAAAAAAGCCAGGCTGTAGCTAGCAGCTTTAATTATACACATATAATAAATTCCTCTGTTGTCCTCTACCTACAGACCTGACCTCACAAGGCAGACTAGTACGGAGTCAACCAAAATTATCCCTGGCAGGACTCCAGTCCTTTCAGTAGCCTTGTGATTCTTGCCCAGTGGGTGCTGTTGGAGACCTAGCGGGACACCAGAAAGAAAAGCTTCAGGAAGAACTAAAAAAAATGAGAAAGATATTCTGAGAAGTCACCTCCGCAGGGTATGAGGAACTGCGGACTGAAATCAGCATGCTCCCCAATACACCCCGGGCAGGGTGTAGCTCTGGCTGGGGCATCGGGGCACATGGATGCTGCTCCCTCTCGGATCACGCTCCACTTACCCTGCCCTGCCAGGGGACAGCGGGCATTGCACACAGCCAGACCCGAGACAGATTTGAGTGCCAGCACATTGGGCTAAAAGAAGTGCCGTCTTAAAAAAAAAAAAGCCTACCAAACTTCCCTTGGAATATTAAATAATTGTTTTTCATTCTTTGGAGAGACCCTCCTTCCTACACTGGAAATGAAGGATCATGCCAGTAGAGTCGCTCTTTCTTCTTTATCTCCGCTTGGCTACATTTGGAAGAGATTAGCGTTGCATTTGTTTGACATCCAGGTTAATAGCTTCCCTTCGTCCCAGTCTCGGCTTCCGGTTTTGGCTATCTGGAAAGCCAGGCTGGAAATTAATCGACAAACTCTGGGGAGAGGATCTCGGAAGAAAACTCAGAACAGATTTGAAAAGAGGCTGTTCTGAACTGTGCTGATTTGGATGGGAGCCACCAGTGAAAATTAGAGATTTTTCAAGAGTTTGCTGCCAAGGAGTTAATGGCTGAGAGTTGAGGGTTTTAATAAATACACTGGTAATTAATTGTAGGAGTTGTCTTCACGTTTGAAAGTCGGGGAATACGATAGCTTGTTTGGGTTAAACATCTCCCCTGCGCTATTTGCAACCCAAACATGAGATGAAGAGGGGGAGTGCACGCTCAGACAAAGCGTGGTCTTGTGTGCGAGGGCAGAGGGAGGGTGAGGAGCCCAGGCTCGGGTCCTGCCTCTGCCCCCGGCTCGGCCAGCCCGTGGGGGTCCCCCGGGCCGGCTGGGGCCGTGCGTGTGCAGGGGCGGTGGGGAGCATGGGGGTCCCTGGGGGGGGGGGACCCCGGCTGCAAAGCAGGGCTGGCAGCGGTGGGGGGAGAGGGCAGCACGGCGGCTCGGCGCGGTTTCCCCGGAACAGGGAGCGAAGGAGCAGCGGCAGGAGGGAGCGAGGGGACACAAAAACGGGGGGGGGGGGAGGAAAAAAGAAAGAATTGGGAGAAGAGCCGAGGCGGCGCGGAGCGCACCCCGCCCCCTGCTCCCCGCCGCGGCCCGGGCTCCCGCAGACAAAGGGGCGGCGGGGGCGGACCGGGAGCTCCTCCCGCCTGCCCGGGGCGGGGGGGAAACTCGCACCCGCGGCGGCGGCAGCGGCAGCCCCGGCCCCAGCGCCAGCCCCAGCCCCGCAGGTGGGGCCCCGCGGCGGCGGCAAGTTTCCTCGGGGCAGGGGGACCAAGTTGCGCGGGGGCGGCCACGCCGTGCCCGGTTTCGCTGTCCGTCCGTCCGTCCGTCCCCTCCCGCCCCGCTTTGTTCCCGGGAGGATGCGGCGCGCCTAGCCCCGGCCCAGGCGGTGGGGCCGCAGCGGGGGCAGGGGCAGCCCTCCGCCGGAAAACTCCGCGCCGCCCCCCTTCCTCCTCCTCCTCCTCCTCCTCCTCCTTCCTCCTCCTCCTCCGCAGAGCCCCGGCGCGGAGCGATGCTTCCCCGGGCGGCGGGCGGCGATGGAGCGGGGCGGTAGCGCGGAGCCGCGGTGCAGAGCAGCCCCCGGGGCAGCCGCCCGCTGCCCCTGAGCACCGGCGAGGAGGAGGAGGAGGAGGAGGAGGAAGGCCGGGTGTGTGAGCGGGGCGGCGGCCCCGTCGGACCGCGGCCATGGAGGAGTGGCGGCAGTGCGGCCGCTGGCTCATCGACTGCAAAGTTTTGCCCCCCAACCACCGGGTGGTCTGGCCCTCGGCGGTGGTCTTCGACCTGGCGCAGGCGTTGCGGGACGGGGTGCTGCTCTGCCAGCTGCTCCACAACCTCTCCCCCGGCTCCATCGACCTCAAGGACATCAACTTCAGGCCCCAGATGTCCCAGGTAGGAGGGGAGGGATGGGTGGGGGGGCCCCCACGAGCACCCCCTTTCTTGCATGCGGGTGTTGCTCTCGCAAAACTTGGTGGCATGCGTGAAGGCGAGCGGGTTTGGGGAGGGGGTGCGTGGGAGACCGTCGGCTTCAGCCCCCCCGACTGCCCTTCAGCCCCCCCGACTTGAGCTCCCGGTTCCTCGCCGGTCGTGCCCCGGCTGGGGGGGTGTGTGGGGTGTGGGGTGTGGAAGCAGCGCCGGTGGGAAAAGGCTCTGGGGCGGAGAAGAAACACCCCGGGAAAGAGGGAAACGTCCCTCTTTCTGTTTACAGTCATTGCGAAACAAAAGCAAATAATACGGCTAAGGGGAGGAGATGGGATTACTTGGGGATTTTTAACCGGGCACTAGTTCGGCTTTGATGTGCCGGAGGAGCAGGCGGTCCTGGGAGGGTACCGGCCTTGAGGACAAAACTTTGGTCGGGAAGATTAAAAGCAAATAAAAAACCCCCCAAACCCCGGTGTTCGGCAAGCCTGTCCTAAGCCCGGTGGGGCAGGGAGGGCGGCCATGCGGTGCCCCCCACCCCCCCCCCCCCCCAGCCCCGGGCTCCCGGTGCCGAGCCCCGGCCGAGCGGCAGCTGCTCCGGGGCACCGGGTAATTCAGGCCTCGGTTCCGCGACCCCAGCTGCCCCCGGCATGTCCGGCTCCCCCCCTCTGCACCACCGCATCGCGGCTTTCAGATCTGGGAACTTGAAAGTTTTAGGGCTTGGAAGTGTTTCCCATTTCTGGTTGTTTTGGTGGAAGCAGGCTTAAACAACCGGAAAAAAAAAAAAATCAGTTCTGGTTGTTTTGGGTTTAAATACTCTGCTTGTGTTTTTGCAAGCCGAGCTGCACAATATTTGCATGGGAATTGGGAAGTGAAATCAATTAGAAACAAATGAAATGGGGTACTTGGTCCTCCCTACCCGGCAGCCCCTGTGTTGACAAGCGGACAGTAAACTTGGCTTCTAGTTTTGAACAACAACAGGTTTTATTGGTGAAAGGGAAGGGAAATGTCCTGGTAGCAAGGGCACGCGAGACTCTGTTTAACTTTATTGAAACATTCAAAGATAAATAACATATAATGTTAACACAAGTTCTGGATATCTGCTGTGCAAGCACGCTGCTTATCCGGCAAGTGCCTTTCCCTTCTTCCGCCGGAGTTTTGTTCCAGGGCAATGGTGGTTTTTATCTGTTCGGCCTCCTCACCCAGCGAGACGTAACCCTGCGTGCTGGGGGAGCTGCTGTGATTGAGGACAGCCGGTACCGAGAGCTCCCCGCGAGGCGTTCAGGCCCGAAACTTGGAGCCGCGCTTTGGGGAGCGAAGCGCGTTTTGCTGCGCGCACGTGAACGCGAGGACGTCGTCGCCGCTCGCTTGCTTGCAGGGTCAGAGACCTTGATCCTGCCAAGCACCGGGGTGGGAAGCCCCAGCCGTATGGTGAAAACCAGCCTGCGTCAGGCTCTTGCGTTGGCGCGAGACCGGCTGGTGCGGAGTAAATAACGCGGATGCCCCTTCCCAGGGTGGAACAACGCTGTGAGATTTCCTCTGAGCTTTCCAGGCTATAAACTGATCAAACTGCCTCGCGTACAAACCGATGTTTCCAAATATAAACTGTCGCACTGGAGCTGTACATGTGCAGGGACTAGTGCTTTCTTAGAACATGCTGAGAATAGCATACTATGCATATTTTTTTTTTTTCTTTTAAGGAAATATTATAGCCCTACAGACCTCATTTTGGTTCAATATTTGCCCTCCGGGGAATTAAGAATGGGTTTCAAAATGGTAGCTGTGATCTAGGGAAGATCCCCGGGGTAATTTGGAAAGGAGGCTCTTGCTACCCTTGCTGAGGCAGGTGTTGCTTGTTGGAGGTGAGAGCTTACAGCCCAGCTGTCTTTATTGAAATTGCTTTCTGCCTACCCCACCCGGCTGCTTGCCTGGCTTTAGGGAGGGGAACTGGCTGAATCGGGTGGCTTTGGTGGTCACTTCTGCGAGAACCTGGTTGTCGGAGCGGACCGGCACAGCCTGGCCAAGGCCGAGCCCGCAGGGATGTGCAGAGCCCTCGCCTGGCATGGGAGTGGATGCTATGGCGAGGCTCAGCTGATGCTTGCCCTCGGCCAGGATGGGACCCAAATCAATCTAGACTTGAGCCTTTAGACTTGCTCGTATGTATTTGGTGTTTCTTTGGGAACTCCTGAATTTGGGACTCTGGCTTCTCCCCCGGGGTAGCTGAAGACAGGAGGCATCTTGCTGCTCTTTACCTTCTGTGCATCCGCAGCGCTGGCAACCCGGGGAGGAGAGAGGAAGGGGGTCTGAGCCCAGCCGGGGTGGGGACGAACGTCCCTGCCGTGCCTCAGCCTCGCTGCAGCTATCGGTGAGCAGTTTAGTCTCTCTGGGCCAAATTTCCGAAGAAGAGTGTAGGAACCCATCTCTGTCACGCAGCTGGGTGCCTTCAGACACGGGGGTAGGAGGGATGTGCGAGACGGAGTGTGCCTCGAAACTTCAGAGGTTGTTTTTGATGATAAATGCACGTTTTGCCTGACTGGCTGGGCTGGCTAACCAGCCGTCTGCCTTACTACAGAGATGATATTTTTTTTTTTTTATTATTCAGTCAAAATGCCAGGGGGCAAGACACTTGTGCTAGACTTGAAACACCCGGTAATATTCTGTCATCCACCTTTCTCAGTGAATTAAGTGGGGTTGTGCAGGTGTGTAATAAGAGACAGATTTTTGCCCGAGGTGAGCATCGTTTCAAAGGCCAGAGGTGAAATCGCATCTCTCTGCAAAGAAACGCTTTAAGATCCAGACACTGTTGTGCGTGCGTTTGCTGAGGTTTTTTTTAATCCCCTTCCATGCTGATATGTTTTTACGTGCAGCCGTGGAAGGGGTGCTACGTGGTGAGGTTAGAGCCTCGGGTCCTGTTCGCAGCGCGGTGAGGCTGCAGGGACTTGTGCTCGCTGCTGCGGAGGGGTGAACCGCTGTCCCCGTCCTCCTAAAACCTTCCCGTGCTTGTTCAGCAGGGAAACCAGGCTGGTGAAATGGCCAGGCTGGCCACACAGCAGTAGTTTACTACTTGATGCTACTACTTGACGTTTAAATAAATAGTAAAATAGCTTCGTTAGGCTCTGATCTCAAGTTTGCTTTATTTTCATGCTCAATTCCAGAGCCCCGAGTCTGGTGCTTGGCAGTGCCTGGCAGGGTGGGATGACCCAAAGCTGCTGAACCTCCACAGAGACTAACAAAATAAGGAGGAAAAACAAGTCTTGAAGCCCCGCTCTCTTCTGAGAGTTAGTGGACGTGAGGCCAGTTTTGATGAACCCGGAGTAAAACTTCATTTCTGCTAATTGCTTTTGCTGTAGAGGCCGTTTCTGGAGAGTTGGGACGTGGGATGTGTGTACTTGCCCTCGGGACTTATTGATCATTATGGCTATTACCATGATTGGATTTTAGGGGGTGTAATTCAAGCTGGTTTTCCAGCCAACTGAGACGGTGTGATGCGAAGGGCATCTTCATTTGCAAATGTGGGCAGGTGCGGCACCTCTCAGGCTTGCAGTCCCTGTCCCCTGTGCACAACTCTCAATTCAGCATTTCTCCCCCGTCCCTGTGCGGAGCCGCTTCTCTCCCCGTTCCCCTGTAGCTGGCACGAATTTCCAGTCCTCTGGCGCTGTGAGGTACAGCTGCTCTTGCATCCCAAACTCCTTTTGTAAGATGGAGATCTCCGAGCTTTAGATTTTCATCGATAATTTTGTTAATCCTAATTGTGTTAAGTCTCTGGTCAAATACAAATTAAATGACTCTTCACTTGCGTTTCAGCATGGTGAGGCATAAAAAAATATGTGCAATAAAAAATTGCGTGTTTGGGTGAGGTTAATATTTGATGGTGTGAGTTTTGTGTGTGTGTGTGTGTGGGGGGGGTTTATTTATTTTTTTTGCATTTGCCTTAGATAAAATTAATCCTTCCTGACAGGGACTTGGATGCGTACGGAGGTTGGTAGGGGTGCTCGGGCGAGACCTGCTGCAGGCAGCTCCCCGCTCGGGCAGCGTGCTTTGCGCAGGCAGGCGTACGGGCAGAGACCTCACGGGGGCTGGATCAGCTGTGCCGGACACCTTTGCGGGTGGGGGATTGATCAGGAATTATCCCTGAAGATGGAAGACTCGGGAGCTGCTTGCAGGGTGCCAGGTCGCTGTCCTTTCTCCGGTGGCCTGCTAGCACCCTGGGTTAATTCCCCTGGTGTCTAGCAGACCTGGTTCAACCTCTTGGCACTTGTGATGATGCCATGGAGGGCTATATGGAAATGGGCGCCTCTTGGCAAAGCGTTTGTATCGCAGGTGCCTGAGAAGCAGCGACGGAAAGCGAGCCAGTGTGCGAGGTGCCAACGTGCGACACATCGCCAATGTGTCCGAGGGGTCTCAGCCTGCTCTCTGCCCTCCAGCCCAGCTCCGGGAGCGTTTCTGCTCCTAAATCTCTGCAGCCGAAGGAAATGTGGGTTCCTTCAAGGGAGAACAACTAAGAAAAAAGCAATAACCCCCCCCAAACTCCTGCCTCCTCTTCCCATTGCCCCTGTCCAAACGCTGCTCTTGTTTCCTTGGCTCTTTGGCAATAATTAGCCAGGGAGAAACTGCAGGAGTGTGACCACCGGTTGCGCTCGAGTCACTGGATAACCTGGGTAGGTCAAACCAGATTCCCAGCCGGTGCCCGGGTCCCTGCCCGAAATGGGACTCGGAAAGCAGCTTTGGTGGAAAGCTGGTGTGAACAGCAGGGGATGGCAGCGGCAGGGTCCTAGGGTGGCTTTCTGGGGGAGAAAGTGCTGTGTGTCACCAGCCTCCGTTAGCCTGCCCGTCCTAACCGTTCTGGCTGTCTGAGCATGCTGCTGCAGTGCTACCTGCCGTGACGTTGACGTTCCTCCCTGTATTTAGACAGATGGAAATTGGTACCTATACCGATGCGGTTGTGCACTTCTAGGGCTTGATCGTGTGGTTTGCTGCGAGGCGAGGACTCCTGTTAATATCACGTTGCATTCGTCCTTCCTTAAGATTGGCCTGGACACTGCTAAATATCTTCCCCCCTGTTTCAAAATCTCCTGGATGCTTGAAATGAAGCAGACGTATTTAATGTGTGTACTTGTGTGCGCACAGACTTTAAGTTAGCAGTAATGGTCAGCTCATTAAGGATTCTTATTTTGAAGCATATTGACATCTCTCTAGAGATAATCCATCCCAGTCTGCAGCTCCTGGAGGTTTTATTAGGGCTCTTGAGACCGATGAGACACAGCAGACGTAATTGGCGTGATGACTTGGCTGCCCACCGCTCGGTTTTGCTCTTATTAAGGAACCACGCAGACAACTGCCTTCCCTGGGCTGATGGGTGTAACGCCTACACCTGACTGAGCTGTCAGATGGCTTCATGGCTGTTGTTTTTTCTGAAGGGTGGAAATAATTTGATATCAAAGTCCCATTTATTGGTAATGTAGGCACTCATTTGCCGTGACAACTGGGAGCAGGTGGTTTGTAGCAACTGCTTCCCCCAGGTATGGGGGAGATGAAGGCACGCTGGCGTATTTGGTACCAGTAATTATTCGCAAGGCTTTGGGACTTTTTAACGTGCCACTTGAAGGCTTTATAGCTACAGTGCTTGTAATTACTTCCATATGTCATGATAGTAGTTAAATATAATTCAGTATTATCAAGAGCTCATTGGGTAGGTGGGTTGTTTGAGCAAGGTCTGTACAACTACTCTCCCATTTACCCTGCTCAGGTCCTCTGGCTTTTTATTTACTCTCTGCTTCTTGAAATTGAGTTCTGTTCCAAAAACGGCTATAAAAAATGGCCTCATTACATATCACTGTTTACTGTGTCTCAGTGACTTCCCGTTCGGATGTGCTGAGCTTTACAAAGGGAAAAAAGGTGCTCTGTCTCGTACGGCCGAACTCGTGAGCGCCTTGTAAATGGGAACCGATTGCAGCCTTTCTTCCCAGCCCTCCTTCTTCATGCCTCCTGCATGTCAAATAGCACCCTAAAACCTTGTGTTAGCCAGAGGTAGTACCCTCTTTTTTGCTGTTTGGCGAGGTTGTAAGATACCACTGAACCTGCAGCTGAAGGCTCATATGTATTCTGTTGGGGCAGAAGGCGGCGGAAAGTGTTAGATGGATCCTGCTGGCTGTGCCAAGAAGCATGAAAAGCGGTGAAAACTTCTTCCCCCCTCCTCCTTGAATGATTGATGAGAGTTAAATACCTGCACTAAATACCTAGCAGGAACAGACTGGAATGAATGGATGCCTTTAAAAACACAAAGCCAAAAAGCCAGTCAATTTGGTCGGTTTTCAAATTGGGCTTGGAAGCTGCCTTCTATCTCAACAGCATGTTGATGAGCTGTAAAAAATGCTTGACTTGTCCATCCTTCTTGGTGGCGGTCCTTCGTGCCGGCTGTGCCGCCAAGAGGACAGGGTACCTTGTTGCTTGGTCCCTCCAGGGAGAAGCAGGCGGTTTTTCGGCACTGGCACTTGCCATGCTTAACTCCTGTGGCTGTGGTTGAGCGAGGCAGGCGGGTGAGGAATTAGGGCTGCAGAAATTTAGGCTAGATCAAGGAAGGTGAGTGCTGGGGCTGTGGTTATATTGAAGGGTTGAGCATCACCACCTCGCCCGTGCCCTGCGGGATGGTGCCGACCCATCACCCTGCGTCACGGCTCGTGGGTCTGGGAGCCCCTGGCCGGTGCTGCAGACCCTTTGCTTTCTTCAGCTCATCTGGAGCCAGAAGGGACCCGATTTTTGGCACTGACAGCAACGTTGCTTCAGACTGACCTGAGGGCAAATTTTTGATCTGCTTCTTTGTCCCTTCTTAAAGAGACAACCCCTTCTTTCCAGCGTTTGAGCTTTTTCCCTGCAATACTTCTCCATTCGATTTCCCCCAAGCCTGCCTTTAGTAGTATCTCAAATATGCTCATCCCACGTGTCCCAGCAGCACGGGCTGGGTCTGCCGGGTGCTCTGGGCAGAGCTGGGGTGGGAGCACCAGGATCCCATCGATTCGGGGTGCAGGGCAAATGAGGGGGTGCAGGGCTTGCTGCACATGTGAGGGGTGCGTGTTGGGGTGGAGAGGATTAAGGTGGAGGGATGGTGGAGCCGGGTGAGTGCACTGAGCTTGGCAACACCTCTAAAACGTGAAGTCTGTCTCTGCTTTGATTTTTTTTTTAAAGCACGGATCCACCTTCTTTGAGTTGCACACAGCTTCCCCCCACTTCTTCCTCCCATCAGTTGGATCCCTTGGACTCTCAGCGATCTTAAGATTGAGTCCCCATGGTTGCTCTCCTAGCAATCAGCACAGCTTCCCGCATCTCTGATCCCACCCAAAGACTTGCTTGGTGTCCCATCAGGGTGACCTGCCCTCGGGTTAGTGCTGAGTCCACCTCTCTGCCCAGCTGCCCGTGCACGCCCCGGGACCCGGTGCGGCTTCGGTGAGCGCTGGCCCCAGGCAAAGCCTGGTCTTGTCCCTGCTGCCAGCCTGCAGTGAGTCACCCCCGGCTCTCCTCTCGTCCACCCCCAGCTCTCCTAGGGCTAGTTATTAGCCCCAGGGCTCTAATTTGGGCCTGTCCTGTCTAATTTGGGGTGACTCGTGTGTTACCGTGCAGCAGCCTCCCGGGTTCACCTGCCAGCCCCGCGACGTGTCCTGCTTATTCGAAGCTGTGTGCCCTCCGATGCTCTTTTTATAAGGAGGGGGAAGGACTTTCTTTTTCAGGGCAACTATTACAGTCTGCACTTGACAACTTCAAACTCGGCGTTAATGCAATGACTTTTCCCAGTGTTGTATTTCCCCTTCAAGAAAAAGCCTTGGGAAAAGGTCTGTTTGTAATAAAACTGACTTCCCCCCCCCCCCCCCCCCCCCCTTATGTTTTCTTTGGTTGCAGCTCAGGGCTGTGCTTCATCCGATGACACAACTCGAATGCGACCACTCCTTGCCCTCCACCCTCCGTCGTGGCTTGGAGCCTCCCGTGCTCGCAGCACGGGGGCAGGCAGGGCCGGGGCTCTCCTGCCTGGCTGCACTGCGGTGCAGGTGGAGGTTGGCCAAACCGGCAAGCAAAGTACGTAGCTGCGTGCGTAACAAAACCGTGCTGCTCGAGCACCCGCTCGCCGGGTCTCTTCTAGCTTGGGTTTATCGGTGACCTTGCAACTGCTGAGCCCTGTGATTGTGATCTGCGTATTCTCAGTACGTGGGTGTTTTGTACTGCCGCTGCTTCTGGCAGTATTTGACTGGGATGCCGTTCTGGACTAGCTCAGACCTGTTGGGTCCAGTCTGTGTTAATGGTAAGGTTTAGCTAAGATGTCCTAACCTGAAAGGTTTTTGCAGGGGTACATCTATAACAGGTAACTGGACCATCTGAGTCCTCTCCTCTTGTGTCGGAGAGCGTTCTTGCTCTAGCAAAAGCCAGAAGGACTCCACCGTAGAAATAATTGGAAAAAATATGGGTGCAGATGGGTCAGGTTGCTAATCTGTGTGTAGGCTCAAAGCTCTGTTGCGCTTAAAAAAAAAAAAAAAAAAAAAAAAAAAATCAGTTATCCTCAGGAGAAGTCACTGAAGGTAGGAGTATGTTGGCCATCAAATTTCCCAGCCTGCCTAACAAGTCCTGCAGAACATGTTTTGGAACATCTCTAGTTTTGAGAGCCCTTTTCTTCTGAAGTCCCCGAAGCAGTCATTTCCACCTGATGTGAGGGCTGCGAGCCCTTCCCGTCACAGAGCGCAGGACGAAGGATGCCGCCTGCCCGTCGTCCCTCTTCCGCCCAACGCGCGCCGTTGCTTGGGTGGCAAGAGGTAACGCGGAATCTGTTCTTCTTGTTTCGTAACCTGTGGGCCTGCCCTGTCTGGACAGCAAGGATTCAGCTGGAAGGTCCTCCTTCGCCTCCTTGGAAAGCCACCAGCCTGAGTCATATCCTGACTCGCTCTGCTCGTTTGGCTCCTCGGTGGTGTGATCTAGCGAACTCCCCGTCAGTAGACTCTGTAGCGTTGCCCGTGATAGAGACCCAGTTGTAAATCAGCTTTTATTTGCTGTGATGCCGCCTGACTTCTCAGGATTGAATTTGCCAGGCTTGCCGGACCTGGGGAGCATCTCCCATCTTGCACGGTGCCCTGCACACCCTTGTCGGGAGCGGTGTGGGCTCCGTGCTCTCCCGGTCCGTGCTGACGGCCGACCGGGTGGCGAACCTGGTTCGGCAAAGGGAGACGCTGACGGCTGCCTTCGGATGGGATGAGAGTGGCGGTGGCGAGGTCGGGAGGGATTCGCGTCTCTCCGGGGCGTGCAGTCCTCCTTTCAGCAGCGAGCTTCGTGCCGTGCCCCGGCTCCATCGGGGACCGTGGCATCGGGCAGCTGCCTGCGCTTGCCTGCATCGGGGCCTTAGCTCTGCCTGCAAACGAGCGGGGTTTGATAAACGGGGAGAGGGGGAAGGTTAAAAGGTTCCCATAGAGGAAATTTGCTCTTTCTCTTCAAGCATATGCTTTAATACTGATGGAGGGGGGAGTAAATTGGCCCTTTTATAGCATTCATATCTTTTGTTGTGTTTTATAGTGGTTTACAGCTAAATGGAACATCTGGTATTTGAAAGGCGCTGAGGAGGGAACAGAGGAGGCTTGTAGATCAAGAAGGGGAGGAGCGGGAGAAGTGATTTGTGTTTACTGCTGCAAACACAGAATTATCTGTGAAATCCGCTGAACTCATGTGCACGACGAAAGTATTCGGCTGTGTGGAAAACAAACGTACGCCCGAGCCGTGAGCAGCCAGGAGCACGGCGTCCCCCTCGCTCTGCCACGAAGCTGGCGCAGGGCGAGACCTGCCGATGGGACGCGCTCCGCCGTCTCTGTGGGAAAGCCCCGTGGCCGTGCCCCGTGCGGGACCCGTCGGCGCGTCCTTGCCGAGCGCGCGTCCCCCAGCCCGCTCTGAAGCGAGATGTGCCGTGTAAACTGGTTTTGCTTTCTAGGACGGGCTGTTTGGCTCCTTTGGGTTTATCGGGTACTTGCAGTGTTCACAGCTGGGCTGGGAGCATCCGAGTTCGTGCACGGATACAGGTTTTCCCTAAGGCAGAGCCCTGTTCCTGAGAGGTTGGGCTCGTCTCTGTGGCAGAACCAACAAGAATGGGAGAGAGAGAGAGATACAATTTTATTTTTATATATATATATATTTTTTTTTTTTTTTAACGGCTGGAGTGCGTTAAACACTGGAAATCCCAGGCTGAATGGCGTGTCCCCAGGACAGGAAATGTGTACAGCACTGGGGCCAGACTTGTGTGCATATCGAGACCCTTTGTATTTACGGGAAGTGCTTTCTCATGTGAGTGATCTTCTGAGAAAGTCACTCATAAGCCTCAGAGAGGGGAGGATTAAAAAAAAAAAAAAAAAAGTCTCATGTTAGCTGTGGGAGAATTGTGACTTTAAACAGAAAATAAAACAAAAACTTTTCTAGTAAACCCAATATGTTACTTTGAAGAGTTTTATGCTTCCCCCCCCCCCGCCTTGTAGATCAAATCCTACGTCTCTCTTCGAATCTGCTGCAGGGTTTGGGCTGTTTCCCGGGAATTGCTGCGGGAGCAGCAGCTGCTCAGCACGGCGTGGCTCCGGGCGGGCGAACTGGACGCAGGGCTTTCCTTCGATGCCTCTTCTCTAAGTGGATGCTTGCTCTGCACGCTGAGACGTGGCTTCGTAACTGGTGATCCGGGCACCAAACTGAGCGGCGTTGGGCAGAGCCCGCAAGGTCTCGAGCAGGATGGCCACGGTGATCGCTGAGCTCTGGTTTTTGGGGGACTGAGCGTTATCCCGGTGCTGGTGGCAGCCTGCGGCTTCCAGCTCTCGGGTGATGCTTGTGGGACCGACTGGGGCGTCTGCTCCTGGGGAGATGTGCAATCTTGCAGATGGACGTAGGTGTCTTTTAGCAAAATTGTCAGTTTTCCAGCAACAAAATAGACCTAAGAACTTAATATCGCAAGGGGTCGGGAGCGCGGAGCCAGCCAGGACGGCAGCGAGCAGCCTGGGAGGAAAGCTGGGTGTTGTCTGCCTGCCCAGCTCCGGGCTCCCTCCAAAAGGGCGGATTTTTCTGTGCGAAGTTGCGGGATGTGAAATGCGAGTGTCGCTCTGAGGTTTGCCGACTTGCCCTGTCTGGCCGGACCGGTCTGTGTCGGGAGCTGGTATTCCCAGGGAGGTATCCCTGCACCCCCTGCCCCTCCTCATCCCTCCCAGTGACCGCGACTCACCCAGCATCTCACTGCGTAGGTCATCTTTTGTTCGTGAAACCAACTGGAGATGCAGGAGAATGTATTACTTGAGCGCAAATATTTTTACGTAGAACCGGAGTTTTTGATGGGCCTTCTGAAAGAACTTAAAAAAATAATCTAGGGTCTTGCCAGATGGGAATCATCCTGCCCTCTGCATTTTCACATTAACAGTGATGAGGGCTGGGTGCTGGGTCGCGTTGCAGATCTGTTGTCTAACTTTAACCCTTTCTTGTACATCAGTTTTGCTTTCTCCAGCAGCCAGGGGTAGGGATGTTCAAGCCAATGGAGTTAGGACGTTTTCAAGGGGCTTCCCAGCTTTAATCGCTGCCGCTTCCCCCCGGGAAGCTTTGCCTGGCCTCTTTCCGCATGATGCAATCAGCGTCACCCTGATGGCAACTTAGTCTGAGATACAGCAAACCTGGTCAAATGTCCTGAGCTATCGGCAGCAAAACCTGTTCCGTGCAACGTGGTCGGCGGCTGGGAGGCCGGTGAAGGAGGAGCGATGCAGCCGTGATAAAGCAGCCCTGGCTGGGAAGGGCGAGCGGGGCCGTACCGGCGTTGCTCATCCCTTGCTGGGAGGCTTTACAGCCTCTGCGTGCGCAGGTGCGTGTTGCCAAGCTTTACCCACATGGAGGAACATTTAAACACTTTTTTTCTTAGAGGTGACAAAGGTTAGAAGTAAATTTTCCCTTGTATTGACAGCTCGGTTATCTCAGGAAGGATAATGAGGAAGCTTTAATGAAGCTACAGTATCTGCCGGAGAGTGGGGTTTTTTAGCCAGGTTGTCGCAAGAAGCATTTCTAATTAGAGAGAGATTTAATTCCAGATTTTTGTCATTCCCCCCCCCTCCCCTTCCCTCTTAATTATATTTGCTAACGTGTTTAACAGCTTTCCCTTCAGAAAAGAACAATTTATTCAAAGGTCATAAATAGATTCTGGCATTAATTACTCCAGGAGCCACACTGGGCTGCACTGGAGAAATCAACTCCATGGGGAATGCTAAACCTTTCACAGTTAGATTTATCTGTGGTTGAAATGACTTTGTTTGCACACACCCCCCTCAACAAAGACAGAAACCCCCTCAAAAAAAAAAAAAAGGTTATTGCATCCACATTTGTGCCCAGGTTTTTAAAACCCGTGGGGACCTTGCAGTTAATTTCCCCGAGTTTTTGGAACAAGCCTGGAAATCACATCATCTCCCTTGCTCTCTCCATCTTTGTTTTACAACATCGGGGGGTATTTTTATCAATTAGTTTTTAATGCTGCCATTGCTACTGATCATTTGGGGTGCTGCGACGGAGAAGCGGCGATCTCTAGCTGCAGGGAGAGCAGAGCCTGGTCCGCCTTGCTGACCGTGCTGCTGCCGGCGACCACCGGCCGCCGTGGCAGAAGGACGGGGCTGAGCCGTCCCCCTCGGTGCTCAACACCCCGCAACAAACCCTCAGCCTGGTGCCCAGATTAGGTTAATAGTTTTTTGTAACCTCCAGATTTTGGAGCGGCTGTAACATCTGTTCCGAGTGATAATAAAGCAGTGCTGAGGGGGAATTAGCATACAGCTGCCGGGGTGGGTGAAAGTCTCTATAGAGAAAAAAAAAAAAAAAAAAAAGAATTTATTGATGGAAGATGAAGCCTCATTGCATTTTCATAGTTCCTGGTGATTTTGGCAGTGTGGGCAAAATCTGTTCCTTTGCGATGGGAAAGGACGGTGCTGTGATATAGGACTCTGCTGTACATTTAAGACTCAAGTGTCCTTTGTTTTATTGTTTCAGCCCTCGCCCAAAGCCAAGAGTACTTCTGCCTGCTTTGGGTTCTTTTTGAACATTTCTCTGGCATGGTTAAATCTGCCAGATGAGTCCTATTGCCTGGGTGGAGCTGGGCTCACTGTGTGTGGGTGAATATTTAATATCTGCTGGAAATAGCTCTGCTTTCCTGGATGGAGGATGCTCTGGATCCAGAGCCAAAGCATCTCTCGGTGGGCCCTCGTGGTGTGGGGTAGCTTGGCTCTGTTTTTTTAGGCTTCCACCTCTGTGCAGGGCTGTGGTTTGGCTCGCGCCTCTCTGCCTGCTGAGCTTGTTGGGGTGCGTGGAGCTGGTCCTCGCCGTTAAACCAGCGAGAGGAGAGAAGCGAGCCTGGGTGGACCCACAAAGCAGGAGATGAGCTCACCTGGCTGGAGACCGAGCAGATGTGCGTTACCCCTGCTCTCCCCTCCCTGCCTCTGTGCTGTTCGCAGCTACTTGGAATGCAGGGGGGGTATTTCATGAAACAGCAGCTCCGTCGCGGCTGGAGCAGATGCGGAGACAAAGAGGAGCGGCGGCGGATGCTCGGGGTGGAGTGGGGAGGGGGTCCCTGGCGAGACCAGTGGGTACGTGGTACCCAAACCGGCTGCGATGCCTTAGCCCGTCCTGCCGAGCATCTGGGGGTTGTTAATAAAGCTCGTCTTGTTGTGACTTGGCTCTCGCTGGGGTCGTCAGGAGATGCAGGTCTGCGTCGGCGCTGCCGGGCACGCTCGCCTGAGCTGGTTCCTCTCCATCCCTCATCAGTCCCGGGGATCGGGATCCTGCTCGCTCGCTGTCTCTCCCGGGCAGGTATCTGACCTGCAGCTTTGAGCTACCAGCAGGTATCAGCAGAGTTGTTAAGTATTTCTATGACCTTTCTTCCCTGGTGTTTTTCCAGAAGACCCAGCTCCGGGAGTCCTGTGATGTGAGAATTTAATTTTTCCTTAAGGGAAGACAGACAAACAGGCGTGGAAGTTGTTGCTTTCATTACTTTGGGGAAATGCATGAAAACACGATTGAAGTGCTCTCTGAAGCCTCGTAGACTTGAAAGCGAATTTAAAATACCCGAGTTTTAAAATTTATAAAGCAGAATGATTACTGACGAATAAGTAGGTGATATTCTGAATTCCCCTCCTTGTAAAACAATAAAAAAAATAAAACCAAAACCAACACACGTTCGGCTTTGGGCTCCACCAACAAAAGCTGACTAAGTATTATCTTTTACATATGTGGAGAAAAATAATCTTAAGCATTGTTAAACATCTGGTTTAACTGGGTGTAAATAAAAGGAGCGAGAGTAAAACTCCAAGAGGTGTAAAGCAGCCTCGTAATTCCAGGGGGGCAGAGAGGAACTTGCCAGAGATGAGGCTGTGTGTTTGCATGGGTGTTAAACCTCCTGAGCCAGGACAGAGGGAAGGCCTTCTCCTCTGTAGCCACCAGGTTTTGCATGTTCATGTCCTAGGGATGAGAAGAAAAGCTGTGTTTCCCCGAGCCCGGCTCTCGTGCAGACGTGGGAGGAGGAACTGCTCAAATCCCCTTTGAGGGTTGTTTTTTTTCCCCTATGATTTGGAGGGGTTTTTGAGACTGCTCTCCTAATAACAGTGTCATGGTGTGAAGATCCTATATAATAAAGACGAGGCATCAGGTAGTGTTATTGCTGCATGGAAACCCGTTATTCACCCAAGCAGGGCTGTTATTAGTCTGATTCCGGTAGCGCAGTGGCAGGAGCAGAAGGAGCTCCCTTTGACAGAGCACGGGAGGGAACTGGAGACAAAAAGGGGTATTTAACTTGTCTCTGTGCTCAAGGTAACTTAATAACTGCTTAGTTTTGTCTTTGTCATGTTAGCAGCCAGGCTTTGTCATGTATTTGAGTGCTGAAGAATAAATGTAGAACTTCTCCTCCCTCCGCCCACTTAGTGTTTTACTCAAAAATTGGAAAAAATGCCTTTTGGCGACGGTTGGCCATCCCGCCCTGCAGCCCCGAGTCACGCAGGGGCGAGAGCGGCGAAACTTTCTGGCTGATTTCTTTCTTTGGGGTTTAATGTTTTCA
This sequence comes from Mycteria americana, assembly GCF_035582795.1. Taxonomy (NCBI): domain Eukaryota; kingdom Metazoa; phylum Chordata; class Aves; order Ciconiiformes; family Ciconiidae; genus Mycteria; species Mycteria americana. The sequence continues at coordinate 9,797,946 of NC_134381.1, read as the reverse complement.
GAGTCCATTAGGCTGGAGATACATTTCAGTTTCTCAGCTTCCCACCCTGTTCTCCTTGGCTCTCGGACGTCCTCGCGGCCGCGCTCTGGGAGATCGCAGGGTAACGAGGACTGACGGAGCTGGAGCCGAGGTGCAGCCCAGGGTTTGCATCACTGCTGCGGCTCCAAGCTCTCTCCCCGGGTGTTTTGGCATCATTATTCCTGTTGTTCTTCGGGAAAAAACTTTTGCAGAACTTTTCTGTGGGTGGCTTACAAAAAAAAAAAAAAAAAAAAGCTCACATGCAAAAATGAGGTGTCGGTAATAAAGTTCTGTGGGTTTTAGGCAACCATTTTAAAAAAAAAAAAAAAAAAAAAAGCACTCGGTTACCACTGCGGGATTGTGTGTGTGCTGTGGGCTGCTTCCAGACCCTGGTTCTGTAGGAATCTCCTTTAGCAGTGGACGTGAATGCTGAAAAAAATCCCCAGGCAGTTAGATGTTATTATTTGCATTACTTTTTATTAACTCATGGATGCTCAGGTCCAAGCTGCAGTTTGTACCCGGCCCTTTGCAAACAGGGGCCCTAATCCTGAGCCAACAGGTTATCCAGATAATTCGGGAATACAAAGCACTGAAATCTCCTTATTATAGCTGAGAAGAGCCATGGGGCAGAGTGGCTCGCCGCCCCTCTGCCTTGCCGGTGTTTGGAGGAGGGGGCAGAAGGGCTGTGATTTCTGGAATCAAGCATTCGTTTTCTTCAAAAAGGACCATATTGCTTGGTTTATAGTTGCCACTCCAGCCGAAGCCGTGCTTTTCGTGCATGGCTGCGTGAGAGGAAGGGGACAGCAGCGTGTGTCCCTCCTTGTCTCCTCTTCCTCCTGGCTCTGCTGAGCTCCAGGGGCTGACGGGCTCAGGCTTGGATCCCTCCGCACTCCAGCGTGGTGCGATGCTTCCCTTCCCTCTGCCGTAGACCGTTGCACGAGGACAAGGCAGGACGCTTACCCTAGGAAGTCTTGCTGGCGTTGGAAGGGTGACTGGGGGGATGTTGTGACGCTTCTGTGTGAGCAAAAGTCCCAGGCTAATGATGTGCATCCTCTTCCAGCTACAGAGAGTCTGGGAGAGCCGCGTGGCATCCCTACTGCCGCGCCTGCTCCACAGCATCCCTTGGCTGGATGCTGCCCCTTCTTCAGGCTTGCCCGCTGAGCTGGCTGCGTGGTTGCTCCCTGTCGTGGTTTAACCCCAGCCGGCAACGCAGCCCCCCCAGCCGCTCGCTCACTCCCACCCGGTGGGATGGGGGAGAGAATCGGAAGAGTAAAAGTGAGAAAACTCCTGGGTTGAGATAAAGACAGTTTAATAGGGAAGGCAAAAGACGTGCACTCAAGCAAAGCAAAGCAAAGCAAGGAATTCCTTCGCTCCTTGCCATGGGCAGGCAGGGGTTCAGCCATCCCCAGGAAAGCAGGGCTCCATCACGCCTAACGGTGACTTGGGAAGACAAACGCCATCATTCCCAACATCCCCCCCTTCCTTCTTCTTCCCCAGCTTTATATACTGGGCATGACACCCTATGGTATGGAATAGCCCTTTGGGCAGTTGGGATCAGCTGTCCGGGCTGTGCCCCCCCCAGCTTCTTCTGCCCCTGGCAGAGCACGGGGAGCTGAAAAGTCCTTGACCAGTGCAGCAACAACTAAAACATCTCTGTGTTATCAACGCTGTCTTCAGCACAAATCCAAAACATAGCCCCATCCCAGCCACTATAAAGAAAATTAACTCTGTCTCAGCTGAAACCAGGACAGTATCCACCCTTATTCTATACCATTTACGTCATGCTCAGGTCTACTAACCTCATAGCCTAGCAGAGGTGGCAGCTGGAGATGAGGTTCTGACTGCTAGAAGAGAGCTGAGCTGGTTTTCTCAGCCCTCCAAAGGATTTACAAGCAGGTCTGGGGCTGGTTGGGTCCATGGGGCACACTAACCTGGAGTGGGACCTTAGAGCTTCTCACGGAGGAAGTGGTCTCATTAAAGAATGAAGTGGTGCAAAGTAAAACCCGTAGTTTACAGACGCCGTGTGACGTCTGTCCCGCTCTGTTTCTGGGGATGGTAATCAAAGCAAGCACCCCTGTTTTCCTGGGAGCTTGTGTTGTTCATGGCGAAACATGAGCGGTGCCGTTCTCAGCTCTCGCGTCACCGTATCTGCATCACGTGTGCTGTGGGCGATGGGGAAGGAGAATGCGATCCCGGCGATTGTGTAACCGTGAAGGCCTTCTCTACAGATACGGATGTGTGGTTGACCAGGCTCTGTGGCTGGGTATGAAGCAGCTGAGAGCTCGTTCCTTGTGGCGAGGAGCAGAGACAAAAGTTCAAAAGTTGAGCGTCTGAGTTAGACCAGAAGCTCGATACCAAGGAAGAGTTGAGATGGCTGGAAACCAAAACTGGAGCTGCAATTTCTTTTCTGATCGTGGGTGGATTTGCATCATTTTTATTTGTCATTCCTTGGTTTATTCACGGCAATATTAGGAAAGTTTCTTAGGATTGAAGGAGTTTGTATTTCGGAGTAGAGGAGACTAAAAGGTCAATCAAATCTCTTTGATCCTTTCTGCCTAGCTGGGGAATAACTCACCAGAAGTGCGTGTACGTCCCTGGGCGCGCGAGGCCAGGCACGCAAAGGGGTCAGCTGTACGCAGGATCGCGGTCTGTACTCCTCAGCTGGCGGCACGCAATTTGTTTGACTTAGTGGTTTGGGGTCTGAACGTGTGGATGTCTGGGGAGAGCCACCACGGGCTGACTCGGGGTGGCCTACTTGTGCATTTGAGTCGAGTTACAAAACTGAAGGTGGACGGGCTTTGTTCCCTGGAAGGCCCTGTTACTCATCCGATAGCAAGGGAGGCTGGGCAATGCCTCGGCTTTCTCATCCTCGCCGGCATACGAGCCCCTTGCCAGATGTCCGTCAGACGGATGCTGGTCACTCTGAGTCCTGGCGAGGGAACGCTGTTCATGGCGGAGTGTGGTCCAGAAAAAGTCACAGTCTGCTCCTTGAATGAAACCAGAAGTGAACGGTCATGATGATTTTACGTGAAATGTTATTTATGCTCCCTTCCCGAAGAGGCACTCAGCAGCTGGAAAGCCTTTCCTCTGTGGAGCTTGAGGAAGCACTCTTTCGAATAAGAGCTTTTTGCATTGGAAGCTACACCTTAGAGAAAGATGTTTTATTTCCCCTGGTGTTTATGGCCCTGTAAAATACTACGTAGCCTTCTCTTTCTTTTTTTTCTTTGTATTGTCTCGATTGCAGTATGCATAGGAGCAATTTATTCCTCACAGCTCAGCCTAATATGTGCCATAGCCATTTTCGCAGCAGCCAGACCTGTCTTAATGTTTGCTGTATGACTTTTAAAAAGTGTCGTGCTGACTTCTAAACAAATGTTCTTAACTTCTGCTTTGGGCCGTGCAGAACTGAGCATACACTGGTCTTGACTAAAATCTGCGTGCTTGTTCTTGCACCTTAATTCTGTGCTTAAAAATTCTCCATCCGTTTTACGCTGTGTGTGTGTTGTTGGAGGCAGTTGCTAAGAGAAGGATTAATTTAAAGCAGAAGAAAGATCAATTTTCTTCGGTTATGTATGCAGCTGAAGTAGTAAAAATTAACTTAAATTGGGTGGCACTTAGGAAAATAGGACAGGGTTGCTGCCAAAAAAAGGGGAAATTAAGAGACTGCGTTTAACTGCATGTTGACACTGTCTTAACCATGTCAATAAAGTAACTTTAATTTATGGGTCAGCAAGCTTTTTTAGGGCCACTGCATATTTAGATGTATCGATCCTCTCCCATTAGGAGCTGCGAGTACTGTCCTTTCATGTCCGGATAATTTTCAGCCCGCTGAAGCGGAGTGGGTGGCTTTGGAAGGAGATGGAGTTGAACTGCTGAGCCGAGGAAGGAATCGGATGCTCCTTCCAGTTCCCCTCCTCACCCCTCCTGCTGAAAACCAGCATTCACGGTCCAGCCCAGCACGTCCCGGGGGCCTTATCTCCGTGCTCAAGTTGTACCAAATTAATTAGACCAGCGCAGCAAAAGCAACGCAACCTTCCCTAACACCCCCTGCTCTGCAAATGCAATTACGCTGTTATACAGAGTTTATTTTAGATACTCCAATTAGGAGAGGAAGCTTTGCCCATATACGCTCTCTGGTGTAACTGTTCACGTCTGGCTGGTAAATACGTTGTTAAATTCTGTTTCCAGGGGAAATGCTTGTCCTAGGAAAATACCTGTGTTTGACTAGACCCAGGTCAATGAAGGGATGGAGGGAGGAAAAGTCAGCTCCCAGGGATAACTGGCTTTTCTCTTGTCTCACAGTGAGAAATTCCTGTTTGGTTTTCTTGCTTGAGTGAGAGTAAATCAGGGATAAATCCAGAATTGCAGGAGTGGGGGTGGTTGTGATTACATATGCACGCTAAACTTTCTATTTAACAGAGCATCATTTAGGAAAAAAAAAAAATCAAACCCCACAAAACAACAACAAAATGGTGTTCTTCCGTATTTTCAGCAGACTATCCTATATCCCTGCTAGTGCATGTTAGCCCCTGTTAGTCTGGCTCAGAAGGGAGGACTTGCCTTAAAAAAATACTAAGCCAAAGCTGGAAGCTGTTCGGTCAAAGCATACAGGAGACTTTGGGAAGATTGCTAAAACCCTCTCTAGCCTCAGATGCCAGCTTTGGGTACCCCCCGTCGTGTTACTGTGATAGATAAGCCAGTGTTATGAGCCGCGAAAAGTGCGATGTAGGTATTGGATTAGAGGGTCCTGTTGATCTTGTTATACTGCCCAAGTATTAATTTATATAAATATCCACAGCCTTAATTCCTGTAATGTCTGGGGTCTGTTCTCAGTGGTGGTTCTTATGAGCGGGGAGCCTGACCTTTGTAAGCAGCTTTACAAATTAAGTAGCCAGTAGATTAATTTTCTGTAGCCTGTTTTCATCGTGCAAAAGCGTGCCGGTGCTGAATTGCTGTAGGAGCTGCGCTATGGCAGTCAAATTTTGCCTCTTGAACTTGGGAAGGAGGCTCAAATGTTCCAGATAAGGTAAAATAGTCACATCCTCAGGGAGAGATTTAAAATAAACTGGGTCAGAAATGAAGCTCCCCTTCATTTAATTCAGCGTAAGCCTCTCCCTGAAGCGAAGGTCACGGATGGGGATGCACCCAAATCCAGAACGGTTTGGAGCCTTTGCCGTGACCGCCAAAGTTCGATGCAAACGCGTGTTTGAAACTTCAGGCGCTACTCACTGCAGAAAGATGTCTTTAGTTCATTCTGGCACCAAATCTTTTTACACTTTGGGAAACTTTACAGCACAGCATTAATTTTGGCTGGAGTATCTCATTAAATTCCACTTTGCAAAAATAACTTGAAATGGAAAGTGATTTTTTTTTTTTTTTTTTTTTTTGTAGCGTGTTTTCTTCCTGTGAATTGGGATAATTGACAAGCTGTAAAACTAAAACAAAATTAAATATGGCTTTCATGGCACTTGGCTTCTCCCTCCCTTTCTTTCTCCCAGGAAAAAGTCCAAATTCTGCATTCCTGAAGCATGCATGCAGGGTCGTTCATATGCTGGTTATCCACCTGGAAATCCAAAACCGAGCCTGCCCTGGAGCTCAGATAGGCAATGAAATTAGGAAAAAAAAAATATCTGTTCCATGAGTCCTTGTTAAATAGAAGAGAAATAGCCGTTGTGTCAGTGTTAAACGGTAATTAAAACCGTGTAGTCTGTTGCAGGGCAGGAGAGGACGCAGAAGAGAGGAGGCTCTGGGCTGGGGGCAAGGGGATTTTCTTGGTTCGGTCTTCACATGAATCCGGTTAAGGAAGAGCCAATATCCCCCTGCCAGGGTTTGATTCTCCAGGAAATCGCCCATTCAGGAGGGAGTCTGGTTTTAATAACTCCTCCTCTGCGGGAGGAGAGGCTTTCCCTGCGCTCGGTGGGTGAATCACGCCGGGAAGCACCCGGATCGCTCGGCATGGCCTCGCCGCCTGCGGGGAGCGGCTCTTGGCAGAGGCGGGCAGGGCCGGAGCATCAGCTGTGCACCAGCACGTGCATCGGCATCGGCTTCTGTACGGCGCCGAGCGTGCTCCGGGCACGTGGGGAGGATGTGCCGGCGTGTCCCCCGCTGGGGAGCGGGACAGCGGCTGCATCTCCCGTGCCCGTTTTTATCCCCCTGTCCCAGGATCTTGTAATTAATAAGTCCTGCTCGTTGCACGGGTCAAAATAGGGATTAGAAGGGCTGCGGGTTCCACCTGTGCTAATGCATTTAAGAGATCTGGTTCCTGCTGGAGGGAGTTTAAATTGGGTGCGTAGATACTTTGGAGCTTGTCCTTCTGTGCTGTGTCCATTGAATGTGTTGAGGGGTTTTGTGTGGGTTGTTTTTTTTTTTTCTTTTTCCCCAAAAGGCGAAAATCTCAGTTTTATCCATTGACTGGAATCTTCTCTCACTTTAGGGTAGATCAGAGCAGTTTGGTTGCAAACCTTCCACTCTTGCAATGAAAGGGGGGGGAAATACAGATGTGCTTGAGCATCCAAGACCGGTGGGACGGGGGTTCACGAGGTATTTGAGTGTCTGCCAGGTAGGGCTGAGGCAGGGTGGCTAGAAGAGCTGCCACGTGCCGGTACCAGCGATACCGCGCTCCCGCGTTGCTGTTAGAGGATGGTGGCCGCGTTGTGCGTGCGTACCGCGCGGCGAGGCACCGTGTGCGGACCTACACCCTACGCGTGGAGCTGGACCTACACCCTACGCGTGGAGCTGGACCTACGCCCTACGCGTGGAGCTGGTTAGGACGGGTCCGCGCCTGCTGTGGCTCAGAGCAGAGCGTCCTTTGCAGAGCTGGGGTTTCCTTTAGTTACCGTGCCAGGTCCGAGGAGTGATGGCTGTGCTTCTGCTTTTCACCTCGCTTTCATTACAACACTTGAGTGATTTGGAACGATGCTTGATATTTTGTAGTAAGGAATTACACCCCTCTCTTCTCTCCAGAAGGGGAAAAAATGCTTAATTGAAATCGTAAAGATGAAATACAGGCTGTAATCTTAAAAACTCAAAACAACCAACATCACAGTAATGCCAATGGCCTCCCCGTCCTTCCCCTGATCGAAGTTCATTTTGATTTTTATCTCGTGCATACATTAAATATGGTGGTTAACCTTCAGATTTCCTGTCTCAGCCTACCAAGCTTTGTGATACTTACAGTTACTATTCAGTTAATTAATTTCCTTGCAATGTTGAAAGGGAGAGGAACTGATACCCTGAATGCAAATCACAAAAGGCAGTACAAGTGCTTTAGGTAGTAAGAAAAATGCGTGTTAATGTCTGTGTTCGTGGATGGGTTTTCCTTCCCGGATACACAGAAATGGATTCAGAGCTATTATGGGAAAGCCAAATAGGATTTTGGGACCTACTCTGAAGCCTATTGAAGTCCGTTGGAGACTTCTGACGCCTGGGAAGTTCTGAGTACCCAGTTGTGGGTTTATCGTTTGAAACTGGTTCAAGTTTTCTGTTACTGGGGGGAAAAAAAAGTTAAAATGCAGGGGGGTTCATCCCACCTAGTCTGTCTCCGCCTCAACTTCCCCTTTACATTTTGAAAGAGGTGATTTGTTAGCTATTTTCTCCTGGGCATGGCTGATAAACAGGCGGTACGGGGTAGCAGGGGCTCTGCCAGCCAGCGCGGTCCCTCGGTGCGGAAGGGAGGTGCTGTGTCGCATCCACGGCTCCAGCCTCGTCTGTCTACCCCCTTCTTTCTTTATAGAAAGCAATTGGGTTGGACAAGCAAGGCTTGCTGTTGGTAAATCCATGTTGACTGTTCCCGATTTACCATCTTGCCCTTGGGAAAGGGATCCCAAGAGGGGCACGCTCCAGAAGAGAGGTGAGGCTCATCAGCCTGTAGTTCCCTGGGTCTGCCGCCTTGTTCCTGAAGATGGGCTTAATGTGTGGTAGGCTGTACTGCTAATGAATATCTTCATCAAAAGCATACAGGCAGTTGCAGTGTGCGTGAAGCCGGAGGTGTCTTTTTCGATCTCGTCTCATTTTGGCAATGACAGAGGCTTTGTATCGTGCAAGCCACTCAGGCTGGGATCAGTCTGGCACGTGCCAACGGTACCAAAAGTTCCCACTCCTTGTCAGGGGATGTCCTGCCTCTCGTCTCGTGAGGGTTACGGGAATTAATCTTTACAGGGAACGTGTGCACGGAGCCCTGGGTCTGGTTTGGCCATCCTGCAGGCACAGAAGCTCAGCACAGAGCTCCGGGGCCTGGCGTGCGTCTGCACGTGCGTCTGTCTAGCCTTGGTCCCTGGATCTGAAACACAAGCACTAAAGCAGTTAAGCTATAAAACCTTTTATTTTTCCTTCTGTTAAGATTTTTTTTTTTTTTCCCCAATAACCTGTTTACCCAGGGCAATTTTCTACGCATCGCACGCGTGTTAGAATGATTCTCGGTAGGTTGTCACCTTGCAGACGGTGGCACTCCCTACCCCTGCTTGTGCCGCTCTGCTTCGGCTTTATTTTCTGCAGAAGAAATTTGGAGCTAGAAAACTTGATAAGCCTCAGTTAAACCGTGGGCAAAACCAAAAGCCCTTCCTGTTCTCCGGCTCGTGCTGTCTGTTTACATCCTTGGTTCTTCCCAACACTGAAATGCAACAAAACATTGATTATTTACAACCGAGGAGAGCAAGAAGCCCTGAGCAACTCCTGGAGCCTTGGGGCTGCCTGTCCGTTCTCTGTCCCCGGGGACAAGGAGCCTCCGTGTGCTGGCTGCCAGAGGCACCCAGGCCCCTTCTCTTGGCTCTGGCAGCATCGGGTTCAGCTCCTGCTGCTGCCCGTAACAGTAGATGTGATGCTGTCTCTTCCCGATTACCCAGGAGGCTTGAAAGAGCTGATCTGCCGGGGGTTGCTCCCTCTGGCTTGCAAGAGAGGTTTGGCTTGTAGGTCCTGGAGTTTTCCTTTGAAATTCCTCTTGGAGAAGAGGCTTTGTGGTGCAGGTCTGTCTTTCCTACCTCTTTCCAGCTGCCTGCTTTTCCCACCTCCCCTTGCTGGGAGCTTGTGCGTGGAGGAGCGATGCGTGGGATGGCCGGCCCAGGAGCACCCCCCACGACCCCGTTTCTGTTGGTTTTGGGGGTGAAGAAGGCGCCGAGCTGCTCTGAGACTGCCCCATCTCTGCAGCGAGGAGCCCGTGTCGGTGCAGAGCCCCAGCGTGCTGCCGCGAGGCAGAGGAGCATCGAGAGACCCATTAAAAGCACATTGTGGGCTTAATCTTGCAAAATGCAGCTTGATTGCATATGCAGGTCTGCATCAGTTATCCGTAATGTGAAAAGTAGTGTTCTGGTTTTAATTACTTCTTTAGGAAGAAGCTGGGAGATATCTTTCAGCATCATTACCTGGTGCCATTAAGCAGAGTTCTCTGAGTGTTTGTTGTCTGCTTCTAATAATGCCATCCCGGTCCCCGGTGTGACATTTAGGAACCGTTTTTCACTGAACCCCTTGTCAGCCACTGGCCTGATTTTTAGCGAGGCTTTGCAAGTAGATAGCGACTTGGGCAACAGTCCAGGAAGGTGTAACGCAGCCGAGGTGTAATGGTGTCAGGGCGTGTGTCAGCAGCTGTCACCGTGAGCAGGCCGTCTCCGTCTTCTGGGATCCATAACTCTTCTGCCAGCACCAGCTACAGCTTTGGGTCCTTCAGTACTGATCCTGAAGCTGAGCTATGATCTCCAGATCTTGTCTGGAGCACAAGACTGCAAATCTCAAAACGACGGAAGTTTGCAATTGTTCTAGGCCATTATTTCCTCCATCCCCAATTTAAAAGGTGAAAGCTGCAACGAATGCAGCGTTATAAATGTTTTTCATGGCTGAGTTTTTGCTTTTCAGTCGTGCTTTCCCTCTGTGTGTTGCGCTGCTTCGGCTCGGTGGGATGAATGTATCGGGAGGTTGGTTTGTTCAGCGCGTCTGCTTCCTGGCAGGTAACCTGGCACTTCTTGCAGTGAGGCAAATAACACATTTGGTTGTAATTTCCAAGGCTTTCTGAAAGTGAAGTGAGTCTAATTGGAAACGGGTCACCCAAAATCATGACTGTATGGAGAAAAATTGCATATACCCGTGATGCATGAACAGTGCAATGGCATCCATACAAGCTCTTGCCAGAAGAGTCTCTTGGATGTTGGAAGATTGCATGCTATTGACCTGATGGCAGGACTTAAATAAGATTTATTGGGATCTTTTAAAAAAGAAGAGTGCACAGTGTTGGTGGTGAGATTGGTGTGTGGCGTGACATGAGGATGTGCCTCGGTCTAACGGCAGCAGCCTGTGGCACGATCAGCTCAGGAATGGTCTGGAGATACCAACAGGTATTTAAAACTAGGTTCATATGGGACTCTTATAAAATTGATATCAAGGTCTTGAATTCAACGTACACGTTTTGGTTATTTAATAATCTGTTTTGACAGTTTTGCATGAATTATAATGGAGTCAGCTATTGCAGGCACCTACCTCAGATCTCACCCTATGATTCACTTCTGCCTCTAAAGTCAGAGCTTGTCTCTTCAGCATTTATATAGGGCAGCTTGGTTTTAAATAGACAAAAATAAGTTCTGTGAATTTCTCGAACTAGCCCAGGCTTGCAGGCTACCGCCTGGGGCTTCCTCTCTCGGGTCTGGCCCAAATACTTGACGTGACAAGGCTTGATTTCCTGACTTGGCTGCTGTTTACTCATCTCGGAGACGTACCGCAACTGTTCTCATCGCTGACCTGTCAAAAGTTCATCACGGTCTGATTCCCTGCGCCAGCCTGAAGAGCAGAGGACAATGACTGCTTGGAAAGTCTTCTGTAAGCGTATCATTACAGTGTAACGCTATATACGGTTACGCAATTACTCATTTTCTTTGACAGCAGCTGAATTCTGTGTTATAATTCGATTGTCATGGTTCAGGTCAAGTCCTGTCTTAAAGCTTTGGGTTGGCCAAAATGTTTTGAATTTTCTTTGCTGGAAACTCAGTGCGTGGGAAGGTATCCCATTTCTTGATCGGCTATAATGATAATTTATTTTTTACGTAGCCCATCTTTTACCTATGGTCATGTTTTATGAGTGATGAAGTGTGAGCCCCGGTGAGGCAAACGTGAGTTTAGGACTTCAGGTCAATAGTAAAAGCCAAGATATCTCTCTCTTCCCCCTTTCTTAACTGGGTTCCCCTGACGGAGCTGCACGTCTTTCAGTGAGAGGAGAAAAAAGCTGGATTTAATGAGCGTGGAAGGGGACTCTATTAAGGGTGCCAAGCGTGGGCAGATTGAGCAATCCTTCCAAGCTCTCCAGCTCCCAAGCTTTATGTAGTCTCAGATCTTTTTCCTCACTGAAGCCAAGCCTGGATTTGGCAGTCTGCTGGTAAGTATACCGGAGAGGCAGCCCAGGTCTGGGATGCAGGAGTCAGAGGCTCTAACCCTGGATTGCGTGGGAAAGTCGAAAAGAAACCCCTTTGTTGTATTTGCCTGTGATACTGATGAGCCTCAAAAGGTCCAGCCGGGTTTCTCCTCTAAAGCATGGTGGTGATACCTGGTGGTCTTCCCACACTTAGCCATAGCTCGGGCTGCAAACAGCCTCTGCTCCCTTCCCCGTCGTCCCCTGTCCCAGCAGCCAGCCCCACGTGGCTCTGGGGCAGGCCAGGACCTGCAGAGAAAACTGCCGCTCTGCATTTGTTTTTCTTTTTTTTTTTTTTAAATCTTGATGCACGTGGTTATGGAGAGGGTGTCTGGAAGAGCAGGCGCGTGGTCTGGCTCTGTCTGCTGGGTCGTTATGGTTTGGTCCCGTCCAAGGGGTGTAGGGATGTAACACGGGTCTCTCCTGGGCATCGCCACGCTGCCGCAAAGGATGTGGCACGTCGCTACTGTCCGGGCAGATCGCTGGAGCAGGAGAGCATGCGAGGAGGGATTTTCACATCAACAGATGCTGATTTGGGGTAACACAAGGGCATCAGGGTTGTCCAGGGTCGTTAGGGATGTGTTGGTGTCCCGCTACCCGCTTGCCCGTCCTTTATGTAGTCTGGGAGTCTGTATTCTTCCATCCAGCTCCCGAAAGGTGTCACTGTCGGGGTGGGTAGCAAAGGAAAAGGGGGTATTGCTTCTCACGCATTCGTTTCGTAACAGCAAGACCACCCATGGCTCAAAGCAGTGTTGCCCTTCACGCAGGGAAACCTGAAATTCCCTCTCTTAGGGGAGTTAGTGAAGACCAGGGCCTTCAGAGAGGGCTGTGCCCACCTGATTTTGCAAGAAGCTCTTGTTATTCCTGGGAATGGCTCTGCAGATCTTTCTTAGAGACATCCTAAAAGATAAACCTCTGAAGTACAATCAGCCGCCTGATGCAATGCAGGTAATTTGATTAGGGTTTTCTAAAACCTCAGTGGCAAGGCTTTTGGTTACGCAAACCTCAAACCGGCGGTGGGTGTTTGGACCCGTGCTGAACCTGTTGGACCCACTGGATTTTGGGTGTTTGGGCAAAAGCTCTGGGCTGTCCAGACCTTAGACGTGTGAGCAGAGAATTTCAGACCCCATAAAAATTTTTGATAAAACTCTCCCAGGCATTGCAATTAAAGCCCTCACCTTAATGATTCCTGCTTTCTCAGCAGAGCCCTACGTCTGCAGACCTCAGAGGGCTCCACAAAAGAGGGAAGTACTGTCATCGGCTGCAGCTCCGCCGTTTTCTTTTGGGAAGTTACAGCTTCCTTCCGCTCATTTAAAGCCCCTACGCGCTGCTGGGTGACCCTCCGATGGCGGGACGGACGGACGGACGCGTTCTGCCGAGCCAAGCGCTCCCGGCGGGGCCGCCCGCCACGCGATGTGGGGTCTGCTGGCTCGTCGCACGGGCTTTAACGAACCTCTCCTGCCGTGCCGCCGGGGAGGGCTCAGCCTGTGTCTTTAAGCTTCAGGGAGGTCATTGCTGCTGTCGGGAATTGGCGTCGGAGGAGGACGCAAGGATCTGGGCTTTCCTGTCGTTTCTTTTCCCTCCTCCAGACTGGGGGATGTTACACGATCCTCGTCCCCTCCTCCAGCCCCGTGTTATCATCTTGGACTCATCAGCTGCCTGATGGGGTTTTATCCACGCTTCTGGACTTTTTTTTTGGTGGTTTCCCCCCCCCCCCCCCCCCCCCCTGTTCTTTTCCATTTCTTTCTCTGAAGGAGCGTGTGTAACGGAGGTCCTCTGGGGGAGTTTGAGGTCAGGAAAACTTTCCTAGGATAAAATAGGACGAGCTCCCGCAGTGCTGGGCTTGGCCCGTGCAGCAGTGCTTGGCGGGGTGACAGCAGCCTGGGGGGGGGACCCGATGCTGCTGCCCTTGCACGGGCTCCTCCTGCAAGCAGAGAAAGCACAGATGCGGTTGTGTCCTGTACGTCTTCAGTGTGTCACCGAGCATTTCTTCTACATCTCTGACTAATTTGGATTCAGTCGTTTGACCCCGTGCTCCGTCTCTCACTCTTCCCACGTCCTCTTAACGTCTGCCACCTCGGAGGTGTTTGCCTCCGGTCCTTGCCTTGTTTTAGTAGTTCACGTCTTGTATGAAATCCAGGAGCTCTGGTTAATGTTTGCGCCCACTCTTGGCTTGAGCGCTGCTGAGAGCCGTTCCTCTGCCTCTGGGGCTGAGGCTTGGGACTTCAGTGTATTTAATAGGTTCCTCCAGAGCCTCCCCTTGTGTTTTGGTTTTTTTCTTAATTGTTTTTACAATTTTATATATATTCTGGCTTCCGGTTCATGAGCTTAATATTGTTATCTAAGATACCTCTTCCCTTTGAGAGTCTATACATCACTGTGGGAAGTTCCTGCAGGGTAACTGGGAGCTCTTTATCTGCTTGACCCGTGTGAGGACGATGACGAGCAAAGGTGTGAGGATGAGCAGGAACCAGAGCGGGGCTCGGCAGCCTGCCCCGGTGTGCTGCGGGGCTGGGCTCGCTGCTGGACGGTGCTGCCTGCCTCCGTGTTGTGCTTCTGCTGGGCAAGGTAGAAGCTCCTGGCGAGCTTGTGTGGGAGGTTTGCAGCCCCTCGGAGCTCCGGCTGATGCTCCTCGCTGGGAAGGACCTTTGCTTGCTGCAGGTTTGCTTTCCCCCGGTCCTCCCAGCGACAAGCTCTGGGTGTTTGCTAAAATAAATGATTGTTCTCCCTCAGGTACTCTCCTAGGGCTAATCCTTGCTTGGGGGTGGATGTGAGGAGAAGGAGAAGCTGTGGGGAGGTCAGCGCTCATCAGCGTTTCAGGCTCATTAATCAGTCTCGCTAAGTGGAATTTGCCCAGCCCGTGAGCGCTCTGCGATAGGAGTGTCTTTGAAATGGGAGGAAATAATAGCACTAGATTGTTTGAGAAATAATTTCATTCTCCACTTCTCAGTAGATAAATCCGCTGTCCAACAACCTGAAATTTAATCTGTCCGTCTAAAGTAATTGATGAGCTGCGACTTGAATCCCAATCTGAATGGGAAGGGAAATTTTCTGCAGAGATGTTTTGTATCGTTTCTGCGGCTGCTCCTTTCCACCAGAGACAATGGAGCGAAGCATGAGAACAAAGCCACGGAAGATTTGGTGCTGGTGGTGGAGGGTGATACAAGCTCTACTTGTGCTTTTGACTCTTATTACCGCTTGCAAACTCTCCCGGTAACACCTTGACGTGGAGGCGAGCTAGATTGGGCAGAGCCATTGGGAGAGATTAGAGAAAGGTTGCGATTTGCGCAGTTTTAAATGCAGAGTTATGTTGGCTGCAGCCCTGCGGTTCTTGCCGGGTGCTTGGATGCTCTTGGACTTTCTCTCTGCTCTTGACTTTGGAGCAAGCAAAGGGAGCTTTGATGCTCCTTTGCAATGTCAGGGGAGTGCAGGGGGAACTCGGCACGACTCGGAGATGTGTCCTTTGGCTTTCTTGAGAGGTTTACGCCATAGGATACCCATTTCCCCACTGATCGTTACAAACGATGTGTTTTCTCAATGAGAGACCCTCCCTTCCCTCTTTGCGAAGGCTGTGATAAGCAGATGCTCACAACTCCCTGTCGGGGACTTACTTTTCGCCTCGTGCTTTTGAGCTGTGCCGGCAGCGAGATAAGAGGAAATCTGACATCATGGTCAGGAAGCGCTAAAGAAAGTTACTTTCGTCATTCGTCAATGGGTTATCTGAAACGGCAAAGCTGCAGCATTCCTTGCATGCTGCAGGGCCCATGTCAAGCCCACGGCGTTGGCTGCGGTTCAGCGCGTGGCCGCTTGCCTGGTGCTATTGTGTGCGCCCCGCTCCTCCCCGCCGCGCTGACCCCAGCCACCGGCACTTGCTGCCTCGCCAAAATGCCCTTTCTGAAAAGCTGTGAGCTGTCGCATGATCCTGCCCTGCCAGGCAAACCAGCTGCCCCCTTTCCTTCCTTTCCCTACGTTTTATCACGTTATTAAATTTCTCTTGGAGACCCTCAAGCCTTGCACCTCCCTCCCTTGTGCCAGCCCAAATGCAGAGACCAGGGGCGGCTCCGATGCTCGCGTGAACGTCCTCCAGATCCCACCTCGGGCAGTTTGGTTGTTGAGCAAACGCTGCTGCATTCGCCGGCTTTTCGCCTGCCTCTCTGCCATCTCCCTTTAGCAGAGCGGCTCTGGTGGGAGGTGGGAACGCGTGCGGCTTTCCAGCCTGCGATCATCTCTGCTGAGGCTGGGGGACGGTTTCCAAACCTAACCCCAACGTGCTCGAGAAGCTGGATCTTTGCTGATGAATTTGCATCGGAAATGGCTGCTGTCTAGTCAGCGCAGGTGCCGGGGTGCCCAGTCATACGGGGACCGCGGGGAGGGGTGGTGGTAACTAAAACGGGGGTGTGAGGAGGAGTGAGGTGCTGAGCTGCTGCCCACCTCCTGCGGGCTCCCCTCCCGCCCCCGGAGCTGTAGTTTCCAACTGCAGAAACATCCGACCTGCCCTTCCTGCCCGGGGGTGCGGGAGCAGAGCTTTGGGGTGGCTGGGCACGTCCCCGCTAAGCTCCCGGTGTCCCTGTGCGACGTGGAGTTATCCCAAGTGCCCAGGTATCCGGGATTATCCCAAGTACCAAACTGTCCCTTTCTCGATCTCCACTGAAAGCTTCTCCAACGTAAGTTCGCAGGACAAGTTTCTGAGTTGTGTTGAAAACTTGGCAGCAATACCCTTTATATGCGCAGTGATCATCCAAGGAGTCTCTAAACTTACTGAACTCAAGAAAACCAATAATATCATGAAAACCCTCTTTAAAAAAGAACATCCCAGAAGCTACTGAGGAGTTTCCAGCGTGTCGCAGGTGCTGGGGGCTGCTCGCCGCCCTGCGTGCACCGGGGCGGCTGTGGTCCTGCCTGGCTGAGGGCACAGGTGGAGCTGCCGAAATTGCAGCTGCCCCCAGCCCTGCTTTGCAAAGCAAGTTTCTGCTGGGGTGGGATGGGCGGTGGCTGAGAGCAGTTTATTCAGTTTACAGCGTTGCAGGCAGAGTGTTTAAAAATACACGAAGCTGTTCTGAAACTCGGCGAGCGCAGGTGGCGGGGCCCTTCTGCCGTGCCGTCGCTGCCGCCTCTCTGTAGCGATGGCTCCTCGCAGCCCTCAGAGAATCGGTTCAGAACTGACCGCAGACTTTTCTCGTCTGTTGGCAGTCTTCAAGTATTTTGTTTTACCGGATGAGCTGCTTGCTCCCTGTGATGCATCCCATCCCTGCCCCCCGTTGCCTCGTTGCTCTGGCTTTAATAGCTTCCCTCTCCAAAGTGCCCCGGAGGTGCTCTGCAGTGCCCGGGGAGCTCTCCCCGTGCTGAGGACTTGCACCGTGGCTGCTTTCGGAGCCCGGCTGGTGGTACGGTGGGAGATGCTGGTATCCGCAGAAGATGCCGTGGTCTCTGGGGTCTGTTTCTAGAACTGAGCATCCTGGTTGCTGGTGGTGCCTGTCCCCAGAAGCGATGGCTGGTGGGTACCGAGGTTGTTTTGGGTGCGGAGGAGGGCGATGGCACGACTCGGGATGTGCGGTGCTTGGGTTCCCCCTGGCCCTTGCACCAAAGGAGATCGCAGGACCTTACTTCAGCTCTGGTCTCGCTCGAAGCATATAAATGACAGCATTGATTTTGGGCCTGGCAGGTGGTGAATGAGCCCCATGGAGAACATTGATTTCTTTCTCTCTCTTTCTCCTGTGGAGTGTTTACTTGTCCAAAGGTGTGATTGACTGGTAAATAAAATGGCCTTGGCACAGCTCATATTCAGTTGAAGCTAATTTTAACATGTGGCCATTGAGTAGCACCGTCAAGCCAACAATTCATGATCTTCCCTCAACAGCAAACCAACCTCGCAACGCCTGTGAGCAAAAGCGCAAGAAGATATTTTGCAGATTGGCGAGAGAGAAATAGCGCAGGAGCAAATTGTGCCACTAACACCCACGCGTGGGTTGTACCCATCCTGACTTCTTCTGCATTTTAGCGGGGCTAAAACCTTCTGCGGTTTTAGCGGGGCTAAAACCTACCTACAGTTGTCATCCCAAGCGGTGGCTTTACTTGTGGGCAACGTGGTGGCCTCGCTCTGCTGCCGGCCCCTCGCTGGTGGAGCGGGACCGTGGTGCTGCCGCCTTGGTTTATTGTGTTTTACGTCAGGCCTTTTCAGCAACTCTTTAAATAGATTATCGGCTGCTTCTCTGATGCTTGTCTGCCCGCGCTCAGCAACTGGCTGGCTGCGTGGTGGCAGTGCCCGGTGGCTTTTTGCGGACGTCACCTGGAGCTGCGGGAAGGGCAGTGGCACTGCTGCGGGTGCCTTGCGCTCATTTAGCGGCTGGTGGCGAGATGGCTTCCAGATTTGAATTGCATGAGCAAAGGCGGTTGGGTGCGGCTGATGTTGAACAGCGTGGTTGGTCCTGTCCTTTCTCACTGGGGCCAAGCGGAGATGGGGGTAGCTCAGCAAGATCTAAGCCCATAATGGAGCCAGGGCTTGCTCCCTGTTAGCCTCGAGGGACGAAATGAATACCTGTCAGGACGAGGCACTTCATTTGCTTGGATGCGTGATTGCCCTGCGATCCTCCAGAAACGAGGTGAACTTTGAGCTTTTCAGGAATTTGAACCGCAAATGCATCGTGCAGAGGGGTCAGGTTTTCACGCCCCTCGGGTGTCTTTCGCTCGGCTGAACATCGGCGCTGTGAAAGTCCATCTTTCCGGAGCGCTTCAGCCTTTGTTGCTGCCCCAGCCTTGGGACGAGCAGGAGTGAACGCTGCAGAAAGGCAGGACGGTGCTGCGGAGGAAGCTTGCCTCTTGCTGTGTGTAATCACGGCTATAACCTGTGTCATTAACTTTCAAAACCGGAGGCTTAAAAGGATTTAAAATAAACACGTGCTAGAAATTTGAAATCGATGAGACTGCAATGCAACAGGAAAATATATCCCTGCTGCAAGCAGCCGGTGCGCCCAGGGTATAAATTCTTGCAGAGACCCAGAAGATAAAGTTATGAAATAATCCGTATCGGCGAGAGAGGTGGTAATGCAATTCCAAAAAAACCTCTCGGTCTAGACGGATTATATTTACTGCAGTGTTTATGTGAGATAGAGGAATGCCCTAGAAAAACAGAATTGTTTTCGGTTTCTGCCTCCAGCACTTGCTTGTCTAATGAGAAGGCTCTGGGGTGATGGGAACGTCCCGTGCTGGGGGAGCTCTGCTGTCGCTCGGCGGCTCCACGTAGAGGGGGCTGGAACGGGGGAGAAGCGTAAAAGGTTCGTTCTTTCTTTGTGGAGGTGAATCAGCCTGTTGGGAATGAGGTGGTCTTGCTAATCCATCGCCACAAACCTCAGGTATAATCCCAAATGCAATGATAATGACAAGCTGCATCGCGGCCACGTCTATGGAGATGCGATGGCCCCAAAGATTCTGCTTTGATTCTTTTAATTAAAAGAAAATTAAGCTATTTTATGTTGCTTTGAACTCTCGGTGAATTTTGCGAGCAGTGTTTTTGCATAGTGTTGGTTTGATGGCAGCTTGGGGAGCAGAGATAGTGCCATGTGATGAAACCACACTGACCGACTCCATGCAAACCCACCCAAAGGCAGTTTGCATCCCATGCCTGTTCACCACGTGGGGATGATTCACTCCTTTAGTGGGTTGATTTATCTAACAAACATGTTAGAATTATAAATATTTGTGAGGAATTTGCTGAAAAAAAAAAAAAAAAGAAAGAGTTGTTTAAAAATACAGTGATAAATTGCAGATATTTGTGGAATAGCATGAGGATGCAGAAGGAAGTGAAATGAATTGGCTTGCTCGGCAGAGTCAGTCCATCCTGATGAAGGACTTAGGTGATGCAGCCGCAAAAATGAAGCAGATTTTTATTCTTCTCCCCTCAATCCCTGTGCTGCCAGGCGTCACTGTTGGAGCGAGACCGTCTGGAGTCCCCAGACTTCAAAATCCCCAATGCTCGCAAACAAACGACCAATTATTGCTATAGCCAAAGACCGGATTTTCTTGAAAGAGAAACATAACGTTGCTCTGCCAGCTGAGCTACCTGAATAACCAAGGGTGGTCCCTAGAGGGGTGAGATTTCTGCCTCTTCACATGGGCTAAGGTGAAGGATGAGCAAAGCTTTGTGGAAACAGTCCCAGGGGTTGCCCTGGTCTTGGGAACGGGATCTGAGCTGGGTCAGGAGCGGCTCCTGGGGCTGAGCCTCGGGACCGGCAGCTGCCTGCTGGAAACGGGCTGGCCGTGGCTGGCCGATGCTTCGTGGGTCTGTTGGTGTTTGTGATGCCCGCGGCACCTGGGAGGTGCGAGGGAGTTGCTTCAGACCCCAAAGCAAAAAAACTGTTTTCAGTGTCCCAGTCTTTAGTTTGGGATGTGTGTATCCGTGCACGTGTACAGCAATACGTACAATAAGCGATGTAACGTGCGTCCCTTCTGTAGGGAACCACGTGGGATCACGCTGGAAATGGTTAAATGTTCAACACGGGGCTTCTGTAGGACATCAGCTGTAACTTCTATTTGGCTTCGACCTTGAAAGGGAAGCGTCCTGGCTTAAGTTTTCCAGCCCTTCTGCGATGTTACCCTTATGTGAAACTTGTTTTTCAAAAGGGCGTTTGTTTCTGGTGTGCAGCTGAGAACACAGGAGTCCTCACAGGGCACCGGGAGTCCGACATCTTCAGTAACAACAAATAAACCAAAGCGTGGCTTTTCAGTGCAAGTTTCTGAGTTCCTGTTAACTTCTCGTACATGCGAATTTAACTCGGTAAATCTCAGTTAAAATTTGTGCCCGTCTTGCTCATTTTTTCCCTTCCCTTTCTTTTTTTGTTTCCCCCAGTTTCTCTGTTTGAAGAACATCCGAACCTTCCTAAAAGTTTGTCACGACAAATTTGGGTTAAGAAACAGCGATCTCTTTGATCCCTTCGACCTCTTTGATGTACGGGACTTTGGAAAGGTAAGAATTACTCCTGAGCTGTTGGGACGCGATGGTTCTGGCACTGCTGGTACCGGGCGGTTCTTGTGCTGCAGGTTTTGGGTGAAAATACAAAGGCTTTTGGGTTTTCTGAGCAGCTTCTGCACCTTTAACCCACGCACTGGGCACCTGTTCCCCTGTGCTCGGGGTAGCCTGCAATATCCAGGGGTTGGTTCTGCTGTGTCCTTAGTGAAGGGAGATCAAGCCTTCAAGCTTTCTGCTTTAGATTACAGAGCCTCTGGGATCAGTCTCTAAAGTACATGAAAAATGTCTTTTTTCTGGGGGGGAATCACAGTATTGTATCTATGTGTTCATAAGAGCAGTTGGAAGAGGCTGTAGCCCTGGGGACTGGGTGCTGCACTGGGGTCGGGACTCTGGGTCCTCCTCCAGCTCCAGCTGCCTCGCGGGGTGACTGGGGCAAAGCCGCTCCATCTCCTTGCCCGTGAGCTCCCCGTAAGCGCAGCACGGTCAACCCGGTCTTCAGCATCATCCCTGCTCTGCATAAACCAGCCTGGGGGATTGAACCCCGCAACCCCAGCAGCACGTTTCCCTGGAGCAGCGTTACAAATCAGTACAAACCTGGAGCCGGGTTTGTACCAACCCTGCGGCAAGGACCCTCCGTCCGCAAGCGCTCCTGGTTTTGCCCCGGCGGGGGTGCAGACCCCGCGCGGGGCGCAGACCTCGCACGGTCCTTCCCCAGCTGCTGCCTCTGTGCGCGGCTGCGAGCAAAATAGCTTTACCAAAACGGCCATCGGTTTTGTAATGTGGCCAGTGAGTTTCTAGAGGGGGTCGGGAAGTTTCATGCCAGGGTGAAATTAGTCCTCTGAGTGTTTCTGAAAACTGGGTTTGGAGGTTGGGTTTTTTTTTTGATCCCAGCAGTTCGTAGGCGCCGGCTGTGTTTGTGCCGTGTGTCACCTAGATGGGAGAGGAGAGAGCGCGTTTTTGTGTTTTGCTGTAATTGATGGGTGGCACCGAACGCTGAACGAGACCCAGCTGCGAGGGAGGAAAATCCTACGTGATTTTGACAAGCGGCTGTTGTTCTGATACGCTCGCTTTTGACATGAACAGCGTCAAGGCTGTGCTGTTACTCTGATGGATACTGGGCTCAGGGAAGCTATTACGCAGGACAATTGCTATATTCTTTGGTGGAAAAGGTGTTAAAAGATACATTAAAGCTCTCCATTGTTTTACCTGTTTCGAGGTACCAGGCATAAGCTGCCGGAAGGCATCTTCTCTTCTGATTATCCAAAGAGTAGATTTTTACTGCTGATGGGGATATATTATTTGATATTTATTGCCTAATTTATTTCTGGACCATTATCTGGAATGTGCAATTGCAGGGGCTTGTTTTATGAGTTTTTTGATTTATGAAATACAAGAAGGCTTTTGTTGTTCTGGGAATATGAATGCACAGAAGGAACCTTTTGGGCTGGGGAAAGAACCACTGCTAATTAAAATGCTGCTTTATCGTCACGTTGCCTCTTGCTTTGTGCTGTTTCAAATTGCCTAAGATGCCTGTTAATAGAGCCTGGCGCGGAAACCCTGCTGGAGCACATCAGCTGAACACGGGTTGGTTTCCTTTTTGGTCTGGTTAGGGAACAGCTATTCCCTCCTCCTCCTGTTCACTTTTTGGGGGGGACATTCAGGTTTGTGACTCGGGAAGGGGAGATGATTTGCCATTCCCTCTTACCCCACGATGATTTAGTTTTTTTAGGAGACTTTGGGAAAGAAACTTGTCACAAACTTCTGGCAACTTGCCTGGATCTTGCTTATTTTCAAGTGCATCGTCATCTTCAAACAACCTTATACACAACCTTAAGAAGATTTGGGAGGCACAGATTCTCTGTACAAAACCCTTGCTGATCTTTTTCCCAGTGCAGTTTTTTATCAGTTTGGTGGGGGTATCAGCTGGTCAGGTCTGCACCACCCTAAATCCCTCTGGAAGCCCGTCACAACATCCCCATTGTCTTTGCCACCTTTCATTCCCACATTATCTTCAGATCTGTGTTCAACAGTGGCAGAGCAAATAAACAGGGAAAAATCTGCTGTTGACCAAAGCACTTTTCCGTTTTGAGTCACAGCGAGAGCAAAAGGAGTCTCTAATCCACGTTCCCACTGGCCAAACACAAATTTCACACAGAAAAAAATTCTTCCTGGAGCTATTCATTACTTAGATCAATAGCAGTTTTTGGTTTCAAGACACTTACGCCGTGTAGGAGACTTTTCTGAACGGAGCACAGTAACAGTTGACCATTTAATTGCATAGAAACCTTGGTGGAGTGGCGTTGGGTATTTCCTTTCTGGATGCCACTTAAGTAGTTATTTCTCTCCTCCAAACCAGAAGGCCAGTGAGACAGCAATTACTAATAGCGTTTGGGTTTGCTGCAGTGGAATTGCCGAGTAGAAAGGCAGGGGCTCGCGTTTATGTGGTGCCGACCTATACGTAAAGGACTTGCCCTTTGGAATCTGCAGGGTCCTTCAGGGTTTGTTAGTGTAAGAAAAACACCAGTGCTTTCGAAAAGGGAGAAAAATTGGATTCCTCCGTCTTGCCTTGACCAGCTGTTGTTCTGAGAGAGTTTTCCGTAGCTCCCTTTGGCTTCTGAGCCAGGGCTTCAGCAAGGAGGAGCTGCCGTAGGATCGACGGAGCCTCTTCCAAAGGAGCAAGCGTGGTCGGGGGCTGCTCGAGTCCAGGAACAAGGGTTTTTATCCCTGGTTTTGCTACTTCCTTACGTGTTAAGCTTGGGAAGTTCCTGCTTCCTTACTGTCACCGGGATAATAGCTGGTGAAATGGGATTGTGAACCATGGGGGCTTCTCCGGCTGAAATCCCTGTGGAGCTGAAAAGCTCCATCGCTGCCTTCGTGGGATGTCGGGTAATTGGCGAGTGCAGGCTTTTGCCAGAGAGATGCGTCATGTTTCTTGTAATCTCGGTTGCAGTGTTTCCCGGTTACCCAAGGGAGCCAAAAGGCCGGTTTAAATTGCGCTCAGCCAGGTTTTTTTCCCAATGTCCAGTTGTTAAGCAATCCCGCTGTGAGAAGGGACATGCTGTGTTTCCTGACGGAGGTTTTCAAAAGTGACCTGAGATGCTGACCACCTGGATTTCTAGCTGTGCCCCTTTAAGACACCTTAAAAGAATATATTATTATATTGTTTTCTACCAGTTGGCTCTTAACGTTTTTATTTTTTTAAATCTTATCCCTTTAAAATGGCTCAAAAGCTATCCGTGATCACTAGGGCATTTTTCAGAAGTGTTTCTCCGTGGCTGTGTCTCCGCTGCAGGATGCAGAAGCAGCGCAGTGTGCAGCGCTCCGAGGAGGAAAACCCCCGTTCATATTGCCTCGTCCCTAATTAGGGTCTGATCTTGCAGGCGTGAGCGCTGGGGTCCTCTGCAGGGGTGCTGTCGTTGCTGGTACAGCCTGGCTCCTGAAAAAAGAAAGCAAATAAAAAGCCAGTGCTCATGCACAGGGTGCTGTTGCGCAGTACTTCTTGCGCATTTAATAGCAGTGATGGTATGAAATGTAACTCTTATTGGACTTGCTAATTTATTGGCACCAACGATAATGAGATAAAATGTACATAAATATGGATTAAATTCTTTATCACTCTGTTAGTCAGCATGATGGTAGCAAGGTTCATTAAAGGGAGTTACTCATTTTCAATAACTTGCAGTAATGTACTATTTTTTTTTTTGAGAAATATAGTTCAAATATTCATAAACCTGTGGAGCGTGCCATTTA
The DNA here is from genome assembly GCF_035582795.1 of Mycteria americana. NCBI lineage: Eukaryota > Metazoa > Chordata > Aves > Ciconiiformes > Ciconiidae > Mycteria > Mycteria americana. The sequence goes on along the minus strand of NC_134381.1, from coordinate 9,773,833 downwards.
TTAGCCTTCCACTCCTCGCTGCTCTTCTGACCTGTATTTAATTGTCCTGACTTTCTTTTGAAGTTCCTGCCCTGTTTGAAAAAAGCTTTTTTGCAAGATAGGGGTCTTTCCCACCCTGACCCACGGATACAAAATGATGCCGTTCTAAAAATGAAAAAGGGAAGTGGCTCACAGGTCAGCTGAAAAATGAGGAGATATTGATACTGAGATTCAAGTAGTGTTTTTTCACTCTGTTGGTTCTGGTCCAGAGGTTGGTGAGAACTGCCCCAACCTCGCAGCTCGAGCAGGGCTCAGAGGAGGGGGGGGGTCTGGATCAATCCTCCCTCTCAATTATTGAATCCACCGAGGTTCACCGGCACGTGTGACCCGTGGGTGGCTGATGGAGGACTTGTACGTGGCTTGTCTTGTGTGTCTGAAGCGCCGCGGAGGAGACGTGCGCGGCGGGGAGGGTGGCCCTGAGCGCGGCACGCGCCGGTGCTGCAGCAAGAGCCGCCTTGCTGGTGGGAGAGGGCAGGGGGGCTGCCAAAGAGGGGACGTGCTGGTACTGTCAGAGTTAAAGTCACGGGTGCCCCGTATAAAGCATTTGCGCCTTTGGAATAGTTTTTGGTGTAAAGGCGTCCCCTTCTCCCTGCCGATGGGCCAGCGTGGAGCACTCTCGGAAAGCCCGGGGGGGAAATCTGGGCTGTCCTCACCGGATGCTGTTGCAGATTTGTCCCCAGCTTCGTCACCAGCACCCTGTGGTTGGAGAATCTGCAAAACGAGAGGTCCCACCTCGCCGACGGTGGGACTGGGGTGCTGGGAAAGCTGCGAAGGGGCTCGACTGCCGTCGTCCCCCTCCATCCCTCCCTGACACACACACACACACACACACCCTCCCCCGCTTGCCAGAGTCAGAAAACTGAGTTTTCTGCTTGGTTTCAGATAGGAGGGTGGGGAGCGTTGTCAGAATTATTTAAGGGATTAATAACTGAGAGTTGGCGGTTTGTGTTTCTCTCTGTTTCTCTGCTGAGAATTCCCCTCCCTCCATCACCTCTAACTTCACGTACAAGTCAATATCCCTGCAGCAGTATTTTAAAGGGTGCCTTTTTAATATAGTTTGGGCATATATAGGGAGAAAGAGGGAGATTTATATGAAATAATATAAGCAGCTGAAAATTGCAAGGCTTTCCGCTAAACGGCTGCATTTTGGTGCTGTAAGGAAGCAAGCCCAACGCCTGCCCTCCCGCAGCTGACCTGCTGGCGGTGGGCGCAGCTCTCCTTCTCCCATTCTGGACTTTTTGGGTTTTTTTTTTTTTTTTTCTGACCTCTTGTAGCCAAGACCAAATTAAAAGCGGTGCGTTTTTCTGCCTGCACCGCTGAGTGCATGAAGGGTGGGAGCGGAGAGGAGCGTCTGGCAGCGCTGCAGGCAGCCGAGCGCGGCATCCATCCGCGGCTCTGCCGGGGCCGGTGGCCGTGCCTCGCCTCCTCTTGACTTATAGATCCCTGAGAGGACCGGACAGACCTTCCCTTGTTGTGTTCCTCTGTGCCAGTTACTCAGGTGGCTGCTACGTGGGGGTTGGATGTGTGTCAAGGAAGGGCTCCTATCGCAGATGAAAACGTTTCTAATTGCTGTATAACTCGCACGGCACGCGTGCAGCGGGTGGGGTGGGAAGTGAGAAGAATTCGCCAAAAGAAGGGCATGTGTGGTGGTGGTTTGGTTTTTTTGGTTTTTTTGTTTGTTTGTTTTGTTTTTTGGTTTTTTTTTAACTCCCAAGAGAGCAGTAGAGTAACTGGCCTGCAGAGAGAGATGTGTGTATGGGTGTGATTGCGTGCAAGAAACCAGGAACCCGCTTCACCCCTTGCCTGCCCGGCGCTTGCCGTGAAGTTGTCCCTGCCAAGAAGGAGCTGTGGGTGCCCCTCGAGCCCCCGATCTCCCTTGCGCTGCCCTCCATGTGCCTGAGCAGAGCAGCACAGCTCCTGCCGGGCAATATTGTGCTTTATGGACCACCTCCCCGCTTTTCAGAAACGACCGACGTGCTTTGCCAACAAGCTGAAAATTCACGTGCAACTTTGGTGCTGCCCACAGGGGTTTTGCCCGGAGCCCTTGGGTGCTGCAGTCCTTGTCCGAGGGAGAAGCCCCGGCTCCGGGAAGCGTATGAGAGCATGGGGAAGGCAGCCCTGCCGTCGCAGCTTGTGGCGTGCCTGCGCAGGGACGTGCTACCTGCCGGTTGGCGATTAACTCCCCGTTTGCTTGCAGGAGCTGTGAGCGATGTTCGGTCCTTTCCGTGCTGGCTGGTGCGTCGCTCAGCCGGTGTTTGGCCACCCCTGTTTTAAACGGCCTTGCTGGAATCGTGCGGGAGACTTGGATTTTGGGATGAATGCTACAAATGACAGAAGCAGACTGGGACAGCAGGGGTTGGGTTTATTCCCCCCGCCCTGTGCCAGCTTGAGGGTTCATTTGGGCTTGGGGGCTGCTTGTCCCACACTCCATACGTACCGAGCTCTGTATTGCCCGTGACCCTCCCGTGGTGCAGGTTGGTCTCGGGTGATGCTGTAGGAGATGGGGTGATGCAGGGACCCTCCTCCCATCCTCCTGCTCCCAGGCACTGTGAAAAGACATCAGCTGCGGTTCACGGGGAGGCTGCGTTAGCAGGTGCAGTGTGTCCAGCAGATGTTTTCAGCTGGAACGCTAAAAGTATGTACAGGAAACCCTGATGCTGAACTTCCCTAAAACACAGGGCAAATGAATTACACATTTCTGCGGCTAGTCAAGCGTGTACCAGCGTGCTTTCTGCTGCGTAGTGCCGTGCCGTGCACAGGACTGTTACCCGGCGGTGTTCGCCGTGAGGGATGTGGTGGGTGCTGCCACACCTCTAGTAATGTACATTTTTAGGCTCCAAATCCTGGAAATGTCTCCCTGCTCTGCTATGAATATTGTGCTGAAATATCTGGTGGACTGTGAATCTTCCTCGCTGCCTGCCCGCGGTTAACGTCGGAAGGGCCGTGCTGGTGTATTTTGTGGTCTTCAGGGGGCTGGTAACAGCACCACAGCCTTAAATTGTGCATGGGGAACAAGTTGCTGATAAAATGCAGTTAGTCTTTTGCTGCACCCTAAAGCAAGCCCGTCTATGAAACAGCTGGTAGCTGGAAGCCGAGCCACCAAGCTGTCACCCTGGTGTCACCTCCTGTCCCGCCGGCCGAAAGAAGGGGCACGCTGGGCTCCCACCGGCGCTGCGGGAGGAGAGTCTCTGCTTACGGCCGTCGTCTTCTGCTCCAGATTGGGGCTGGTGAGATGTTCCAAGGCTGAAAGCAGACACCCACGTTCGCCGAAGGTCTCTGGTTATCAGGGCTGGGTTCTCTGCCAAGAAATGCTTTGCAGCATCAGACCCGCTCCTGCGGTTCCCCAGCCCAGCGTGACGTTCACCCCTGCGTCGGCTGGGCACCCCTTGGGGCTTTCGCCAAGCCGCCGTAGCAGGGAGCCTCTCCCGGGGAGAAGCTCGGCTCCTTGCCGAGGACCTTGCGCGTCGCCGAGCAGGCGAGGACCAGCACGAGTAAACGCGGCGGTGGGAGTCACCGCCGTTTGCAAAGGCGCTCCGATTTTTTGGGAGCACGGAGGAGAGGTGCTGCGTAAGGTCTTCGGCACACGCGCGTGGGATTGCGAGGCTTGCGGCATCCGTGGGCTCAGGAGCCCAGTGTCCCGACAGAGCAGATGACAAAGCAACGTCCCAGCCACTGGCTCCTGGGCGGGAGCAAGAGCAGGAGCTGGGCACCAGCGCTGGTGGCCCTTTGCGATGATTCACTGCCGCGGAAGCTTTTAGCTGTGCTGTGGCAAATTCTCTCTGCTTTTTCCCCTTCCTCTCTCCCCTGCTTGCGAATCTCGTCTGTTTATCTCGTGCAGCTTCTCAGTGGAACTGAAAGAGCCAGAAATGTTCATTCTGGGAAGCTTTGCTTTTTTTTTTTTTTTTTTTTTCTTCCCCTCCTCTTCTTGGCTGCTTTCCCCAGTATTTTTCCAAGGGGTCACATTAAGGGGTATTATGTTTCAGATCAAACAAGTATGGGCAGGATCCTTCGTAACTCCCATAGTCTGGATGGGAGAATTCTGCTGTTGGGCCCTAAATAGTGATTGAAGTGTTTTAATGTGCAAAGAATCTAAGGTATTGATCAGGACATGGATAAATGCATATCCTTAATGTGTATGAAATTGATTTTCCTTTACCTTCTTGATGTGTCTGAGCTTTCCTTGTGGTAATTTTAGACAAGACTGGGGAGGAAAGGATTTTTTTTCTTTTTTTCTTGAAAAACCTGTGAGTGGTAAAACATTTACCAGTCCGTGTCCCCAAAAAGGGGAGGGGGGAGAAGCCAGGCTCCCTTGGGTGACCCAACAGTTTTCGCATATTGTTTGAAAAATGCCTGCTTTCGTTTGAACCCCTTGAGATGTTTTTCCTTTATTATGTCATTGGGCACTTGAGGCTTAACGATACAGCGAGCATCATGGTGACTGAAAGATGTCAACAGGCAAGGTCAGTCTTTGTATGTCTTGGTGCTCAATTAGTGCAGCTGCCATCACTTGAGCTTAACTGTTCAGTGCGTTTGTGCTTTGGGAAAGGAAGGAAATAACATCCCAGGTAAAGGAGTCTTGGAATAAAAGGAAATTTTTATTTTATAATGAGCTCCCCTATTTCTTCATTAAAACCTTCTGCAGATTTCTCAGCCTCTTGGAACTGCCATGTCTGATGATGGTACTGTCCCAAGGCCAAACGCTTTGGTTACAAATAATAATTAACATTTCTTGAAACAGATTAACATGTGGGTGTAACCATGGTTTAGCAGAACAGGCAAAAAGTAAAACTATCAGCCTGAAAATACTGGCACAGCCAAAGTCCACAAACCCCAGTACTCGGGGTCATTGTGCACAGCATCTGCCCCATGAGCCAGAAAGAAGAACGGGGGGGGGAGCTTCTGTAGGAAATTGTGGTTCCTCTTGGGGAGTGCAGAGTTGGTAGGAGTTAGCACATGGAAATACCGTACCTGGACACAACCATCCCGATGCCGAGAGGAGCCTGGCTGTCCCGTGCCCCTTCTCCAGCGCATCCCAGGAGAGGGGCCGGGACCGGGGTGCTCGGAGGGAGATGGGCTTTGGTCGGCGAGCCCGCGGCCCTGCCGTGCTCCTGCTGGATCGGTGCTTGCATTTGAGCCGTCACTTATTGGAAGAGAAATGTTAATGTTTCATAGCAAATCACAGCGCACAAAGAAACGTGTTGCAACCTTTGCGTCTCGGCAGAGCGTGGGTTCGCCGAGGTTTGCTGTTTGCATCCCCATCTCTTGCCCAGTCTCGGTTTCCTCTGGGTCTCCCGTGTTTGGAAAGACTTCGGGACCTGCCGGTCACAGCCTCAGCAACCTGTCCACCTGCAGGGACAGTTTTAGAAACCAGGGCTACCCTTGCCCGGGAACGACGGGGAGGCTTCTCATCTCCCTCCCACACTTCTTCATGGGGGAAAGTTTAAGGGGGAAAAAAAAAAAAGGCAGCATCTCAGACTATTTTCTTCCATGGGCTGTCAGAATGGGCTGCTTGTTTGTTCTTGAAGGGCTTCCAGATAGAGTAGGTTTGGGTTTTTTTTTTTTTTTTCTTTTTCCTTCAGGAATGAAATATTTCTTCAAAAACTCCCTGTAGGTTCAGGATTCCTCCCGCCTGCCCGCTGTGGGCTGGGTGTTGGTGTGCACACACGGGATGGAAAGGGCTGGAAAACTTGGTGGGAAATATCCCAGAGGTGCGGGGAGTTACGTCGGGCGGTCTGTGCGCGGGGGCTGCGCTGGCGCAGCGGGCAGGGAGCTAGGCAATGACACGGGATCAGAGGGCTGGACTGCAGCTGCAGTGCTGGCAGGAACAATTTGCTTTGAATAGGGTTTAAAAAGCATCTCTCTCAACATCACAGGTGAGGCCGGGATGACCAAGACATCTGAGAACCATCTGTAAGGGTTGTGTAATTATCTTCAGTACCAATTTCCCTTTGGAAAGGGGTGAGCGGTTCTCTTGGGGAAAGATGCCTTTGTATTTTCCAGCTCTTGCAGACTTTTCCTTGCCTGGCTCAAAACGACTGCGGCAAGCAGTGGCTTGTGGCAACTGCGGCAAGCGTGGCTTGCAGTGGGACAGCAACGCTCGCTCGCCCTCGGTGCCTTGCTGCTCCAGTTAATGAGCCTTGGCTGGTGGTGATGCAGCTAGTTCATTTACGCTCTCAGCCTTAATGGTGTGCATGTAAGTGAGACATTCTCCTCTTCGACATCATTCTCCTTCTACTAATTACGTATTAAAGCATAATCATGGTAGCAAGAAAGCATCCTTAATGCACCCTGGGTAAAGCTAATGATGTGGACACACTACGCTTAGTTGCATTTGTCAAGGCTTCCTATTCCAGGCCTGTTGTGAGTAATTTTAGGAATTTTTGAGCCAGTGTGGACCCGGTAAATGTTTGCAGTCGTTCCTGCTAATGAGTAAGGCTTGCGTGGGAGAGACTGATTTAGCCATGGTGGAGATTTCTCCCTGGCTAACAGATGGTGGGGATTTCACAGCCTGTTACTTAAGTTTTGAAAAAGGTGGTTAATACTTCAGGGGACGGAGCGATGTGCAAATGCGTTGGCAGTAACATGTAAGTCAGAGCCAGCAGTTTGCATGTATTTCTGGGGCCTGGGATGGTGGTGGTTCACGTCCTAATCCTAGGGCAAGGCTTCATCTTTTTGCCTTAATGTTGATGCCAGCTACTCACGAAAAGGACCTTCTCCGCTGCTCCTGCCACGCGGGAGAGCTTATTTCCAGCTCTCCACCTCTTCCATTTGCCACCTCCAAGGTCACCCTGACTTTGGGCAGCTCTGGAGCATCGATCTGACTTGAAGCACACGAAGGGTCTCAAAGCTGGAGCATGATGCCCAGTTGCTCTGCTACAGGCTGAAGCCCAAATATGATGGAGCGGCAAAGACAACTTATACAATGTATGGATTCTGTGTTGTCTGAAGAGTTGGCGTAGGTGCAGCCCAAGAAGCAGCAGTTTGTCCGGGCCTTTGTCCTGGTTTCGGCTGGGATAGAGTTAATTTTCTTCCTAGTAGCTGGTACAGTGCTGTGGTTTGGATTTAGGATGAGAATAATGTTGATAACGCACTGCTGGTTTAGTTGTTGCTGAGCAGTGCTTACACTGGTCACGGACTTTTCAGCTTCCCCTGCTCTGCCGGGCGCACAAGGAGCTGGGGGGGGCACGGCCAGGACAGCCGACCCCGACTGGCCCAAGGGCTATTCCATCCCATATGGCATCATGCCCAGTATAGAACCTGGGGGGGTTGGCCGGGGGGCTCGTGCTCAGGAACTGGCTGGGCATCGGTCGGTGGGTGGTGAGCAATTGCATTGTGCATCGCTTATTTTGTATATCCTATTATTATTATTATTATTATTATTATTATTATTATTATTATTATTATTATTATTATTACTGCTACTGTTGTTATTACTATTATTATTACTATTATTATTTATTTTCCTTTTCTGTCCTGTTAAACTGTCTTTATCTCAACCCACAAATCTTACAACCCACAAACCCACAAATCTCCCCCCCCGATCCTCTCCCCACCCCACTGGGAGGGGGGAGCGAGGGCAGGGCTGCGTGGTGTTCAGCTGCCTGCCGGGTTAAACCGCGACAGCCCTGCACAACGGTGGCAGCGGAGCAGTGACAGACGCAGCAGTCCTGTGCCCTGACCCGCTGCTATCCCGCATCCTTTAAGAGTCATCTCGTTGAAGACAGTTAATTACTGATACGAGTAGGGAGGCAGTTGCGCGGATATTTGCGTTGTACGGTCCTTGAAGATGCAATGGGTGTCGCTTATGCACAGAGTAATGGGTCTCGTACAGGTGTACTCATCTATCTCTTGGTTTTGTGCATCTAACTTAAAATATAGATATATCTGGGGAGAACTGATGCAAAAGTGGAGCTGTGACAAAGAAAAGCTTTGCTCATTTTTTTTTTTTCCCCTTGAGAAAACTCTACAAAGACCTTCCCTCGTACACAGACCTTTCTGTGGCGGTGCTACGAGTGTGCATTAATTAACGGAGCCGGGATCCTGGGAGGATTTTGCATGCAAGCGCTGGGTGCGATATCGAGGGTGTTCCTGTGGCACCCTGGTCTCCTCTGCGCACATGCAAAAGACAAAGCAACCAAGATGGTGCTGGAGGACTACTCTAAAGGAATTGCTTGGAGAGCCAGGGTGCGAGACAGCGGGCTCCGGAGCATTGCTGTCTGCTGTCCCAGTGATGTACCCGAGCTGATGGGGTGCAACAGCTCTCTGATGGGAAAGAGAAACTCGGTCTTCCAAGCCAGTGGACTGTAAAGATTATTAGGAAAAAATTGAATATATTTCTTTCATGCGGAAATAGTGCTTTAGTCCCTGTACGTAGAGATTTATCAAAAGGATCTCTGTGCTCCAGAAGCAGAGCTGAGATCACAGTTTGTTGCAGATGTGAATTGAACTGGCTGAGCCCCGCTTTCAGCAGATATGAATGACCATTGTACAGCCTCAGTCTGTCTTGAACCCCACACATCAGTTCTGCTCTGAGGCTGTCTTTGCCCAAGCTAGATTTGCACAGCAAATTAATTTAAAAAAAAAAAAAAAAAAAAAAGAAGAAGAATTTTCTGGCTCCTAGAAATAATACGGCGAAGCTGGCTGCGAGGGTTCTGCATATGGTCCCACCAATGTGGGACGCTGGAGAGCAGCAGCAGAGCCCACCAGTTCCCTGGAGAGGCTGCTCCAGCAGCCAGGGAGGTGTGAGGGATGGATCCACCAGCATGTAGGTCTGTTCAGGTTTTGTTTCACTCTTCAGCTGGGATGTTTGATCCCGTTGTAGGAGATGCTGGATGGGAAGCTCATTTCAAGCATTTTCAGCTAATGCAACAGTTTGGGGTGCTCAGATTTTTCTAGACCTAGATGACAGCTCCTCTGCGGGAATCTGTTTTTTGGGACGGAGTGCTCAATGGGATTAGACTTTTATGATGTCTTAGATCATGCGCAGAGATTTATTAGTCACTAGGAGAGTCTGTAGCAGGACCTTGAATAGAATGGAAAGGAAAAAAAGGGAAAAAAAACCTGGAAGGGAAAAAAACCCCTTGACCTTGATGGTATTTTTGAGGTAAAGAAGGAAGTTGGGCCAGGGTCATTAGCCCATATTTGATTTAACTACAAAATTTTATTTAAAAACATGCATGCATAGAAAAATCTACAGTTGGGAAGTGGATAAACTTTTGGTTTAAATCCACCCTGCAGGGAACCATGTGAAGGGCTCTTGCCTTGCGGCCTCGCTTGACTCTGTTTGCTCAGCCCGTTTCCTCCATCAGCCAAGTCCCAGTGCGTGCGCTGCCTCCCGCCCTCCCCCTCGCCTTTTTTCATAATATTGTTCTAATTACTGGAGTGTGAAGAATTGACTCTTAAAATGCCTCTTGGCAAATTCCATTTGTGCATTGATGAAATTTCCCCTCGCTGCAGTCTCGCCATTAGCGCCGGCCACGTTCAGCCCGTCCTCGGATCAAAACTTCTCCTCCACCCTTCCCGGGCAAACCGGGACACGCTAGTTATCATCATGGTTGGAGATCATAAATGCCAACGGGAGATGAAAAAGGGAAGAAAATGGGGGATTTGGTGGAGGATGCAGGGTTAACGCTTGTCTGCTGGGGTCCCGCTGGTGTGTGTTTTCGCAGTGCTCTTTCTCCTGATGTGCTGCCAGATGTAATTTTTTGGGGTGGCCTTTTGCCCTTGCAGACGTCCCTGCCTCAGTGCGGCGGTGCGAGCATTGAAGTCTACTGGGTAAACTGGGACAGCCGGGGATGGCTGTGGGTGCAAGGCTCTGAGAGCAGAAGCTCAGCTGGTAGCTCAGGGAAGGGCTTGCAGGAGGGTTGTGGGGCTCAGGATTTTTGGGGAGGCTGAGCTCTGAACCCCACTTGGAACGGGGATGTTTGTGGTGGTACTTTGCCTGCATGTGTAGTCGTGGTCTTTCCTTTCTCGTGATAGCTGTCCCTTGAGGAAGGGGCTTGCTGGCCCTGCCCGGACCTTCTGCTCCCTGGCTGGGTGCGTGGGCTTGCAGGACTCCGGTGCCCGTCTCCCCGGGCTGTGGTGGAGGATGCTCTAAGCCAGGACGGCAGTGCCTGCAGTCATCCGTTGGATGTTGCAGCAAATTCAGGGTGTATGGCTTCTGTGCTCTCAAAGTAGGTTATTTCTTTTAAAAACAACAGCACTATAGGGTTGTTTCTGGAGGCCTTTTTTTAAGTGAGTAGGGAGCACTTGGGTAATGCTTTGGGCTTTTTCTGCAGTTGCGAGGGGCTAAAAACTTGAAAAATAAAACTGAAAGCTCAGTTAGCAAGTAATTGCAAGGTTCCCGGGACTGAGGCTTTAAGAAAAAATGCTAAAGAGGAGGTTTTCTTCATAACATTAGAGACTGGGCAGCTTTGGACCACCTCCTGATTCCAGAGCACTTGTGGTAGGTCCGTGCAGCAGACTCGTGCTGTGAAATTACAGGTTGCTTCTGTCTCGGTTTCCCTCGCCCCTGCGTTTGCAGCACGGGAGCTGGAGCAGCAGGTCCCGCAGAGGGGAGCGGGAATGGGTTGGAGAGGTGGTTTTCCCTGGGGCTGCGTGCGGGTTGTGCTCCCCGCAGCAAAGGACCTGGGGACTGGGCTGGCCTGAAGCGCTGGTGGTTTTGGCTACCGTGAAGTCTCCTCCTTTATCGTGAAGTCTCCCAGGAATCCTCCCCGCAGGATGGACTATGGGCTGCAGAGGCATTTGGCGGGATGCCTCTTGACTTTGTCAGAGGAACTGAACCAGGGGGGGAACCAAAAGTCATCCCAATGGCTCTGCGCTGCTGTTGGTGTGGCTGTCAGCCCCTGCGTGGGGCCGGGACTGGTGGCCAGGCTGGGCGGTGGAGAGGACAGAACCGTGGTGTGATGACAGCCCAGTCCTCTGTGCTCCTCCCGGGTGCCCCAGCCTCGGTCCGTGCTGCTCAGCTCCGCTCTGCAGATGCGTTGGGACTCACCAGGGCTGTGGGCAGCCTCTCCCACCTCTGCAGCCCTTTTCTGGCACATAACGGGGTTTAATTGCCCCTTGCAGGAGCGCTTGGCAGACCTCCGGCTTCTTCTGATGGGCCTCTTCTTGGTCAATGGCTCACAGAAGAGCAGTTATCCTTCAGAGGAGCAACAGAGCCTGAACAGTCACCCCCTTATCACACTGTTTTGTCAGCTAATCAGTTTTAACCCTGATAGGGGGAGAATTTGAAAAGCAAGGGAAGGTGAAGAAAACCTGCCCTGCACTAGGCTAAGGAGAAACTGGCTGGGGACGCACCAGGGATGGATGGTCTGTGGCCAGGGATGCTCAGCTTTGGGCTTCTTGTTTTCGCAGTGGCAGGGACCTTCAAAATGCATGGAAAGCCCTGGAAGCAGATAATCAGAGGTGCAGCCGCTTGGGCTGGCAGGGGGTGTTGCTGGAGAAAGCTTTTTGAAAGCAGGGTTTTGCTGTGCCGGGCCCGGGAGCTGTTGGGTTCTGGGAAGTTGCAATTCCACTCGCCACGATCTGCAACGGGCACTTCTGTTTGCACCGAGCGTTACAGGGGGGTAAAACAGCCAAAAAACATTTAACGTCAGGCGCTTTGCTCCTCCCAGATACTTCTCCAGCTCTGTCTTGCCACAGGAGGGCTTGTAAAGAGGTAGCAATCGATTAAAATTAGTCGCAGCGAGTTCCTGTTAGTGTAAGCTGTCTGAAGGATGAGCAGACCTGTAGATTTCTGTGGTTTTGCTCCGTTCCGTTTCTAGCTCCATTAAATCCATTGTTACCCTATTCTCTTCTGAAACATAAACGAATAAATGCCATAACAAGGGCACACTTAAAGAAAAATGAAGCATGACTATAAATACGAGCAACCCAACTAAAAGAAAGGTCAGATAAGAGACATTACCCAGTCGTGTTCATTAAGGAAGGGTATCGGGGTGTAATTTAGCTTCCTGGTTTACCCACATGTTTAGTAAAGCCGGTCAGAGGACCCGTGGAGAGAGATAAGAGATGCAAGATATGTAGAGGGAAACTTTCCTTTCCCATGTGCCTGCATGCCGGGCAATACAGCAGGTGAAGCGGAAGAGGGGTTTTGATACCAATGGTTATCTGTGGTGCATTTAGTGTTTTGGGGAAAAAAAAAAAATATTCCCTGCTTTGGGGGGGAAAGGAAGGAGCTGAACGACGGCTCTTTGCAGCACAACCCTCGTGGTGCTTCTGTTTGGAGAAGGCAGGGCTGTTTGCTTTTCTGCTCCTCGGTATGCGCTGAGCAAGCCCGCGCTGAAATGTTTGCAAAGCGCATAGAGGTTTTTCACCCCGTGCAGTTTGGAGCCTGACCTGAAATGTGGAGTTCACGTGCGGAGGCTGGGTGCAGAAAGCTGCCGCCCCATCGCCCAGCCCGGGGCTGGCGGCTTCTGCTCGCGGCACACGCAGGAAGAAGGAAAATATCCAGAGTTGCTTAAGAAAACAGCAAGGGCTTGGAGACAAGCTCACGTCTCAGTAAGGCGGCTCCTACTACGTGGGGCTGGGGAGGAGTTTCCCGCGGGGATTTTGGACATAATGGAGCTTTTCAAGGCTTTGCCGTGCGTGTGGATGCGTTGCCACCAGCCCCAGCGTGTTCCTGCCTGTCAATGTGTCTCTGCTCCTGCCCGTTTCCCTGCCTAAAGCTCTCCAGGTATTCATGCAAGTGTGGAAATGCATCCAAATGATGTCAGGAAGAAATGGCAGTATAGAGAAATCCCTCTTTATGGCAGGAACCAAGTGAATGGGGATTTATCTTGGAGATCAGCTGGGCTGCTCTTCTCGTTTTGCTTTTCCTGCCATGAAACTCAGTTCCCTGAACCGAAGGGAATTGCTCTACAGGTCTGCACCGTCTAGGGGAGGTGCAATAATAAAACCATTTAAATTCTCCTTTGTATTTTGGAGGGACAATGATAATTCCCCTGGTGCTGAGGCTTATTTTGCTTCCTTAATACCTGGGTTTGAACATTTTCCTTTCTTCCTTTCCTTGCTCAGGGCTCTGGTTTCGGAAAGCTCTCTTCTCAAGATGATTTAGTGTGTGCACACACCACGTGAAGTCGACAGGGGCTGAACTTCAAAGTGAAGCGTGTGAATAAATATTATCCTGACTTGAGGCTACTATTTATTCTTTTTCTTCCGAAACAAAACAAATTCATACGTGCCTTCTTGAGACTTGGAATTAATCGTTCTCCTTTTTTTTTTTTTTAAATCACCCTGGTGAGGGCAGTACTGTAGTATTTACTCCGCTTTGCTCAGATGATGACCCTATCTGCCTCTCTCAAGTGTATGGGTTTTGCTGTTTTGCAGCCATTTTTTAATATTGGGGGGAAAAATACCGTAGCCAGGGCTAAAATCCTCTGCTCTTGCTTGTGTGGCTTCCGTGGGTCACCAAGGGGCCAGACCCCGGTGTGATGGGAGAGCCCAGGAAGATGCTGTGAACCCAAACCTGAACCTTGGAGGATCAGGAGGGTGTTTGCTTCAGGGTCCGGGAGCTGGACGTGGCTTGTGCCAGCACCGAGTAGTTTGCTGTGGGATTTGCTCCCTGGAAGCACCTGCAACAGGCAAGTCCTTGTGTCCCAGGTGTCCAAAAGAAACCAGTAAATTTGGGTCCAGACAGCCCATCTTTGTACGGCTTGACTTGTGAAAGGTGTCGAGTGCTTGTCCTCTGAAAATCAGTGTGGTTAATCCTGGTTAAACTCAAGCCATGCGACCAAATCCACCAGGTCTTCAGATGATTTCTAGCTAAACTTGTGTGGGCGAGAGCTGGGGTATTGCTGTGGTATCGCTGTCCCAGATGCGTCTTGCTGCATCTTGATGCGTCTTGCGTTCAACTCTCCTCCGCAGCTCCGTGCAGGGAAAGCCTTCATGCGTAGAAAATAATAAAATAAAATTATGCCATCAAATGTTTTATGTATGAGGAGGCACGGGCTGTCAATAATCCTCTATGTTTTTTAATGCGAACTCTCTCTGCGTTTCTGCTAGTGGCTGATGACACCAATTAATTTTATTGTTTGGAAGTAATCTTCTGTGGTGTGTGATTTGCACGGCCCTAGCCTTATGCTTTCTAATGATTTCTCTATTAATTTCACTGCTGCCAATAAGCTGAAGATGCCTTTCAAGTGGAAAGGGAAACATGACCTAATACCATGGATAAAATATTAGCAAGAGCAAATTAAATCCCGGTTAGCAGCGTTAGGACCCCAGCCACTAAAGACAGAAGAGCTGCTGAAGTGTAGCAGTGAGCGAAGAGCTGCACGTGCGGTGGGTGTGCTATGGATGCACGAGAGCGTGGAGCAGTAACTTTTTGAACAGCTTTAAAATTAACACAGAATCAATGGTTTTGTCCCATCCTGCTCCAGCTAGCTATTCCCTGGTCAAAAAAGGGTTGACCCTGGTAAATTAAATTTGTGTGCCTCCCTATGTGCTAGAAACACTGTGGCCGGGCTCGCCCCGCTGTAGCAGTGGTCATGCTTTGCTTTCGGTCCTACTTTTTGGTCTGAAGACGGATCTGATGAGAGCTCCTCCGCAACGCTGCCTTTGCCATGACATTGTATGCCTTTGTCATCTCGCGTCTGTATGTAAGGACGAAGCTCCGCAGAGGAGCTCCCTCCGTCCCACAGGATAGCGGTGACGAGTGGGTGGGTAGTGCCGTTTCTTTTTGTGATTTTCAGCATCACAAGGGTGTGGGTGTCCTGAAAGCCTTGTCCTTTTGTACAACCTGCACCCGTCTTGCAGAAGACCCAATAGCAAGATTTATATGCAAGATTTCCGGCGCAAACTGGGGTTAATGACTCGGGTACTTGTCATCTGCAAGTGCTCCTTTGCAACACCTGGGTGCTAGCAAGCGTGCTTCGAGGGGCTGGGAGAGGAGCTGTGGTTTCCAGTAGTCATCAGCCTCAGTCAGGGTGAAGAATCGAGCTTTTCAGTAATGGCATTGTAGAAACGTTCAGATGGATCCCAACCAGGCGCTGCCGCAGACGCACGTACCCATGAGTAGCCTCGTGGAGAGCATCTTTACCTTCCAGCGGGCTTCACTGGCTGCTCTGAATCTGTCCTAAAATCAAGGAAATAAAATAAGATTAAGATTATGATGGGGTCACGTGAAATTGTCCTCCTTCAGCCTTTGGAAGAAGTCCGTGCTCATGGTGTGGCTGTCGGCACGCTCGCGGCTGGGGCTGGCTTTCTTCATCCGTTTCCTTCTGAGAGGAAAAAATGTTCCGGTAATGCGTGAAAATATCATCACATCGATATTGTCTAAGTGAAGCAAGAAGGGGCGGGGGAGGAAATCAATGCAGGTTGTGACCAAAATGTTTATGTGAAGATTTATATAAATATACAATTATTTATTGCTTTAATATTTCAGTTGCTGTGCTGTGAAGTTTTGCGATTCCCGCGTAGAAATATGAGGCCAAAAGAGGTGGTAATCAAGGATATGGACTTCTGGGCTGACGGCTGGGGAAGGACGAGGGGCTGAAAGCTCGGCAAAGAGCCGGGTGGTTTGCGGTGAGGAGGCTGGGGCTGTGCCGGTGTCCTTGCTGGCTGCGGGGTTAGAGCTGCCCTTACCGTCCGCTCGCTCTTCCCTTACGAACTTCTCGTTAGGTGCGGGTCATGGGGCAGGCTTTGGGCTTTTATATGCCACGAGAGCGGTGACTCCATGGCATATACCCGCAGTCAGTGCTGGGTATTTTATTTTGAATGGTAACCTGCGAGGCATTTCAGTAATTTCATTCCTCCCCCCCCCCTATTTTTAGTGGTGAAAACATACATAACCATCAAGTTTTCACAGAACGGGATCATGACAGTGTGGGCGGGAAGAAAATAATATAATGAACTATATATAAAAATAGCTGCCAGGAGCGATGGGCTGACGCAGGCAGGGCGTCTGTGGTGCTGCTGCTGGGCTGCTCGGGACGGTGTTTCGGCGAGGACGCGCTTGCTGCCCGGCGGGGTCCCCCCAGCCCCCCAACCGCGGCCGGCTGCCTCCGCTGTCGCTTTGTCCGAGGAGTGCCGTTGCCTCGACTCGGTTACAGAGGATGCCTCGAAGCCCGTCCTGCTCTCCGGCAGCAGGCAGGAGTGCCGGCTAAAATGCCAAGCGATGCCCAGGCTGCTTCATCTCCCCCCAGGAGCTGGCTTTGGGCACCTTAGCGGTCTTTGAAACGGCGATAAAATGCTTACGGTCGGATTAAAGTCTGAGCATGGGATTTCAGCTGGCCTTGGGTTTCTTTGCGCTGGGTTCAGGATTATAGAGTGAAGTCAAGCCCTCCCGTAGGGTCAGTACAAGCATGAAGCTGTTACAGCTTCACAGGGGAAGTTACTGAAACTTAGTGCCTGCTCTTTTCTGAGTGACAAACAAACAAACTGTGAAGCTTCAATTTTTTTTTCCTTTCCTCTTTCAAAAAAAAAAAAAAAAGGGCAAAACTTCTCAAAGAAATTGGTTGTCAGCAAAAGCAAAAAAGGAAAAAAGCACAAACCACCCCAAAACCCCACATGCTTGCAAAGTCACCGCTGCCGCCCACCGCTCTGGTTGCATCTCCACCCAAGCAAAGCCAAGCCAGCGGAGCGGGCTGGGATATCTTTCCCTCCATGGCCGTTGCTGTGAAGGGAGCGTGCCAGCTCTGGTTGATAATTAATAGTTTTCCAGCCTGTTTCTGCTGGGAGAACAACGCGGACATTGAGAGCGGGGCCGTGCTGCACGGCGGCTGCTGAGAAAGTCTGAGCCTCGTCCCTGCTCCGAGCCACCTTCATTTACGCCCGCAGAGCTCTGCCTCCCGCCCTGGCAGCCCCCCTCCACGTCACAACTGCTTTCGACCCAGGATTAGGGGTAAATAGTGGTGTAGTACTACGGTGACGTTTTTCCCCGTGATGCTTTCTTTCCTTTTCTCTTCTCTCCCTTACGGACTCTAATCTTCTAGTATTATAAGAAGTGAGGAGTAATGGAGCTATTGGCCTTTTTAAATATGTATGAACTTCTCGGGAAAGCCAGAGAAATGAGGAGCGACGGAGACAGATAACAGATGCGAGATGGTCTCACAACCATGTCATTTGACATGCTTTTTTTTTTTTTTCCTGGTGTCCTAAGCCATTATTCCTAGGCAAAGCATAATGTTTCTGTTCTTTTCATGTATAGATTATTATTATTTTAAAAAAGAAGGCTGTATCTGGGACACAGCTGTGATTATATCGCAGAAAGCTGATCATGCAGTTCCTACCTCTGACTTGCTGGGTTTTTGCTGCCAGCGAACAAAGATGTTTTCTGCTTCTTGTTGGGGTCAGTCTGGATGGTGACTGGGTAAAATGGGCTCTGTGGGATTCGGTGATTTTTGTGACAGACCTGCACATATATATTTTCTGCACATATATATTTGTTGTGATCACAGAATCGTATAGGTTGGAAAAGACCTTTAAGATCATCGAGTCCAACCGTAAACCCAACACTGCCAAGCCCACCACTATACCATGTCCCTAAGCACCTCAGCCAAACGGCTTTTAGATACCTCCAGGGATGGGGACTCAACCCCTTCCCTGGGCAGCCTGTTCCAATGCTGGACAACCCTTTCGGTGAAGTAAAATTTCCTAATATCCAGTCTAAACCTGGTGATGGTCAGGTTTGGCTTGTGAGAGTCGAGCGGGTCCGTCCCATCTCCATCAGCTTTGTCCCTCCAGCTGAACGCGGTGGGGCTTTCGCCGAGACACAGGGCAGATGCTCCGGGTTGCTTCCATTTGCATGTCGCTTCGCCGGTAAACGACTTTGAGTTATTCCCGAACGCTGGCATAAACAGCAGAGGTGTACGGGAACGAGCTCTGCTTCGCGGGTAATTCTGGAGGCAGCCGGGGGAGATGTGCGGATTAGCCGGGCCGGGATCCGTGCCCGGCACTCACAGCAGAGCAAAGCACCTTTCTCGCTGTCGCAACGGTGCTGGCAGCCAGCGGGTTACAGCAGGGCAAAACAGCGCTGGTAGCTTGGGTTTTCTCATCTTACTATTTATCTATGTATTTATTTCCCCCCAAACAAACTGTTAGCTGAAAACACTCCTAATTTTGGCTGAAAAGCAGCTAATCGTCTTGTCTGGAAAGTGAATTTTTGCGAAGATTCATTTCCTTATTTTCACGCGGCGTGCTTTTTCTGCGTTTAAAACCAAAACTATATTTAATCTATGGTTAGTATTTTCTGAGAGCTGATCCACCTGGCACTGGGAACTGTACCGAGAGGAACAGCAAGAGCAAACCCCGCTCGGGTCACCCTCTCCTTCCCTCCCACTGTGCAGCCATCGCATCCCCCCAAAAATGAATTATTCAGGCGGTGCTCACAGCGCAGCGAGGACGCCCCTTGCAGCCAGATATCTGCCGCGAAGGTCACGTAAAGGGGGTGACACCCGCTTTTTCGCATCCCTTGGCTTTCACGGCGTGCCGTCGCTCTGTGTGAGCAAAGATTACTCGTGAAGGGAAGAGTTACGCCACGGGGGATGAATTTCTTGTTCCATATGGCCGTCTCCATGCAAGTGTTTGCAGGATTAGGTCTTCTGGTGTTTTGGGTGCGCGTTGGTGTCGTGGTTTAACCCCAGCCGGCAACTCAGCCCCCCCAGCCGCTCGCTCACTCCCCCTCGGTGGGATGGGGGAGAGAATCGGAAGAGCAAAAGCAAGAAAACTCGAGGGTTGAGATAAAAACAGTTTAATAGGGAAAGCAAAAGCCATGCACGCAAGCAAAGCAAAGCAAGGCATTCCTTCACTCCTTGCCATGGGCAGGCAGGGGTTCAGCCATCCCCAGGACAGCAGGGCTCCAGCACGCGTAACGGGGACTTGGGAAGACAAACGCCATCACTCCCAACGTCCCCCCCTTCCTTCTTCTTCCCCAGCTTTATACACTGAGCATGACACCCTATGGTGTGGAATAGCCCTTTGGGCAGTTGGGATCAGCTGTCCCGGCTGTGCCCCCCCCAGCTTCTTCTGCCCCTGGCAGAGCACGGGGAGCTGAAAAGTCCTTGACCAGTGCAGCAACAACTAAAACATCTCTGTGTTATCAACGCTGTCTTCAGCACAAATCCAAAACATAGCCCCATCCCAGCCACTATAAAGAAAATTAACTCTGTCTCAGCTGAAACCAGGACAGTTGGGAATGCGTTGGGTATAACAGCCCCTGGCGCTGGAAGTAACCCGTGTAGTCAGGCGGGTGTTTCTGGGGGCTGAAGGCGAGCCCGTGGCTTGGTCACCACGAGAGATGCTAAAGGAGCGATGCAGGGGGTGGCAGAGGTGGCTGGGTGGAGCCGGGGACCGTGATGCCTGTGGGGATTCACGGAGCTAACCCGCCTGTCGCGGAGCATCCCGGCTCCTCTGGAAGGGTAAACCTGCTTCCCTGCAAGACGCCTATCAGTATAGCACACCTAACATAACTTAAATTTGTCACCATGATACACGTAAAGCGCGTTGATTTTATTTTTGCTGGAGACGGGGAGCTAGCGAGGGTTGGAGCCTGGGAAACGAGGCAAACAGGCGGGGGATGCAGTAGGATTTGCTGTCAGGGAAGGCACTCCTGACCCAGAATATAATGATATACGGCGTTCCCTGGTGCTGTGCGATGCTGCTGCCACCCGTCTGCACAGTGATCGTGTCTGTTATGGGAGCAGGGAAGGCTCTCAAGCACGTATTTGATTTACTTGGGTTCTTCAGGCTCTGGACCACAGAAAACGCGGTGGTAATCGGCCTTCGGCCACCTCGCCCGGGCAGGGGGTCAATACAGCTCAATACGGGGGTTCGTCTTGCGGTTTGTGCTTTTTCCAGGAAGACTTGGGGAGAAAATATGCCATTTAAAGACAATTACTGCATTGCCTATCAATTGAAAACAACAGGCTTTTGTCCTGTCAATCATTTGGAGGCTTTATCTTGTCAATCACAAGGAAAACGTCTCCTTTTCACTTCTGCCAGACTTTGCATAGACCCGATTTCGCCTTCATTCAAACAAACGAGCATTGGGGGCAGTAGCTTTTTAATAAGAAAAAATTATAAAAAATAATAAAAAAAATTAAATTTGAATATTTTATCAGTATTTAGACTTGAGAGAAAGTAGTAATGCAAGTTAGCGTGTGTCCTCTTGTCCCGTAGCTGAACCTAGGTGATATATCAGGCTATCAACTAGGGCAGCGGGGAGAAGCGTCCTCGCTTTCTCCTCCCCTGTGTGCACACGTGGCTGTGCTATATCAAATTCCTCACGCGTGTGCTAGCACGTTATGTACATACTATAAAAAGTCACTGTGTGCGCAGGTATATTGTACTTCACTAGATTAGGCGCGATAAGAGGGTTCGTGCGTGTTAAGTGACCCGGCTTCGTTAGCAGAGGCTGCGGAGGGAGGAGATGCAAGGTCTCCAGCGCTGCGTGATTTCCCACCGCTGCTTTCCCCAGCTCCCCCCCCGCCGGCGGGTCCCCAAAACAGTACTGTGCCTCTAAAACCGGGGTGAGGCCGGCGTGCAGGGGCTGCGCGTATTGATCCCTTTGCCAAATATCGGAAGCCTGGGTGTGGAGGCAGTGAGAGCAGCGAGCCTCGAGTCTCAACGCTTGCAGCTTGCTCCGTGCTTCTTGGATGCTTTCAGAGCCTGGAACTAAAGTGCGGCATAAAGCGTATTTCCCGAACACGAGCTTTCTGTGAGTGAATTCATTGCAGGTCCTGGCCGCGGCTCTGTTTCCACAGCACGGGACGATGCGCCTGATGGGAGCGTTTTGGCATGTGAGCTTGCCCCTGGGGCTGGTACTTGGAGCGCTCGGCTCCCCTGCCCTCGCTGCTTCTCCGGCGCGGGTGATGCGAGGGCACTGCCAGGCTCGCCGCCGGCAGCACGGGCTTGGCCAGACCTCGGGGCTGGTTCTCCAGCCCGTGGTGGGCTCGGGAAGGAGGGAAGAGACTGCGGTTTTATCCCAGGAGGAAGCCACCGTAACGCTGCGTGCACCGGGGTGTTTGCAGCACCTGGATGAAGTGGCTTTTGTCCGTTCACTGCAGGCTCTTTAGCAAGATTCGCCGTAACCCTGTTTGTAGGCTGGACATTGCAGCGTGATTTGAATCGTTTGTGGCTTTTGTTTTGTTCACAAGAGTGAAAGACATTTTCCTTTCCCTTTCCACTTCCTTTCCCTTTCGCTTGGTGGTTTTCCTCCCCGTGCTGCTCCGCAGATGGGCTTTGGACGAGTCCCTGCGTGAACAAACGTACTGCCAGAAGTCCAGGCGTCCGTCTGTCCGTCCATCAGTCAGTGCGTGGCTGCGTGCACAGCCCGGGCGATGGGAGCCGGGCACCAAACACCTTGCGTGCACGCGTTTGGGCTTTGTAGAAATGCTGGCACGCTGCTGCCTTTCCTCCTGCCGGGGGAACTTGCTCGCCTGCTGGGGCTGAAGGCCCAGTTAAGCTCCGGTAGTTTGGGTCATCTCATGTCGGCAGCACTGCTGGAGCTGCCAACCCCTCGGTGCTATTCCGGCAGCTCCGGAGCGATGCGGGGTCCCCGATTCCCCACCCCGCCTGGCCCCGGGGCCGCAGCGAAGGTCCTCTCCGCTCGTGCCAAGAGCAGCTCTGCAAAGTCATCGGGGCGTGCTGCTTTAAAGCCTTTGCTGAATTGGGCCGTGCTCCGACAGCCTCGCCAAAGCCGGGGATGTTGTTTTCCAGCTGCCGCGTGGCCGGGGCGTGTGTCGGTGCCTGCCGTGGGCTGCTGGCCATCCGCTCGCTTCCTCGCAGGCTGGCCGGGCTCGCTGGGCAAAGGCTTTTTCCTGTAAACAGCTCTCTCCTGGGGCACGGCGCGGTGTCAGGAACTGGTATCATTGTTCTCAACGGCTGCACGTTTCCCTTTGTAGCCAGCTAAATATATAAAGCTGCGAGATATATAAAGCAGCCGTATGGAGTTTCCATTTCTCTCTCGGCCCCTCTTTGAGCAGGACACCTAAATATTGCTCTTACTCTGTGCCAGGGCTTTTACGGTGAGGTGCCGTGACTTAGGTGCCTTTGGCTGATGGTCCTTTGCCAAGCCAAGGTGAAATACTTGGCGAACAGGGACATCTCTTTGCAGCAGGGAAGCGTGAATTATCCCTGTTAAGCTTTTAGTTGCACGCTTTTTTCTTTTTCTGCAGCCCAACTTCGCTTCCGCTGCTCCGACCTCGGATGCTGCAGCGGCTGTCGGTGGCCGTGCGTTTCCAGGAGCGGCACGGCGGGGAGGGCGAGCGCGGGGTGCCCCGTCCCCATCGCCTGCGGTCGGAGACGATGGAGCTCACGGGTCGCACAGCCAGGGACGCAATTCGTCTCTGGGAAAACACAGCGTGCTAATGTTGCTCTGCATCCTGAGATGCTGCTCTTTCTCTGCTCCGTTTGCTTTCTCTGCCCGATGGCCTCTCTGCTGGGAGTCTTGGCTCTCCAGGGTTCTACGTCAGCTCTGTGTGTTTTACCCCTCTTCTGTTCCTCAAAAAAAGTTATTTTCAGTGCATGGAGCAGTCTGGGCTGGCTCCTGGATGTGCAACACCTCTGGACTAGAGAATAGGGACCGGCACTGGTGATAACCTTCGCCGCACGTCTTTATTTTAAGAAGCCCGCCTGGTTCCGTGAAATTACCCTAATTCTTTACACGTTGGTATTTTATAAATTCCAGCGCACCCATCCCCAGGCAGGCGAGTCGGGGCTGGGAGGGCTGTGGTGGGAGGACCGGGCAGGCAGTTTGGGGAGTCCCTTGGGATCCTGCCCTGGCACCCGTCCTCCCCGCCGCCCCGCACACGGCATGTCTGCTGCGAGACAAGGACAAATGGGACCTGGCGTTTCCTTTTGTTTCTCTGAATGCAGAAGATCTGTCTTATCCAGGCTTTTCTTAATAGAAGACAAATACGAGTTGCTGTGTTTTGGGTTTTGTTTTTTTTTCCTATATCAGTCTTTTTTGTTTCTTTTCCTTCTGAACCGTAACACAAGCTTTAGTGCACTGGGACCGGTAATTAGCTTCGCTCTTATTTTCTGAGTAACTCACCTCTGAAGCGTGTGTGTGCCAGGAGGCTCCTGGGCCGCGTACAGGAGAATGGCCTCAGGGCTGAATTTGCATTTCCGCTACATAAATTCAAATTACTTTCATACATCAAGTGATTTCACTGGTCAGAGGATCACTTCTTACCGGGGAGCGTTTGGATGCTGGGTGGCAGGGCCCGGGGAGACGGGCTGGCTGCTGACCCCGGCTGGGCTGCAGCTGCCAGCTCCCTTGCAAAGATTTAAAAAATAAACCCCGATGCCGAGTGCGATGCGTGCCTCGGGAAGCGGCCGTGTCCTCAGCCACCAGAGCCACGTCGTCTGCAGTGGGAGATGTTTGATCCCCACGCCGTGTGTCTCTGAAGCTGCGGGTTGAGGCATTGCGTGTGAAGTCTCACCTGGGCGCCGCTTTCATCGGTAATTGCACCTTCTTGTTAGTTTATTCAAATATTATTTCACTTTTTTCTTTGAGTGTAACAACGTCTGGGGGTTGCTAAGCGATTGGGTGCTGTCACCGCAAGCCTTTACTGTTGGCTTTTACTCTCTTGTAATAATAAAACCGAATGACTTTACATCCCTCGCCTTTCATCCTCGAGGATCCCAAAGCTTCGTATGAGCAGTTATCTCTGCGAAGGGAGCACGCTGCCCGCGACCCGAGAGGCAGGGGCTGCTCCTGCTCTGTGCAGCTGATGCTCCCGCGCAGCAGGAGATGCTTTGAGAAACACGTGAACTCCCTCGGGTTTGATGAACAAAGACTCTCGCCTCTCCCCATGGAGCTGAGCCTTCAAAACGAGAAGAGCAGATGGCATTGAAAGCGAATCCCTCGTTGACGGCCAGGTTTGCTGCAGAGCTGATAAACACAGGAGGTCGTGCTTGATGGGTGCGTGGTCGTCCTAGATGATTTTTCAGGTGTTTCAAAGATCTCCTCTCTTTCTTGGAACAAAACCTGGGACCTCGGTCGTACCCATCCCCTGCCTCGTCCCGTGCCGAAGGTGATGCGGTCCCAGCGCTCGCCTGGGGCGATGCTGGCTGGGGCACTGCGGGCTCGGCGCTGAGTCTCTTGGAGGTTTTTGTTTCCTACGAGAGCATTTCTCACCTTTCCTTCTCGTTTAACGCGAGCTGGCAGAGGGTATCAGCTCTGGTTTGAGCCGTTTCTCAAGCGTTTATGGAAGTGTTCCTCTCGTGCATATCCTGCCGACAGCTTCGCACCTTCCCGGTTAGGTGGAAAGGGCTCCCGAAGTCAACTGTCAGGCAGGGACCCCGTGGAAAGGCGGCTTAATTCTTGTGTCGTTACTGCCCAGCGAGCCAGGGCTGCCAGAGAAGGGAGGTTTGCAAATTGTATTGCTCGGGTGATTGTGCTCCTGTTGGTACAGAGGATGCAGCACGATGAAACGCCTTACCCGCGCTCCATCCACTCCTCTGCACTTCGCCCAGCGCTTTTTTTGGGTTAGCACACCGAAAAGGGATATCCTTTGCAGCATTTCCAGCGCTGCTTGTGTGTAAGGAGGTTAACGCTGCGCACGTAACGTCCCGCTGTGGTGCCACCCAGTTTGGTTTTTCTCCAGCCGGATAGGTAGGTACGATTCGGTTGCAAAATGGCATTTGCCACCCGCAATCCCGACTCTTGAGGCAGGGTATTGTGCCCTTGATGAAGGGGATCTTCAAACTAGGACTTGCAGAACTGCAGTAATACAGGCCTTTCGGGGCAGAAACAAACTGAGAGGAAACGGTTATCCTCCAGGAGATTACAGTTTGCAATTTGATAATTGACCCCGTGACGGGCTTGCGAGCGACGGCCGCCTTACGGGTTCGTGCGGCTCTTTGCAGCTGCCTTTTCTTTCCGTGGAAAAACCCTTCCTAGCACAGGGCTGGCGTCCGTCCCCTCCTGCTTTCCAAGAGCCTCGCTGCCTGCGGTCACTTGGAGGTTCATTACCCGCATTAGAAAGCCGCTGTGCAGGCTGGGCAGCTCATCCTCCTCCAACAAGTGATTCCCTCCCGTGGAGCAGCCGGTAACGAGGAGAGGACCCCGCATCTTCCATGACTTTATTTGGAGGAGGAAGATAAAAGAAACAAAGACAGAAAATCAGCTCCTTGCTCAAATTCTTGGTTTCCTCTGCCTCGTCACTTGGATTTTGGTAATCATTTTAATCCGCAGTTGAGGTTTCCTGGCAGCGTAAGGATTTTTCAGTGACTGTCATTTTCTTTGTTACTTTCAGGCTGGTTGTTTCAAAACTCATTACCCTTGGCATTTATTTACCTAGGCTGGAAGCAGCTTGCACCAGGGGCACAAAATGGAAATTGATTTACGGCGACAGTGTCTGATCTAGAAAACGTCTTTTTTTTTTTTTTTTTTCCTCCCGAGCCTATAAATTAGTTTTGATTCCAGTGAGGTTTTATACTATACTTATAAATCAGTTCCGAAGGAGCTGTGCGAGTCTGGGAAATTAAAGTAGTCGAGCAGCAGCCCTGCGTCGCGGCGTCGCTGATGCAGCTTTTTTATGGTGCTGCTCTCCCGTGTACGGGTGCAGGGCTGGGCAAACGCTGGTGCCAGGCAGTTTGCATGGGATGCGTTCGGGGAAAGGGCTTCCGGCTGGGGAGAAGAACCAGCTGCTAAAATACAACTGTACCCTTAGTACGTCAATTAAAAAATTAAATAGGTCCGAGTTTTAGGAAGATAAGGGTCTGAAATGGCTTGTGATTTAAGGAAACAAGTCCCGCGCTGAGTTTTTTTTGGAGAATATCGATGCCTCAGCACTTCTGAGCTAGCAGACCTCTACAAGGATTTGCCTCAGGCTGCGAAACCATTATGGTTTGGGAAATTTTGGGTTGTTTGGACTTGCAATCTCAGCACTGGGAGCCTTCCCCCCGCGTGAGCAGCTAATGCATTCGAGCACTCCCGGGGCGCTCTCTGGGACGGCTGATGTGCAGAAGTGCTGGCGGGAGGACTGGAAGTGAGGAAATCCACCCTTCAGCTGGTTTCAAGCGGTTTGATTTGACTTGCTGTGGGGTCGGATGCAGAAACCTCTATGGGCAAACATCGTGGTAGCTCCTCGCCGCGTGCTTGCTGGGTGCTGTCGATTGTAAATGGAGAAGCGATTAACAGAGCGTACAGAAACACTGGAAATTATAAGAAAACCCGTCCCTTCATCACCCTCTGCTGTGCCAGATAGCCAAGTTGTGTGATTTTGGCAAGCCCGTAGCTGTTCCGCAGAAGGTTGGCCGTGCTGTGGCTGCGAGCGGGGCTGGGGGAAGAAGCAGGAGCGATCCCGGGAGCAGCGGCTGCCCTCGGGCCGGGGACACGGCAGCACCGCGCTCCCCGCTCCCCTGCCCAGATGTTGGGTTTCAGCTTATGGAAACGTAGACAAATGGGTACGTTTTCTGTGGACGCGTGGGAACCCTTACCTGCCAGGCTGCCCGTCTTGCACGCTGTGCCAGATTGCTACAGGGATAAACTTAGTTCAAGCTCCGTCGGCTGCGATATCGTTTTTACATCTCGTCGTTTTGAATTGCCGTTCCTGTCTTTAACTTTTGCTGCTCCGCCGTCTGTCTGCCCCAGCTGAGGTGCCCTGACAGCTTCCCTCGCACGCACCGGTGATTTGTCGCACTCTTGCGTGACTCTCTGCTTTTTCTTCCATTTTTATGCCTTAATTGAAATGTTAAAGGAGCTAATACAGACCCGTACAAAGGACCTGCTGCATCGCCCCTGAGCTTTCTGTGGACCCCAGAATCCTTTCCTAGAAACCTCCCATGTCCTCTGTCTCAGAATCACAGAATCACAGAATCACAGAATCATATAGGTTGGAAAAGACCTTTAAGATCATCGAGTCCAACCATAAACCTAACACTGCCAAAAACCACCACTACACCATGTCTCTAAGCACCTCATCCAAACGTCCTTTAAATACCTCCAGGGATGGTCTCCTTCGTCTTCTAGATCAAGCGATTCCTTCTGCTTGGCTGAGGAAACCTCCTTGAAGACGGGATACATGAGCCCTGTGTTTATGGAGTTACTGTGGAAATCCCTGGCATTCACGCTGTGCTGGTTTGCTGTAATGACTCTGTACGTGCCGGAACACCTTGCAAAGAGGGGAAAACCAATTTTCCTTTCTCTTTAATAAGCAGAAACTGCAATGCAGAGCAGGGTTGCAATACAGAGGGCAGGTTTTCTTGGGGAGGCAGGGCCATAGTTTGGGGAGGGATCCAGGTGCTGGGCTGCCGGTGCAGCATCCTCTCCAGGACTGTGCATCTCCCCTGATTTTGAGGTTTCCAGCTGCACCAGCTTCCCATTTATACCTGCTGCCTTTCACAGCATGGACACACGCGTCCAGGCAAGCTTGGAGGCAAGTTCTTGATTTTAAAAGTAAGAAACTCTCAGGAAAAGAGCTCTCGGGAACTGCCACGTGATAGAAATCCTCGGACCGAAGCAGAAATGAGTGTTTTTTCCCTGTAGTCAGACTCGTGAGGAATGTTTGTTTGCCAGACCTGGCCCGGTTTGGCTGCCTGAGCTCCGGCATTGCTCTGGGAGCATGCGGGGCTGCCGGCACCTCCGGGCTTCCTCGAGGATGAACCGCACCGAACCTGGCACACGCTGAACCCGGCTACGGGTTTGGTCCTTACGGACCTGCAGGGCCCTGGAAACAGCAAAGGGAGATCAAATCGGGTCTATATGAAAAGCCAAATGCGTTTTGCGGGGGCAGTGATGGGGGGAGCACTCAGCCCTGGCTCTCGTCTCCGTATGGGGCTGGGGGCAGCAGCAGCAGTGCTCGGTGTGAGGGACAAACCCCGACTCCCCGGGGAACCTGCTCCTGCCTTACCGCATACCCCCGGACTGCGGGAGGGACCCAGCGCAGCCCGCTGGACTTTTTCAGCATTTCTTCTATTTGTGTTGAAATTTTGGTTTAGCTCCCTGGGTCCGAGCCAGTCGTTAACTTGAAGCCGTGCTCACGGTACTTGGGAAATTTTTCAGCTTGACTTGAAATGGGCAGAAATTGTACCCTCGGGCCAGATCGCTGGCGAGTCCGGCAGCCCAAGCATGCCCTGGTGCTCGTGTCCTTCCCTGGGCTTTGAAGTCGGTCGTTTGGGCCCTCATTAAATTTTCCACGGTGTTGTGGGGAGCCTGTGGGAAACCTTTTAGATGTGGTTAAGAGCGAGTGCTCCCCCCGGTAAAGCACGGGTGCTGCTGCTGGATGCCACGGGCACGCCGGGTACGCTGCGGGCAGCTCGGCATCCAGAGCTGCCACGGGTTAGGGCTCACGAGAACTGGGGTTTCCTGCCCGTTACGGGCTTGTTGGCGCTGCCTGGCCCGTCCTCGCTGCCTTCTCCACCTTCTCGACATCCAGATCTGGATCTCATTGCTGTCCCCACGTTAGCTTTGTTCCTGCCTGCGGGCCAGCAAAGCCAGGCTTAAGGACGGCCAGCGAAGGCTGGGATCATCCTACAGCAAAACGTCAGCAAATCCGCGCCTCTGCCGTGCCCTGCTGGGGTGATTCTCCTTCCATCGGTGTTCCCAGGGGACCCCATGGCCCCCAAAGCTTGGACTGGATGTGCTACAGCTATGGGCTGCAGCGCTGCGATGGCTAACGGCCTTAATATGAGCCGGTCTCATTTCTGCTCTCTGAGTTCACTGGCAAAAATATTCTTAACTCGACACAAAAAAACCTCATAGGAGGTGACAAAGTGACTTCAACTTCGTTGGTTTTTCCATTTGCACGGTCATTAAAAGGCCAACAGCAGCGGAGAGCATCAGCCCCGACCGTTAGTTGAGCCCATTTTCTTTCCTGTCCAGCGATCACTGGTGCGGTGTCCCGGTTATCTCCAACGGCAGCAGGTTGCCACCGGTGCCCCTACCTTCGCCATCCTGCCACACCTCCCGCGCCGCTGGTATTTATAACCAGCCAGGAAGTTTGTGAGGTTATTAGTGCCAATATTTTTAGCCGATTAGGAAAAAAAGGCATTTTGTGTATGCGTGGGGGTGTTTGCTTCGCTTTGGGATCGTTTAGCAAACGTTGGTGATTTTTTTTTTTTTTTTCTTTTTAATTAGGGAGATGTAAGCTTAGAGCAGATTTGAAGCAGATGGAGTTGGTGACATCACCCTTTGTTTTACTCCTGTTAGTGCAGATTAGCTATTTTGGGGTAAATCCTGAAGAGGACGTTTTAGGCGTAAACGCCCCGGTCTCCTGCCTTTTCCCATCCCTTCTGTCTTTCCTGTCCGTCTGCTCCGTTCTCTCATCACGCCTCCTTCGCTCCCCCCCGGCACGGCGCCTGCCTCCATCACATGCTGCTTCTAGACAAAATCCCATAAAGTTTACAGCTGTTTTCCGAGCTGGAGATGGCCAGCCGGGCTGTCCCGGGTTTGCAGGGAGGTGTGTGGGGTGGTGGTCTCCTTCGGCAGAGCCTTCAGGGGTTGATGCTGGTGCAGGGCTGGAGCCTGCAGCTCCGGTGCTGGCTGCTGCTGCACCCTTCCCCAAACCTGACCCCGTGCCTTCTATGCACATTGAGTTTTGTATTTTTTTTTTTGGTATCTTCTGGCAGCTGCCGCTCTCCCCGTCCGTACCAGACCCTGCAGGACACCTTGCTTGGGCTCTTCTGTCCCCCCAGTGTTCCTACCTCTCCTCTCCCCCAGCGTCCCTGGGCGGTTCTTGCACGGGGGCTTGTTTGCGGATCCGTGCCAAAAGTTGGAGCATCTACACCAAAGAGCCAACGACTCCAGCTTAGTCCCAGCGTGATGTGCTGTCCTGGCCTGTCCCTGCTTCATCACTCGTCCGGGTCCCCTGCCTTTAGCACTGCCTTGCCACTATATTTTCCTCCTGTCGCTTGCACAAGCGTGCCAGGCGGGGTTCAGGCGCGCACGGCTCTTTCCCATGGCCCGTCTAAAGGAGCGATGGTTTGAGATTGTACCCGAATCTCCGGGCCAGCGACTGTCCCCCCTTGCAGCGCGGGGACGGTGGCAGGTCCCCCCCGTCCCCTCGCGGCGCAGAGCGGGGTGCGCGGCTGCCGCCGTGTTTTCCAACCCGCCTCGGTCCTGGCGGGGCCGGCGCTGCCTCGCACCGGGCGCTGCTCCCGCCCTGAGCCAAGCCGGCAGGAATTCGCTTTATCTCCCTGGCAGCAGATGAAAAGCCCTGGCCACAGGATGTGTTTGTGCACATTTTGCTGGGGAAGGCGAGGGGAGGGGCGGGCGCAGAGGAGGGAGGGAGCCGAGTTACGCTCTGGATCCTCAAGTTTATTTTCGATAATTTTTTTTTTTTTTTTCCGCCCCAAAGAGTTAAAACTGTTTGCATTCCCCCCTTTCTCCAGCAATGCCCTTGGAGATTTATTCTGCCTTCTCCAACAATAATACTGCCGGGATCCCGGCCGTGGTGCCGGGCTCAAGCGGCTGGCACGACGGTGAAGGTTGGATTGCCAAAAGCAAGTGCTCTTCAACCTCTGCGACTCGCTTCCCCCGCGGACCTGATGGTGCAATGAATTACCGCACTCGTGTTTTCCCGGTGGGAAGCTGGATCGGGGCGCGGGAGAAAATATCTTCAGCAGGCTGCGTCTCGTCCTTGAGCTTTTATTTCCCCTTTGCCTGGCACGGGTGCACAGAGCTGCCCGCTCCAATTTAGCACGGCCGCGGGACTGCTCGCTGCAAAGCCCACAGTGCTTCACACCGTCCTGCGAGCGCTGAATGTAATAAATATTACTTAAAAAATACAGCTATATATAACCCCCATTTCCCCTTTGTACAGAACTGTATTGGATCGTAGCTTTATGCTTTTATACCTGCTGTTCGGTGCTCGTGCATATAAATACAGCTCGGTTTTTCTTGGCTGCTCCAGGAATGCCTTGGCTTCCTCCCTGCCTCGGGGCTTCCAGCATGGCGCGTGCGAAACGCAGCCCAGGCACGGTCCTCCTGTTTTTTCTCTTGGCCAGATCACTCAAGCATCTTTGGACCTTGGGTTTTCTATTTGAAAAATGGCATTGACGGTTTGCAGGGGGTTTGGGAGGATTAATTAACGGCTGAGAAATGTTTGGCGCTAAGAATCGCTAGGAACGACAGTGCTAACGGTGTGCAGGACTGAGCAGGGTTCGTGTCGCACCTCTTGCTGTGCAGAATGCTCCCAAAGCATTTTGATTTCTTTCTATACTGAAAGCAGAGCAGCTCGCTGCTGTCCGGGCTGGAAGCAGGTTGCTTTTTACTTCTGTGCACCGACTTTGAGGGATCTTTACAAAAGCGGGTTTGCTCTTACGGAGGCACACACCCGTTCCCCCTAATTTCTGTGCTGGGGCTTTTCCGCAGGTAAAAGCGCATCAGTGCGTGCCGCAAGCATCTGAAAGCGGGGCTGGAAGACCCCACGCTGCTGGCATAGCAGCCCTGATTGATGTTTTTTACAGATTTCCCGTTGCAATGCTCTGGTCAGCGTGTGCCTTTTGCTTTTTGTGCCTCATCTTCCAGGCTGCCAATGTCTTACAGATGCCGGGTTGTCTGGCTGTGGCTTCCACGGCTGAAGCCCAAGCAGAGGGCTCGGCAAAGGCAGCTGCTCTGCTCGCCTGGCTGGGTACCTCGAGTTGAGCCTGACTAATTCTGAGATAGGTAAAATCTTCTCATCTGTCCTTCTCATTTAGATCTTATCGTCCGTGGTTAGTGCGGACGGTCCGTTCCGGCAGCGCTGCTTCCATCCTGCCATCGTTTTGCTTAGGCCGGTATCCAAGAAGAGGCTATTTATTCCTCTGTTTAAATTTATGTACAGTATAAACCATTGTGTCCCGAGCTGTTTATGAAGCAGAGAGGCACTTCCTCTTCTCATTTTTCATTTTTAATCAATGGTTTCTGCTTACTCACCAAGAGCGAAGCCCCAGAGGAATCATTTCTTTTCCTTTTGTCCCTTATTAAATTCAACAGCCCTGGTGCAGGTACCAAAACCCAACCGATTGCACAGAAAAAGCAGCGGTTTCCCTGCACGGCTGCCTTTGGAGGCAATCAGCTGCACCGTTGCTGGGACCAAGTAAAATCAAACGGCGGCAGCAGCAAGGTGTGTTTCTGGTTTCTGGTGAGGTTTCTGGTGCTGGCTCACACCCGGCTGCGAGCGGGGCCGGGACTTTGCAGCCGCACCTTTCGCCTCCGGTTCGCTTTGCTGGCGAGCTCAGCCCAGCGCTGTCCTGGCAGCAAAAGGGCGAGATCATCTTAAAATATAAGAGCCCCGTCTGCATCCAGCCGGGTGCCATTAAGCGTCCCGGTTCCTTTTGGCAGTGGGTTTAGGCTCATAGATTGAAGGACCTTGTGAAAGCATTGCTCTTAGTTAATGCAACGTGCCAGAAAATAGTCAAAGCAATTGGAGTGGGGTTGTCAGGAGGTGACGCAGGGGACAAAAGAGGGTGGCAGTGACTTTTTGAGCCTGGCAGGTAGCTACTGTTGCTTTGCACCAAAGCTTTTGCTGTCAGCAGTTTCACCTTCGTGTCCAAGAGCTTTTCCATGCACCAAGCCTGAAAGCGCAGCTGACTCTAACCTTGGCAGGGCATTGGCTCAGTGTGGCTCATTAAGGTAATTTTCGCTGTACCTAATCGATATCGGGAGACATTGATCCTGCTCAGGAGTCCCCGGCAGGGATGGGGAGGGAGACGGCTGTCGCAGCGGCAGCGCCGTGTCCGGCGCTCCTGCTTGGGAATCGGGATATTTCCGTGCTTATCCTGCAGCACCCGCTTTGCAATAACTAAATGCAAACTGGGGTGGCCCCACTGATAATGCCAGACTGGGACCGGCCAGGGCAGAGCAGACCTCTGCGCTCAAATAAATACAAATCTGCAGGGAAGGCTGGTGCACAGCCCCCCAAAACTAGGTCTCCAGCTCCCCGTGCTGCACTCCTCGATGTGGGAAGCCAGGCTGCAGGGCAGTGGCGTCTGATGCATCAGCTTCTGGTTGAGGTTGGCGGCAGCAGAAGCCTGGAAGCGTTTCCCCGAGCCAGTCCTGCTCCTCCCTGCGTGCCAGCTCCTTCGGGGCAGGGTGATCCTTATTGCGAGTCACCGGTCCTCTCTGTTTGCCCAGTTCGTAGGGCAGTTTGCTATCGCACAGCACGCTTTCGCTTCTGGCCTCGAGCCTTCGCACCCAACGCTCAGCCAAAACCCCACCTCCCTTTGGCATCGGTCGTTTGGGGTCACTGTTTTCACGGAGAGGATGCCTTCGGAAAGGATGTGATTCTGCTGTGTTTGCTAGCAAAACTTCCTGTCGAGTGTAGTTTTTCTTCCTCTTCTCCTACCACGAACATCCAGGGGCTCAGCCCATTTCCTGCGCCGCAGCTCGGGGGAACCCGGTGCCACGTGGATGTCCCCGGCTGCCCGGCCCCTGCCAGCATCATCAGGGGGACCTGGGGCTGCAGGACGTGTCTGGGAAACCATCTCCACCAGTTAGGGTGGATCTTTGATTTAGTCTGTTATTTGGGTTTAATTTATAAACTCTTCAGGGATGATGATGTAGGGTTTTCTGGTGTGGCAGTTGTGAAGAAGAACATTTCCCATCTCTTCGTTCCCTGCAGAAAGAAGAGAAAGCGTGTCTAACAATAGCTGCGTGAGGAAGGCTGCACGCAATAAAGACGTTATGAAAAATATTACACTCATCCATACTGATTTTTGCTTTGTTTAAGAGCTCGTTCTTTTATTACCCTGGCAGAGCCGTAAGCAATGTCATCCCAGGCTCAGCTAATGAGCAAACCGGGTGCTGTCAGTCTGGCTTGTACACTACCATGGTCATTTTAAAAAGAATTATTTGAAAAGTCTGTCCAGAGCTGTGACGCTTTCCGGAGGAGCCGGTCCGGCACGGAGAAACACCGGCCCGAGAAGGAGCCGCTCTGGCTTCGCGGCTTGGTTGTGCAAGTGAGACGGCTGATGTGGCACGGGAAATGTGGGTGCCCGGGGTGGCACGTGCTGGGGACGGGGCTGGACGGGGGGCACAGCGGGGTTGGGTCTCGGCTCCCGCTGTCCTCTGGACTCGGCAAAAATCTGTGCCTTTCACAGGAGGATGGTTGAGCCCCGTTAAACGCGATTAAACATAATCCTTCCCCAAGTTTTGCAGGTCATCTTTATTCAGTGACCTTTTCTTAAGCAACGCGCTTTGCCCCCCCCCGTTCCCTCCCAGTAAGGAAATGTTTGCAAGTGCTTCATTTATTTTAAATTGACCCCAGTTCCCAGTAGCAAGGGCTGGAGTTAGCCCCAGGGTCTCTGGTGGGAAGAGATTTGGGCTGTCATGGAGAGTGATGTGCATGGTTTTTGAATACCATTAATTAATTAGAGTTTTGCAGCCCCTTTTCCATGCTGGAGCGGCAACTCCCTTCATTAGCAAAGAGATAAACGCTACCTCCAGACAGCACAGCGCAGTCCCAGAAACCTTCCCGGCTCCTTGCTGGAGAGCACGTTCTCAGCTGGGACTAGATTTACAGTACCATCATGTATTATTCATCGGAAATAATACATATTCTAACTCGGCAATTGTGCAGGGCAAGGCAGAGTAATTTTAAGGATATCTCCAACCCATAAATCTTAATGTTCAAAGTATTAACAGATTTTGGGTGCGTACGTGTTTGGGGGTACACAAGTAACTGTTCCTTTTAGTGGAGAGCAAGGGATGCACCCAAAATGCAATGTTTTGCCAACAAGCAAGACAGGGTTTTGCTGCAGCAAAGCTGCTCAGGTGCTCCCTATTTTCCTCTACTTTTAAGAGGAGAAGTCAGTGATTTGTGCGTGCTACACCAATTCTGGTCTGGTCTAAATGTATCTGCTGAAAAAAAGTGAGAGCTTACAGTTTGAGGGTATCTCGTTGGACTTGAGGTCAGGATACCTGCTTTAAATGATGGTTATGCCCAAGGTACAGCGAATAACTAACCGGTTACTGAAGCTGCAGATGTCCTCGTTCGTTAGTGGGATTATTTCTGATTGGGGGAGTGGAGGAAGGGGAAAGAAATTAATCTTCCAAAACCCACTAGCATTTAACAAAAAAAAATCAGTATCTATTAAGAAAGCCAATGGGATGTGGGACTTTTTAAAGGGTGCGTGTGTCAATTTATATTTGTCTTGTTATAATAATTGATATTAAATAAAAAAGCCGGTATTGTTTATTTCAAAGCCGTGTTCCTTGCCATCGTGAAATCTTTGTATTCCCAGTAATGTTGCACTTACCCTAGGTCTAAATTACACCCTGGAAAGGCCTTTTCTTTAACTGAGTAAATAAGATTTAGCTCCTGCGCGCTATCTACCTGTTTCTATGGAAACCAGATTTTAGTGCCAAGCGAGCTGCTTGGATTCGGCACCGCTCGGCTCCGGCTGCGCGCCGGCCTGAGCGAGAGCGGCGATAAACCCACCCTGGGGCTGGGGGGACTCCTGGCAGGCTCACCCCGATGCCTGGAGAAGTCAAATTAAGGGGGGCACAGCTTGTCGGTGTGACGTCGGACTTGTCGGTGTGACGTCGGACTTGTCGGTGTGACGTCAGACTTGTCGGTGTGACGTCGGACTTGTCGGATCTCCGAAAGGCTGATAATGAGGTTATTTTTTTGCTGAAACGAGGATCTCACCTCTGCCCGGAGGGGAAAAGGAGATGCTTTGGGCTGTCATCTGCATGCAGGGAATCCTGCTGCTCCGTTTATAAATGTGCGTGGGACGCGGAGGGCCCCCGCGGCACCGGGGGATCGTCCGGGATGGTGCAACGAGCCCTGGGTTGGATCCTGGAGGAGATGAACGGGCTCGAGTGGTGCTCGTCTCGAGGTTCCCGTTCAAGTGCAGCTGTAGAATAGCAGAGCAAGCCAAAAAGACTTCCCTTTTGTATTGAAAAAATTATTAAAGCATAATTATGTTCTTAGACTTGGATAATGAAACATCTTTCTCTGTGGGCTAAAGCCCAAATAGATGTATTTGGCCCAAATAGGGCCAAAATAGATGTATTTTTAATGTTATTTTTAATGTTATTTTTAACAGTGCAGTTTTTTACATGTTACAGCTCCTGTTCTCTCCGTATTCAAAGTGGAAAAAAGCCGTGCAGTATGATCGTCGTCATTAAAATCTCCAGCCTATTTTTGCGGTGTTTGGGATTAGATAATGCAACACAACTAAGGGTCTGCTCTGGAGACAGGGATGTGGTAGAAACCATTAGATGGCTGAAAACAGATGGCCTGTCTGGGCGTCTTTCTCTGATATCAAAGACCATATTGCGTCATCATTTAACATTCTAATGAAAAACTAGGGTGGAGGTTGACGTTAGCTTGCTCGGTGCCTGGACATCCCATGGTGCTGGCGTTGGTTATGGTCTTTCAAAGCCCATTAGGTTATTTCTGTAATCCTTTAGATTGTTATTTTTTATGCTTTTGTTCTCTCCTTTCTTTACTGTACCGGGATTTGTGTGATGGTTGGACCAGTCTTAAGCCAGCTCTTCTGCTGCCCGCGCCGTGTTTGAGAAATCAGGGTTATCTGCTTATCGGGGTTAGAGCAAGCTCGGTGGGTAAATAAGCACCGTATCAATTTAAGGCACCTTGATCTGTGCTTGCACACCAAGATCTTGACAATAATGAGGGTTAATAATACGCCTCAATGATGAATTTGGAGCAGACCCAAGGTTTAGCGGGAAAGGACCGTGGCCCTGGGAAGAATCATTACTGGCAGCTCTTTGGTGACGGGGAGCACCAGCCGCTGCGAGCGCGGGAACCTCCACCTCGCTCTGCATCCCACTCTCGCAGGGAAGGTGCTGCTCGGTGGGACGGGGCAATTCCTGCCCTCAGCTGGGAGGGGGAGGTCATAAACAGATGTGAAAGATTTTTCTGCAAAATGGCATAGCTGGAGACTTCTTGAGGATCTTGCGCGTTTTGGGGTTTTGGCAATAAAAGGCGTCATGCCCTTCATCCGGTGTGCCAGCCAGCTCTGTTAGAGGTGCACGTGGGGCAGAGAAAATGCCATGCTGGCCGTGGAGTCTTGCTTTTTTTTTTTTTTTTTTTTTTTTTGGGCATTTGGCTTTTTTGTTTGCATCGTCCGTGTGCCTATTCCTTGTGTCCGCCAAAACCACCTGAGCGATTGGTGTACCCACCCTGGCCTCCAGCAACCCTCCAGGTGAAAGAACCCTCCAGCCTGTGACCAGTTCAGGTCTTGGTGCTCACTGGGTGGGTTAATGAACGCAGCAGAAACCAAATCCTGGATCTGGAGGTTTTCCCTTCTTTCTGCCTCAGGCCTTTCTGTAATCTTAATGGAAAAAAAATCCTCCCTCCCCATCCACCTATTCTTTATTGGAACTGCTAAACAGTCGTCTTCAGTGACTTTCTAATAAAAGGATGTCTTGTTAAATGGAGCCCCAGAGAGCTGAGCTGCTTTACAGAGAGCTGTTTGAACTTGTTTCCATGCCGGCTTTTTAATATAGTTTAATATAGTTCTGGTCCTTTTTTCTGCATAGTTTTTCCCTGTTAAAGCTTGTCTTTTCCACTCTGTTGTCTTACCATCACTCAGGTTTACATTGGGCTTGGGGAGGGGAAGGGGAATGGCACATGGAGCAGTGGAGAGCTCTGTATTTATATCCCAAATGCAAATTCACGAGTGACTTGACTCTGTCCGGGTAGCGAAATGCTCTGAAGTTAAAATTCTAGTGACGAACAGGCTTGTAACACCACATGTTGCACTTCCTTATTTATTTGGTTGTAATTTTATTTATTTTAACTTTGTCCTGGAGCGCAGTATCGGTTACAGCCTAATTGCACCGCACAGTGCCGTGCAGGAGAAGCTCACGCCGCCGCTCTCGGACAGATGTGTCCCCAGGCACCCAGCAGCACAAACAAAGGTAGAAACGCAGACGTGCTGCTAGAGACAGCAGCCGGAGGAGGAGATACGGAGAGATGTGCCTTTACACGGGTCTCCTGCATCCCGGCCAGAGCCAGCGCTGAGATGGAGCTGGCTGGTGAACAGCACTGGGCTCTCCGGGATCGTTTGGGAGATGCTCTTGGAAAGACGCGATGGGATGTCTGCTTGCTTTGCGAGATTCATGGGCAGGCCTGGCCTAACTTCCTCTTCTAATATTTCATTTACATTTCTCTTATAAGCTCTGGGATGTGCGTTTGTGTTTGGGATGAAACCCAGCAGGGTCTGTGCTGCTCTGGGTGACGCCAGCCGAGGTCCCTTGCCGTGGCTGCGGGGTGACACGAGAGCTGGCAGGTTCATGTTTTGGCAGCTTCATTTCTCATACGGAAAAGGCGCGGCGGTTTCTTAGGAAGGGCAGAGGAAAGGTCCTTGTCCGGGCTGGAGCAAACCGGCGTGCCGCAGGTGGTCCCGTGAGCAGGTCCAGGCGGGGAAGGGGCCAAGGGCACCCGACAGCTCTTCTCGCAGGGGTGGTCCAAGGAGGGTCTGGAGGAGAGCTGGGACCTGCCCGTCCCCTGGAGCCCGTCCGGGAGCGTTGGGCAGCCGTTGTGCGAAATCTGCCGGGTAGGCTGTCAGTAACGAGAGATCGATCGATCTGAGCACCGTCCTCTCCGTAGCCAGCACTGTCGGTACAGGTGGACGCGGCCATGCGGCCATGCACAGAAACGATGCTGGATTTGCTGCTTCCCCTGACACTGGCTGGGTCGTGCTGCTGGAAACCAGTGCAACTCCACTGGTGACGCTGGAGCTGGCTCGACACGCTTAGCTGAGTTGGTTCCTTTATCTGTCCCTCGTTTCCCCCATATATTCCCCTTTCTTGTGGCTCTCATGTTGCATCGAGTGACTCCCGCAGCACGCCGAGAGCATCTGGTGGCTGTGGGCACCCGTGGCTGCCGAGATGTCTGTTCTTCATCACCCCCAGGGTGGCTTTCCAGACTTCTCCTGGAAGTCCCATCCATGCCCGATAGCTGCGGCAGTCTCCTCTGCCGGCGTCGCTCCCAACACCCCCCTCCGGGAGTAGGTAAGGAAATGAGAGGGGGGTGGGATATTCCCTCTGCCAGCTGGATGTTTAGTCGATTTAGATCGCTTGCATCATGAAGTTATCGGCTTGGCTCAGGGGTGGGGAGCTTGGCCCCCGTAGCTCTGCCAGAGTCACCTGGGGGAGGCTGGCAGGGTGCCGACGCCGTCACCCGCGCTGGGCAGTACGCGGTCCCCGCGGGAATTTCCCGTTAGGATATCTTCAGGGATCAGCAGGAAAGCGGCTGCGGGGCCATAGGGGAGTGAAGACATCAATGACTGCGCTCAGGAGAGTCATTGAAACGTCTGGGGGTCTAATCGCTTTAGACGTGTCCCATCCCTTGCTCGTGCACCATGGAAGCATCTTCTGGTTGGGGCTGGCGTGCGGTGATCCCTGTCCGGGGCTGGGATGAAGAGATTAAGAAATCCTGGGTTTTGTATGAGCTATGCGATGCGCAGCACGTGCTGGTGCCAGGGCAAGATGACATGCTGCCCATGCTGGGGCTTCACTGGGGTAAACTGGGATAACCTTGGCTCAAACCAGCTCACAGCGTGTCTTTATACGTGGAGAAGGAGGGTGAGATGCAGCGAGCTGGAATCACGCCTTTTAATGGAGGGGTTCCAATATAAACGGATATTGGAACCCCTCCATTAGATAGACGATCGGCTAGACGATTAATAGAAGTCTTAATAAATGCTGAATTGTTTTGGTATGCGGCCCGTCAGCTTTTATCCATGGCTTTACAGATATCAGTGCTACCACCTACTATCGCTCTTGCAAACATTTATTACTGATAGCGCTCACATCTGCAGCAGAATAAAGCACTTTATGAAAAAAACATTAGTGGGGCCTTTGTTAGCAGAGCGTTGCCTTGGTGTTCCCTGCTGCGATAACTGGCGGGGCATTTCACGGGGTTGTCCCTCGGTGATGCAGCGATCGCGATTTTCTACTTCTCTCCCCCTCGTAACCCATCAGGCTGTCAGCTCCCTCCTCTCGCGGCTCCTGTTTCCCGAGCAGGGCTGCCGTCGCAGTCAGGCTTGGAGGACAGCGGGGTCTTGGGGGACGGGACTGGACCAGACTGGCCCGGGAAGGGCTCTCGTGTCCGGGAATTGGGGGACGGGACTGGACCACACTGGCCCGGGAAGGGCTCTCATGTCCGGGAATTGGGGGACGGGACTGGACCACACTGGCCCGGGAAGGGCTCTCGTGTCCGGGTATGCAGTGGGCAAGGAGGAAAACGCTTGTGGGAGATCCCAGCAAGTTATGGGGTACGTGGCTAAGGTGGCAAATGTACTGGTGGTGTGCTGACATTTTGGAAGGCCTTTTTTTTTCCATTTGAGCCCATTTGTTCCCTTTTCTCTGCCCTCTTCTCCATGGACATACTTATTCATCGTTGGGCTTGGTGTCAGGTACCAGGCGGCGTAACGGAGATCCTGTGATAAATATTGCAGAGGGGCTGGCGCCGGGGCCGTGTCGGTGTGGGTTTCTTGGTAGGCAGGGAGGGACAGCCCAGGCTATTGCCGGGAGCATCCTCGGGGTAAGTATTAACCCGATCGCCCCTCTTGAGGTCCGGCGAGTGGTGTAGAGAAGAAAGCCCCAGTCCTGTGTCAGCTAAATGATGGAGAAGCTCTCTCTATAGCTCCTGCGTTCCTGGCATGCCTTGCTTGCTCACAAGAGCTGTGTTTCATTGCACGCACCAGCTGGAAAACAGCTCCGGTTGAGTGATGGCCCCAAGCTGCCATGCATGAGGTTCCTCCACGGCATTCAAGAGGCACCACCAAGTCTGGCCCCTGCTGATGGGAGAAGGAGCTCAGCTCTTGTTTGACCTTCAGGGTGCCTGCGAACGCCCCAAGGAGAGCCCGGGTCCCCTTTCGGTTTACGGGTTACCGCACATCCCCCCACGGAGGGGTTTTCCCTTCGAGGCGTGTCTGGAGGCAGCGTTGGATGGGTGGGTTCCTGCTCGGGTCCTGCCATGGTGGGAGCCCAGAGGTTTGGTGCTGGAGCGGCTGCAGCGCAGGCAGCCTCGGGCAGCTGCTCCTCCTGCCTGCGCCCAGCCGCTGCCCTCGCTTTTCCGCATCCGCGGTTGCGGCTGTTTGCTGACCGGTCGTACCGCTTAAAATCTCATTTACAGCCAGCGAGGGAGAGAATTTGCTCGGTTTAACGTTTTCTTTGCGAATGTGATTTCAGAGCGGGGAATGCTTGCATAAATATACATATATTGTCTAACCGTCTTTTTTCCCTTTAGTCACTCAAATATGTGATTTTATTCCTCCAGCTGTAAAGCCAAGCGTGCGAATGTTAAATTGTTAAATAAGTCAAACATAATTATTCAAGTCCCCGGCATAATGTGTTTCAGAAGTGCAAGAATCTGAAATCCAACACAATGCGCGCGGGTAAACGCTTTTGTGGAGATTGTACTCCTAAGGGGAATGTCATTTTGAGAAGAATATATTTTCCCTCTTTCCTCTCACAGCCTGTCTTGTACTGTCTTGATGCTTTGGTGGAAGTCTCATCCAAGTACGGTTCATTTTGATGTGGAATTATTCAAACCTTTCAGATCCATCCCTGTGGACCGGTTTGCTCCGCAGGCTGATGAGATGATACCGGTGCAGCTCAGTGCAGAGGACCTGACATTAAATGAAAGGTTTTCTTTTGCAAGTGTTAGTCTGAGCTGGTTATCTTTTGGTAGCGCTATCAAATGCTCTTTTCTGCAGTCCAGGCACATCATCTACATCTGGCCAAACATGTCACGGAAAAAAGATGTTTTGAACAAAAACCATCCTTTATAGCAGATGGGGAAAAAGTCATTAAAACTCAATTTTCAGGGACGTTTTTGGGCCTTTTTGTCCAAAAATGGAAAATACTTTATTTGAATGTTTGTGGATTCAAAGGAAACATTGCCTTTTTTCTTTCTTTATTGGACAAAACCGAAATGCGTATCGGTATCTATCCCAGCAGAAAGCCATTTCTTCCTTTTGCCGTCCCGCTCCTGAATTTTGAGTTTTACGCCAGGCTGAGCTTTTCCTCTGAGAATTTCAGCGGTTGCTGCCATTAAGCACGTACGGTTGTTTGCGGCACGGATTTTCATAGCGCCTGGCTTCTGGCCACTGTCTCGGCCCCGCGTGAGGCACCTGGGCAGCGTCTCGCCCTGACCTGGGCATTTTTGGGTTTCGGGCTGCGTGAAATGCCCTGTGCAATGGGAACCTCGGTCGCTTTGCTCGTTAGCCGCAGTGAAGTCAGTAAGACTGCAACCTCCAGGTTCACCGTGCTCTCACCAGCCTTACCGCCAGTAAGATGTCAAGAGAGCCAACTAAGAACAAACATGGGTTTCCTGTTCCCTTCCCTTACTGTGAGTAAATACCTGTCGGACATTTCCAGGAGCTTCACTGAACAGAAACCAGCTTTACCTGTTTTATTGCAAAATATCTCTATTCTGGACAGGAGCTCCAGGGATAACTTTTCTGTGAACCTCCGTTACTGGCCTGCTTATACGTAACGTGACAGCGGTTATTTCTCTAATGGTTGCTCTGATCTCATCTTCAGATTTGCACGAGCGGCCTTTGGGACGCAGTTTTAGGTGTTGGCTTTTATTCGTAACGCTGTCCAGAGCTCTGCAGACCTGCCCTTTTGGGACCGGTAATTCCTGTTCCTTTTTTTTTTTTTTTTTCTTTTTTTTTGCTGTGTTTTCTCCCATCCTAGCCTGTTAGTAAATGCACGCCGTGGCTGCTGGGGCCCTTCCGTTCCCTCCTGCGCAGGGCGTCGTCAAGGGCGCGCATCCATCTTGCTGCAAAATTGATGGCCTTTGTCAACGACGTGCGTTCAAAACCCGAGCCCTTAATACTGGCTGTGGTCCGTGTTGAAGCGAGCCTGCGTTAACACAGAGAGAGAGCCCTTTTTTTTTGTCCTCCCCCTGCAACCCAAGGCTGACCACAGTGCCGTCCGGCTGCTCTTCGTCCCTAATGTCTGGTTAAAGGGCTGGAAGAAAGAGCGTGTGATGGTTAGAGCTGCGTTTCCCTCTCTCTGTGTGATTATGGGTGTGTATTTTTGGTATTTCTTTCCTGTACCGGGGCTGGAGCTCGCTCTTTACGACCCATGCGATTTTAACGTTGCACGTTGAAATTCCTCGAAGCTTCTGGTTTCTGCGTGTTCCACGCTTGCTCAATCTGTTCCTATTAATTTTTAAACACATTTTAGCAGTCGATAAACAGCTGGTGACGCTTTCGGAGTCGCACCGTATCATCCGAGGAGCTGATGTAGCTCTCCCAGCGCCGCACGCCGAGCCGGGGGGAGCGGGGGCTGCGCTGGGGCCACTGGGATCTTGTTCCCTCGGGGTGCACGTGCTCCCCGTGCCATGTTTCCCACCCATTTCCAGCGGAACCAGTGCTCGCCAGTTTGCTTTTCCTGCTGTTTTAAGCCATCCTGATACGCTGCAGGTCCTAAGAGCGAAGCTGAGCTCACGGTGGAGGATCCAGCTGGGGAATCTGCCTGAGCATCTTTGACAAAGCTATTTACATTCCTTAAATCATTGACTGAAAACATCATGCCTGACTCTTTCTTTCCTTTTTTGCTTGGAGGCAGCCAAGATCTAATCTACAATTTTATTTTTTTAATTTTTTTTTTTTTTTTTTTTTTACAGCGGTATGGATTTGTTAGGTCTGAAGGGACCCTTAGATCATCTTGTCTCACCCTCTGTACAGTAGTGACTGTGGAAATCCATCCAGCTTCCATTCCGCACGGCAATTTGTGAGCTGTGATCGTGCACACCCTGCTAAGGGAGCCAATATTTTGGATATTTTTTACTGCAGTTCTTTCATACGGCAGTTTGCAGTGTGCTGTGAGCGATGCACGTTTCAGTCACCCACGTAGCAGTAAATGTGCTGTCTGCAGAGGCAGAGCAAAGACTATATTTAACATACTCGGTCAAATCAAGGCCCTTTATGGGTATATTTATCCACCGTTACAACGTGCGAGGAAGGGAGGTAGTTTCTGACTAGCAGTCTCTGGAAAGCTACCTTGTGGATTCCTTCTCCATCAGCCCCAGGCTCCTGCCTTTCTGCAGGTGTAAATAGATTAATTGACATAATGGAATTAAGCCATGGAAAAAATGTGGCTGTAAGTGTCAGAGGTCTTCGTTCGGCGGCGCGGCCGGCACGTGCGGTGCCGTCCTCTCCGGGGTTGTATGAGCTCTCCTGGAGAGCCCAGCACGGGAACTGGTCTGCCCGGGGAGCGGGAGGGTGCTCCCAATAGCCCGTCGGGTTTGAAAACCTCTGCTGACGCTTCCAGTTAATCGTGGTTTTGGGAAAGTCGGTGTTTGCTATTTTGAGAACTATCCTTTGAGTAACAAATCAGAGGGGAACTGAGGGTTATTTCTGCAGTCAGCATATTGTTGATGGAAAACCCTTTTTTATTTCTAAAATAGCATTTCTTTCTGGAAGGTGTTTCACCAGGAACTTTTCAGGAGCAAAGCAGAATATATTCAAAAATAAAAAAGAATCTTTTTATCTCGTTCTGGGGAGGGCAGGGAAGAGGAGGAGTAGCATCCTTACTACGC
The DNA here is from genome assembly GCF_035582795.1 of Mycteria americana. Lineage (NCBI taxonomy): Eukaryota > Metazoa > Chordata > Aves > Ciconiiformes > Ciconiidae > Mycteria > Mycteria americana. The sequence continues at coordinate 9,729,392 of NC_134381.1, read as the reverse complement.
CGTCTTGGCTTTCCTACTGCCTTGCACAATCTTAAGAGTCTTCATTTGTATAAACCATCTAATAATTGCAAAGAGAGCAGCTCTTGGTAGTATTTGTAAGCCTGGTAGAGCAGTCCTTTCCCAGGTTAGCCTCTTTCTTTTGAAATGGTTCTTGCAGTTCCTGGGAAGTTGGGCAGGAATTGCGCAACGAGGAAGAGAAAACCACCAGAATCAGGAGCGCGGCCCTCGCTCTGATACTCAACGCTGGCCCCTGCTTGTAGTTCTCAGGCTTACAGAGTAAGAACGCCAACATTTGTATTCCCCCCTCCAAACGACGCAAACCCATCGCAAAAGGTGTCGTCACTGACCTCGCATCGGGGTCTGGGAATTTCTCCTCGCCGCTCTGAACTGCTTGGAGTCATCCTGGTTTGGTTTCAGCGTCATGAATGCAAAATGATTTTGGGGGGAAAAAAAAGAAAAATCATGTTTTCTGTTGAGAAGGTAGAGGAGGACACTGCATTTCTGCTTGCCTCGCTGCTGGTGCTAGAAACGTCAGCCGAGTCGCTTTTTTTTGGGTGAGGTGTTTCTTCTGCTCTCCCCCCGCGGCAGCAGGGACGTGGTGCGGAGAGCAGCCGCCTCGCGCCCTCCCGGCCTTTGCTCTTCTGAACAACGCGGTTTAGTTACCGGTGGCTGCCTGTCCTTCTAGGAATCGGGAATTTAACACAGTTGTTTTCCATGTCTGCAGGGAAACCCAGAGGTGACACGTTTGAGACATGCAAGAAGTGACTGAGATGTCCGACCGGCTAATGCCGACTGAAGGGCCAGGCAGCAGCATGTTGTTGAGATGTTGGCACGAGAAGATGTTGGCAGAGAAGATGTTGGCACGTCTTCTCTCCAGCTTAGGTGTGCAGGACAGGGAGGGACGGGGAAAATCAGTGGGTAGAAACAGGCAGGCACATGCCTGCGAGGGTTTTCTCCTTATTGCCAGGTGTGGAGCATCTACAGGTTCATCCAGAGCAGAGCATCCTGCAGCTTTGGACTTTTTTTTTCCCTCTTTCAAGAGCAGTAAATTCCTTGTGATGGCTTTAGCGTGGAACTGGACAGCTCTGTATTGGAAATGCCTGTGCTCGTGGTGCTTCTAATTGATTCTCAATAGCCTGGAAAAATTAGATGTTTGTTTCTGATGTGAAATTCTCCGTGCCCTCTGCACGGGAGGAGGGAGCGATGGCGTGTTCTCCTGCCTGCCTCCGTGAGCGGCATCCTGCATCGCTCCTTCCTTTATGTAGAGAAACCTTGGAAAGGGGAGATAATAGCGGCCAAATTTGCAGTACTGGAGGGCTGAAGTTCATGTGTCTGATTTTCCAGACTTGCTGGATGCTTGCAGAGATTCACAGAGTGGTATAGGTGCTGGGCAAACCTTTCCCTGTTTGCTTATGTGCCTAAACCTGGATGTGCGAGACTTGAAAGCCTCTTCAAGCTCAGTGCAGGCAATGCTTTCAGGAGGAAGGGGCGGCTGCTCTCGCTTTAACACAAGTCATAACCTGAATTAATGTTTTGTGAGTCTAGAAAGGGAGAAGTTCACTTCCTTGTGCCCCACACTTGAACTGTTGCAGCGTGCTCGAGGTGATCTGCTCAAAGGTTCTTACTTACGTATGAAACCAGGGCCTTGTATTTACACGTAATCTAAGATGAAGCCAGGAGCCCAGTAGCACCGAGCGGTATCTCAGCTTGCAGAGCAGTTTTCAGGGTCACGGAGCAGCCCCTGGGAACGTGATGGGCTTCGGCTGCGAGTCCAAGTGTTGCCAGCGGCCGGAGAATTGGAGATGTTTAACAAGCGTGTTAGTGCCAATCCCAGGCGGGCTGAGACCTGGGTGGCTTTGGGGAATTTTGCTTGGCAAGCCAGCTTGTAATAATAACAAAACCCCAAAGTTTACAAGGTGCTTGCCTCCTCTCTGGAGTCCGGGAGAAGATTAGGCTTAATGAAATAAAGTTTATGCTTGCTTTCCTGTGCTTCGCTTCCTACCGTTCTCCCTTTCTCCCGAGCGTTTCTGCTTGCCGTTAGTTTGCGTTTCGAGGTGCTCGGGCAGGGGTGCAGGCAGCAGAGCCCCAGCCCTCTCCCGCCCCAGCACCTGGGGCTGACCCCGGCCGGTTGTGTGTTCCCAGGGGATGTGGCTCGGGAGGTCGTCGCCTGGTTTCTTCCAGCGCATCAAGTTCTTCTGCAGCTTCCTTCTCTTCTGGCCTCCCCCCCCCCCCCCCCCCTTTTATTTTTTTTTATTTTTTAAATTTTTTTAATGTAAAGCTGTGAAAGTAAAAATGTTTCGTCCAGGTGGATACGTGCCTCCGTGGAAAGCTTGGAGCAGCCAGCAGGTCTGTCGCCCCGAATGGGATTCACAAGCCCTGACTCTGTGTGGCTGCGGGGAAAGCAGCTTTGGTGGGAAAGGTCCTGCATCCCTGCAAACGTGCAGTCCCAGCTTTGAACAAATCAAAGCAGCAATTCCCAACCAAATCCAAAAAGCTGCCTTTCACTGTATGCTTGAAAAACTCCTATTGCTTCCTACCTCTTTTGTGTACTTTAGTATTACGGGAATTCCTTCGAGCTTAAACGAGTTTTCTCCTAATTTGTAAAACGCAGCTAGTCTCAAACAGCTCGTGAGGGTTTAGCTGCTGCTCGTGCTGCTGCAGAAGGGTTTTATGAGGGGCTTTGCTTCCGTGGGGCAGAGACTGGGGCTTTGCGGGTAGCACGGGGACCCTGCCTGAGCGCAGCCCCCCCGGTTGCAAGTTCGGTGCAGCTGCAAGATGCATCCAGGGCTCAAAGCCCGAGAAATCAATGGAAAAGCTTCCCCTGCCTTCGGGGGCTTGGACCACGGCAGTCTCTGGAGCGTTCACCTGCGGGTGCCTCGAGCTTGAAGCAGGGTCCTGTATTTTTATTTGGTGGGACGGCGAGGCTGCGGTCTGACCCTCCGAGCCAAAAGCCCTCGATGTGGCAGGGAGGGACAAACCTGTCCGTGGTCTGCAGGGGGGCTTTGTAACTGCTCCTACGTATCCAGCTCCTGGCGTGGGCATCTCCTGTCTGCGCTACTGCTCTGGGGCGGGAAGGGATTTAAACTTCGTTGGAGAAACACGTGTCTGGATGCCGTGGCCATGCCAGAAGTCAGGGGGCTCTGCAAAATGCAAAGAACTGGCTTTTTAGCACTTTCTTTAGTGGTGGTTTTATACTGCTGTGGTTTTTTTCTTTAGCAGCTGGAATAAAGATGAAGGAAATAAGCCAAGGAGAATTTCAAGCCCTCTCCCTTCAGTAGGTAAATTACCATTGTGCGAGTGGATTGGTTTCATATGGATGCTTCCAATTTCTCCTGCACATGCAAAATGTCCCTAAACCTTTCTTTTTGTGCTCCATATGTTTTTCTCTGACTGCCCCACTCCATTTCAGAGCAGAGCGGAAATGGGAACTTAAAGGTATGTGAAAATCTGTAATATTTTCTGCTTACATCCAAGGCCTTGATCAAAAGGGATTAAACTTAATACGGACTTAAGCCAGTTTCTCGGAAGCAGGTTTGGATATCCATGTTTTGCACGACAGCTGTTTTTTCCATCTGTTTCGACAAATCCAATCAATACCGGGGGAAGGGGGATGCTTTCGTGGGAGAGCCTCTCCTTGCAGCGTGCTGTGCAAAGCCGCCGACCCTCCTCGGGGCTGCAGGAGCCCTCTGCGATCCCCTGGGCTGGAAGTCACTCGGGTACCTCAAGGCAGAGCTGATTAAACAGCCGAGACGGCATCGCTCTGCTACAGCCCGCCTGCGTGATTGCCTAGCTTGCAGCTTTTTAATTTAGAGCCCAGTCCAAAGCGAAACTTCAGGTCTGGGGACACCTCGTGAAGACACCCCAGTTGGCATGCTGTTAGCAGAGCCACGTGCCTGCCTCGTCTTCTACCAGCCTGAATTAAGGTGTGCTGCTCGTTTTCCGTGCTCTGCCTGTGCTAAGCAATACTTGCAGTCAGGGTGCAAATGGTCCCTGTAGGAACAGCCACCTCTGATGGGGCCTTTACCCTCTGGGAAAGCTTGGGTGGCTCTTTTTGAGTCACAAGATGAGGGATTTTGCTTAGGTGTGCGACTTTGGGCATCATGAGTTATGGACTGGGGTCAGAGAAGGTCCCTGAGCCCTTAAGCACAAGGAGGGGATGGGTTTGTGGAGCGGGTGCCCCGCAAGCTGGGGAGGAAACTTAACTAAAAGCGCCTGAATTCAAATGCTGAGCAGGAGGACCTAGTTTCTGGCCAAAGCTCAGCCTGTCCTGGTGTTCCCCATGGTGTAGGACAAACATCTCTCTGCTTGGAACCGCTTTTTGTAGCGCGAAGGCTCGGCCATCCTGTCATTTCTGATGCTTACATCAGCGCTCTGTGAATTCAGAGTCACTTTCCCCTGAATTTTCCTGATAATTATATCCACGCATAGCACAGACGTGATAATTACAACCACCCTGCCTAGCACAAGGTGGGCTCCGAGCCCTGGGGACAAGACGGAGATGCTTTTCTAGGATCTCCAAACCCTGTAGAGATCCAGAGCAGCAGGGGCAGGGTTCGGACCGCCTGGAGACACAAAGGCACAATGAATGCTGCTATCAGCCGGCGACGTTTCTCCTTCCCTTGCATGGAAATGATTCTGCTGGTCTTTTCTTCCTCGTGCTCAAATACCTTGGCACAATGTGTCTTTGTGGCGGCTCGGTCCCACGTGACGACGCGAGGCGATGCAAGCTGAGCTCTTGCCGGCAACCCTGCATGCCCCAATTAGCTGCTGCGGTCAGGGCTTTGCAGACCACCTGTGTAAATCTATTTATCAGTGTTTTAAGCTAATTAGCGTTTAAGGTTGGGGTTTTTTTCCCCTTCCTCCTCTGTTCCTGCTCCTCTTTAAAGCATGAAGGGCCAAGTGCCCAGCAGGTTAAGTCAGCACAGCTTGGTGGCTTTCAGCAGAGACTCTACCAATTTGCACAAGCTGAGGTCGGGGCTGTTGGCACCCCCGTCCTCCTACGTGTTTCACGTCTTCCCGCGCTTGAGCTAATTCCTTCAAAATTTTCCTCCCTGCTTGTCACTTCTCCCCAAAGCAGGCAGCAGGGAGGAAAGGCATCCGTTTAGCAGCAGATTCCTTGCACAGTGCTGTAAACCTGCAGTACGAGCTGGACGGTGGATGTCTGCTTTGCGGAGCAGGAGGGCGTTCCGTGGCCTCGGAGCAGCTAGGCTCGTGCGAGGATCCTTTTTCTGGCAAAGGCAGGAAGATTTTAGAAAGGAGGAGCGAGTAAACTGTGGGAAGGTACTTTGAAAGCAGCGACTGCTCGAAGTGGCACTTGAGGCCCGACTTGGGACTTGGTTGAGTTCCCTGGTCTTGCTTTTAGGCACAATTCTTTTTTGAAGTGTAATTGCGTTTCTCCCGACTACTTTTTGGGGGCTTCAGCTATGATGCAGGATGGTACGGCCGTGCTTTCTGAATGCTGCTTTCTGCGTACCCAAGCTGGGCAGAGCTGCTGCGTTTCATTTGGGCACCTTGTTACTGCTCGGCGATAACGGTGCGACTGTGATGTTACAGGAACGCTTCAGGAGCGTAACCTGGTGTCCCAAGGTCAGCCCGCGCTGCTAATGTCCACAGGCCTAGAGTCTAAGATACCTCAGCGGGAAGTTTTGTGTGTCGGGAATATTAGGAACGTTGCGTGTGTGCGTGCTTACCAAAATCGAAGGCGGGTGTTTGTCTGTGCGACAGCAACCCCTGTACTACAGCATCGTGCATCCTGTCCGAACACGGGGAGGGCTGTGCAGCGAGGAGACGCAGCGGGGAAACCTGCTCTCTGCCATTTGGGACGCTGGGTTAGATTTTGAGAGAGAAGGGCTGTCCTGGCCTCGCGTGCCTCCCGTACACCCAGCCAGCGACTCTTTTCTCCTTTCTTCTTTAAAGGCTGATTGATTCCTCTTTAGGTGCTTTCGGGGTGAGCTAACGGCAGAGCTCCCCAGTCGACGTGGCTTCGCCGTCGTCCCCGGCTGGGGCCGGGGAACACGCGGCCGTGCCCAGCACCCTGCCTCCCCGCCATGCCGCTCTCGGCTCCCTCCTCTGCTGCGCAGCTCTCGGCAGCTTTCCGGCTTCGTCAGGGATCGGCTGCAACGTTCACCGGGGGCAGAGGGAAGGAGCCAGCTTGGCCGGCCGGAGCGCAGAGCCGCGTTGGGGTGCGGAGGCAAGGAGCTGCGGCGCGTGCCGGTGCCGTGCCGGTGCCAACGGAGCCGACGCAGCCGGCCGGGGAGGTTTGCTGGGTGGCTGTGCGCTTACCTGAGTGTCTGCTCCAGGGACCTGAACCAAACTCCTGCGTTAGCCAGTTTATTTGTGGTTTTTTTCCCCGACTCTAATTTCCAGGAAAGCAGGGGAAGTTCCCTGGCTTCATTGCCTTTGTTTCCCAAAGGACAGACTTTTGTAGCCGGCTTTTGTAACTATTACGAAGCGATGCAAATGAACCCTCTCCAGTTACACGCCGCATTTTTTCTATAGAGGCAATTTTGTAAGATCCTTGGTCTGGAGGAAAGCAGCCAGCCCTCAGCTCGGACTCCCCGTGCTCAGGCGTTTCTGGGAATCCTCCTTGTCTCTGGGCATCCGTCAGGATGCTGAAATTCCAGCTGCCGTAAAAATGAAGCTCTTAGTTTCTCATCCCCACTGGCTTCCTTTCCCCAAATATATTCCGTTATTGCTCTACGCAAAAGCAACATTTGACTGCCTTGTTCTTCGCAGGTCAGCAAAGCCGGCGTACGCTGGGACACGCTGGGATCGCGTGAGAAACGAGGGGTCACGATGCTGGGCAGAGCTGGGGAGGTGACGCGGCGCTCCGGGCGGGGGTGGCATCTCGGGGCCCCAGGAGGACGTTGGGGAGGTACTTCCAGAGGGAGAGAAATACAGGGGCAGCTCCCCGGAAGGCCCCGTGGGTCACAGAGATGTGCAAGTATGGGAATAAAATTAAAATCTCAAGATCAACACGTGCAAAACATTGCATCCTCCTCCTGCACCTTCTGAAACCAAAGACGGGACAATTCCTCTGTTAAAAGCAGTCCAGGCTGGATCTCCTGTGGTCCGTCCCGTAGGGGCGTGTGTTTGCCATCTTTGACAACCAAAGGGTGTGCTTTCTGCCTTTCGTTCGTGGAGTCCCGCGGAGAGACGGAGCATCCCGCCAGCCTGGTGCTTAATTACACATCCCTCTGATCCTTGGGTTCCATTTCACGCACTGCTGCACACCGGTTCTAAAATAGTTGAGCTTAATATTTAATTAATGCTGTCCCATATCATGCAGAAATGTGAGATTGGCTGGGGTTACCCCACAGTTGTGGCACGGGCTAATGACTCGCTTCCAAATCAGCGTTCAGAGGTGCTAACAAGCTTTTCCCATAAATAGTTTTTGGGTATCAAGGCTTTTCATTTTCCTTCCTTTCTTATGCTAGTGTTTAGCGGTCGTCTTGCTTCCCGTTATTTGCAAGGTCTGTGCAAACTGACGGGGCCAAGCTGAGCCAGGGAAAGCAGTGGAGATGCAGGGGGGCATTTTGTGGGAGCAGGATGTGCGATTGCATGGCCACTCACCCCTGCACCTCCTGCCGAACGCTTGATTTTTTTCCCGTTTAGTAGCAGTGCTGGGTGTTGGAGGACTAGATGAGCACAGCAGTCCCCAGAGGTCCTGGGGACCCTCTCGTAGTCTGTTGCCACCGGCAAGCTCATCGTTCGACCCATCCTTAGCCAGGACCTTTGCAGTAGCACCGGGTCTCTCTTGCTCAGTCCCAGCGCTGGACGGATGAAGATGCAATTTCACTCTCTTCTGTTGTCTTCTCCTGTCTGGCGGAGATGCTTGCAGAGGCAGCGTCTCTCCGAGCCCTCGCGCGGGGTAGGCTCGTCCGAGCCCTGGAGCGGCAGCAGGGATCAGCTGTCCCCAGGCAGGAGGGAAGCGCGCGGCAGCTCGCAGGCAGCCGGCCGTGTTTGCGGCAGGCACAGCTCATCCGTGCCCCGTGAATCCCCGCCGTTCACGGGAAACCAGTTGCTTCGTTTCACCCAGAGCTTCCTCCAGGCCATGCCCTTGCCTTGGCTTCGTGTTTGCGCTTTCTCCAAGCCCGGGGTGTCTGTGGCATGCCGCGTGGTAGCACCTACCATGCTATCGAGTTTGTTCCAAACTAGTGGCTTTGCTGAGCATAGCCCTCACCGTCCTCTCACCCTGAGCTCTCAGCAGCACCCTTGGGTGCTGCTGAGCTCTCCCTAGGGGCTGACCTTGCTGCTTCGAGAGTTTTGGGGCCATCAAAGGGAATCTCTGTTCCCGTGTTCAGCTGGAGGCACAGCAGCAGGCACTTTCTCACTTTGTGTCTGTTGGCTTTGGTGTTAGCTCACTTGAAAAACTGCTTGGGTGTCCGTCCCCGTCCCCCCCCCCAGGCTTTAAAGTCCCATCAAAGCCAGCTCCTCACTCGAGTCATTGCCAAGCTATCAGACAGTGATAGTAAAAAGTAACCGAACGAGACAGCAGCTCAGCATCCGTGTCAGAGGAGAGAGGCCATTAAGTACCAGCATAAGTATTTATTGCTGTTGTATTAAAGGAACTCGGCAGCATAAAGCAAGCACTACAGTTTCAGGGCATTAATTTCTGTGCTTGGGAGTCGTGGGCGGTGTGGGGAACGGTGCAGCGAGACCGCGGTCGGGCTTGTTTGCAGCTCTCGGTGCTTCTGCGTGTCGGGTTGCTTTGCTTTGCCCTCTCTTGCCTTTGCATCGTCTCTGTGTCCCGGGGAGGCAAGGAACCCTGCTCTGCCGTGGTCCTGGCTCGGTGTGTTTGCTGTGGGATGGGGACATCTGTATCACGACGGGGATGGAGGAGCACAGATCCCTCCTTACGCAGACGTCAGGGTCCCCTATGAGACGTGTGTCAGTGTTCCCTCCGATAGTCAGCTGCTCTGTAATAGGAAAAACCAGATTGGTGTCTTAAATATGGGAGAGGACGTGTGTGCATCTGGGAAGCTTATGGTGGTGTGATAGAGTGCAGAGCTTTTCTACCAGTAGCTATAAATCCACCCAAGTTACTCCTTTCTCCTCCTTGCCAGGGGATGTTGCTGGTTTTGCAATGACTGCTCGCTGTCGTAAGGCTACATGATAGCAGACAGTGTGCTGGCCCCAAAGAGCTCAAAATAAACGCGTTAAAATGATACAAGTCCCATTCCCACTGGAAATCAGCAGAGGCTTTGCCAGTGACTTAATATTTGCATCCCCAACACGTAATGTGGTCAAATCATGGGTTTAATGCAAAATAATGCTGGATTTAATAACCCTGTTTTTAAAAGACCAGCCAAACACATACGGCGTAACGGCAGCGGGGCTTAGAGCAGCACATTACAGCTAATGGGCTTCACGACGCAGCGGTGCTCTGGAAGCGGAGGAGCTGCCCAGAGCCCTGGAACATCCCGAGTTAGCAGAGCCCTGACAGAGGCAGAGTCCGGGCTGTAAATCAGAGCAGCTGACGGGAGTGGGGGTGATTTTACAGTGCCCGAGGATCAGGTCCAGAAACGCCCTTTCCTTTCTCTTCTCAGGGTCCCGTTCCTCTCCTCTTTTCTAATGCAATTTATCATCTATGATTGATCTGTAGATGGAGGTTGCTCCGTCAGCAGCACCCTGCTGATAGCAGACCCGGCTGATAGCAGCACCGTGCCCGCAGCACCCTGGGGAGCACAGGAGCCAGGAGAAAAATCTGCCTCTCCCCTTTGCTCCCTCTCTGCTTGGGAAGGGATGGGGAGGAAAACCTTGGGGGTTTTCTCCCTCCTGTTTGGGGATGACCATTCTGCATCAGACCAATTTTTGCCCGACTCCTCCTGCTGCTCCCCGGGGAGCTTTGGGCTTTCGTTGCGTTTGCAGTTACGGCAGGTGATGCTTCCCAGCACTAGCAGGGTGGTATGGATGCTCCCCCCGCCGCGTTGCCCCTTTCCCCCTCTTGAAGCTTCGGGGACGGTGAGGGGGCTAAAGGCATTGAGCTCGCTTACACCCTCGTTACACACAAGTGTAATCTAGCGCTTATCGAATATGGATTTGTGAGGGTCCCCTGAGGACATGGCAGCCACAGATTGCAACTGCGAAGGATTTCTGGTTTGGGAGATGGATGCTCTGGGCTCCCTCCCCAGCGTAGCGAGCCTCACCCCTGCCCCGTGCCGCTGGTGGGGCTCGGTGCCGGGGCCCTGGGGAGCAGAGCCGTGGGCACGGGAAACGCTTCTGGTGCCCAAACGCCGCGTGGGCTGCCAGGCTGGCTGGGCATGCATTTTAGACGTTTTTAGTCATATCTGTAAAAATTGCTATATGTTCTCCAGCTTTTCGTTGGTAAATGCTCCTGCGAAGGCAGCCTTGCCGGGGGAGGCACTCCCTCCCCAGCTGCCTTGTAAGGAAATAACGCAAACCCTTGGTGCGTGTTCCTCCTGCTTTCTCAGAGGAGTTTTTGGTTTTGGTAAAAAACGCTTTCTCCTGGAAAGTGTATCTCTGACGATGGGCTCTCGTTAGACGGTTTAACCTCATTACCTTGAGAGGTGTAATCGCTCGTCCCTGTGACGCGGCAGTAACCATAACGCAGCCTGACGCTGCTGCTCTGAACTGTGGCTAAGAGGTCTCGGGGACAATCTGTGTCAGATGTTCACTTGAGGTTATTTTAACCCTTTGCTACTTCCATGACCGAGGTTCCCTTTAGAAAAGGAAGGAGCGAGTATGTCCAGCCTTCCTTGCTGAATTCGAGAAGCAAAATCCAGCTTGTACCTGGTTTTCCTGCGTCCACTTTGCAGATTGGAAGTCCAGCCCAGCAGTCCAGCCCCGGTGAGGCACGTGGTCCTAGCATCCCTGGCCAGCTCTCCCCTGACCCACTGTTCGGGCTTTAGGATGAGTTTACTGCTTCCCTGAGAACAGCACTTCACGCTGCACACGCATCTTTGAGGCCAAGGGAGCAGCAAACCCAGAGGGGTGTTGGAAGCTGGGCAGCTTTGTTGTTCCCCACTTGCTCTGGCAAATGGGTTTTGGGTTTTGTTTTACATTTCTGGTTCCTCCATCTCCTGTGATTTGATGGGTGCTCTAAAGCTCATCTGCAGCTCCATAACAACGTCACGAGTTGCCGATATTTCAATAACTGAAAAGGGAGCGGCAGTCAAGGATCCCTGGAATGGGTATTTGTTGGAGGAGGGAAGAGGCTTTACCATACCTCCATCATAGCGTTCCCCATCTGTCGCGTGGTCCTTTGTAGTGAAATACAGGGAGAGAAGCCAGCCACAGACTACACCGTCACGGGAGAACTTCCCTGGCTTTGATTTAAAATCCTTATCAAATATGTATCGGCTGAAATCCGCTCAGCTGGCACCTCTCCGAACGCTGCGTGCCAGCAAGCACCGCTCTTGCCTGGCACAAGGGGGAACGGGAGGGGAAGCCACGGCATCCCCGGGCAGGGGGAGAGGAGCGGCAGGGGAAACTGTTCAGACCGACACATCTGATCTGGAAAGGCACAATCCAGTTGCCCAAATGAATTCTTATTTAATAGCCCTCATCTTCAGCAGCCAGCTGGGTGGGTGAGATCCAGCTGAGAGGAGAGAGCCCTGGGTGTAGGCAAATCAAAACTGATTTGATCCCATAACGGGGCTCTGCCCTCCCTTGGCATCCTAAGGAAATAAATCGCCACAGGCTAATTTCCTCCCGCCTGGCCAGGGGCTGCTGCTCTCCTGCCGTGGCCACGTACAGCGATGCTCTTCTCGGGTTCTGGATTGCATCGGGAGACGTTGGCTGAAGGAATTCCCAGCAACGTCTGTGGGATGCTCAAGTGGCAGCAGCCCTGGCTGCGCGGGGAGAGGGCTGGAAGGCAGCGGTAGGTTTGACGCGTGCTGTGCTCGCTGCTATAAGGTCTTGCGGATTTACGCGCGAGGCAACGGCACGCGTGGAGCACAAATAATTGATCCGGAGCGAGCCCGTTGTGTTTTGTGTCGGCTCTCTCCCTCAGAGCTTGGCTACGCTGGCTTTCCAGGGCTGGTCTAGCTGAGGTATGAATCGTGGGAGAGGCGTATGCAAACAGAGGAGATGGGAGGCTGGGAGCTGCTGGTGACGCTTTGGTTTGCAAATGTCAGATCCTGGTCGCGCACAGCCTGGGGTGTGCGTGCGGCGGGGTGGAAGGGGCTGGGGAATGCCCCAGGCGGGCAGGGATATGCTCCTCAGCGAGCAAAGAGCAAACACGAGCTGACCGGCCACCTCGCTGGCCTCTGCCACGTGCAACGGTGGGAGAAAATACAGGGCTCTCCAGTACTGCAAACTGGAGGCAACTGGGGCAAATCCTACTTGCTCTCATGGCTGCTTTTATTTTGGCAGCCTTGTCCCTGGGACTCTTCATATCAGTGTTTTTATTATTGAATGCCGTTTTCCAACTCTGAAATAATTTAGCCAGCTTGTCTCTGAATTTGGGGTCAGGTTTCTGCCCACACAGAGGCTGGGGATGTTTGGATTTTTTTTTTTTTTTCTTCCCCTTCATGAGTTTAGAGGCAAACCAGAAAATTACTCCGTGTCATTTCAGGCTCTGAAATCACCTCCCACCCCAGAAGGGTAAGTGCAGAGGTGGTGTCCTGGTTTCAGCCGAGACAGAGTTCATTTTCTTTATAGTGGCTGGGATGGGGCTATGTTTTGGATTTGTGCTGAAGACAGCGTTGATAACACAGAGATGTTTTAGTTGTTGCTGCACTGGTCAAGGACTTTTCAGCTCCCCGTGCTCTGCCAGGTGCAGAAGAAGCTGGGGGGGGCACAGCCAGGACAGCTGATCCCAACTGCCCAAAGGGCTATTCCACACCATAGGGTGTCATGCTCGGTCTATAAAGCTGGGGAAGAAGAAGGAAGGGGGGGATGTTTGGAGTGATGGCGTTTGTCTTCCCAAGTCCCCGTTACGCGTGCTGGAGCCCTGCTTTCCTGGGGATGGCTGAACCCCTGCCTGCCCATGGCAAGGAGTGAAGGAATGCCTTGCTTTGCTTGTGTGCGCAGCTTTTGCTTTCCTATTAAACTGTCTTTATCTCAACCCTCGAGTTTTCTCACTTTTACCCTTCCAATTCTCTCCCCCATCCCACCGGGCGGGAGTGAGCGAGCGGCTGGGGGGGCTGAGTTGCCGGCTGGGGTTAAACCACGACAAGTGGCAACATCGAGGTCACTGCCCGGATTTATCGCCGCTGTGCAGAGCTCCTGCTTTGCTTAGAAGTAAATATTTGCTTGTTCTGGGAACGCACGACCTTGCTGGGGCTCGGCATGGGCTGCGAGCCTGGCAGCAACCCCTGCCGCTCGCTCGGGCTCTGCCCGCGCGCTCACAGAGCGCAGAGAGCTGGGGGGTTCCTCGTATGCAAAGTGTGCCCCAGTTTGTTTTTTCAAATACGGAGAGAGTTTATTTGAGAGTTTTCTAGATGCACAGAGATACCATCAGCAATAAAAAATGCTGGAGGAAATAGAAGAGCAGGAAGCGTAATAATTTATTTTTTGTTTTGCTTTAGTTTATTTTTAAATCTATAATTCCTAAAAGAAAGCACTGGTAGTAAGGAAGAAGAAAAGTAGTGGATTTCTTATAGTGGTGGTGTGGGGGTTTGGGGTTTTTTTCCTCTTTTCAAAAATCCCATTTCTTTACTCAGCCGGGTTTCTTGCAAAGTGAGCAGTGAGTGCGAAGAACCCAGTTTGAGACTTGATTTTTTTTTTTCCTTCTTTTTTTCTTTTTCCCAAGAAGTTCAGAGCTTGGTCCCTTCTTAAATCAGGGTCTCCACGAGACCTCTGATGCTCAGCCTCCAAAATCGCGTGCACGGCCCTTGTGCTCCCTTTCTGGTTCTGTCGATTCGCAGCAATGATCCCATCCCGTGCCGGTCAGTAAATGATCGGCTGGGTGGCGGGATTTAGCACGTGTCTAAAAATACAAGGCAAACTGGTACGTCAGGAATGCGAAGGGCATCCTTCACCTTGCACAGTGAAACCACCAGGAATTTCCCACTAACCCTTTGCAGGTTGACCGTAGAGAAAGTCCGTCTGTACGTCACCTGCGCCGCGTACCTTTATAGCTCTATTTCTGGCATCTTATTGTCAGCGGGATGTTATATATAGCTTTTATGGTAACGTTTGCATGCTGAATGCAGTTTTCTGGGAGGGAATTGCGTTGAGAAATGGGTGAAGAAGTAATAATAATCTGCGTAAGCCCCTGTTGTTTAAGCCCGCAGCCCTCCTTCTCCTGGAAGACAAACACCCAGATAAACCCACAGTTTTCCCAAGCACCGTGTTCAAATGACTTTGCTAAGCCCCTCGTCTGCCAGTGCTGAGCAGGGTGCTTTCCCCCAGGACGTCGCTGCCTCGGGATGGGGCCGGGAGACCCCCGCGCTACCCCGGCACGTGGGCGCGATGCCGTTTTGGCCACCGCAGCCTTTTCGAGTGCGGTTCAAGGGACCAGCGCGTTCGGAAGCTATTGCTCGTGGCTGCTGGTGAGCTCCAGGAGCGCTTCCAGGACGCAGCAGCCTCGGTTCTACTGGATTCCCAGTTTTGAGCAGCGGGTTAGTTTTAAGAGGGGAAATCCAGAGGTCTGAGCTTATGAAATAATCGGTGTAAATCTGAAGGGAAGCGATACCCCGTGGCAAGAAGTCATTTTTGGTTATACTATCTGCCTTGGGAAGCAAAGCATCTGCATTTCCAGGCTGCCGTAAAAGAAAGGGGGGGGGTATAAATAACCAGTGAACTATAATTCCACTTAGTGTCATGTCTGTATTAGTTGTATTAATATGTCCTGGCATTGCAGAAGTAACGAAAAGCCTCAGATGAGATCAGGGACCCCTTGTGCCAACTGCTGCGTGGGTGCGTAACGACGCGGATCCCGCCTGGCCTAATAGGAAACGATAGCTGGGAGTGGCAGGAAATATTACTGGGTTTCTCTGCAAATAAGCAGCTGCTTTACAGGGAAAATGAGACACAGTTTAGCAAGCGCTTAAGGATTGACTTACTTTTAAGAATGTTGTTTAATCCTGTTGAAATTGAGAGGATTACTTATCCTTAAATGCATGTTTAAGCACTTCCCTGGCTGGGGGCTGGCAGGCTGGAGCACGGGAGCTGGGGTTGCACTTGGCTTTTCTTGCTCTCGGCTACTGCCTTAGCGGGAGTTGTTGTTGGAAAAATACTCCCTGGTATGGGGACAGTCACCGTTCAGTCTTGCTTTCGGAGATGCCAAGCTTCGTGGAGGCTCTTTGTACCTGATCCCTCAAAGTGAGTCGCTTTGCTTACGTACCTGAGCATCGATTTGGGAGCCTAAGCGTAGGCAAGCGGATCTGTGCGTGCTGGCTCGTTGCTGGAACCAGGTCCCGGGCTTTGATGTGCCAGGATGTTCAGCGCCTGGGGCTTTTCATAAAAGAACAAAGCAAAAATTGTTGGCGTAGAGAACAGTGCGCTTTTCTCTTAAATTTCCCTGGAAGTCAAACCCTGCGGTATAACTGTCTGATTCATAAACTGATTTTTGTACTTTATAAGTCTAATAGTAGACCGCAGAAGAGACTCATTCAATCAGTCTAGGACTTCCCTTGGACTATTTTAAGCCCTATGGAGCGGGGCTGGGGGCTGCCAGCCGCCTCTGTAGCCTCCCTGCCCCGTTTGGGCTCGGTGTTTGCAGGTACCGCTTGCCGGCAGCGATGCTCTGCGCCGCAGCTCTGCCCGGACGAGCCCTGGAGCCTTTCGTGGCTGCTGATGAACTCAGTCCCACCTCCTCTCCCCAACTGGGGAGAATTTTAGAGGCGGGAGACTGCAGCACAGGGAGATTTAATAACATGCCCGGAGTGGGCTTTTAAATTGCTGAGAATTTGGGGTGTGAGACCTGATTTCTTTGACTCCTGCTTATGTTTTAACCTGCTTTCTCCTGTTGCTGTTCATGTCATTTCTAAAGGCAAAGCCAACCTTATTTAAAAACGCCGATTGAAATGACAGCACGCGCTTTAAGAGCACTGGGAGGGACGTGGTTCGCCTGGAGCTCGCAGTCAGGGCTGCCTTCTCCTTCCAAGGGGGCTCAGCCCCCTTCGCTTTCTCCGGCGCAGATTTGCTCATTGAAGCCTGACGTTACCAGAAGCCACGTCTTCGCTTGACGCTCCTCAAAGCCAGAGCAAACGAGAGACCGGCCAGAGATAGGGGTGTGAGAGGGACTCGGAGAGCCAGGCTTGCTTAACACCTCCCCAAAATAGAGGTGGGAATCTCGCCGGCTGGCGCTGGGAGCTTGCAGCTCGCTGGCAGGAGAGCACGTAGCTGAAGCACCTTTTCCAGAAGCGACCAACCTTTCTCCGTGCCGCTTTTTGGTTAGATTACAGTGAGATGAGGAACTTCACTGCATTTACGTCCATGGCACTAAATTTCTGCTTGAGAAAGTTTACGGTTTCTCTTCTAGTTGCACAGTAATTACGGTCCGTAATCAGTGGCTCCAGGGCATCCCTGTAAAACCAGGCGTGCCAGGGGTGGTGGTCTGGTAGCTATCCAGATGGGCTCTCGAGAGTGAGAAATAGGCCAAAATATGCTCATGACAGCAGTAGCAAAAGTAATGCTTTGTCTAATTTAAAAAAAATCCCTTATCCGCATCCTGTGCTTAGAGGGAACTCTCAGGGGCAACATCTTAAAAAAAAGAAAAGATGTGGAAGGATGCTTTGGTAAAGTCCTGTTTTGCTAGAAGCATTGCACGGGGGCAATAAAGGCTTCTGAGATGCGAGGAAAGTTCCCTCTTGCTCTGGAGCTCCTTTCTGCGTTGAACTCCCACTACTGACATTTTATACCAGGGAGAAACTTGGCCAAGTTTTGGCATTCGTGGAGTCTTAGTGGCCTTGTTGGATAATTCAGCATCTCTGTTTGTGTGAAAGTCGAAATGCCAAACTGCGGCAGCTCCTTTGTTGCTGCCCCAGCTTCGGGTCCATGCGTGGACAGCCGACAGCCGGGCTGGAATTCACGGCAATGGTAAGAGAAAACAGTCCTGGAGCAATCACAGAATCGTATAGGTTGGAAAAGACCTTTAAGATCATCGAGTCCAACCGTAAACCCAACACTGCCAAGCCCACCACTACACCATGTCCCTAAGCACCTCAGCCAAACGGCTTTTAGATACCTCCAGGGATGGGGACTCCACCCCTTCCCTGGGCAGCCTGTTCCAGTGCTGGACAACCCTTTCAGTGAAGTAAAATTCCCTAATATCCAGTCTAAACCTCCCCTGGCACAACTTGAGGCCATTTCCTCTCGTCCTGTCACTTGTGACCTGGGAGAAGAGACCGACCCCACCTCTCTACCCCCTCCTTTCAGGCAGCTGTAGAGAGCGAGGAGGTCTCTCCTAAACGGGGGAGGGATGAAGAGGGATGAAGGCCACAAAAGTATGGAGAAGCCAGAGTTTGGAGCAGGATGCCTGGGATCCGCCGCAGCAGGAGCAGCTCAGGCTCCGGGGCCGTCCTGGGGAGCTGCGGGCGTGCATCCCCCGCACTCCTCCGTGCTTGCGTGCCTCTCACAGAGGGAAGGATTTGCATCAGGATCCTTGATGCGACTGTGATTGACGTTCTGGGATAATACCGTGGGAGGGAGAGAGGCTTCGAGCACCCACGGCAGTCCCAGGAGAGGAGTCAGGCACTTCCTCGCTTAGGGCGCGTGCTCCCCTGGGTGGCTGATGGGAAGGTGGCTTAGCAAGCCAGGGGAGCATCCCTCAGCGGGGGTGGCACGCAGTCCCTAAAGAAAGCGGCGCTAACGGGTGCCTCATGGCTGGGTTGGGTGCAGGACGGCTGCAGAGAGTCACAGCCCCCGTGATATTTGGGTTTATATGCCTGGAGGAGAGCCGGGGTCTGGGGGTCCACAGCAGGGACCGCTCAAAAAGTCCTTTATCTGCGTCCTGGACACAGGCATCTCTATTCATTCCAGTGGACGGGAAACCAGGCCAAAAATAATAGGTTTGTTTTTTCAATCTAGCTTTGAAATGATGAATATGAGCAAGAGTAAAACATGTTTTCTATCTATAAGGGACTAAAACCGTTCTTTGTCTTCATTGAAAATTCTGCGTAGCAATTAAAACGTCCATCAAAAATAGGAGTTTTCAGAAAAAGCTGGTGGCTTTACTGTTCCTGATTGTGATGCTGATGAAAATATTTTGTTGTTGAATCACTTCTGGCTGTTTTCCACCAGAAAAGGGCGACGGTCTGCACTCACCTCTGACAGACTGATGATGCATCTTTATTGAAACGCAAGAAGTCAAAACCATTCAGTCTTGGCAAGTTTGCCTCAATAAGATCATTTTATGTGGGGAGAGGTGAAAGGAGTTGTAAACCTTTTGTAAGAAAATGCAAAGTACGAGGGTTTTTTTCAACGGTTCTCAGTGTCGCGTAAAACCTGTTGGAGCAGGTCTGGACTTAGACGAGCGAGCGGCGGGATGGAGGTTCCTCGGATGACGCTGTTGAATGGGTATCTTTGTAGCTGAGGGTTAAAAGCCTTTTGTGCTCAGTGGTCAACCCAAAAGCCGTGTTTGCACTGATGGTGTCCTCCAAGCCTGCCGGTGACGTACTGTGACCCTGATGGGGGGACGGGAGCACATCCATTTCAGTGGGTGTTCAGGTCTAAATACCGGGCTGTGAGTGCTCGAGTTCCCACCAAACCTTCCTCTGTCTTCAGTAAGCACACCGGCATCTTTTTCTCTTATTTCCAGGTGATCTCTGCGGTATCCAGACTCTCCTTCCACAGTATTGCGCAAACCAAAGGAATTAGGTAAGACCCTTTCAATATGGTGCTTTAAATCTTGTTTCTCTCTCTCCCTATCCGTATTCCTAGGATTTAATCACATCAGACTCTTTAGAAGCATTAATGTGGTTGGGATGAACAGACATCAAGGATGCCTTTGGGATGTAGGCGGGGTACTTGTAAAAGCACCTCACCAGCTGCTCAGGAGTAGTTTACAAATAAAATAAGTGAAAATGTAACAAGTTGTGTGCAGTATGCCTCCTGGGGAGGGTAGCAGGGCGGGTTTTAGTGTCTCTCGCTGGAGGTTTTGCTCAGGTCCCCTCTGCAGGGGCCGTGCAGCTGAGGACCGGGACCCCAGGACAGCCAGCAACGCCCGTCCCTTTTGCCCTGCCCGCGGAGCTGTGGTGTCACCCCGCTGTCCCCGCTGTCCCCTGCCCTGCTCTCCGGTCTGTGCAGAAGCGCCCAGGTGGCCTTGCAGTCGCTGACAGCTGGGAAACGTCTTCCTGGCTTTGGCAAAGGCGCATTAGTGCCGAGTGGGTCGTGGGGTTCAGAAGGACCCTGGCCCTGGCACCCAGGGTGGGCTGCCCTGCTGCCGGGCTGCTCCTCCTCTGCTAATTGAAGGAGCAATGGAGAAGGAATTAAAACCAGCAGACAGCCCTGTTAAGCAGAGCTGTTATCCTCGCCTTTGTTCGATTTCCTGCAAAATTGGTTTGCAATTGGTTTTCTTGTTAGTGTGCGTTTTTATTATTAATCAGCGACATCTCATTAGGACCACAGATAGAACTGGGAAGAGTTCCCAGCATAAAGTACCTTTCCTCCTGTTTTTTTCGGGGGGTTGTGGGTTTTTTTTTTCCCCAGCTATAGAACACATTTGCTTTTCTCCGCAGAACGTGTCTTGCTGCTATTCTGGTCAGGGTCTAGCAGCCCGGGGCCAGCCACAGCCAGGGTGTAGGGATGCGGGCTGGGTGGGGTCCCTGCTTTACTTCTAGCATGCCACCCCATGCCACCCCATGCCACCCCATGCCACGATTTCCACTGTTTGAACTCTTTTCACTGCCTTAACTGCACTGATATTGCTGGAGGGGAACAGCTTTTCACGTGTAAAACAAACTCGGAGCCTTCCCATCTGTTAAACACAAATCTGACAGATCCCACCAGGACTCGGGGGAGATTCAGGGGGGTGAAGGTTTGAGGAATAAAGACGTGCTGTAAGTTAAGGACTATTTATTATTAAGGATAGCCCTGAGTCCTGGAGAAGCCTGCAGCGATTATTATTTTAAGGGAAAAGAACATCCAAGGCGTTTGGAGGCAGGGAGTAACGGGGGACCGCACGCGCAGAAGCTGCAGTGCCTTGGCAAGGGCTGGGTTTAGGTCTCGGGGCATGGCTGGAAGAGGATGACATGGGTCACCCCTGGCAAAGCCCTTCCCTAGGCAGGGAGGTCCCGGTGTCGGCGCAGAGGATGAATGAGCTGGCTGTCCTCTGGGAAGGCTTTGGCTGAAGCCCTGGTGTTTCTGTTGAGGTCTCCCGCTGCCAGGGATGGGCGGGTTGGGCGATAGCTGGGAGCCAGGAGCAGGGAGGCTTTGCTATTCTTGTGGATATGAAGCTTTTTCTCATTCATTTTACAACCAGCATTTACGGTTCCCACCAGAATCCCTTATCTTGGAAGCCTTTGGCACCATAATCACACAAGAATAGCACAGAGCTTAGTGGGTCTTTGCTTCTAACTCTGTTTTCCTGCGTATTAACCCTGCTCCTCCTCCCCGTTGCCAGCTCTGCAAGAACAGAAAATGCTGTCGCTCCCCTTAGCTGGAAGATACCCCCCGGGGGTGTCCCTTCCCATCCCCGCTGTCCCCTGCAGGCAGAGAGCCCTCGCTTTGGCCATTGCTGCACCTTTTTTTTCCTTTTAATTAGATGATTTCTTGCTACATCGTCACAAAAGCCTCCACGACAGAAACTAATCTCAGATGAATTAATTTAATCTGTGGGAACCAGCAGCAGCTCTGGCTCCCCGAAGGGACTGGCCACGTCGGCCACCGCTGCCCCTCAGCTCACCGGGGCTCCCACCGATGATTGGGGTCCCTACCCTTCCCTCCCCCAGTGAAGACACTGCCATTGAAATAAGTGGAAAAAGTCTTGTTGGCTTAGACACGGTGCTTAAAAACATGGTAAATACAGTGCAACTAGGATGGTATATGGATTGTATGGTCTTCAGCCCCATAGCGTGAATGGGGCTCTGCTCCAACCCCTATTTTGGCGTCTAAGGCTTCAGGATCACGCAAATTAAGAATGAAATAAATCCCCAAGCCTATTACTTGTCCTTAAATAAGTTTCATGGCATGTAGGGTAGAAAAATAAAAATCAATCTTGTATGCTATTCAGTGGAAAAAAAAAATAGGCTTTCTGTCTAATAATTTCTGGATACATGAACCTTGCCAGAGAAACCCTGTTTCACAGAGTAAATCAGATAGCTATCAGGATAGCTATGTTGAGATGACAGAGTGTTTCTTCCAAGGAACAAGCTACAAGCAGCAAAACATGGCAAAAAATGATCTTGAATGCAATGTTTTGTTTGCAGCACACTGTTAAGGCTGGGCTTAATCTTTTGCAGCTGTAGCTACAGCCCGTGCTGCGTTTTTCCTCCTCCTGCTCTGTTCGAGTCCCAGTTGCAGGTTTCAGAAGTCCGGCAGAAAACAGTGTCACCCTCCGGCACGGCGCGTCGCTGACTTCCCTCCTAGCAGGCGACGGCCTCTAATGATTGCAAAAATAGATTTCTCTCTTGCACGAGGCTGTTTGTGCAAACAGCACAGACGATGTTTCCCCACTAATTAAAAAAGCGTGTAGTTGCAAGGACCGCCAGCACCGCAGCGGCTTATTTTTTGGGTAGTGCCCCGTGCATAGCAAGACCCTCGATGATAAGAGGCTTATTGACGCCTCCTAGAAAAAGGCACATTTTCTGTCTTTAAGGCATTCAGAGGAAAGATGGTTTTGTGGGTGAAGACGTGCGCCGAAGGGAAAGCGGATGCGGTGAAACTACGTTCAGATCTTGGCTCTGCCGTACGTGGCCCTGGGCAAATCCCTTAGTTTTGCGTGTCTTATTTTCCCCTCTCAGAAGCGGGGAGGTGAGAAATGCCTTTGTTCACCTGGCTCGTTGGAGACGAGACCTGCCCGCTCGCGCGGGCGCAGGCAGCCTTCGGCAGCGCTGCCTTTTGGTCTCGTTTGGGAGCAGGGGTTCTGCGGTAATGCGATTATACCCTTTTCCTGGGGCGTGCGGCGTTCTGCAGGGCTGTACGTGGGGACAAAGAAAAGGTCCTCGTCATATAGCATTGCCCGTCAGCTAAGGAGAGGAGATACCCTTTTCATTGTTATTGTCTCTTATCCTCTCCTCCGTCTGGCTGGAGGACTGCCAGCAGTCGCAGTGAGAAGTTACCGCCCTGCTCCTTGCCCATCCAGGGCTGTCTCTGAACAAGGAGCCTTGGTTTTACAGCCAGGACATCAGGAGTTTCCCCAGCAGACCTGACTCGCGGCCCCTTCAGTCCGTTGCCCCGTTTCTCACGGTGGCTGGCGCCGAGTTTCCAAGCTGGGCGGGAGGATTTTGCAGCAGGCAGAAGCAGCGCGGTCGTACCGGGGTACTGTGCAAAGGCTCTCCGGTGCTCTGGAGCATGAGTTTTCATTCCCTTTCCAAGTTTTCTCGAGCAAGCTCAGCTCTCTGGAGGACAACAGGACTTCTTGCTGCAGGTCCCAATAAACCAGGATTTTTTTTTTTTTTTTTTTCCTTAAAGCTTTTTTTTTCCTTAAGACTTTCCTGCTGCAGCCCCGGCTGTTCTCCATTGCCCGCGGTACATCCCGGCATCCTCTGGGTCCGGCCGTCGTCCACCTCGTGCGAGCGAGCTCCACCGGCTGAAAGTGAGCTCTGAGCGGCGGGGGCATGTGTTTTTTCATCTCCCCGAGATGTATGTTTTTCCTGGAAGCAGAGTTTTGCAAGCAAAGCAGGAGGTTAAGGAATATTGGCTCATGCTGCCTGCATGCATTTTTAATGTGTGCACAGTGAAACCATCTGAAAACGGGAAGGAGTTAGCATGTTCAAAGGCCTGTTACTGAGGCCCTTAATCTAAGTAAATCCTTTATATATGAACTGAACCTCTCAGTGACTTTCTTCAGAAGGCACTGCAGTTAATAAAATAGATTTTAAAACATTTGCAAATGGGGAGGAGGGGTGAATCCTATTTGTCAAGAGGAGGTTTTCTCCTGCGGGAGCAGTTGGCCGGGCGGTGAAGGGGAGGAGAAGGGGATGGTTGTGTTCCCCATCCTGGGGGCCAAGGCAGGACCCCCTCGGGTCGGTGGCCGGCCCAAGCTTGTTGCAATAACAAGTGACATTAGTTTTACCTCCAGGCAAACACAGCGAGGCCAACCCATCGCCTTGGGCTGAGGTTTACCTTGCATTTAAACAAATAAATAAATAGAAGCCAAAATGCTGATTCTCTTGGCGTTTAATGCCGGTTCTCTTGGCGCTTAACCTCTGCACGTCGCATGCCCTGAGGTGACAGAGCAGATTTGCTGGCAGGGGAGGGCAAGCCCTTGGCTGGGAGCTGCCTGTGGCTGCAGGGCAGGTTTGATCTGGGCGGGAGGTGACTTTGGATGCCTGGGAGTGCCCTGAAGGTCCCGAACATTAGGAGCTGGGATTTGCTGTTTTAAAGGCGGCTGGACACGTCAGGAGAGGAGAGGAACCCTCCTGGCAACCCAAGGGATGGGCTGGCACCGGTCCTGATGCTCGCCGGAGCCCCGGGGTGCCCTCCGTCTCCCTGCAGAGCCGGTGCTGAGCGGGTGTCGGGGTGCCCACCGGCACCCTGTCGAGCGCAGACCGCCGTCCAGGCCATCGTGTCTCCATTTTGCCCATCTCTACAACGCAGACGGTGAGTTGGGAGGAGAGAAGCTCAACACTGGGATTAGCCCGGGTTGGAGCCTCCGCCAGTCAAGTTCAAGCTAAATGAGCTGTGCCAGCATCCTCCCATCAGCGGGGACTGAACCCGGGGGAGACTTTCGTACCGCCCTGCTTTGCCTGCAGACCCTGTGCCTTGCTGACGAGGTTCGGTATTGCTCAGCTTTGCCCAGGTAAACTATTAAAACAGACTGACGTGCTCAAAATGAGGTTTGCAGCGTTATCATCCCTGGAGTTTCTGTACTTAACGGTTTGCCAATAATATCAGGATGTGTGCGTGGGTGAAAGGAAGGAGGGATGGGAAGGGAGAGTCACAAGCATCCCGCCTGCGCCGTTCACGGGGTTGTAATATTACCGTGCTGAGCGAGCAGTGTTCCTCAGCGCAGAGTGCCCTGCCTGCAGGAGAGGGGGCAAGGGGGGCAAGCGGAGCCGGACCTGCGCGGGCAGCCTGGAGCCCCTGCCCTGCAAAATGTGCGTGTGTCTGCTCCCGGTGTGTGTCGTTCACTGGTCAGCCGCCCTTGACCCTGAAACCGCTCTGCGCTTCGTCCACCAGTTCAGAATTAGACGTAGCTTTGCCCAGGTTTCATGGCTTTAAGCCATTTCTCCCGTCTGACTGAGCCCCGCTGCGGTGTGGGGGTACCCTTACGTTTGCAGTGGGGGTGACCTTGTGGAGGAGACTTTGTGACCCTGCCAGCAAACCCCGCTTCTTGCAAAAGATGGGATGGCACAAGCCCTAGCGTAGCTGATCAAGGAGACGTTCCCCTTGCTGTCCTGGAGGAGAGAAGGGAGATAAGGGGGAATCTTTTATGGAATTTGCAAAGATTCTCCAGCATGGCGGAGGCTTCATGCTGATCGGATTTGATCTCTGCTCCCCCTGCCCCTGGGGACTGTAGCTCAACACAGGAGGCGGGTCCAGCCGCGTGTGAAAATGGCAAGCAATTAAAGTCGCTAACGATTAAGTCCTCAAGTGTCTTCTGGTGAGGAGGTAGTTGCGGGACCCCTTCTCCTGTAAGGTTGGTTTTACAAGGACTGTTTTATTCATTGCCAATGCGCTCTCTGTAATTGCACTCTGCCCATTATTTTTTTTACTGCCGTTGTATATCCATTGTACGTACTTTAAGTGTTGCTATAAAATGGATGGAGAAGGCTGTGGAAGGAATCTGTGTCTGGAAACGCGTGCGGTTGCTGTGCAGCTCTCCTGTGCTCCGGGGAGTCTGGAACTGGGACCAGTGCTGGGACCGACCACCACCCCTGCCCGGCACAAATCCACAGAGGTCCAGCCGCAGACCTCGCAGGCGGCGGGTCGAGTGGAGATGGTTTCCCGTGACACGGACAAACCTTCTTTAGGAGTGACCGTAAAGCTTCTTCCTTTGTCAATAAGCAGGATCCTTAGCTAAAAGCAGTTCCTTTCCAGCTAAAAACGTTTTTAACACATTTATTTTGGCAAGGATGTATCCTCACAGACTTGCTCCTAAGAGAGTCTGAAAAATATCATTGACATGTTTTCCTGTGCGGCTGCTTTGTAGGCTTGGGAGATGCTGAGGTCACCCCATAAGCATCTGCTAATAAAAGCAAAGGCAGTTTCTCTCGCCCCCTCCCCACCAGCAGCTTTGCATAATGAAGATACAGTTCTGCTTTGCATGGCTCTGCTTAACAGTCACATGTGGGGCTTGCTGGTTTTGGGGTGCACCTGCCTTGTCATCGCTCATCGACTTTGCCCATGCCGTGCTTCCCTCGGGGCTCCCTCTCCTCTCACTGGCCACCCTCGCACCATCTCGCCTTTGGGTGCCACAGCAAGGCGTAAACGGCTTGCTTTCCTGGGCAGGGTCCACGCATAGGTTGACAATCAAAGGTGCCGGAAAGGTCTCTCTGAAATGCAGTCCTCGCCCCAGGTATGGAGAAGGGGTTCAGGCTCGGCTGGTCCAAAACGGGGGGCTCGGCAGTGGGGGGCTCCCAGCGCTGGGGGACGCGGGGGCTGAGGGCTGGCGGCACTGCCGCGGGCTGTGCCTGGAGAGAGGTGTGCTCAGGTGCTCTGGGACGAACCACGTCTCTCTGCACCCCGCCGCAGAGAGGGGGGAGCACACGTCTTTCTGTTCCTTGTGGACCACAGAAAGCGCTGCTCAGCCCAGGTGGTCTCTTCAGATCCGGTTGACGTTGCACAGTAGGACCCCGCTTGGCTGGGACACGCTGGGGGTGCTTTCGTGCAAACAGCCAGCAGTGCTGGTGCTGGTCCAGAAGCAGGCAGAAACGTATATTTATGTAGATACTTGTTTTTATTGGCTTGCGTTTCATAGGGCTGCAGCTGCTCAGGTACAGCAGAGAAACTGCTGCTCGGACTGCTAAAAGATTCCCTCGTGCTGCTTTGCTACGAGTTAAAACCGGGGAAGTCTCAAGGTTTTTGTTTTAACAGAGCGTTTTCCAGAGTTGGGCAATTGCGGTGTCTTGTGGGGATGTTGTTAAATACCGTGGGGTGCGTCCCGGGTCCTTACGTCCTGGCTGTAATTCGTTTTTACGCTCCCTGGGTGATCGGTGCCATCTGCCCAGGGAGAACGTGCCCTGAGCTCGGGTTAGCTGCGCTGGCTCGCCGGGGCGAGGCCTCTGGCCGCGTCCCCCCGTGATGGGTGCGAACCCCCTGCCCCGCTGCTGGGCTCGGCAGGGCACTGCTGCCGTTTCCAGCCGGTGTCTGAGCTGCAAGAGCATCTTCCCTCCTCCCCGACCCGCTGCCCTGCGTTCCTGGTAGGGCCACGGGGACGTCCCGCCGGGAGGGAGGGCTGCCGACGTCCCTGCGCGCTACGCTTGCCATTGATTTTCAGCCACGGCGTTTTCAAAATCTAGTTTTCTTCTGGGTCGGAGACCTGGGCCAAATCGTTTCCTAGTGATCGGTTGCACTGTTACCCCAGAGGGTTTGGTTTTTTTTTTTTTCCTTTCTTTTTGAGAAAGATGTTTCTGGATTCCCCTTTTGATTTTATCCATCTGTTATCGTCAACGTGGAGCTGAAGCGAGGAGCAAATCGTACCGCTTTCTTGAGCGAAGCATTGGTACATGAGAATTTTTAAAAAATGCGATAATGTGTTGAAACATAAAATTATACGAGCTGTTATTTTCTTGTCTCATAGTCTCCAGAAATACTCGGTTCAGATTTGAGCTAAAGATAAAGCAGGGCATGTAGCTAACCCTTGGGCACTGTGCAGTGCACTGTGCTAAATACTGTAGGCGCTCTTCTGCAAAATCATCATCTTTGTGTTCTCTGATGATGTAGCTTGCTGTTTCCCCACTGAATTTCTATCAGAATTAATCTTGTGAGAATTTTTGCAAGTTCCAGACCACAAATAAAGGCAAATCATAATTTTTCAGAGAATGTGTCTAAAATTTGGCACAGCATGAGGTACTTCTTTCCAGAGATGAGTAATGTAACACAATAGTATGATTTTAATTAAATTCAGCAGCTTTTGGTATGCTCCGATGTGTCTTGTTCTGCAGGGAGAGAATTGATTCCATTCTGCTTTATAAAAATGGCTCTTGGGCATTCATAGCGTGGTTTTCATCCATCTCACAGCACTTTACCAAAATTGTTCCCTGATGCTTGTTCCCATTTCACAGATGGGAACCAAAGCTCGGAGGTGCTGCCCGGGTCGAGAGCGGGGCTGGAGAAGCAGCTCCAGGTCACCTCTTTGCTCGCCTCTGGTCAGCTCACAGCCGCCTCTTGGTACATCAGTAAATTTAAACGCGGCTTTAATCTGCCTAATCCCACTGAAGCTAATGATGAATGCATTTTCAGCTGCGTGTAAACGTCTTGCAAAACCACATGGTTTTCTTTGGATGGCTCCAGGAGTGCTGTGCTCACGGAGGCATGACGGCATGCCCAGGGGACCCGCCACGGCTCCGGGGTGCCGGAACCGATGGCTGAGGGGGGACCCATGGGGACGGGGTGATCCCATGCTCAGGGAGTGGCTTGCAATCCTGGAGAAAAAGAGGAGCTAAAAAAAAGGGGGGGAAGGTTGGAGCTACCAAAATGACGTGCTACGAACAGCCGAGGTCTGAGCGCTTCCCCTGGAGAAATGTATTTTAGGATTGCAGCAGCATTAAACCTCGGCAGCCGGGACGGACGGACGGACTCTGTCTTTTCTGTCAGATTCAGCACGGGAGCCGAAGCTGGCTGCTAACCCCCCACCCAAACTCGCACGGAAAGCACGGCCTGAAGTCCAAAGTCTTGGTGAAATCGCAGACTCCCGTGGGTTTTCTTTGTATTGCCACGATGCCTTCTGCAAAACGGGGCTGTGGGAGGATCTGTACACCCAGCCACGGGCTTTGTGAGCTACTGCAAGGTGTAATTGCGAGCTGTAGATACCATGCTATGGAAATGTTTTTCTGCCAGATCCTGAGCCAGGAAGACTCGGCACAGCCCCGTCCATCCCAGCAGAGCTGTGGAAGCTCCTTTGCACCAGCTTGAGGCTCTGGTCCTTTCCATTTATGAAGCAATCCCTCGCAGAAGGGGCAGCAGATGGGAGCAGCTCAGGTTTCGGAGGTGTCACGTACTCCGCCTGCTTTTTAAAACCCTCAAGCGTGATCGCTGGACTTAAGAAGCGAGGGGAGATGGGCATGCTGGCGTTGGGAGGCTGGAGTCCCGCTCCCAGTAGGGGATGAGCCTCCTCCTTTAGTCTCCCGTGGGTGCTTGCACAAGTCCTGAAACCCTCCTTGCAGATCTGCCCGACAGACGATCTCCCCCGAGAGCAGCCTCCGATGGGAACAGCTCCTTGGGATGGAGGGCAGTGAGTGGGACATCTCCACCCTGCCTGCTTCTCGCCGGGGCTGGTGTCTGACCCCAAGAAATCAGAATGGAGACAGGGAAACTAGAAAATAAATCAGCCCGGATCCTCCCTGCTCTGTCACACATGGATTTGAGGCTAAGATGCTACAGCACAAAATTATCAGAGGAAAGCTGACCCATCCCTGACCCTCTGTATTCTCTGCGACGGTGCCGCAGAGGTGAACAGCTGGCTTCAGTCGCTAGGACAAGGCACCCAGATGCTGAAATATGTTCATAAATAAATACATCTTCCTGCTTATTGCTGTTAGAACCGCAGCCTACCTGGCTCTTCCCGTTAAATAATTCAGAGGAGAGAGCAGCCAGGCAGCGCATCGAGCTGCGCCTTCTCCCCGCAGAGAGCATTACTGCGGGCACGGGCTGGATCGTGGGGTAACCGAGTGGCCGCTGAGAGCAAGGGAGGGGTTTTGCATTAGGTGCCTCGTGAAATATTAACGGATTATCGCCCTGGGTGATGTACTCGGCCTGCGGACTGCCCCTGCCTTTCCTTGCGAGCGTGCGTTGCGTTTGCAGGACGCTGTGTGCCGTGCGCGTGCGAGCTCTCCAACCCGGGGAGTAGCCTAAATGCGTTGTAAGATCAAGGGGGTGCTTCGCATCGCGTGTCAAGAACGATCATCTGCTGTTAAGTCTTGTCCTCGAGAGGAGAAGCTCGCTCTAAACTCCATAACAAATTACTTGGTCTTTCCTTCTCTTTCAGGCTCTAAAACAAACACATCAGATCGATCCTACTTTCGTTCTCTTCTTTGATCTCTGGAAGCGATGCTCTTGAATGCTGTGGGGTTTGTCTGTGAAGAAGTCGACTCTGGGAGGTTTATTATCTCTAAGAGCCTGTTCCAGTGGTGTTTGATGTTGCTGGGGCTTTTGCTCTTCATCCGAGCGGGATCGGGCTTGCTGCAGCCCAGGCGCGGGCTGGGAGGATAAATGGCTCAGCAGGTGGTTTGTCACGACGGTGGAGTAAAAAACACAGTCTGGTGCTTAACTAGTGATATTAAATAAGAGACATTTTCAAATGAATTCCAATGATCTGGTGTCTCTGCAAACCTGTTGGGTTTCGCTGGACTCAAAAGACTTTACTCATTACTGTTGGGCATTCCCAGCTATAGCATTTAATGCTATATAGCATTAAATTAATGCTTTATAGCATTTAATGCTATGAAGTTGCAATGCACCTGGAGGGCTGTGAGAATTTCCCGTGGAATCAGTAGCTTTTAGACCCCTTGACTTCCAATGTGTCTGCTCTTTTTTAAAAAAATAATGACATACAAACCGGTCCCAAATAACGCGGTTGCTCTTGGGGAGCTCGCGGCTGGAGAACGTGCGGCACCGTCGCCCAACCAGATGGAGATGCTTCTCCCTGCGTGGCTGGGGCCGAGTTGGTAGTCGCCATGCAGGTGTCTACATGCAAGTCCTGTGCCGGACCTGGATGCGCACAAGGGAAACCCTGGTGAGAAACACTGGGTTGAAAGTTCACCCACTTGGCTTTTCTTAGAGTTGCCTTGGCGTGGATCTGGTGGGGCGGGAGCGAGAGCAGGGCTCTCCTCCCCCGGCCTCTCCCCACCACGTCAAATCTGTTTCTGCAGCCAGCTCAAGTGGAAAATGTTGCCCTGAGACGAGCACGGCCTGCGGCGGGGAGCCACCAAGGTGATCCCATGGGAAGCGGCAGAACCAGCAACACGGGGAATAATTGATGGGACAGCGCTGGGGTGGGCAGTTCACCCCATTCCTCCTGCCAGCACCGCTCTGACCCCCGGTGCCGGTGCGAGTCTAAGTAGAAAAGCGTTTAGTATGTTCTTCTATAGCTGGCTGCTGGAGGTTCATCCTCATCGGCTCTTTGCTGGAGGATTAATTTTTTCTCTGTTCAGTGAAGAAAAATAACGTGAATGGCTATATAAGGGAACTTAAGCCAAAAGTAGGGAGATATTTAAAATAACGGCCATAATTAGTAGGGCTAAATTAAATTATGGCATTGCACATAGCGCTTTTGGGGAAGAGCAAGGAGTGTTTGGGTGAGAGCTGCCCCAAGCTCATGGCACGGTCCCAGCCCTGGGTGACTTGCCCTGCAGTCTGGAGCTGGCACCCTGATTTGGAGAAGGGGAGAGGAGCTGCGGGGGGGGGAGATGGCAGCTCTGCTCCTGCAGCGGTGACGTGGGGACACGGGAGCCTCTCCGGAGCCGCTGTGGCATGGGCAGCTGGGGGGAGAGGCACGAACAAAGGGCAAGCCCAAGGCTTTCTCCAAAAAAGCCGTCCTTCAGCTCCAGATTTTAGATGGTCCGTTTAGTAATCCTCTCCTCGGTGTGACTTTCCTTCTAATTGCATTCTGCGCATCCTTATTTAGCCATTAGTTGCTATTGCGGAGATACAGGTTATTAATTCCTCCCCTGCCCTGACTTTCACTCCGGTGCTTTACCGACGGTCAAGGTGAAGCTGGGAGGGCCGACGGAGCTGCCGTCTCCATGAAACTCTCATTAGAAAATATTTTTCTCTCTTTGCTGTCTCCTTGTCTTACATGGGGGGGTTTATCACAGGAACTGATTACACCTCAAGCCCAGATTTATGGGTGGAAATGTGTGCTTGTGATTTTAATATTCTTTATGGCTCTTTTACTTCTTTCTTTCTGGCGTGGTGAGCGCTGGAGAAGGAAATAGTCAGAGATTAAGAACAGAAGATGCATGTAAAAGAAAGGAGGTCATGCCTTGTGGTAGATTTATTATTATTATTATTATTATTATTATTATTATTATTATTGTTATTATTATTATTATTATTATTATTATTATTATTATTATTATTATTATTATTATTATTTTAACAAGTGGTGTTTAAACAGCGGTCAGCTCTGATTTCTCCTTTCTTGCCGGAGCTGCGTGGGATGGCGTAGCCCTGCAGCAGCGGCTGCCGTGCCCCCTCGCCCGTCGGGGCTGAAGTCTGAGACCGGTTCCCGTGATCGGCTCAGCCACGTGCAGGAGGAGCTGGTGGCTTTTTTTGTCTGCGCTTCGTATGGCTTTTGTGTTCGTCACTAATCCCCAGGGGACAGCAGGGGCGAGGAAATGCACGCAGGCATGCAGGTTTTGTAAAGATCCCGGGTGCCTCCTGGTCTCTCACCGCACCTTTATGCTTGGAAGCTTCTCTCCAAAACGAGCTTCCCCCCGCATCTCGCAAACGCACGGGCAGCTGTTTGTGCCAGATGTTGGGGTGTTGGGACGATCGCCCAATGGCACCTGCCCTGCAAGGAGACGATGAGAGCAGGCACAGCCCCATCTGCCCTTCCCACCCGTCGCTCTCCTCCCTCCCGCGTCGCCGCCGTGCAGGCGGGCTCGGTTAGACCCGCCAACCTTGCGTGCTCCTTGGTCCCCTTGCATCTCGAGCAGAGGCTCGGCAGCCCTGATAGCCGGCGGAGCATGAAATGGTCCCGCTCTGTGGCTGGGGTCACCGTGGCTCTCTTCCCTCCGGGGCTCACCACCTGCTTGTGGTTTTAATTGAACTCGCTGCAGATCTGAGCGCTGTTTCAAAACATTTGGTCCGAGGCTGCTCACCAGAGGAAGGGTGAAGTGTAGCCGAGGAGGGAAGGTAAATGAATGCTAGAGGCAGGATCCAAAAATAGCAAATTCGGGGGCTAGCCAGGCCATGTATTAAATCTTTCAGGAGAGGCAATCTATCGTGAAACAGGGAGGGTGGGAGGGAAGAGGAGGGAAGTGCTCTTGGGGGCAGTTAAAAGTTCACGCGTATCCAGTTTTGCTCCCCCGCAGCATCAGCGTCCCACCCCCTGCGGCTCTTACTCTGGGGACCCCCGGCTGCCTTCGCGGCTCCCTGCCGCGACCCCCGGGACCCCCGGCTCCGTGCGATGCCCGCGGGGGACGGACCGAGCTGCCTCGCAGCCGCCCGTCTTCCCTGCGCTCCGGCCGGCTGGAGCAAGCCTTGCTGTGACGGAGGGGAGCCCCAGCCCGACGCGGCCGTAGTCGCAAGGTGCATCCAGCCCCAGCAGAGCCATAGCCCGCCGTGGCCCCGTGCCAGCAATAATACGTTGGGTTTAATTAAAGCAGTATTTTTCATCTCCTTCATACGTTATTTGGTTATTACTTCAGAATGAGCCAAGGAATTCTTGTATTCCCCCCACTCCCTCCCTTGCTCTTTTAATCTGCTTTCTCCCCCCCTTCCTTTTGCCCTTTTGGTGTCCTTTCCCTCATCCCCAGGGTTTTAACTTTTTTCAGCGATCACAAAGTTGTTAAGATGAGGAAGCCCAGGGTTCGTAAGGACTCATTCATTCCGGCGGGGTTGGCTGCTTGCAGCGGTGGGAGATGCCGATGGGATGTGGCTCGGCGTAGCCCAGCCGTGCCCCGGCCGAGCGGGGCAGGAGCTCGCAGGTAGAAAGGCTCCGTCACGGGTGGAGAGAGCATTTCTCTGTCTCAACGAGACCAACACCAGACTTGAATTCGATTTCTCCCGAGTCATTTGTGCAAGCACCAGCACAGTGGGGAGCGGTGGCTCAGGCACGGGGTCTCAGAGGTGCTGTTAGACGATGCAGCTCCTCACTTCAGTGCTCGCATGGTGCCCTACGGTGAACCTGGTTTCTCGTCATGCCGTGCCAGCGCTGCCCGCGGGAAGCAGCGGAGATGATGTCCTCCTGGGAGCTAATGCCTCAACGGGAAAAAATGTATTTGCGATGAATATTTTGTTCCGAAACACCCTCTGCTCAATGGGATGCTCCAGGCTGGGCTGAGTTCAGCTGGGGCTGCAGGGGATCTGCTGCAAGGGGTGAGATACACCAGTAACGCTGTCATTCCTCTCCTCCCCCAGGCCCTTCCCGTCGGAGGAGACCACGGAAAACGATGACGACGTGTATCGGAGCTTGGAGGAGCTGGCGGAGTAAGTGGCCTCGCCTTCTCACGGGGAAGGGACACGAAAGGGGAAAAGTTGCAATGTAGTTCCAGCAAAGTTGGATAAAATTTGACAGCGGGGCTCCGAGAGCCGGGCCGCCTGCTTCGATTGTCTTGCAGGAGATTTTTGTGCTCTGACAATAGTCCGTCTTTTCCCATGTGTCCAGCACTGGAACAGGCTGCCCAGGGCAGTGGCTGCGTCCCCATCCCTGGAGGTATCTAAAAGGTGTGTAGATGTGGTTCTCAGGGACATGGTGTAGTGGTGGGCTTGGCAGTGCTAGGTTAACGGTTGGACTCGATGATCTTAAAGGTCTTTTCCAACCTAAATGATTCCATGATTCTATGTAGAGCCCTGGGAGACATCACTTTTAATTGGGTTGAGTTTACCAGTGGCTCGGTGGGGGGCGAGGGGGGCCAGGTCCACGGGGAGCCCCTCCACCCCCTAAATCCCGTCGTTAGCTGCAGAACTCCGGGACGTAATTTGTCCTCCGAGCCGACCGAAGCTGAGCCGCTCGCTGGGACTGGGGTCCCCATTGCTAACTCAGCGCTGGACCCCTCCCCCCCCCCCCCCCCCGGCGTTTGTGGGGCTGCGTGGGTGCTGGCACGCGGGTCTGCATCCCCCGTGAGTGATTTTTGGGCCACGCTAGCTGGCCCCAGGGCAGTCCCTCGCAGGGGACCCGTCCTGCCCGTCGCTGGCGGTGCAGTGGCATGGGGGGTGATGCTGCTGGGGTTTCTCTATCTATATTTATCCGGGTCTCTGGTGTCTGTGTTTTGTTGCCCGTGGTGATGATATAACAGGCTTTTAAGCAACCTTGCACTACAATGTATACGGCGAAACACGGGCTCTATCGGAATTTGATGGCAGCGTTCCCGTCCGCTTCAGCAGGGCCAGGGTTTTACTTATGAAGTGCAGTCTGTTTCATATGGAGGGAAAGTCCGTATGGGTGGATATGTGGCTTTATACAGTTAAATATTATTGTTCCACAACATAAATAATAAGACTCCTTAATCCAATGAGTTCCTTATGGCTTCAGTTATTACAAAAGTAAATCATAAATTACTAGTCGAGGGAACGGAGTACCCTGGAATCCCCGGCTCGCGGTTTGCTCCCAGCAGCTACAGTTTAATAAAATTTTAACTTATAAAGGGATCCTTTCAAGAATAACGTTTTTCCTCCCCCTCTCCTAAAGTTCTCAAAATCCCTTTAATATTGGGTTTTAAAATTCCTGATTCTCACACATGGGCGTGCTTTTAATTGGAGAAAGGTTTGTGTGTGAACCCGCACACAAGCGCTGGTGGGGACGGCAGCGCTCTCCTGGACATCGGGGTTTCGGCACGGTGCTCTTGCAGCAGGTTATTCGGCGTTGAAGACGGTTCCCAGCTTTAATTGCTCTGCTGCCGGCGGTGCAGGTCCCGCAGGGTGCCCGGGTGGAAGCTTCCCAAACTGTTCTTCGGACCTTTGCTCGTGTCTGCGAGTTGGTCCCTCTATGCGAGGGACTTAGATGCCCTGTGCTCAGATGACGTAGAGTTTTATTTCTTATTAATCGCCCTGTTCTGTCCCAGATTGTCTCCAGCTTCTAACTTTCCCTTTTTTCCCCCCGTTCTTTGCAAAATTCTTTTTTACATCTTTAGTTGGGGCTACTGGGGAAAGGCGTGCGTAAGTCAGCACGGGGATATTGCACAAATGCCTTCGTCCAGAGCTGCGCTCCCAGCGCAGCCGGGTTGTGCACGGAAACACAACCTACGAAACGGAGACGTTAATTCACCCGTAACTGTAAAAACACCAGAAATGCCCCGGAGAGCCCCTTAGCACGAGCGTTGCCGCTCCCGCTGCCTGGAGACACATCAGCAATAGTCCCCCTTTCTCCCTTTGACAAGGAGCGTCTCTCCGTGCTTGACAAGGAAACTTTCATTGGAAATTTGCCGGTCACAATGGTGCATACTGGGCACCGATGCTGGGCGCTGGCAAACCGCAGGGCCGCATGAGAAAGCTCTTTCTTAGCTGCTGCCGATCTCCAAGCAGCTGAACAAGGGCATCATTCATGAGCTGGGAATGATTCACTCCATCCAGCATCTTTGCATTTAATATTGCTGATGATCCAGCAGCCTTGGGAAGATCCGAGTGCATCCGAAAGGCTTTATTGGAGGCGAGGAAATGATTTTCACAGCAAGCAGTGAAGTGACCCAAGGCGTGGAAGAAACCGCTACCGAACGGCACAACCAGGCACAGCAATCCTCCCTCTTGCAAGAGAGACCCCTCCATCTCGCGGTGGGTTTTTTTTTCCACGTTACCTTGCTACATCTGTGCGGCTGAGTGATTATTTTTGCCCGTTGGATCATTTTGGAGGGATGCACAGTCCCGTCTGTAAAACCACTATGAAACGTGCCGCTGCACGGGCCCGGCTTGCCGGGGGCCGCTGGCCTCGAAGGGCCAGGGTGCGGGTGAGGAGGGACAACCCCGGTGGGCTCGGCACCGCCAAGTCACCCCCCGGGAGAGAGGAGCCTCCCAAAGGAAGCTCTCTTTGGTCGTTGTACTGCTGGGATAAAAAGCTCAGGACAAATATTGAGCTGGTTCTAACAAGACATTTTGGGGGCTGGTAAAAGTGGGGGGTTTTTTTTGGAGAATGTCAAAATGCTTCATTTCAACCTTAAGTACTTAAACGGAGCGGTTCGGTGTCCCCCATTTGAGATTTTGGGTGAATTCCTGTTCTGCAAAGCATTCCCAATATAAACATATTTGTGACGGAGGTGCAGATTTGGGAAGCAGAAGGAACCGGGCTTTGTCCCTCTTGTCCCCGCGACGCTCTAAAGAGCGAGGACCTTCATCCCGGCGGGCAGCGAGGTCCCTCCCGGTGCGGAGGGGCCGCGGCAGCCGGGGACAAAAGCCAGTGCCGGGGCTGGGAGCGGATCAATAGCAGTGCCACGAGGGCCCTTTACGTGGGCTGCAGAAACAAGCTGTCTGCGTGCAAGCGCGGGGTGGCCGCAGGGTGTATAAAGGACGTTCATGCCTTGATGAACCCATTGTGCTTTCAGCTTTGGGGTATCGCAGAGATGATGCCGGGCTGCATGCAGCTCCCCGGCGCTGGGTCAGCCATCCAGCAGATCAAGGCAGATAATTGCCTGGAAACAGCTATTTATTTAAAAAAAAAAAAAAAAAAAAAAAGGCAAAACCCCCAAAAAAACCCCAAAAGAACAATTGGTGATGGAAAGGGGAGGGGAAGGTAAAAGGGTGTCAGGGGAGCTAGAAAGTTCTCAAATTCCCCGTCCTCAGCCCACCGGCCCCTCGCTTGGCTTTGCCGTCGGCCAGATGGCAGCCTGCGGAGAGCCTGGGCAGATGGCGAGGGCTGGCCCGTTTGCAAGTGGTGCCTGATCGATACCGGGAGGAGCAGTAAAGGGACGCTTGTCCTCTGCTGCCTGATTTTTTTCTGCGTGCCCTAATGCCAGACCCTCGAGCAGCAGCCGGTTTGGGGGGAGTTTGCCCAGGAAACGAGCAGGGCTTTGTAACGGCAACACGCGGGCGCGTTGGCTGGAGCCTGCCCCCAAAAATCAAAGTGACCCTTGGCCCGTTCCAGCTCCTGCGGGTCTGCAGGGATGTGAGCTGCCGCCTCCTGCGTGGCTACGGCTGCTGGGCACTGATGGAGTAGGCAGTGATCCACCTTACTGCTGAGCATCTTCCCCGCCGACCGCTTTTCCATCTTTCCTGGTGGCTGTTTCGGCTGCCCCAAACCCTTCTGGTGCTTCTGAAGTTATACTTAACATTTAACCTAAATTTTCTCTGCTGCCGGTTAAGCTCTCTCCAGTTATTTTGCCTCATTAAATTTATGAGAGCGATTAATCCTGGTCCTCTTTACAGCACCAGAACCTTCTTTATCATGAGCTTTCTCCACTTCATAGCACTGTCCCTCTGCGCTGGCACGAAGCCCAGCAGGCTCGGGTGGATTACACTTAGGGTGGGTTTTGGGTTGTTTGGTAGCTATTTGAAGAATTCGGAGTCAGGCGGAAGCGCTGTGAATGATTTGACGTGAAGCATTTAATTTGCATAACTTTTACCTCCTTTTTTCCTTTAAAAGTGAATTGCTTTGAGGGGAGAAGTTGTAGCGTTGCAAAAAGGACAAAGAAAGTGTTTTAAGCAAAGCGGGTCCCCCCCAAACCCTGCGCTGGAGCCGGTGTGTGTCCCCGGGGGGGCTTCGTCCCGCAGGTCGGTGTCCCCCATTCTTATTTCGAGCCACAGCTCGCTGGGGATTTATCCCTAACGAAAGTATTGGGGATAGTGGTGTATTTCCAAACCTTTCATCGTAGAAAAGGGGAGTTGCAGAAGATCTCCTGCCTGGCCTCAGTTTCTCAAGCGATGCAACTCGTTTGGGCACAGGCTCTGCCAACAGCCTGTCTCCGGCCGAGAGCGTCTGGCTGAAGTTTCTCCTACTTCTTTCACTGCTCTCGCCAGCGTTGCCTCCTTGTATCTTCCAAAATAGTGATGCGATCAGCAGAATTTCTCAAGTGCATTTAAAAAAGTAATGAACAGAGGAGCCAAGGTGAGGTGATAAGTTAGCTGCCACTTTTCTCATTATTTTTGCTGTGTTGGAAAAACCACACATGCCAGCCAGTTAAATAAATGGCTCCGTGGTACAAGGCACTTGAGCCGTAGCGCTTGTAAACGTGTCTTTTCTTCTTTGTCACCAGTAAAGATTTTTGTATGTCCTGCTTGTGCCATTTCTAGGGTCACGTTTGTTGCTATAACTGTGTGAGGCTCATTCTTGGGATTATAATGTTCCACTTTGAATGGGGAACGTAAGACCTGAGCAGAATAGATGGCAAAAGGCTTCTCTTGCTATTTCCAGACGCGTGTCTCCATCCAAGTACAATCTGGGTAATTAAAACCCTGCAAGATCTCGAGTCCGACGACTGCACATCTTGCACTCCTTCACCCTGAAACCTAAGCTTGCCAGATGTGCTGCAAATATAGGGCTCTGCTTGTCCTCGTCTGACGGAGACCGTGAATGAGGGGGTTGGTCGGACGAACTGTCTATTTATAGCTGTAAGTGCAGAGTAAGAATGAGAAAGTGGAGGATTACTGGGGCGAACTGGAGCCTCGCAGCTGCTGGGCAGCTGTCTCAGGGACCCTGCAAATGCACTTCCAGCCTGGACCCGGCGGTGGCTCTGAGGTCTTCTGGCTCTTAACCTCGGCCACAGGGCTGGAAATTTGGGGTTGTCTTTGGGTTGTCTTATTTTAGCTCCTTCTCTCTCCTCCTCCTCTTTCTTTTGCTCTTGCTGGTGGTTCTGGCTCTTTCATCAGCGGAGCGAAAGCAGCGCCGTGGTTTGGAGAGGGTTTTGGTGTGGTGGGTTTGCCCCTAGAGCCTCGCTTGGGCTCGTACTTGAATTCTTGAGGTTTGTACAAACTCATCAACTTGCTGGAGCAGCTTTTATGGATGAAGAGGTGCTGCGGTGGCCCTCGAGACCCTCGGAGCTTCCCCGCTTTACCCTCCTCATCCACGGTGTCCCTGCAAACGTGATGTGCAGCATTCCTTTAGCATAGTGGACCTGCTGCAGATCATGTATTGGGCATCACGGGCCATCTGCGCCCATCCCCTGGTGTGGCCAGCCCAGTCCGGAGCTCATCTTCTCCCAGAGTCCAAATGCAGACTGTGCCCTCTGTTTTGGCCCAGTGCTGAGCTCTGGAGGGCTGGTTCCCAGTGATGGGAACAGTGGGACCAGTGCCTTCACCCAGGGCAGTGAGGTTCTTCCTCAAGCTAACTCGACTTTGGCATCCCATCTGGGGGGATGGCACCTGGAGGTGCCGGGGTCACGCAGGGACCCTGCCCTTCCCCAGCTCGCTCCTTCCATGTCCCTGCGTGTCCTTTACTCCCAGGCATGGAGTAAAGCCTGGCCTCGGTCCCTCTGTTACGGGAGCTGCTCCTTGGCACGGCTGCTGCCTGCTTGGGAGGGCATTTGTACAGAGCGGGCATTGCCAGGGAGGGAGAGCTCAGGCAAAAGCGTTGGTTTTGCCTGAAATTGCCTTAGATATGAAAAGCTTTATTCTTTTTGCTTTGAATGAGCTTTCCTGGCCAGGCAAGATGCTGCCAGCCCAAAGCTGGTTACATCCATCCTAATAACAGTAATTGCAAATGCTGGCGTTAACTCTGAAGGGCAGATAAAATCCCCTTCCTAAACCCAGAGCTGTCAATGAATCTCCTAACCCAGGCAGTAGATCGTAGGCTCTGATACCCACAGGTAACTTGCAGACTCTGCTGCTTTTACTGAAGGAGTAAATTGCTTTTCTTTGTGAAGAACGAGGTGAGGATCTGGCCTTCCTTGCTCAAGTTGTTCAGTCTACGCGTGACATGCTTGGGATGCGGAATTTATTGTCTCCCACAGCAGGGGACTGTGCTAAACACGGAAAATACCTGCCCCGCTTTCCCTCCCCTTATGGCATTTAAAATTTAGCGTATTCTTAGCTTGCCACTGGCTAAAATCGTCCTGATACCTGTTCTCTTTTTTTTAATGATGGGAGGGTGCATATTTTCAACTCTGACAGACAAAACGCGGAGAGCAATGAAAATCAATACGTGCAAAGCAGCGGCATCAAGAGCCGTGCGTGCACCGGCAAAGCTGGGCTGCTCGCGGGCTGCTCCGGGGGAGGCTAATCTG
Source organism: Mycteria americana (assembly GCF_035582795.1). Lineage (NCBI taxonomy): Eukaryota > Metazoa > Chordata > Aves > Ciconiiformes > Ciconiidae > Mycteria > Mycteria americana. The sequence goes on along the minus strand of NC_134381.1, from coordinate 9,689,409 downwards.
CACGTTTTACTGCTCTCCATAAAAACTGGCAGCCTCTGGTGTTTCTCAGAGACGTCCTAGGAATGGGCTTTAATAAATAAGGGTCCATTGGACAAAGGTACGGTTGTTTTAATACCACCATGGCTGTTGGGTTTGAGCATCTCTAGTGCCTCTCCCCTGAGCTCTGAATTTCCAGATGGCCCCAGGACAAGGGAGTTGTCCCTTTTTTTTTGCCTCAGGCCAGAAAATGGAGATGGGAAGGGCTTGTACTAGTGTCGATGAGCAGGATCGAGCGGAGCAGCAGGGGCTCGGCCCCTTGGTTAGAGCAACGAGAGCGGCGAGGAGCTGTCAGGATGCGGCCCCCCATGACGGGTGCAGTGTTCGTGTCAGATGGTCTTTGCAGTTCTGTGGGCAAATATGCTGTGTTTGCCCTCCGTAGGTGTTTCTGCCCCTTTCCTGGTGGCCCAGAGGAGCTCCGAGTAGGGCCAGGCTGGGCCAGGTCCATGGAGCACCCATCCTTCTCCAGGCTCGGTCCGGGCAGCCCGTGATTTAGCAAAACCCCCTCAGCATCCTGTGCTGCCGCCCGGGTTTCTCACGGTGACGTCCTGGGGCGCGCCAGGCTGCGGTCCAGGGCTCGTGGCTCCTCGGGGGGGAAGAAAAGGAGGGCTTGTCCAGGCTGGGGGTGGGCAGTGCTGGGGTCTGAGGCTTGGACATGTGGCACCTGCTTGCGCTTGTGAGCCGGAGAGCAGGTCCGGATGACGCTCAGGACGCAGGGCTTCCCGGGGACACCTCGAGATGCTGTCTTCTCCTTCTGCACGTAGCCCGAAGCAGTTGCTGGGCGCTCTCGCAGCTGGCGGTGAGCAGCCATCAGGCAAAGCGGGCTCTGCTCCGGCAGCGGCATCGCCGCAGCACTTGCCGTGGTCGTGTCGCACCCAGCCGGGCTCGCGCTCGCGACATTAACCCAACCATACGTTTCCTAACGACCCTCGAGCCAGGGAAATGATGTATGGAGAGACAGGCAGCAATCCGAGAGGTGCGGGCGGGAAGGGAAGATTAATCAGGAACCGGGAGTTACTCGCCTGGATAAGGAGCGGAGCTGAGAATATAAATATTGGTACAGATAATAACGGTGACGGCGACGCTTGGGAAGGGGAAGATGGATCACCAGCTATTAGTGGGCATTATTACAGCAGCTGCAATGCATCACTCTGGAAGAATGGGACGGATACATCATGCCAGTGTATTTATTTAAAATTCCCAAACTTTTATTAAATAAATCTGGTTTTAAAAATAGAAAGAACTGCATTTAGAAAAGAATTAAAGCCCAGTTTTGCAAACAGATGTGCTCTGCTGCTCCATGCCGTATCATATAGAGATGTCAAGCGTTACAGTTTGAGCACAGTTTTACACCTAAATATATTTGTATGTAATTAATACCCATGTTGAAATAGACAGCTCGTAAAATATGCGAACGCTGTTTGATATTCCAGTGTTTCACGCTGTCCTGATCCCACGGGGCTGACTTCAGTGGGAGCCGTTAGCAGTCAGCACCTGTAGATCTAAGTGCTAAAATTATTATTGTTAATTGCTATTTATTATGGGTTGAATTTTCAAAAGTGTTCTAAGACTTAGGAGCCCCTGGGGGAGTTGGTAAAGGCTCAGATGACAATTAAGTACCTAACACCATCACCTTTAAATACAAGTTGGTCATTACGTCTTGGTGATGCCTTTAAAGCCTGTGCTTGCAGGGGCATCTCCTAAGCGATGTGGGTAGTTCTGAAAATGTGACTTTTTTGCCGCTTAATTTGTCTCTGATGTAAATATTGTTACTGGGCTCTGCTCAGTGCTGGGGCTGAGCATCACCGAGCTGAGCATCTGATGAGATTGCCTTACGGTGATCGGAGAGTCCCCCCTCCTCTGGGAAATGTTGCATTAAAAATCAGCCGGTTGCCCATCGGGGCAGGGGTTGTGCTTCGTGGGAGTCGGTGCATCACGCAGTGAGACTGGATCCAGAGCTTTTCAACCCGGACGTGGTGCCCGGAGGTGCCGGAGGGTGCACGGGGCCGTCGCTGCGGGCGGCTGCCCGGGCCGGGCTGGGCTCTGCCCGTGGCTGCTCCGGGCGTTGCTGCGGGTCCCTGCAGAGCCCAGGGGGTCGGCTCAGCCCCCTCACGCTTCCCCCCTCAGCGAGGCAGGGCTGGGATGCTTCCACCTACCGCATCGGATGATTATTTAATATCTGCTTACTGCTTTGAATGGACGTGGGCTCCTACAGCAGTTTGCAGCCCTAATGGGGGAAAAGGGGATGGTTTCTTTGGCGTGAAAGGAGCCTGTTTGTGAGAAAAGTCAAGCAGACCAAGAGTGAGTGCGGTGCTTTAAACATACCAAAATCCAACCCGTTAAAACGTATTCTCGAAGCATAATGCGGTAAAGTCACCGACGCAAGAGCGGCTCCTTGCCTGAGGAGAGGCAGGGGACGAACAGGAGGCTGCGGGCATCTTCGGAGGAAGGCGGAGCGGGACCCGGTCGCGTGCGGTGGCTCAGATGGTCTCGCTGGGGTGCTTGGCCGGCGAGTCCGTCTCGGCCGGGCCGATTATCGCCCAGCAAAATCTCTGCAGGGGCAGAGCTGGCAGACCGTGGCAGGCTGGGCATCGCAGGCGCGCCTGGCACGGGGCTCGGAGCGGCTTCTTGGCCGTGATCCCCGCTCGTGTCGAGCAGGGTTTCGCCTTTTCCAGCCTCAAGCAAGCGGGAGGATGTGCAGCGGGTACCGATGCGGGAAAAACAGAGATTCCTAATGCAAACGGGGAATGCGGACCGAGGATGTCAGTGCTGTGGGCCAAGAGAGTTTTCTTATTGTCGTGATTATCCTTGGTGCGAGCAGTTGTTGGTTTGCCTGATCAAGTGACAGCGAACGTGCCCTCTTTATTATCGCTAAATCGCTCTCCTTCTCGTTCCAGCGAACATGATCTGGGGGAGGATATTTATGACTGCGTCCCCTGTGAAGATGAAGGCGATGATATCTATGAAGATATCATCAGAGTGGAAGTTCAGCAGCCCATGGTAACAATTTATATGCATTTTTAAAGCTACGCCTTGATGGGAGGGGAAGGGAGAGGATTCAATTAAATAAATAAGTATCCGCCAATGACAGGTGATGTTGTGGGGAAGCGAATTGCTTTGCATCGCTCCTCGAAACCGAGCTGCCTCGTGAGAAGTAAAAAATAAGCCAAGCTGGGATGGCGCTGGCCCGGAGGGGGTTCTCCGAGGAGTTTCCCAGCCCATCGTGTCATCTGAAGGAGTTTGGGGAGGAGGAAGGGAAAGGGAGAGCTAATAAGCCTTAAAAGATAAGCTAAAAATAGCAATTTGCCGCTGAGCCGAGGCAGCGTGTGTCATTTCAGCCCTTTGTGGGGAGAGGGGAGCGCGGCGGCCCTGCCTGCTCCGTCAGCCAGATGTGCCTGGTCTGCCGCGGGTATTTTGAGATGGGGCAAGCGCTGACAGGGCTGGGCGGGGAGGATCCGGCGCTTGCTCGTGCCTGCTGCTGCTCCTGCCGGGGTGTCTCGGGGCGGGTAGACGTTACAGCGGAGCTTTCTGGGGCAGCGGGGACCCGTGTGTGGCTTTAGGGACGAGCAGCCAACCCCATTCATCATCTCTAAAAGCCTTTCGACGATGGGGAAACGCGGGCGTGCAGCACGCATAGCCTCATGGAGGGACTTGCATTAACTCCGAGGGCTCTGGTGCAGATAGCATGCTCCATGGAGGAGCCAGGGAGGTGCTGGTGGCCCTTGCATCTCCCCAGAGACGCTCTCAGATGCCCTCGCCATCTGCGTCCCCAGCGCCGAGGAGTCCGGCGGCCCTGGCTTCTGCTGATGCAGAGCTCAAGGGACCTTTCCACCGGAGTGCGACCTTCCAGATTTTCTCCCACCCTCTGATATCTGCCACCCCCAGGCTTTGTTCAGACTCTAATTACTGTCTCCTAGCTGCAAACAGTACATACCTCCCCGTAACAAAGCAGGATCAATGGACGAGTTCACTGATCAATTAAATCCCCGGAGCGGTGCGCGTGGCTGTGCCAGACGAGGTGCTGGGAGGCTGGGAAGCAGGGCTTCACCCCACGGAGCCCGGCAAACGAGCCGAGCTGTGCGGCAGTGATGCCCGTGCTCTGATTTCTCACCTCTCCCGGGCTTGGCTGCAAGCGCTACGAAGACCGTGACCACGGTGGTTGAGACATTTCATCCCTTCGTGCCTTGTCTGCAGCCTGAGGAGCTCCCAGCGCACCGAAAACCCGTCTGGATCAAGGAGTCGGGCACAAAATAATCCCACTGATCCTGCCAAAGTGCTCGGAGCTGTTTACGGACACCGACAGCAATGCCGAAGGCAGCACAGCTCGTTGGCCACCAGTGTTTTTACCGTGTTGCCATCAGTTGCAGAAGCCACTTGGCCCAAGAACTGCCCCTTGGGAAGGTTTTGACAGGAATTTCTTGCATAAAAGGCAAAAATTGGGGAAAACTCCCACCGTGTGGGTGCCCCGCAGCTGGGTGGTGCAGGAGTAGGGTCAGTGGAATTGGCAATTTTTCACTGTCCCCTCCACAATGTTTTATGTTTTCTTGGACACCGCTGAGCAGCGATGGAGTCGATGGCTCTGACTCCCTTTCCTCCCCTTCCCTGAGCAAAAGAGTCTATTTAAGCACCCACTAATCCATCTAAATATTGGATTTTTTTTTTTTAAGACTTGTCGCCATAGCAAGTGTGTCATGCTAATTGGTTTCTTGTATTTCTGCATGCTTCAGATTAGATATATGCAGGTAAGACGCATTGATTAAAATATTGGTTTCCATCCAGCTGATAGGGCTGAGCTCTGAGTTAAAGGGGGTGTACAGAGGGTGTCCCTTCCTGTGCATGATCATTAAAACCCCAGCACTGAGTCACCTCCCAAGTTCAGAGACTGCACCGACCAGTGCAGCCCCTCCCGACACGTGGTTTCAGCTCCGCTTTACAGATGTAAGAGCGAGAGAAGTGACTCCAGGAGTTGGGGCTTTGAGAAAAGCATGTATGATCAGACTGGACCTAAAATCATGAGAATGGACAACCCTGGCGGGGGATTTGTATTCGTCTAACGTATTATTTATGAACCGCTTAGGCTCTGTTGTGGGTTTCATCTTAAGCAAAAAAAAAAAAAAAAAAAAAAAGGGGGGGGGGGGAACCAGCATTTATCTCTTATTTATTCTTTAGCTGATGGGCTTTGGTGATGTAGCTATAATAAATGCAAAAAATGTAATGCTTGCCATGTTGAAACATATTGAATAGTACAGATAGGGTTTCTTCCTATTTTTTTTTTGGATAAAAATAGTTTCCTTTAACATAAACCAGTAACTACTCTCCTGACTTTCCAAACTTGCGCTTGTTCCGAGTTTGCCGTCACCGAAGGCTGAACGGGAGCCCCGCTCTGCGTGCGCAGGATGCTGGACCACTTCAGGGGTATCTGACTACCTGTTATTTTTCCTTTCTCTAGAAAATGGGAATGACAGAAGATGACAAAAGAAATTGCTGTTTGCTAGAAATCCAGGAAACTGAGGCCAAATACTACAAAACACTTGAAGATATAGAAAAGGTAAGAAGGGAGCCATCTTTTCTATACCGTCGCCTTCCACATCATCGCTTGATCTCGCATTAATCTCGCTGTATTAGTTCTTGCGGCGAGAGCTGGCAGATGTGATGAGGCAGGATCGATGCGTTCGCATGTAAAATTGGAGAGAAGGCGGATCCAGAAAACCCATACTGACAAGCACAAATGTGCAGCCTGTAACTGTAGGAGCCAAATAACGTATTTTTTTCTGATCGCTGTGTATCGGAAATAGGCTGAAAACCATCCTGCTGTGTCCCCCCTACCCTGGGGGTGAGAGACTCCCGCTTCTCGCTCGGCCGGGCCGGTCTCGCCAATAAGAGCCGTGTTTGCAGATATCTTATCACTTTGATTGCTAGGGAATAATTTCTTTATTCTAGGCATTTTTCAGAAGTGCTGAAGCTGTGCTGACTTGTCATTGAAACTAATTGGATTAAAAGTAACACTCTGCTGCTTGAATTCATGGGGTTTAATTGGTTTTGATAAATTATTGTTGTGCCTTTCTTTTAAATAAAAATAAAAATGAACACCTCAGCAAGACAGCAGAGTCGTGGATACGGCTGGAGCCTGGGGGTGGTTCCTGCTCCGAGGAAAGCAGCAGGAATGCAGAACAATAGTGAAAATCAAGCTGCCCTTTCTAATCACCCTAACGCTTTTGTTTCCTCCCCTTTTGCAGTTATTTGCCTCTGTCTGCTGAAAGTTCCCGCAAAGAAGCTGTGAGCAAAACCCACGTGGTGGAATAAGATTTCCCATTGTCCATAAAAATGTCCCAATGTATATGTCATTTATGTTAAATAGCCCTTGTTCCTTGGAAACAGCCACAGCCTTTTTGGTTCAGTCTAAAGGAAGAGTTAAATTATGGCTTTGATATCCATTAAAAAGGCTTGCGAAGGCTTCGTAGGTTCTGATGGCGTGTTATGGGTAGAGGGTCCCGTCTTTGGTGCATTGCATCAGGGGGGTTTTTTTGTAGTTACAAGTCATGTAGACGTTTCTATTAATATGTATTTGTTCAGAAAGGCATTTCCAATGTAATCACATCATCGGCGCTTTTTCAAGGGCAAAATTCTAGTGAGATAATCAAAGAGCTGAAAAGATGCTTCAGAGCTCTTCCCAGCTGCAGCGAGGTGAAGAAACCGTGTGCATTTAAATCCCTCTCCCCGGAGAGGGGTCTGCACCCACCCACGGGTGGGGGTCTTGCACCTTCCCACGCCTGGAAGTGCCGCGGGGACCAAGGGGAGCTCGGGGAGGATGCACCCACGGGGGTCCCTGGCTCCCACTTGGGTCCCTGGCACAGCCCGGTCTTGAGAATTGTATTGTCATTCGTTTGCCTTTGCAAGTGCTTAAATTCAGTAAAACCTGGCTTCTCCCTGCCCAAGTGAAGCAGGGAAAAATACCTCCCTTGGACAAAAAAACCCCCTTGCTCACTCCTCTCCGGTATTTCAATCCTTTTTCCATTTATCTCTTGCAGAACTATATGAACCCACTGAGGCTGGTACTAACTCCCCAAGACATGGAAGCTATTTTTATCAATTTGGAGGTAACGGCGTAGACATTGTGGCTTAAATCTTTGTTCTTTTCACGGCAGCTCAGCCACCTTCCCGCTTAAGAGAAGACTCAAGATTTCATGTTAGATTTGTGCGTTCGCCAGTAGAGGTTCAGTCCTTCATGCGCTGCGGAGCTTGAACGGGTTTAGGAAATGTTCTTTAACACTCAGTTTTAGAGTTGGGGATTATATGAACTCTAGGTAAGAAAAGAATTTGATACGGAGGATGTTCCAGGGCTGGGGCTATGTATTTTAGCTGTACTTAGAGATGGTTCGGGCACACTGCGATGAAGGGATTTATTTCTACGCTGGCTTGCACGGGATCTGGGGCAGAGCCTGCCCATCTCCTCCACTCCCTCCAGAGCTGCAACAGGGACTTTAATACCCATGGAAATCCTGGTGCATTTTCCACCGTGTAACCTCCTTGCACTCCTGGCCATTTAGGGCTGCATCTCGCTAGAAGGACTTATTTCAGAAACAGCTAAAAAGAGGAGGAAAAAGAAGAGAAAATGACTGCCTGATTAAGTAGTGAATGTGTTTGCCCACTCGCTTTGGTTGTGTTTAAAGTATTGATTGTTGCTTCGTTTTAGGACCTAATTAAAGTGCACTTCAATTTCCTGAGAGCCATCGACGTCTCTATGATGTCTGGAGGAAGCAGCCTGGCAAAAGTGTTTCTGGAATTCAAAGAGAGGTAAAGGAACCCCAGGTTTTGGCAGCTCCAGTTTGAACCGGTGCAGGTTGCTATTTGCAGGGCCTGTCTCAGAGCTGGGAACAGAAACGCCTGTTGCAGCAGAGCAGTTTTGTATCCTCCGCAGCTAGATGCTTTCAGGCGGCTGAAACATCACTCGGAGCCAACACTGAAGCAGCCAAATCCAGCCCCAGCCGTGCCAGGTTGCCCAGGGGCAGAGGCTCACGCTGGGACGTCTCCCCTCTCTGACCGACCTGGCTAAATGGCGGTGGCTCCCGTGGATGCTTGTTCTTGCAAGCCCACGTCTGCATCTTGAATTTTCCCGGGCTCACAGCCTCCCGCATGGGACCAACTGTTTTGCAGGCTGACCGTACAACGCGTTTACAGGGACGCGTCAGAGGGGATAAATAGGGGAACGCTACAGTGATGGCAAGCCGGAATGGAGTAAAACCTCACTCGCCTGCGAGGGTTTCACGTAGTCTCCTCCTGCAAGCAGCAGCGGGGCTCTGAGGGGCTGGGATGTGGTAGGGGGACTTCTTCGCAGGGGAGACTTTGCTCTGGTCGGATCAAAGGGATTGCTCCCTCTAAAAAACCGCGTATTTGGCACTGCTGTTGTCCGGCACCTACTGTATGATGAATAACTGTAAAAGTTGCTTTTGCAAACATAATAGATTCTGTGTTTTGGCAGCTGCAAGCAGGAGTACCCCAGAACGCAAAGATAAGGTTAATAAAAGCCTTTAATATCCTTAATCCTAATCAAAGGCCTGATTCATTGTGGAATCGTGCCAGGGCGTTATTTCACTGTGATTAAACCAGTGTCTAGACACAGAAATGCCATTCAGAAGTCAATAACTCCAGAAATACCATCTGCATTAATAATACACCGTAAGGTCAGATATTCCATCAGTCACAGCGCCTCTTTTTAGAAAGGGAATGTTTTCTGGATTAAAGAAAAAAAAAAAAGTTTCCAAAGAAGAATGCAAATAATTTAAAAATACTCATAAAACTCACTTAGGTGATTTTGATCTCGTAATTCCTGGCTCGGCTCTGTGCATGCCGGTGCTGTCCCCGGGCAGCGATCCCGAGCTGAGCTGCTGCCCGCCGTGCTGGGGACAGAGCCGTGCTTGCGGGGAGCAGGGAAGGGACACGGGAGGAGTCGTGGAGGTGGCATCGCTCCCCAGGGAGATCTGCACGGCTGCGCAGGAGCGCGAGGCTCGTTTTTGGGCCGACAGCCTGTTTCCTTCTGTTAATTTGCTGGTGGGAGCTCAGCAGAGCGCCTGTAGCTGATGGGTTTCGTGCCGGCGGTCGAACGAACAGGCCCAGTTCCTAAGGGAGTTTGCAAGCAACTTTTTAAAGGACCTAAGAGCCTTCCTGAGAGGTGAATGAAGGAGCCAGACCGATGGCTGCGAGGTCGCGGTGGCAGCTCCGAAGCTGCGTTCAGCCCATGGGGGTCTCGGGAACCTCAGCATCGTGGGGAACTGCTGCTCGCGGGGAGTTTTGGCTTGGAGAAGACCCCAAAACCGGGCTCTCGGGGATGAAGAGTTTGGAGCAACCTGATCTAAATAGGCAGGGTCCTTTCCTGCATCAGGAAAGACGACGATACCACATTTTACAGCAAGGAAATGGGGGTGTAGGAGGAGAAAGTGAGCTCACCTGGGGAGACAGCGTTGTCCCACCAAGAAGGGATCGTGGACCTCCAGAGTCCCCGCTTGGTCCCTGTATATAAGACCTTCCTCCATCAAATGTATCCGTGACAAATAGCTCTCACTTCCCTACGCATCCTCAGAGCCATCGCGACAAGATGATGTATTGCTCCTCTGCTTTGCAGGTTGGGGTTGTTTTTTTTTTTTTTGGGAAGGAAATAGTTTGTAAATCTTTCTCTGAAAGCTGGAGGTTTGAATTTATGCTCCTGAAGCCTCTTTGAAACTCTCCAAGTGCTGGCAGGGTAGATATTATTGTGCATGTTCAGAAGTTGTCAAGGGGAAAAGGCAGAAGAAAAATCCGTATTGGCTGCTGCTTCGCTGGGGACGGTGGCTCCCATAAATCTCTCTATTCCGTTCCCCACCGGCATCTGAGAGTCCCACGTTTGCGGAGCGACACCGGGTCAGGTGCTCCCCAATCATCTCCATCAAGACATGAGGCCCCGAAATAATGGATGAGTTGCAGCATGTGATGGAGTATGGGTCTTAGCAGCAGCAATGCAGTTAAGGGCAAGGAAGGGGGGGGAAAACCCAAACCTGTCGTGGGGGATTAATGAATGAAGTGGAGGAAAAAGGGGGAATCCACAGCAAAACTGCTCTGCTTGTGTCAGGTGTTTAAATTTATAGCCCGGGTTGTCCATAAAGAGATTCAGGGTGTTTCCAAAGGCTGTGACACCCTTCTTTTCCAAAATTACCTTGTCTCTCGATCTCTAGGTCCCTGTGGCCCATCCTGCAAGGAGCAATGAGTTTTCTAAAATGCGTCCTTGGGTTTTAAGGGGATTTGAAGCCTCTCATTCTCGGATGAGGTGCAAATTATCATCACCCACGTCCATTCTGGGCATGTCTCAAGAATCAAGAGTTTCTTGCCTTCTTCCTTACTTGGTAAAATATCCAGAAACCCTCAGAGAGAGGGGCACACATCAGCCACGGTGGTGGCAATTGTTTTTTGGGCTGTGAGCAGCTGTGACTCGGGAAATGAAGGCTTTTTGGGAGATGAGTACATGGCCTGGAGCGAGCTGCATTCGGAAACGCTCTCAGGAAATGGGGTTTTGTTGTTGTTCCGTCTTGAAGCGCATCCCTGCTCTGCCTTCGCAAGCCCTGGTGCAATATGGCACAGCCGGAAAACCGGCACGTGGCCATCGGGGCGGCACGGCTCCTGTCGAGACATCGAGGCATGACGGCGACGGTGTATGCGTGAGAAAAAGCCGCCTCGCAGCCGAGGAGCTGCGGTGTTGGATTGCAGGGGTTCAGCCCCCTCCTCGTGTTTTAGTTAATCCACGGACCCTTGCTGGGGTCGGAGCTGCTCCCTGGGAGAGGCGAGCGCCGGCGGTGACCGGCAGCTTGGGCAGGGATGGGGTCCCAGCTCTTCGCTGTTTCTTTTCATATTTGGGCTGTCAGACCTGGGGTGCAGCTAGCTCTTGTAGAGCCACTTTGTAACCCGCTCTAGGAAAGGTCTTTCAGCGTCGAGCTGGGTTTCCCTTTGTTATCGTGGTGCTCCGAAAGCCCAGCTCTTGGGGGAGCGGTGGTTAAATATATCAGACTTGGGAGTGGAGGGATGGATGAGCCATCGTACCTCCAAAAACGGGCTCCTCTGGCCACTTGGCCCCTTCTGCTCGTCGTGAGCTGAATCACCCCCACGGGCTCCAGCTCTGGCAACTTCAAAAGATTTAAATGTTAAAAAGCTGTGCTGTAAAAGAGTGTTAATACTTTACTAAGCGGTTATATGGGGGAGTAGCTGTTTGCCTTGTCCTTTCACTGTATATAAGTATATATATCTTTTATAAGAGGTTATAACTGCCAGCAAGTGTTTCCGATTAAATCTGTGATTTTCCCCTCTGCAGGCTGCTGATTTACGGCAAGTACTGCAGCCACATGGAGTACGCCCAGAACACGCTCAACCACCTCCTCGCCAACAGGGAGGACGTCAGGCAGAAGGTGGAGGTGAGCGGGCGAGGGGCATCGGGGCGAGCGCTGCCCACCCCCCTCGTCCTGGGTTTTGGAAGGACTTGCTGGAGCCGAGGGCGTGTGGGGAATGCTTCAGTTAGCAAGAGAGGGGAGGGATGCGGGGGTGAGTCTGTAGGACATTTGGATGAGGTGCTTAGGGACATGGTGTAGTGGTGGGCTTGGCAGTGCTGGGTTTACGGTTGGACTCGATGATCTTAAAGGTCTTTTCCAACCTATACGATTCTGTGATTCTGTGTCCGTGCTGTCCAGAGAGGGAGCAAAGCTGGGGGTTAGCTTGTCCTGATCCCCTGCTTGCCCCTTCTTCTCCCCGCCAGACACGCTCTCTGTCCTTCCTCCCCGAGTTTATCCAAGTTAAAACAAGCTGGGTGACTTTATTTGAGTGGGACTGGTTGTGGACACATTCCTCTTTGAGTGGTGCAGGGCGTCCCAAAGGCACCGAGCATCCTCGAGCCAGGAGCCGAGTGGCTTTCCAAGGTCACACGCAGCATCAGGGACAGTCAGAGGTGAACCCAAGTCCCCAGGCGAACGCCCGGATTATTCCCTTGTCCTCCTTCCCCAGCGTAAAGGCTTAGTGTAAATAGGGGCTGATCCAGATATTAAGTAAATCAAAGGAGCCCCAGAAGGGATGCATTGTTTGAGCTGCTGTTTTACCCAGCTTTAATTCCTGCTTTGGTCTTGATGCTAATCTGAATTTGCTGGGCTGTCTGTACACGTTACCTCGGTTTTTGCAAGCGCTCTTTGATTTTACGTGCAAAAGTAGCAACCCAATTCAGGGATGAAACTGCGTTTAATAATTTTTTTTAGAACGCGTTCCCTGCATCTTGCACCGAGCCAGTTGCTGTAACATCCAGCTGCTCCCGTGCTTTTCCTTTCTCTCCCTCCCTCGCGGCAGCCCCGCTCCTCTTCCTGGGGGGCACACAGGGGGGCTCAGCCAGCGCAGCGGAGTCACGTATCTAAATGGGTCTGGGCGACGGTAACGGTCGCAAAACTTCCTGCGATCGCATTAGCTCATCTTAATGACTTAATGCTTATCAGCGAAGCCGCAGCAACCGTCTGCGTGCTTGCTTCCAGCCCCTCGCAAATAAAATGCATTAGTTCGAACCATCGAGGAGGTGAGTTAAGCTAATGCGTTTCATTGGACGTTTCCCGAGGTCTGAGAGCATTCGTGTGCTCCCCTAACGAGCGGTATCTCATTAAGCTGGAGTAGCTCAGTTACATGAGAATGTCTGTATTTTAGGGTCCAGACCTTGCGTTTTATTCCTCGATAACCTCTGCAGCGGGGGCCCTGGCGCTGGCTGGGTGCTCGCAGGGACCACGAGCCGTTTCTCATCTGAACTGAGTTTACAGAAGCAAAACGTGACAGCCGGGGGACGTTGGAGGCTTTTTCTGTGGGGGAGTTGTTGTTTTTCCCCAGCTGCTTCACCACCGATGTATTGATTTCTTCAACAGGAATGCACGCTAAAGGTTCAGGATGGGAAATTTAAATTGCAAGATCTGCTGGTGGTTCCAATGCAAAGAGTTTTGAAATACCATCTCCTGTTAAAAGTAAGTGTTTCAGCATTGGCACTTCTCTCCAGCTGCCATCCTCGCTGCAGCATCTTTCGGCTCTTACAGTGGAGAGTGAATCGTTGCCAAATGCAGAGTGAGGGTTTTTTTTTTTTTTCCCCCCCTTCAAATGAAATAATTACTAGAGCTACTTAACACGACATAATATTTGTGCCGTCTCTTAAAGTACAGTGACCTAGGGTAATTCTGCGCTTGTTAGCCACAAGAGGCAGTTAATGAATATAAAATAAGCTTGCATATAATCTGATTATGTGTGAAATTCCTCCCGTCAACTCCGTGTAGCAGATCTCTCAAGCACCAGCCGCTCGGTGTGTTCCCTGTCCTACGGCCGCAGCCGCCTGCCCTGGCATCCCCGCCACCGCCCCGGCAGCAGGCAGCGTTGCCCACGCGTCGCAGCCTGCCCAGCGCAGGCAGGGTGCGGGCAGCTTTCCTAGCACACCCAACCGCTTTATTTTTATTTTTTTTTGTTTCAGGAGCTGCTCAGCCATTCATCAGACCGACCAGAGAAGCAACAGCTGAAGGAGGCTCTGGAGGCGATGCAGGTACGGGAGGGCGAGAGCGGCAGCGGGGCTGCGCTGGGCTCGGGGTGCAACAGAGCACGGGAGCCCTCTGCTTCTGTAAAACGAAAGCTTAGATGGAAAAACCATCCGACAGCCCGAGGGAAGGCAGCCTCTCCTCCTTTTGGACGTGCGTGTGTATATTGGTTGCCGTTTGATGCGATTGCTTTGCGGCAGATCTGTGGGCATCGCTGTTATCTTCCTCCTTAAGCAGCAGTTACGACTTGTGTGTAAAGAGGCCATGCCAGATTTGTCTCTTGTTTTTGCTCGGAGGGATCTGGAGGAGCTCCAGCCCTATCAGCGAGTCGGGGAGTATTGCAGAAATGGGAGCCTGTGCCCGTGTCTGTGCGGAGCGTTGCCTGCACGCTGTTACCCCGGCGCGGGTTGGGAATCCTTTTATCCAGGTGGCTTTTTTTTATTAAGGGGAAAAATTCTCTTCCCACAAACGAAGACTTCTGGTGTCAAAATTTTGCTTTGTTTCAAGTTTTTTTGAGCTTTCAGCTGAAACGCCCAAGATCTCAGGAAAACCATCAGCAACAAAAAATAGAATCATCCAAATGTTTTCTGACTCAGATATGTGTGTGTGTCCGTCCCCCCCCCCGCACACTCACACTGCGGGATCCTTGTCAGCAGAATCTGACTTGAGGATGATCATTAAATCCAGCTTTTCTCTCTGGAGAGCATCGCAGGACTCATCCCTGGCCTTGCTCCTGTGTTCTCAGGTCACTTTGTTTTCTGAGCTGCAGCTTTTGTAACAACGCTGCGTTTCCCAGCGCTTACATAAGTTGGGTGACCTTTTCAGCCGTTATCCCTGCAAGCCCGGGAATCCAGAGCCCATATGTAGGTCCCTTTAAAGTTAAGGTTGTTTGAAGGACGTTGCATTCGCAGCCCGCCGCTGTACAACACATGGCCGTGGCCTCGAACGGACACGAAACCTGGTGGCGGTTGTTAAACCCTGCCTATGGCCTCATAATACGGCACCCACCAATACCACTGCTCATAAATAAATGTATATACGCTCTGGCTACGCTGCGGACTCAGCGGTTTTTGCAGGAAGCTGCCCATAGCCATCAGCCAGGTTTCTCTCTTTCATCGCCCCATCGCCAGGAGAGCGCAGGTGCAGCGCAGACCGCGCGGGGCTCGGCAGGCGCGCAGGGAGCCGTGCAGTTCGGTTTTAATTGATCTGTAAACCAAGGCTTAACTTACAAGTAGTGTTTTTCATCGCGGATCCAGCCTTTCTGTCTGCCGTGCTGGTGGGTGGCGGACGTTGCTGCCGCCTGGGGCGAGAGCCATGCGGGGTGGGGGGGGGGTGTGAATATCTACAGCTAGAGCTACATTTCCCAAAGGGATGCACCTTCCTTTTATTTTGCATAGGTAGCTGTTTGCACAAAGCAGGGGCAGGATTTGCACTAAAAAAATTGCACGTGGAGCTATTTGGTGCAGGTACCGACCCTCCACCTGAGCGTGCAAAACCGAGCCCCTGGGTGATGGTGTGGGCGAGGCAGGTTCCCGGTTAAATCCCGCAGCGCGGGTTTGCACGTTGCCCTCGCTGTTTCAAATCGCAGTCGATCCTGGGTGGTTCCCGTTTGCTTGGCGATGGCCTGTTCAGCAGCAGGGAGCAAACGCTCAAGCGTGATGGAGGATGCCGCTTCGTAAGGCTTTTGGTTTTGTCATTCTTCATAACCGTCCCTGCCACCGGCCTGGTGGGGTATTCGTGATGTTATAAGTATTGTCACGTAGATTTGTGATTATTGTCTGTGACTTACCCTTCTTATGTTGGGAAGCTGAGGAAGGTCTGACCCAGAGGGGATGTCTTAAAAAATCCCATGTTCGGATTTAATCCAAGTAGACAAGAGCTGTTGTTGAGGACGAGGAGGCAGGGAGCAGATATGAAGCAAACAGGCACGGAAAATACATTCCGAAGGGCGTAAGAAGTTGTTTTAGTGGAAGGGATAGGGTTCTTTCTCTTTGATGGGTCAAAATTTGGGTAAGCAAGGAATTTTTCAGGGCAGAACGCGCTCCGTCGAGTGTCTCCTTGTTTTACGACATAGCCTTAGTGTGGCGGGAGGTGTCGGAGACGGGGATGCGCTCGCGGGGTGTCCCCGGGAGGACGGAGCGCGAGCATCCCGGTGCTCTCGCCAGCTCGGGTGCCATGCGGA
This sequence comes from Mycteria americana, assembly GCF_035582795.1. Lineage (NCBI taxonomy): Eukaryota > Metazoa > Chordata > Aves > Ciconiiformes > Ciconiidae > Mycteria > Mycteria americana. The sequence goes on along the minus strand of NC_134381.1, from coordinate 9,673,635 downwards.
GCACCCCGGGAGGTCAGCTGGAAGCAAGCGGGGCCAGGTCAAGTGCTGTTCACAGCTAACGTGCAGCCGGGTGTCCAAAGCAGTTATTTTACAGACGTGGATGTGTTGACAGCAGAGACTGGCTCGCAGGTTTTGTATCCGGGGGGGTGAAGGGAATTACGATGATGAAAGCTGGGAGGGAAGGATGCTGCCGGGGCAGAGGCGCGAAGGCAGGGCATGCCTGGCTGCTCGCCCGGGCTCTCGCCAGGTAACAGCCGTGGGTCGGGTTTGCTGTGCTGCACTGGATTCATGCATTGCCCTCTTCTGGGAAACGGGAAAAATTGCAGTGCCTGCCTGGTTCAGCAGTGGAAGCCCAAAAAGCCTGTGCTGAGGCTGTCCCGGGCTGCTGCTGGGATCCTGCTCTGACTCCTGAGGGCGGCTGCGGGGAGCCGGGGTCCTGCGCTTTCTGCTTGGGTAAGGTACTAGTTTCATCTGGAAAGTAAAAATCGATATTCGCTTTTCTTTTAAGGACCTGGCCATGTACATAAATGAAGTAAAGAGGGACAAAGAGACTTTAAAGAAAATAAGTGAATTTCAGAGCTCTATAGAAAATCTGGTAAGTTGGGAAATCCTCTCACTCCCTACTTCAATGTGATTGTTATAATAACAATCGTATTTGCTTTTTCTGTGCAATTGCTGCTGCATCTGATGTGCTCGCCAAGAAAGATCCCTGCGTGTTCCGACACTCCCTGATCACTGTCTGGTTTTGCCGACGGTTCAGAAGTGGTTGCTACATTACAAAACCCATTTGGCTGAGATGGAGGGTGGCTTTTGGTGGTGGTGGTACACTGAAATTGTTTCTCCAACTTTTTCTCATGTTATTAGTGTAGGAGGACCCAAGAATTCCCCAAATCAGCTGTTTAATTTCCCGTCTGCTATTTAAAGTGGGTTTTCTTTTGCTGTTAAGAGGACAGAGGTTAACTGAAAGTGTCCCAAGGCCCCTTTGGAGGAGAAGGGCACATGTGGTATGCACCTAATCCCAAAATCTCAACCAGATATTTTAAGGAGAACCTCATCCTCCAGGCTCCGGAGGTATCAAACACTTGGTCCCATTACTGTGCATCAGCCCACGCTGTGCAACCCGTCACTCACTTCAGCCCCGAAGAAGCCCATTAATTTAATATTCCGTGGCAGAGCTTCAAGCTAACGAGCTTTTTCCCACATTTGCCGGGGGGTGGGAGGGCGGGGGAGGGCTGGTCAGCTGCGGGCGCAGCTGCTCTGCTGTCACGCTTTACGCTGGGGTAATGCAATTTGGGGGCTGACACCTGAGATGCTTCAAAAGGGGCTGATGGAGGGAGATGCCGGGGGCTGCCCACCCCGAGGGCCTCCTGGAGGGGTCCTGGGTTTGGGGGGCTTTAAGCCTTGACTTCATTTGAAAACAATGAACTTTTAATTGATGGTTATTTAACAGATGGAGACAAAATCCTTAATTTTCAAGAGAAACCTGCAAAAAGCCTGCGGTGGGCTACGGGCCGTTGGCGGCTCGCGGGTTTTGATTGAAGCAGTCATGATAATCCCGATCTGCGCGAACAATCAGACATCATGCTCCGTGAAAGCGGGAATGTAAATGGGGGCATTAAGCAGCCGCTTCTCCTCCTTGCAGCAGCCAGAGAGCAAGTTTGACGTGCGGGAGACGAGATGTTAGCAAAGCAGTCACTCCTGCCTGCAGATCAATCCCACGCACGTTCTGCTCGGTGTTTCCTTTCGTTGCACCGGGCGGGACGTTGTGGAGTGGTTGGTGTTTTGTATACAGAGCCCACATGGCACGGCAATGAAATAATTACGGACTATACACACAGCTGTGTAAAATATTTATTTTCCTGACCAGCGGTGATGCTTCACAATTTTTTTTTTTTTCCTGTAAGAGCCATGCAAGGGGATTGATGCCCGTGGCTCGGCGGCTGTGCTGCACCGAGCAACGTTTGCGAGGGCTTTTGAGCTGAAGGACAAACTGACCAAACCCTTGGGTTGGGTTCCAGCCTCCGCAAAATCTCCAGTCTTGGTTCAGGATGGGAAGCAAAAGTATGGTAGCCTTCGTTCTGGTTTTGTAGAAACCCCTGGAAAATAGCTTATTTTGTGGGGGTTTTGCTTTCTGGATCCCAAACCTTGCAAAAATGCTTTGACAAGGAGGGGGTAGAGAGGTGGGGTCGGTCTCTTCTCCCAGGTCACAAGTGACAGGACGAGAGGAAATGGCCTCAAGTTGTGCCAGGGGAGGTTTAGACTGGATATTAGGAAATTTTACTTCACCGAAAGGGTTGTCCAGCACTGGACCAGGCTGCCCAGGGAAGGGGTTGAGTCCCCATCCCTGGAGGTATCTAAAAGCCGTTTGGCTGAGGTGCTTAGGGACATGGTGTAGTGGTGGGCTTGGCAGTGTTGGGTTTACGGTTGGACTCGATGATCTTAAAGGTCTTTTCCAACCTATACGATTCTGTGATTCTGTGTGATTCTGTGACTCCTGAGCCTTGCCCTGGGATGCTGGTGCTGGAGCTCCAGGGGTCTCCCGTGGCCCCGTTCCTGATGCCAGGGCCATGCTCGTGCAGGGGCTCCCCTTGGCGAGGGCGATGCTGTTCCCAGGAGCTGCTGCAGCTCGAGGCAGGGCTGGTGGGGATGCCCCCAGCACACTGCGCGGTCCAGGCAGGTTTGGGTTTCAGTCACCAAAGCATCGTCCCAGCCCTGGCTGCGGATCTCAGCCCTGCTTTGCTTTCTGCAGCAAGTGAAGCTGGAGGAGTTCGGGAGGCCGAAGATCGATGGCGAGCTGAAGGTCCGCTCCATAGTCAACCACACCAAGCAGGACAGGTGAGCGAGCAGACGGGCTCAGAAGTTTTCCCAAACTGAATGTGCCTTTGTCTGGCGATTCCTCTTGTGCTCATTTATTCGGTGATCGCCTAGAGTTGCACGGACAGAAATCGCCATCAGTGTGAAATTATAGCACGGTTAGAACATTGAGCCGCGCTGGCTGGGAAGCTCTGCGGAGCTTTCCAAATAATTCCCGTTGAACGGGGCCCTTAATGAGATGTTTGACTGGGTTGCTTGTTTATTTGCTTGCTTTGGGCAGGTATTTATTTTTATTTGATAAAGTGGTGATCGTCTGCAAAAGGAAAGGATACAATTATGAGCTGAAAGAAATTATTGAGCTGCTCTTCCACAAGATGACTGACGACCCTATGAACAACAAGGACATTAAGAAGGTAGGTGGACCGGGGATCAGCTCTGCTGGAGAGCATTTTGGAGCTGTTTGGGCCAGTCCTTGGGTAGTAGGTTCCCATTAGCCTTCTAAAATAGAAACAGAGCTTGCAAAAAGCTGGAAAATAAATGCTCAGCTTTCAGGGCAGCCTTACAGAGAGTTGGGAAATGTTTATTAATGTGGGGCTGGGCTTGATCCTTGACCTCCGTCCTTGTAAAACATCCCTGAAGAAGCTGGGATGATTGGAGCTAGGAGAGAGGAAGCTGCTCCCTGCTTTCTGGCCTGCCGGCAGCGAGGGACGGGCAAGGAGCAAACATCGGACGGGGCAGGGGCAGGGGCAGGGGCAGGGCAGGGAGGGAAGGTCCGTCCGGATGTTCTCGCTCCCATGAGTCGCGGGGTGGAGGAGCCTGGAAAGCCAGCGTGAGCGTTGCCGATCAGCCTGCCAAAATCGGCACTTGGAGCACAGTTGCCACTGAAGGAACATAACTTTGCTGGTGGTTTGGGGCTTAGTCTGCAGCCATGAAGGAAAACCTCCCAGCTCTCAGTTTAGCAGAGACCCGTTAGCTTAATCCACTTACATGCAACGGGAAGAGGTATCGTACGGATGGGATAAGGGACATTTGGGTAAGAAAAGCCAATTTTAACCACTTGGATGCTGAAGAAATGCTGCTAGCTTTGTGTTTTAATGAAATATGTTTCCCCTTTGCTCTCCTATGCTTTCTAGTCTCATGGAAAAATGGTAAGCAAAGCACACCATCTTCTCTCGTGTTTTCTGTGCAATGTTGTAACGAGACGGGCAGAGCATATGTGCAGTGGGCAGGTCAGATGTTCCTCCTGGGCTGTCAGTTGCTGTCAGGGAGAGATATAATGGCTGGGGAGGATCCACTGGAGCAGAAAAATCTGGGTTCTCTCATCTGCCACCATAAAATCCTATTTGGCCCTAATGCACGGTGCCCAGCTGATTCAGGCATCATTAGTTGCGATGTTTTAGAGAAACACGGAGCTCTTCTTCCTCCTTCCCTGCTGTTACCTTTGCAAAGGTTCAGCAGTCCTTCAGAAGAAGGGACAGGAGCAGGCACTGAGAGCAGTTATTAAGGTGCCTGAATAAAAGCACGGCACGTTTTGCTGCTCAGGCGCTGGGAGCACAGCGGTCCGATCAGCGCTCTCGTTTTCTCTTGCAGTGGTCATACGGCTTCTACCTAATTCACCTTCAGGGAAAGCAGGGCTTCCAGTTCTTCTGCAAGACGGAGGAAATGAAGAGGAAGTGGATGGAGCAGTTTGAAATGGCAATGTGAGCGCAGTCGCCGAACGCGGGGGGAGAGGGTCTGACCGCGGTCTCGGCCCCCTTCCCAAGCTGTCACTGGAGAGCAGCTCTGATAGCAAAGCTTGCGATGGGGAAGCGTGCGTGGGCTTGCTGGATGGGTCCCTGCGCAAAGGGAGCTTGGGTCCGGCGTGAAATTCTCTGCCCCGAGCGTCTGCAGCAAAGCACGCGTGGCGCATCTCCGAAATGACTCCTGCAGGGATTGCCGTGGTGTCGGGCCCTGCGTGAAGCGCTGAGCCGGGGCTGGAGGAAGGCGTTGCAGGAGAAGGGCTGCTGCTGTGGGGACCTGGTCCGGAGCAGAGCAGGGGTTGGTGGCCCCGTGCTGGCAGGTCCGGGCTGTTCATTGAGTCGGGCAAGGGCCAAACGCGTGAATGTTGTCCCAGGGGAAGGTTGATGGGCAAAATTCTCTCTCTGCACAGTCAAGCCCCGAGTCTGCTTACAGACTTGATTTCTTATCTGTCCGTGTGGTTTCCAGACTTGGACTAAAATGCAAACAGCATTTGCCGTGACAGGTCACGAGTGCAGCATGGCTCGTAGGGACAGGTTGATAACCCCCCGGTCCTTTCCCTTAGGTCCAACATAAAGCCAGAGAAAGCCAATGCAAATCACCATAACTTTCAGATGTACACATTTGACAAGACTACCAACTGCAAAGCCTGCAGGATGTTCCTGAGGTGAGCAACATCCTTCCGGCTTTTCTGCATCTGCACTAAAACACGGAAAGAAAATCTCAAAGCCGAGGCTGAATTAGGACTTTCTGACTTCTTTTTTTGCGCAGAGGAACCTTCTACCAGGGCTATCTTTGCCCCAAATGTGGAGCGGGTGCTCATAAGGAGTGCTTGGAAGTCATTCCTCCCTGCAAGATAGGTGAGTTATTTCACATCATTAGCAGCTTGCGCCAAGGAGGTGAATGCATGTGAATGATCTGAAAGATTCGCTCCATAAAGCACGGATGTTTGTTAATGCGTAACAAAATCTGAGTACGCTCCCACCCACCTCCCAGGCTGTAATTCACAATGGCTGGTGGTTTAAAAACCGAACAAATCAACCCAAATCCCCCCAACCAAAGAGCTGAATCCCATGTATGTCAGAGGATCGCAGCAGCTCTGGGTATTAGGTGGGATGCACCTAGCCCTTGTGCTGGGAGGGCATTTGAGAGAGGTGATGATTTCTTGATAACATGTCGATATAACATGTCGATATCATGATAACATTTCATGATAACACGTCGGGTAGTGAAAGCAGGAGGGTCCGTGCCAGGAATCGTGTTTCTGATGAGAAGGAGACCTCATCTCCCGATCCCAAATGCCCCACAGCGCTGCAAAAACCTGTGTCCTTGATCTAAATTGGGCAAAACTGTGACTTGCCTCCCCTCGCCCGGGTCAGAGCCCTGATGCTGCTCGGTGCAGGGCACTGTCGTGGGGTGGCTACGGGGAGGTTTTAGGTGGGGAGCGGAGGGAGGAAGAAGCAAAATCGCAGAAGTGTGTGCAAGTGAGAAAAGGTCCTTGTCGGGCTCCAGTCCCTCCCTGGGTCTTGCCCACCCGGTTCAGAGTGATGACTCGAGTGACCCCAGCCTATGCTTTGTGCTTCCTCCATCAAGTTCAAGCGCTGATGCCGGTTTATTGATACTCGCAGTGTCAAGAGAAACAGAAAATGGGGTTTGCTGCCTCTTAAATTAACCACTTATTTCAACGTTTCTCTTGCAGGTTCTTCAGCAGACCAGGTACGTTGTTCGATGGCACTTTTCCCGCATCCCCCTCTGCCTTGGGCAGAGCCTGTATCCTTGCCCGGTCCAAGTGCGGGCAGCTCATGGGCAGAGCCAGCACCAGCCTCGGGGGGGTCCCCGTAATCTGGAGGGCAGGACTGGAGGCCGATGGCCTCTCCTCCAGCCTAAAACTGGCCTGGTCTGGGGGGCACCATGGTCCTCAGGAGGTGCCAGCACCCAGCTGGGGCGAGCACCGGGTGCCAGGGAGGTTTCAGGAGAGGGTTTCTTGTCCTGGTAGCTTCAGGCGGGTGCTCACGGAGGGAGCCCAGACCGCCGTGTCCTCATGGAGACTTTTCCTTTCTCTTTGCAGGATTCGCTGAGTGCTGGACCTGGTAAGGGCATGACTGTACTGCAGGAGGGCAAATAGAGACAGCGTCTTGATTGTGGCTGCAGGCGTCCCTAACGTTGAGCACGTGGGAGGGGGAAGCTCCTTCCGAAACCAGAAAGGAGCATTAGTAGCTGCAGAGGGGTCCTGTGCCGCCCTCGCAGCAAGCGATGGGGCTCCAGGGTCTCTCCTGTCCCCGCTCCCCAAAGCACCAGGTTGGGTCTCCTGCGGAAAGACCCGGCTCGTCCCTGGGCTCAGCCCTCGCCCGCCGCAGCCACCAGCACCCCATCGTTTCTTTGGGTGCATTCGTGCCCCTGGCTGCTCTGCTGTGCGGGTAAAGCTACACGTCACGCCGGTAACCGAGGAGAGCCTGGCGAATTTCCTTGTGCCAGGTCGTCCTTCAAAGCAGACCAAACGCGTCCTGGCAGGGAGGCTTGTTGGTGGTGGGGAGCATCTTCCTGCTGGCGCGCGTCCGGCGCGCTGCGGGGACGTGCAGCTCCAGGCGCTGCCCTCTGATGGGGCCGTTAGTCGTGATGGTTGCCGCAATTTTTTATTTTCCTTTGCTTAAAACTAGCCTTGACAGAGTGCTGGGCCTGCCCTGCCCATGCTCTGGCTCGAAGGAGAAGGAACAATTTGTTTTTGTGCTTTTTCTATTAAAAGGAAAGCCAAGCCTGGCAAAAAGAAACCTGACTCAAATTGGTGGTTAAAAAAAGAAAGCACAGAATGCTCTTGCTGGGCAGGGAGAGGCAGAGGTGGGAAAGCATTTTGAACATAAACTCTGTGGTTTTAGTGCAGTTGGGGAAGCTTCTTTAATGCGCAGTTGTTGGCGAGACAACTGGACTTTGGCTGCGAGCTTCGGGGGCGTTTGGGTCCCAGGTCCAGCTGAAATTCAGTGGAAGCCAAGTGTTCACTGGTCCCTTTGGCAATCGCGGGTGTCACCACTGAACCCGGCGGGGTTTGGTGCCGGCCGGGCATTGCCGAACGAGAGCTGGTCTGCCGCGGCGAGGTTCAAGTCCAGGTGCAGGGCTGGGAGTCGGAGCTTTGGCTTGGCTCCGTCCTTCAGGGGTTTATTTTTGCTCAGTGAACTCAGCCATCCATGTAACGGCAGGAGCCAAGAGCGTTCTCTGTGGGCACTGTTCCGTTCTGCTTCCATGCTTTCTGCCCCCCAAATCCTGCCTGCCGGTGCTGCTGGGTTTGTGGTTCGCAGGATGAGGAACAACAGGCTTCAGGGAGGGTGTCTGTGTTCTGCGTCTTGTTAACAGGGTCTAGGTGATGAAGCTGTTTTGCATCTGTTCCAGGTCCTAAAATGGTGGCGGTTCAGAATTACCACGGGAACCCAGCCCCCCCCGGGAAGCCGGTGCTGACATTTCAAATCGGGGATGTGATCGAGCTGCTGAGGGGGGACCCTGACTCGCCGTGGTGGGAGGTGAGAGCGATTCCCCTCAGGAAATTCCCGGGAAGTTTTAAACCAATGACTTCGGCGTCATCCCTTTTATTTGTGGGCTTTCCCGGAGTGCAGGGATGTGCTGGGGCTCTGGAGCTGGGGGGTCTGCGAGGTGGTTTGGAGCCCAGGAGCTGCAGCGGGGACCGTCCCTGTCCTTGCACGCCACAAACGTTGCTTGCCCGTGCACGTCCCAGGTTGACACCCGGCTTGGCTTTGCAGGGGCGGTTGCTGCAGACGAAGAAGTCGGGTTATTTTCCCAGCTCGTCGGTAAAGCCCTGCCCCGTTGATGCAAGGGTAAGTGCCAAAGAGGAGATGGAGCCGGGAGCACCTATGGGTGCTGCGGGAGTGCCGGGGCGGGCGCTGGGGGCTGTCACGGGAGACGCTGCTCTGGCAGTGCCTGTTGCTCTTCTCAGCCTTCTGCTTGAGACCTTGGTCCTTCCAGTAAGCCCCTGGCCCTTGATTGAGGCCTTTTACTGTGGCCGAATTAGCGAGGAAGTGGATCCATCGTCCCGTGGTTGCAAATGTCTGGTCAGGTTGGTCTCAGCCCCGTTCCCAAGGTTGGGGTTGGTGTGACCAGGTCTGGACTCCGTTCTGGCTGTCAGCTGCTTCCCAAGTAAAAAGCGCTCAGGTAAATGAAAAAATGCAGCATGCTCATCACAGCTGGGAGGCCGAGAGAGAAACGCTCAGCGGCAACGCTGCCCTCCGCCGCCGAAGCCAATAATTCAGAAGCGGCTTGGCAGACGAAAACCCTCCCGTGGAGAGGAGCATCTCGCACGTGATCTGCAGCCTGATGAGATGCCGGCTCATCAGTAATAAGCAATGCTCTCTTTGCAGCCTCCCAACAGCCGGCCGCCCTCGCGGGAGATAGACTACACGGCGTACCCGTGGTGAGTTGCCCTGCCTGCCGCTGGAAATGGCCTTTCTCTGGCCAGAAAGATATACCGACCTTGCCTTTTAATTGTTACTTTGTCAGGAATCCACTCTAATAATGATTTGTGAACGCTGGTTGGCAATGCTTTGCATCCCGCCTCCCCCGCGGCCACGGGGCAGCCGCTGCAGCAGCGTTCGGGTGTTGAAACCTGGTGCAGCCCTGGCAGCGTCAGAGGGGATTTCTTCACTGATGGAGAGGGTCAGAGGCGAAAGGAGAGATGCTGGTTTCTCTTCCCATTTTCTGTGTTTTCTGTGCCCGGAAAAGCGTTTTGGGAGGAAGGAAGCAATTCCTGCCTTGGCAGGAGAGGCTGCACTTGCCTCGCCTCCTGCTCCTTCCCTCCAGCTCCAGCCAGGTTTTCAAATCCACGAGTCCAAATTATCGCCGCTCCCCAGCTCTCGCTGAAGCCTCGTTCACCTGGGGACCTATTCCCAATTAGTGGGATTTTTTAGGTGCGCTGGAAACATGAGAGATTTCAAAGGGAAGAGGTTGCACTCTGCATCGCTCGTTCCCTCTGTCCAGTGGCTGAGCAGCTTCTTCTGTATCTCTGGGCACTTTCCTTTCTTCTCATGAAGTTTTGGATGAGACCTGTTTCTCTACTTGCCCAACCTCAATGCCTTTGAAAAGGATGTCTCTCTCTGTCTAAAACATGCCTATTTTAAAGATATGCATTGATTTTTAGTTAATTAATTAACCTCTGGGCTCAGGTTCGCAGGGAACATGGAGCGGCAGCAGACGGACAACCTGCTCAAGTCTCACGTCAGCGGCACCTACCTGATCCGGGAGCGGCCGGCCGAGGCCGAGCGCTTTGCCATCAGTATTAAGTGAGTAATACTTAATTTAGTAATTTAGTGCTACTCCCATGAGGAGGGCGAGACGGGGCTGGAGCACGCGGCTACGTTCTCTTGAGTGCCTTTGCTACCGTTCGCAGGTTCAACGAGGAGGTGAAGCACATCAAGGTGGTGGAGAAGGACAACTGGATTCACATCACGGAAGCCAAGAAGTTTGAAAGCTTGCTGGTAGGTTTTCGTAGCCCCTTTGAGCGCGCGCGCCGTCCCTGCAAGTCACGCAGAGGACAGCAGAGACAGCCGGGTGCCCCTCCGTCCTCCGCAGGAGCTGGTCGAATACTACCAGAGCCACTCGCTGAAGGAGAGCTTCAAGCAGCTGGACACAACGCTGAAATACCCCTATAAATCTCGGGAGCGCTCTACCTCCAGGACCTTCACCCGCTCTCCAGGTAAAACCCAGCTCAGCCGTGCGAGCCGTTAAACCCCTGACGGAAAATCTCAGCCTTTCAGCAAGGCGTAGGAGCACCGTCTGGACGAAGGGATTTATAGCTTTGCTGTAGGGCTCGAGCCCCCTAATTTGCAAATGAGTCCCCTGTTCGTCTGGTGGCATTTTGAGGACGGGTCTCACAGGAGGTGGGGGGGTCGGGGGGGTCCGGCCGAGCTGGGGCTGCCTGGTGCTGCTCCCCCAAGCCCGTGCGGCTCCGCGGAGCGGGTGCAGCCTCCCAGGGAGAGCTTTTCCTGGGGGGGGGGGGGGGCTGGTTTCCCTCCTGTGGTTTTGCACCCTGTGCTCGGGGGTGGTTTGCCACTGCCTGGTCCTGCCGGGAGAGGAGCTGGGGCTGCAGGGGCAGCCCGTCCGCCTGCGGGTAGCGAGCAGAGATGTGATGCTCTGTTAGCAGGATATATCGTGTCTTACCTGCCCACGTGAGTTTTTGTGCCTGTCTTTTAATGGATCCAGCTCCGGTGTCACTTGTGATGGTTAGAATCCCAGTGGGACTCCTTTAATGGAGATGATGGTAGAAATGGTAAGCCTGTGCCTAAAATTAAAAAAAAAAAAAAAAAAGAAGAAAAAAATCAAAACAAATGGAAAGCAAAATGTGCATTAGTGCAAAATGTTCCATTTTGTCTAAAAGCCTGAGTGCAGAAATAATGACTTTGTGGGGAAAAATGCATTGTTTTAAAAACTTTTTCCGTGGTATATTTTAAAAAGAATACCAAAGGAAGATAGTTTTTTAAACGTTGATTAAATATCTTTTCTAATAAAATACAACCCTAGGATGACTTCTGAGCCCCCACACAGGCTGTGGGGCTGCGGACGGACCTGCCGCTGGTTGTCCCAGCTCCGAGCCCCTGCGCAAGACCTCCTGTATACTTTGCCCTGTATTTCTCCTTCGGCTTTTAAAGCATTGTGCATTATATATATATATTTTTTTTTTTTTAATTTCCTTTTTAATGCGTGTTCTGCCTCTTTCTGTTTCTCTCTAACCTCTTTGCAGCCTCCTGCGCTTCCTACAACTTTTCTTTTCTCAGTCCTCAGGGCCTCAACTTTTCTTCTCAGAGCTCCTCCAGTCCCTTCTGGTCAGGTACCAGTGCCTCTCCCCGCCGGAGAGACCTGCCACCTTCCCCAGGCTGCAGCATCCCCAGCTTGAAAGCCATCGCCAGCGGGACCGGCGGGGTCCCCGCTGTCCCTCCATCACCCGCAGGCAGTTCAGGGGGTCCCCAGTGCTGCCCTGGGGCACAGCCTGGAAATAAGTTAATTAACCGTGGCTTGGCTGGAAGCAAAACGCGCTCCCCCCTCTCCCCAAAATCAAGGCAGGGAGGAGATGGAGTTGTCGCTATTTGAGAAAGGGGGCTAAAATTAACGAAAAAGTGAATCTAGCACATTGGGATCTCATGATGTACTTCAAGCTCGACCCGCCTATCCCGTGTGTTTCACCAAACGAGCATCGGCATCACACCGTCTTCCAGACCGTTCCTCCTTGCTGTACAAGGAGAACATCTCATGTCCGGCAGTTTTTGAGCTCTGGTATCCGAGGCCGCTCGGGAGCCCCTTGCTGAGGAGGCGGGGGGGAACCTGCGCTGTCAAATGCGTTTGGTGGCTCGGTCCCTGCAGAGAGAGCAGTGGTGCTCCGGCCTTTGGACCCCATTGATTAAATGCGTTACAGACTGGTGTCTTCCTCCCCGTTTGGCAGGGATCAGAGCAAAGTCGTGCAAGTTCATTTCTTCCCGTTTCAGCCTTTACCTTTCAGTGTTTTCTTTAGGCTGGACAGGGCAAATCATCGGCAAAGCCACACGTGCTTTCCTTGGTGCCGTGTTTGGGAAGAGCACTTAACTTTTCAAGGTGTTAGAACATGATTCTGGGAATTTGGGATCCTTTAATGCTATGGAAAGTATTGCAGAAAGTAATTTGTGCAGCAATGGGCTCTGAGCAAGCTCCTGATGACAAGAGTTCAAAGCTGCCGCGAGTCTCGCTCCGTTCTCCAGCCTGGCTGCCTGGCGAGGACGGACGAGCCCTCCAGTGATTGCACGTTGTGTGTCTGGACCGTCTCCATCGCCATCCTCATCTCTTTCCATCCCGAGAGCTGAAAACCTGGGCAAAGCTTTTCCTCAAACTTAGTTCAACCTTGGTTTGCAAACTTTTAAAATTGAAACTAATCCTCGGAAGTCCTGGGACAAAAAGGGTGGCTTCACCGAAACACGGTGTCCCTTCAGGGTGGGGGTTTTTTTTTGCAAACTTCAGAGGAGGGGCATTTTTCTCCTCCTCTGCCCATCCCATCCCTCCCACCGTTGCTCTCCAACCCTCCTTCCCCCTGCCCAGGCGCTGGGGCAGGGAAGCCGAGCGCTGCCCCTGCCTTTCCCCCCTCACTGCTCCCCCTCGTGCCTCCCCGACCATCCCCTGCCCGAAGCGATGGAGATCCGCGGTGCTGGGGCCCTGCTGGTGCTGGCAGAGGCCGGGTCCCGGGAGGGCTCACGGGGCCGTGCTTCTTATCACAAGCTGTTGGTCGGCGTGAGGGTTTGCAGGGTGCTTTTGCACCTTTTGGTCTGTTACGGGACTAAATTTCCAAGGGCTCTGGCTGCTCCCTGGCAGGGAGAGGAGCAGGGAGAATACCGGGTTAGCAGCTTGTTCCTCCTCATGGCAAAACATACAGGTGTTGCTCAGCATCTCTAGGAGGATCCAATCCCAGTAACTCAATTTTCTGAAATAGTTTAAATACAGGTTGATTTGTGAAATCTTTTGACAAGGTGGTCGCATCAGGTGCTGGGAGCTAGACTTATATTGATAGCGGAACGGGATTTTTCCATGATTTCATTGCTAGTGGATGGTGTATTCCTATGAAATCTTTTCTTTTACCACCTTCTCACGAAAGTGCCCCTCACCCCAGCAATCCCCACCAAGCCCCTCCTGGACTCTCCTGGTCAGCAGAGAGGGGCTTCCCAAGCCCGTGGAGCTGTTTAAAGCCCAGCAGGAATCCAGTTTAACCCCAGCCACCCCAGTCCGTGCGGGGCCGAGCAATTCGGATGAGGCCAGCCCCGCCATCCAAGCTGCTCCAGGTCTTGGTGTTGCCACGGGAGCCAGCGCCGCGGTGGAAAACCCAGGTTGAACCTCACCAAGCTTTCCCCAGGCTTCGGCCGGTCCCATGCGGCGGGGCAGCTCCCGACTCCCTCTGCTTTGTCCCCTCGCAGTGTTCACCCCACGGGTCGTAGGGACGGCGGTGGCACGATACAACTTCGCGGCGCGGGACATGCGGGAGCTCTCGCTGCGAGAGGGCGACGTGGTGAAGATCTACAGCAGGATTGGCGGGGACCAGGGATGGTGGAAGGGGGAAACCAATGGAAGAGTGAGTGCATCCAGATAACGTCCTGTCCCGTTTCTCCAGCGCGCGGTCCTCCCTGCTCTCGACCTGCCGAGCCGGAGCACAGCCTGCTGTCGGGACAGCAAAGGGCAGGGGGACACGTCCCACTCCCTCTTGCTCTTTTCCAGCCGGTGGATGGGCTGTCGCCTCACGAGAGCCACCGCTGTGTTGCCAGTCGGTGCTGTGTGGCGGTGACACGTGGTGCCCGGTGTGCGCGGCAGATGGGCAGGCGGGCACGGCAGCTCGGGCGATGTCCGAGTCTGCTCTTCCTTAAACCTGCACGGGGGGGATTTACGCAGGAGTGGCTCTGCAGGCGAAAGGCTCGGCATCCCGGGGAAAAGCAGCAGGCTGATGGCTTGACCTGCCGTTCCACAGAGTTTGTAGCACTGGGGACAGATTCTTCATGCCCTGAGCCCTTATATATTGCAGACAACCTATGTGTCTAAGGCAATGTATAGTTGCTAGCTCTGTCCCAAATTAGCGTAACGGCTGCACCGCCTCCCCGTCACCGCTACGCGTTGGGACGCGGGCGCTTCCCGCACCGTACAAATGGCTCACCGGGAACAGCGCGTGGTGGCATTGCTTAGGGACATGGTGTAGTGGTGGGCTTGGCAGTGTTGGGTTTACGGTTGGACTCAATGATCTTAAAGGTCTTTTCCAACCTATACGATTCTGTGATTCTGTGGCGGGGGCATAGTCCCGGTGACGGAACAGGAGGTCCCTTCAGCTCCCCAGTCTCCAGCTCACCTCTCCGCTTCCCCGACAGGTTGGCTGGTTTCCCTCGACGTACGTGGAGGAGGAGGGGGTGCAATGACTCCGGGGATGTCTGATGGAAAGTCGTCGAGCGCCCAGAGCGAGCCGCTGCGGACCGTGCACACTTGTCCCGACGCCTGCGGCTCCCCGTGAGACGCGGCCGGATGCCTCCCAGGACTGCTCTCGCAGACTCTCTAGCAATCCGTTCCTCTGTACAGTGTGTGCGCGCGTGCACGTCGGGGCCGCCGGCGGCCTCGCTCCTGTTACGTGTATAGAAGATTGATGGTCTGTCGGATAACGTTCGTGTAGCAGCTGCGGAAGAGTCCCGGGAAAGCTGCGCTCCCCTGCATGGACAGAGCTGAGAGACTCTGCGCGGTGCCTGCCAGAGGATGGGCTCCTCCAAACCTTTTTCGCTAAAGGTGTTTTAAAAGCCACTGTGGTGATGGTGGTGGGTGGGTGAGGCTGAAGGTTGGCGCCTGGGCTGGTGCCCGGGTGTGCCAAGGTGAGAATTTGGGGGTTTCTAAGGGGTGGGGAGCGACTCGGCCCCGAGGAGACGACACGGACCCCGCGCCACGCCACTGGGGTGGGCTCCCCGGGTCCGGGTTTTGGCAGCCTCCCTGGCAGCCGTGCGGCAGTGCCCAGCAGCACTGCGCCGCGGCCGGGGCGAGGGGGCAGAGCGGGGACACCCGGCCCGGGGGGAGGAAACGGCTCTTGCTCGTCCCTGAAGGGTGCCAGCTGTGAAACCAGGAGCGCGTTTTTGATCATCAGACGTAGGCTGGAAGTGGACCTCCAGGTCGGACAGGAGGGGAAAAAGCCGCTTTGGCATCCCAAGCCCGTTTTCTTTACAACCACCTTCAGTCCCACCAGCCTTGCCGCGGGCGAAGGGGGCAGCCCGGGGTGCAGACTGGTTCCACTGGTGAGCAGGAGGTCTTGGCGCGTTGCAGGAGTGGAGAAGTGCTTTGCCACACAAGCGTTTTGGAGGCCATCAAGGCACCAGGTACATGCAGAGGAGCGGACGGGAGCGTGCGTCTGTGGGTCTGTCCTGCCCTCGCTCCCAGCTTGGCCCTGCTGCAGGCAGGACCCCCCCCCCCCCCCCCCCCCCCGGAGCCAGGCTGATTTTTTTGCAGCCGTGACGTGTCCCACCTTGCTGAGCTTAGGGGGCGAACCCACCTGAGTAAGGGCTACGGTATCAACTCCTGATTCCTCTCGCTAAGTTGTGAAAGCATCTCTTCTTCCCCAGCTGTGTGCACTTTTGGGGGCTGTGAGCGTGGCCCCCTCTCCTCCTCCCGCGGGCTGTTACTGCTGCTGCTGTCAAGTAAAGGTCCGTCTGTCTTGGCATTGCCCTTTGTCCTGAGCACCGTCCGTCCGAGCCTGTTCTTTCCAAAGCGCAGCCCCTGTGGTTGGTAGGCAGAGCTGTCGGGTGGAAATCCTGGCCGTCGTCTTCTGCCGGGCAGCGGCTTTACTCTCCAGCTCCAGAATTTCCTTCCAAAGTGCAAATATGAACAAATCCACGTGTGGGCGTGTGGCAGGGAACAACTTTCCTCTACCCGATTTCTGAGCCCCGGGAGATGCCCTCCAGCCTCTCTGAATAAGTGGCATTTTGAGCTGGTGCTGCCGTGCATGATGATGTTCCCCCGGGACTTGCGGTGGTCCTGCCGTGCGGCACCGCGTCCCCGGTGTGAGCTCTCGGCATCGCGCTGGCGCAGGTCCGGGAGATGCCAGCGTTGGGTGGGTGAGCGGTGCCGATGCCCTCGGTCCCCGACACGGGGGTACCACGGCTGCATCTGAAGCCTTGCCGCAAAGGGAGCGGCAGCGCCCTGCTCGGGATAATAAATGGGAGAGTTTGGGGTTCTCAAGGAAAAGACATTAACTTGGAAATTAAACGTTGTTGCTCAGCGACAAGCCCAGAGCCGCCCGACTGCGCTGCCCGTCCCTCCGGGAGTGGCCCCGCTCTCGGTGCCGCGGGGGGAGCGGGGTGGGTGCAGCCGGGGTCTGGCCGGGGCAGATGCCCACCGGGGGTCTCGCTCTGTGGGGTGACGGGGATGCGGAGGGGGCTCGGGGCTTTCCCACGGTACTGTCTGGTGCTACCCTCTCCCGGCCAGCCCCTCGGTGCTCAGCTCGGGGTACGCTCAAGGGGGAGCAGCCAGCAGGGAGCTGGCAGTGCCCTGCTCCTCCTCTGCAAAGCAAAGGGCCCCGCTCCCGTTGCCGGAGCTGCGCTGGAGCCGCGGGTGTGTTTAGGGTGGATGAGACGCACGCGCGCGCCCGAGACAGACTCGCGATGGCTCGTGCTGCGCCTCAGATCCCGAAGCCTTACGCGTCCCTGCTGTTTAACGTGGCCGATTTTGCACGGCAGCCAGGGCATCCCCTCTGGAAGAGCACGTTCTCTGTCACGGGGCCCGCGGCACCGTCTCTCCCTTACACCCCAAAGGGAACCCCGACCTCCACCGCCGCCTGCGCTCCCCTCCCAGCCCTGCCAAATCCCCCTCCCTCCGGAGAGCTCTCCCTCTTGTGTTTACTGTTGTAAGAAACTTGTTAAAAAGATGGTTTTGTTTGTAAGTAATTATTCAGCCATTTGCCACATTATATATCTGTGAATAAGAAGGGAAATGTTTTTTTATGATGGCGAGAAAATTGTATATATATTTTAGTTCATCGCAGATCATTCAAAATTGCAATGGGATACGTTGGAAAATAATATGTAAATTCCTTGGGTTTTTCCTTTGCACTGCACTAACTGGGGTAGGGTGGAGGGGGTTTAAAGATAAAACTGTTTGTTTATGGAATAGTTTGTAGCTGGGAATTTGGAAATCATTTGGAATAGCTTGTAATGCTGGAATAGAAACTTTAGCTGCTACTTAGAAACCCTTTTGCATGTGGTTTTTCCAGACCTTTTTAAGTTACAATACATCAAAGTAAATTCCACAACGAAAAAATAAAGTGTAATTTTGCTGATAGGTTTTTTTCCAGCCGTGGTTTTTAACTGCGGCTCAAGCTCGGGCTCATGTCGGGCTTCTTGTCACTAAAGCCCCCGTGGCCGCGCTGGGGCCAGAGGGGTGGCTTGGCCGGTCCGGGGGAGACGCGTGCTCACGGGGACGGATCCTTTCCGATTGCTGCCATGGAGCGTAAGCGTTCGTACCCCTTCCAAAACTCAGAGTAAATCCTTCCCGCAGTGCCAGACGTGGCTCTGGGCAGTGGGACGCTGCTGAAGCCGACCGCTCGCCTCTTGAGTTCCTTCTCCTCGTTTCTGGAGCAGCTGCTTCCCCCGCCGTTGTGCCGCGCTCCTGCTGGGCGGCTTTCCTGGGGCTCCTCTCCCTGCCCCAGCCACATCGCTGGGGGGTGAGAGAAGGAGCGTGATTTTCCATGGTTTTTAGTCGCTCCCAAGTCTCATATTCCAGAATCCCACTCGGCCCTGCACGCAGCGGTGTTTTCCAGAGCAATAAAAGAAATTGCGCAGTTGCTTAGAAAATACCCGCGGCATTGCTGGAGGTTTCACCCGAGAGCAGGCACGTGAGATGCCACTGTGAGCTGCCATGTCATTTAATTAATAATAACATTAATTTTTCTCTGCTCTTGGAGTCCCCAGTACTTTCTCCTCCTCGCTTCAACTTTCACGGGGTCAGCTGAAAGGGGCTGTAGAAATGAGCAGAGGTGTTTCACTCGGTGAAGCAGGACATGAGCTGGGCACTAACTTTTGGATGCTGATTTGAAAAGATGCTGCTCAGCCAGGTATTTAGCCTTGGCCAAAGTGACGACCCCTGCCTGGGATAAACCCTTTCCCCGTTGTTGCTCTTCAGTCGAAGGGAAGCTCTCCAACGTGCACCGTGTATGAAATACCAGTTTTTGGTACCTGGGTGCTCTCCTGCCGGCGATGAGCATCGGCCCGGCACGGAGCTGGTCGGGCATCGCCGTCAGATGCCCACGGCGCAGCTGGGCTGCAGAAATGCAGCACTCGAGCCTGGAATCGACTGACGGCTGCGAGAGCAGGTAAATGCAAAAATCTGCTTCCATGCAAGGTCCTGCCTCTGGGGACGTGTGGCCCTCGGGGGGTGGTTGGAGCCGGCGGCGTGGCAGCCTCAGCCAGGCGGGTACCTCGACAGCCGGCTTTGCTCAGCTCCACGTCCAAACCTTCCCCTGGGGTTCGCACCGCTGAGGGCTGATGCCTCGGGGATAAATGGGGCATTTATTCGCCGTGCCCAGCCACGGCCAGGCTCTGTAACCAGAGCAGGAGCAGCCTTCCCAGGGGCATTAACAGGAGAAAAAAATCTCCAGCCGCGGCCAGCACAGCTGGCTCCAGCCCTGCACGGACCCTGGCCTGCCCCAGGAAGGGGGACGCACCAGACGCGGGTTTTCTTTTTATGTATTTATTATTATTTTTTTTCCCCAGCAATAGCAGCTGCTGACATAATCTCCCACATTAGCTGGGCTTGCCAGAGCACTGCCTCTGCTCTGAGCAAACACAGCGCGGGGGGTGGTTGCATTTGCTGGCTGCCTTCTGCAAACAGCAGGTCCCGCTCCATGCCGCAGCGCGACAGTCGCCCTGCAACGTCCCTGTGGCTGGGCCCTGAGCACGCCCCGCGGCCCCGGTGGCCTGTGGCCGGCCAGCGCGTGGCCACCTCCCTCTGCCACCTCAGCTGCTCCACGCCACGAGTAGGCGCGTTGGCTGGGTGCAAGCACTCACGCCACCGGCTCGGTGGACTCCAAAACAAGGATCCAAACTGCTGTGCAATCGGGATGGGGAAACTGAGGCAGGGGCTTATCGGAGCTCAGAAAAGCTCTGCCCAGCAGGACTGTGCAGGATCGAGCCTGCTTTCGGTTTGGGGTCAGGTACTGGTAATGCTTTGCCAAGACCGAACTCGGCCTGCAGCGCAGGGGAGAGCGAAGGCAGCTCTGCAGGCGCGCCCGAGCGGGGTCCGGCGGCGGTGGCGATGGCGATGGCACACGCTTGCAGCCTCCTGCATGCAGTGAGCAGCCGCAGTTTTGCAGCACGCCTGGCCAGTTCATTCCTTGCATTAGCCATAACGTTTTCTGTGACCTAGAAAACTCCAGCTGGCGCACGCAAACCGCTATGCTCCTTTATTTTATAATTAATCTAAGAATTACAGGGACAAGATTGAACTGGCGTAGGCTCTCTTTACATTGGATTGACCATCAATAAAAAGAATCACCCTCATTCCTGCTCTGGAGCTGCATCAGGGCCCCGGGGCTTGGAGGGACTGAAGTCACCATTGCTTTCTTTGCTGTCTGTCCTGTGCTTGGTGAACGGCTGGGGCTACTGAATGCATACTTGGGCTTGTATTGTTTTAGGTCTGGTCTAACCCAAAGGTCGTATTTATAATTAGGACATGCTGATGAAATGGTTCTGGCCTGTCAAACAGAAACACCCCACTGCAAACAGGAGTTTAGACTTGTTTGCATCTCTGTGGTTATTTTTAGCAATTAGTCCCTGGAGAAGTCTGGAGGAATTGGGGCGCTCTCTTTAAAACTGAGAAGCTGATTTTATCTTTGGGAGAAGGAGAGAAATGCTGCCTGAGACAGGGGCTAATACTGGAACAAGCGAACCCCTCCACTTGTATTCAAACCCTTCCCAAACTGGGGGAATTCGGATGCAGAGTGGGTACCACGGTGTGTTCAGCGTGCGAGGGCAGAGGCGGGGGGCGGTGGGGAGCGGCGGGGGGGTCTCGACTTCTCAGAGTCACGGTGCTATTGAATGCTAAAAGCCCCCTGAAGCACCGGCCCTGGGCTGCTCGGGGCTCCGTGGGGCTGTGGGCGGGCGATGCTGCCTGGGGGAGGCTGCAGGGACCACGATGCTGCTCGGACCCCGACTCCGCCAACCGCTGGCCAAACCCCCGCTCCACCCCGACCTCTGCTTCTCCGAGATATCGGAATCAGGCCCTTCAGAGCCGCCTCCAAAGAAACTGCATCGCCTGCGTATCCTGCCCAAACAGGCCCTAATTTCACGGGCGAGTCCTGGGCAGGAGGAACAATAAACCTTCAGGCTGGGAGATCTAAATCAAACGTTTATTTTCCTACCCCCTCTAAATTAAATTTTTTGGTGTTCTCACCTTTGCTTTAAGCTCTTGGGTCTGGCTTAGGAAACGTGTACATTTATTTTAATTCTGCTCTTAAAATGTAACTGCTGGGAGCTCCGGCAGGAGGGTCAGATGGTGCCTTTCCTTGCCGTGTTTGCTTTCTGGCATCCAGCTGACGGCTCCAGCCAGCGCCGAGCGAGCCCGGGAGGCTGCGAGCCCCCGCCGGCCCCAGCTGGGCTGTTTGTTCTCTGTCGCGCATTGAGCCGGGGAGAAAAGCAGCATTTTCCTCCCTATTTCGAATTTCTCCATTCTGCCTGACCTTTCTTCTTCGTGGGGAAGCAGCAGAGCCACGAGAAGGGGTAAGAGCTCGTCCCCGGCCGCCTGGGCTGGCTGCGCCGGCCTCCGGTGCTGGTTAATGTTTTTTGCAGGAGGGGCCGAAGGGACGGCTGTGCACGGAAGAGGAGGAGGAGGAGGAGAGCATCGGAGGAAGGCAGGGGCCCCACGGCACTCGCAGTAGGGAAAGCCAGCCCGGAGCGAGCCTCGCTGGTGAGTGGAGCCTGGCAAGTCGTGGCTGCGGGCGGTGGGAACCTGCTGTGGGCTGTCCGAGAAAGTCCTGCGGGTGTCGCGGGATTTCCCGAGCGGGAGTTTGCAGCTTTGCTGCGCTGCGGGGGGACGGTGGGTGTTTTGGAGGCCGCGTGGCAGCGAGTGGGGAGTCTCAGTGGGGTGAGCTCCAGGGCAGCCCCCACGGCCCAGTGGGGGCAGCCAGGGCAGCCCCCACGGCCCGTGGCTCGCATGGGAGGGGGTGGTGCTGGCCTGCGAGACCCCGCTGCACCCCGGCTCGTGCACCCCAAGCCATGCTCCCGGAGCAAGCCCCGAGCCACATCCCCGGCCAGGAGCCCTGGGCGCGGGGGCTGGGGTGTCTGCAGGCAGGGGCTGGGGTGTCTGCAAGCAGGATCTGTCCCCGTCCCCACCAGCAGCCATTGCACTGCCCTCTTTTAATAGGGAGCAAACCTTGCACCTTCATTGTGGCCAAACAGGCTCTAGAATACAAGGAAAAAAAAAAGAAAAAGTGGTTTCTGCAGGCGTGAGCGAGCACAAGCGTTGCCATGCCCTGTGCGTTTCCAAGCCCCTTTTTTAAGCGGGGCCCCTCCGAAGGGTGTTTGGGACTCCACACGCGTGCAGCAGGGATCCCATTTCCCTGCTGGAAGAGGGTCCCAGCAGCCCGCGCCGGGATGTGCCCCGGGGCTCGCTCCGGCCGCCGTGAGCTGCTCAGCCCCTTGCACGGCACCCAGAGATGCCGCTACCACCAAAACGGTGCTGAGCCCCCGGGCTGGCGGGGGGTGCCCTGCCCATGCCAGCAAGGTGTTTTTGGGATTTGCAGGTGGAGATGTCCTACGTGAGCTGCGCCTTGCGGGCGGCCGCCCCCCGCCGCCTGCCAGCCCCCTGGAGAAGCCCCCGGCCCTTCAGCAGCGCGACGGGCCCCACGGCGAAGAAGAGCGTCCCGTACCAGAAGACGCTGAAGGAGGAAGGCTCGGGGAGCGGGGAGCCCAGCCGGCCCCCACCGCCCTCGGCCGAGGTGGTGGTGGTCGGGGGGGGCAGCCTGGGCTGCCAGACCACCTACCACTTGGCCAAGCAGGGGGTCACCAGCGTCGTGCTGCTGGAGAGGGACCGCCTGACCTCGGGCACCACTTGGCACACGGCCGGTGAGGCGGTGGGCACAGCGCGGGTGCTCCCTGGGGTGGGGGCAGCGGGCACGGGGGTGCCCACGGCTTGGGATGTGCGTGGAGAGGATCCGTTGCGCAGGCTGGCTCCGGCTGTGCCGCACAGTTTTGCCTTTAAATGGGGAGAATTCCAGGGTTTCCGTTTTTCCTTTTGGCATAACTTTTTGTTAAGAAAACATCCCCCAAATTTTCTTTTTTTTTTTTTTTTTTAAAAGTTTTACATGACCGCAGGAAAACTAAACAGTTTATTTCCACACCTTTTTGTTTTTCTTCCTTAAGCCAATTTTCTTTGGCAGGGAGGGGGGAGTTAGAAGAGGTTAATTCAATAAGCCTTTTGGGGGGGTTGTCTCTTTTGGGGTCGTCTACTCCATAAACCCCTTTTTTTCCCCATTCCTTTAATGCCCAAAGAACAGAGAAACCGATGATTTGTAGCGCTCCCACGTCGCCACGAGATGGAGCGAGAGCCCCGGCAGGGTGACACACGCCACGCGTGGGGCCGGGGGGTCCCCTCTGCATCCTGCAATGGGGGGTGGGGGGTGGGGGGTGGCGGAGCCGCCTGTCCCACCCGTGGGCTGTGTCGTGTGTCCCCCCCCCCCCCCAGGTCTGCTGTGGCAGCTGCGTCCCAGCGACGTGGAGGTGGAGCTGCTGGCGCACACGCGGGACGTGGTCAGCCGGGAGCTGCCGGCCGAGACGGGGCTGCACACGGGCTGGGTGGAGAACGGGGGGCTCTTCATCGCCTCCAACAAGCAGCGCCTCGATGAGTACAAGAGGCTCATGTCGGTAGGGAGAAGCCCCCCGGGGCGTCCCCCCGGCCGGGTGGGCTGCGGGAGGTGGCGTTTATCTCCTGCCCACGGGAGCAGGGCTGGGGACCCCAGGGCTGCGGGGCCCCCGCCTCTCCAAAAGGCCCGTCCCTCCCTTGCCTTCCCACCCAGAGAGCTGCCGGTGGCCTGGGGTGGGCTTCCAGGGCAGCCTCCTGGCTTCCCTAAGGCTGCTGAATGAAATCAGGCAAAATGCTGGCAAAGTAGGTGAAATTAAATCCAACCGTGGATTTTTGTCCTTTCAGATAGCGGTAGCACCATTTTTCCAGCCGCACAGGCAGCTTGCATGCAAATACAGGGCCATATTCCCTGAAATCTGTGCAGACCATCCCACCCCACGCTGAATTTAGGGCGTGCCTTGGGGTAGCAGTTGCCTCATAACTGGAGATAAACAGTTATGGGAGATAAACATAACTGGGAGATAAACACGTCCTGGGGGTCTCCTCCTCCTCCAGCAGCAAGCGATGAGCAAAGCCTTTGTCGCCTGCTTGAGCTCCCGGTTTTCTTGTCCGGTTGGCAGCTGGGGAAGGTGTACGGCGTGGAGTCCTACGTCCTGACCCCGTCGCAGACCAAGGACCTGTACCCACTGATGAACATCGACGACCTGTACGGCACGCTGTACGTCCCCAAGGACGGCACCATGGATCCAGCTGGTACCTGCTCAACTCTTGCCAGAGCAGCAACTGCCAGAGGCGCTACGGTAGTTCCTAATTAGTAATTAGTCATTAATGCCTGTTGACCCTGGGAGGAGATTTCATCCTCTGCCTTCCCCATCTCCTCCTTTCCCACTGGAGCAAAGCTGCTCCTGCAGCATCAGGTCTTTGCCCAACGAGGGTGTTGCCCTGTTCGGCTTTGGTGGCTGTTTGGGTCACAGCAATAACGCTGGCAGAAACCACGGGATCCAGGGAAAATACAGGATGAAAAAAAGGCGTTTAGGAGCAAGGCGAGGCAGTGCCCAAGGCAGGTTCCTCAGGAGAGTGGAGGTTTCAGGGTCAGGTAACGCAATCCGTTCCTCGAGGCAGGGACTACCAGCCCGTCCTTGGTGCGTTGCTTTGCTCCTGTGCATGTAAATAATAAACATCCTTGCAACTGCCGTTGAAGTCTGCGGCTGAGGAGGGGTATGTTGTTATCAGCGGTAACGGCGATAGCTGTGGGGAAAGGGAGACGGCCCTTGCCAGACCGCTGCTGAGATTCGCCTTTCCCAGAGCTGGGGGTTAGATGGCAGGCGAGCTGGGGTGTCCCGCTGCCCTTGCAACCCTGCCGTGACTCTGCTGCCTTTCCTCTGCCATCAGATCATAGAGAACTGCCCAGTCACCGGCATCCAGGTCAGAGCTGACGATTTTGGGGTGAAGAGGGTGTATGCAGTGGAGACAGCCCACGGGACCATCCAGACTCCCTGCGTGGTGAACTGCGCAGGTATGGGGCGCAAAGCACGTCGGGGAAGGTGGAGGACTGGGGCTGTGGCCGCGGGGCAGGGGGTGGCTTTGCATCCCGTGAGCCGGGGGGGGGGGGTCTGCATCAGTCCTTGTGCCCCCCCTCCGGCTGTCACCCCCCAACTGCCGCAGCTCTGGCGGGGTGTGGAGGACGGAGAGGTGCTCAGCGCGGGGCCGTTGTCTCCGCAGGCGTGTGGGCACGAGCCCTGGGCCGGCTGGCCGGCGTGCACGTGCCGCTGGTGGGGATGCATCACGCCTACGTGGTGACCGAGCGCATCGAGGGCATTCAGGTCAGTCCCGTGCGGCTGCAGATCGGCTCCTCTGCTCTGGAGGACAGCGCTGGCTCCTGCCCCCCTGCACGCAGCAGGGCGAGGCGGGAAAGACCCCCCAAGGACCCCCGAACCTGCAGGAACCCCCCCACATTCCTGCCTTCGGAGCAAGCCTGCGCTGCCAGGTCAGGCTCTGCAGGCACCCAGGGAAGCGCACACCCAGCAGCTTCTCCTAGCAGGACTATCAGACTACCTTTAATAGAGTCGTATTTAATATTTAACAATGTTATGACTAGCAGGATAATTTTCTTCTTTTTTTTTTTGTCTCGGTAGAACTATTATAGGGTCTCTGATGGGTTTGGTGTCTGATAGCAGCATTAATAAAGATGCCAAACACTTTCTGAACAAGCCCCAATCCCCAGCAGGCAGAGGTGTAGCTCTCCAAGCATTTCCAAACTCTCCAAAGGAGTCTGTTCCTGCCATCCGGCTGCGGAGAATTGTTCAGGAGTTGAAGGAGACTTCATTCACTCAGGCGCCAGGGCTTTGAGGGTGACACGTTATTTAGTTTCCATCCCGCTGACACAGTTTGTGTCTGACTTTTCAGTCCGAGGTGCCTCATTTTAAAAAGTGCTGGTGTCAGTGACTACATTTACATCCCAGTAACTCCGCTGTGCCGTACAAACACGGTGAGAAAGAGACTTTTCAGAGAAGAGGCTGCAGCTTGCAGACCCCGGAGCCTCCCGTTCAATCCCCTTAATCCCATTTGTCAGTGTGAAATGCAGTAGACCCTGCACCGCTACTTCCCTGCTATCTAAATGTTTCTCTCTCCATTATTCACGAGAACAAATCCCTCATTCTTTGCGCCCTGCTGCCCGCGTGTTGTACTCTTGCATCCTCCCGCGGAGGTGGGTGGCAGAGGAGTGATGCTTTCCAAGCTGGGATCAGCCGCAGCATTGCTCCCGCTCCGCCGAGCATCCCCGGTGCTGCCGGTGCCACGGAGGAGCAGCCGGAGAGCCGAGGCCCTGCTGCCCTGGCGCCTGTGCAAATGCACCCGCAGCACAGCTCCTGCCTGCAGCACTGCAGCTCGCCAGCTGCTAATTAAGCAGGATTTGTGCAAGACTCGGCTTCCAGCTTGGGTGCCTGGGCTCAAGCCTGGTGAACGGGCGTGCTGCCCGCAGCGTCGCTGCCTGCCTAAGCCATTTTGCCCGCGGTTGGGCGAGGTTTGCTGGACCTGACCTGCGTGCTTTCCTCTTGGGGCAATGCGGGCACCCAAATTTCAGGGCTGGGGGAACATCCACGGAGGCACCGCTGCTCCCGTCCTCGGTGGGTCGCTGCCGCAGGCGCCGACTCTGCCCCAGACCCCCAGCTCATCCCGCTCAGCCTCGCCGGGGTGCAGCTGGGGCAGTGCCGGGGTCTCCCCATGGCTCTCGGCCCTCTCTCACCCCTCCGCTCTCCCTCCCCGTTTTTCAGAACATGCCAAACGTTCGTGATCACGATGCCTCGGTGTATCTCCGTCTCCAAGGCGATGCCCTTTCCGTGGGCGGATATGAGTCAAACCCCATCTTCTGGGAGGAGGTGAGCGGTGCCGGGAGGTTTTCCGGGGGAACGAGGCAGGTTTCCAGAGAACCCACCTTGGAGGGGTGGGCGCAGGCGTGAGTGCCTCGGCCCCCGGCTCCCGCGGGTGCCAACCTCCGTGCGGCCGGTGGGGAAAGCACGGGACAGCATCTTCCCTTTGGGTCTGTCTGTGGCGTAGATATGAGGTGCAGAGGCAACAGGGATGAGATGAAAAGGCTGGGCTGGGGGGATTTAGAGGCCACGGTGCGGTCCCTGCCCTGCGGTCCCATCCTCCCTTTATCCAGGTGCAGGTGTCTTAATTCGGGCTCTGCCCCAGACCTTTGGCTTGGCTGGGCTGTTCATGAAAACCCAAAGAAACCAGAGTCTGCAAAGCAGCCTCGATGTTCTATGGTCTCCAAGGCTGTCAGAACTGAAAAGTTCTTACATCCTCAACTGTATTTTGTGTCCCAATTCCTGTTTCCCACCTTCAGGTATCTGAAAAATTTGCTTTTGGCCTCTTTGATCTGGACTGGGATGTTTTCATGCAACACATTGAAGGTGCCATCAACAGAGTACCGGTGCTGGAGAAAACGGGCATTAAATCCACCGTCTGCGGGCCAGGTAAGGTGGGAGCGGTGGCAGCGTGGCGGCTGCAGTCCTCCAAGGATCTTGCTGGGGGCAAGGGGAAACTTCATAACCTGGGGAGAAGAAAAACTCTCTGAAGGCAGAGCAGGCGCCCGTGGTCTGGCTGCAATGGTGGCATCTTCCAAGGGGTGGCATCCCAGGCTCAGCCTAGGTGGAGAAATACCCGGGATGCCTGTTGCCTTGGTCCAAACCGGAGGGTGGCGAGCACAGATTTACAGCTGAAGTTGTGGCTACTGGACTAGGGAATTAAGGGGCAGGTTTTTTTCAAGCAGTGGTCGTTGTTTTACCAAGTGTTATATTATTATTTTAATTACTTGCTTCTGGGCCAATGACATTAGATTTACCCCGATTTACATCCCAGGCTGTCTGATGTGGAGTTAAAGGCCATCGCATCGCTGCAGTGGCAGCTGGAGGGGATGCCAGCCATCGAACCCAAGCCCTGCAGACTCAGTTTGGCCTTGAAATCCACCACATGCTAAAAAAAAAAAAAAAAAAAAAAAATTAAAAAAAAAGCCTTTTTGCGGAAGCATTTACAGGGAAACCCTCGAGGCCCTCGGGGAGGGAGCGGTGCTGCTGTACAAGGGAAAGAAGGGCACATCTCCTGCCCCGCAGCAGATAAAACACGGCACGTACAAGGTGGAGGTCTTGGCCCTGGGTACGGCGGGTCTGATTAAGCTGTGGTGCGAGCAGAGCTGGTGGCCCTCGGTGGGGAGCTGACTTCTTATAGATAAACGTCTAGTATTTGTAGTACAGCAGTGTAATTTCCAAAGGGTCAGCGCTCCTCCTTTTCTCCTTCTTGATTTAAACCAGCAGCTGGTTTGCGTGCGACAGCTGACTCGCACCGGGCTGAAGCAAATAGCAAACGCTTGGCCTTTCTGCTGCGTGGTAAATATTTCACCGCCAGAACAGCTACCGTGCTGTGCTTCGGGCGCAGGGGACGAAAGCCGACTGAATCGGGGTGGTTTAAGCTGTTTCTGCTCCGGCTGCTGATCCAACCCTGCCGAGCGGGCCAAGGTCCCGCGTGAGCCCTCGGCATCCGTCCCAGTGCAAAGTCAGCGGGGCTGGTGTGCAGCACTGGCGAAGGGGAGGTGCTTCGGGTCTTGCTCCATTAACTCGGTGCCTTTGTAGCCTGGCGTATCGGTACAGGGATATTGGCGTGAAATAATCTTCTGACTCTCCTCTTGCCTTCTCCTGAGCCCAGAGATCTTGGGAAACAAGCCGGGCATTGCTGGGCAGGGGAAGGACCCGGCTGAACGCTGTCTTCCCTCTCTTCTTTCACACAGATGGATGAACCACCATAAAATAGGGAGGAGGATTGCACACCTCTGTCGGGGTGTCTGGCTCCGTCCTCCCTGGTGGGGATTTGCAGAGGGGCCGTGGTTGATAGCCCTGTGGGGAGCAGGAGCTGGCAGCGTGAGACATCACTAGCACAGGAGCCTCGGGCGACATCAGCAGCAATCCCTCAGCCGAATAAAGTAGCTTAAATTCATGAAATTTCCCAGCAGAAATCGATGAAGGTGAAAAATAGTCATAAAAATGAAATATGGCCCAGATGTTGAAGAGGCAATGAATGGGTCTGTGCAGCTCCCTTGACTGGCGGAGCGGGAGGAAGAAAGAGGCTGCTTCAGCCGCCGCGGTGCCTCATGCACCTTCTGGTTGGGGATTCGTTCTTCACGAATTTTCAATCTAAACCTTGATTGAAAGGTTTCCATCAAGGAAACCTTTGATGGTAGTGGTTGAGTCGCCATCCCTGGAGGTATTTAAAGGACGTTTGGATGAGGTACTTAGAGACATGGTGTAGTGGTGGTTTTTGGCAGTGTTAGGTTTATGGTTGGACTCGATGATCTTAAAGGTCTTTTCCAACCTATATGATTCTGTGATTCTGTGATTCTGTAAATACTTTTATTTACCGAAAGCCCTCCCGAGGTCCTCCCCCTGCAGCGCTGGCGTGCAGCGAGCGCTGCCGAGCTCCCCGGGGGCACGGAGGGCACAGCGAAGCCGAGCCGGGGGTCTCGACAGCGCAGGGACAGACTGTGCAACGCGCAGGGCTGCAAAGGAGCTGCCTTGTGCCGCCAGCGCCTGCTTCTGCCACCAGCAGTGCGATGTGCATATAAATGTGTGCCTGCATGCATGTGCGGATACCGATGCAAGCTTCTGAAGCAAATATACGTATATATACGTATGTGTGTTTGCTCCAGGAGCCTGCACAAGACCCCTGCGTGATGCTGGGCATCCCAGTACCAGGGCAGCCTTCCCTTTGGCCTCTGCTGCCTGGGCGCTGTTGGAGCGACGCAGGTGGGGGATGCCCAAGCTGAGATGCTGGGAAGCGCTCGGTGTTGGTCCAACTCTTGCTCTCTGGGAGCAGGAGCAGGACAAGGCCGGCACGGGAAGCTGTAGGAACCCTGCTCCTAAAGTGCATGATGTGTCCCCAAAATGCCTACCCTGGCCTTGCTGGCACACGCCCCTCTCTGTCTTGCAGAGTCGTTCACCGCTGATCACAAGCCGCTCATGGGGGAAGCCCCAGAAGTCCGAGGCTTCTTCCTCGGCTGTGGCTTCAACAGCGCCGGTAAGAGAAGGATCACACCTTGGGCATCCCACTGCAGGCACCGTATCCCGGGCAGAGCCCGGCGTCCACAGCCGCGCTTGGCCTCCTGGCCTCATCTGGGTCCTCGCCTCTTCCCCCAGGGATGATGCTGGGAGGCGGCTGTGGGAGGGAGCTGGCTCACTGGATCATCCACGGGCGGCCGGAGAAGGACATGTATGGCTACGACATCAGGCAAGTCACCCCGGCTGCCCCAGGTCCCCACGGGCTACGGGCTCCTTCGCTGATACCCTTCATCCGCGCGTGGTCCTTGGGGACGGGTTTCGAGGCAGGGCTGGATGCTGGCATTGGGAGTGGGTGTCAGGCTGCAGCCTCTGCCCCTCCGAGGAGCTGGAATCAATTACGCTCGATGGCTTTAATGAATTTACACGTGGGGTTTATCTCATTTGCCTCGTCCCACTTCTATGCAAACGGCTTCCATCAGACACGAGGAGATTGCAGCGGGGAAAGGGCAGGGTAATTACGTTTGGGTTTTGTTGTTGTTCAATTAGTGCCGTGCCTAATCCTCTAAGTTAATAATCGGGGGTGACGATTTCAACAGGAGAAAGATTAGCTTTCCCCTCCCTCTGCAGCACGACATGGCCCGGGAGTTTTGACTGGGCAGATGTTGGCTCTGTAATTGCTTTTGACTTGCTCGATTATATTTGATTGGGTTTGGGCTTTCTTATAGGGCTGCTAGTGACAGCAACCACCTTGGCAGGGACAAAGCTTTGAAAATCTTGTTACTCGAGTGGCAAAGCTGGTAAACACCCGTTGACTTGGGCTGGGAGGAGAGGGGAGTTGGTGCTGGTGCCTGCAGCGGTCAGCGGGAGATGCCTCCAGCAGCCCTTCCTCCGCCAGCCCTGCAGCCAGGCCAGCCACGGGCCAAGCCGGGGAAGGAGAAACCCCTGGGCTGGGCAGGCACCGCTGCACCGGTGCTTGGCACAAGACCGGCGGTTGGCACAAGCGCGGCCATCGTGGGGCTGACCCGCGCCATGGGACCCCAGCCCCACTCAGACAGTGGCCGCGGGCTTTCCAGCCCTTGCATCTGGATTACCCGAGCGTCCCCCGTATCCCGTCTGCCTCCTCATCAAGCTGGTGTCAGTCCCATTTTTTTTTTTTTTTTCTTTTGGTGACAATTACTAAGCTCCTCTTTAAATAACTCCCTTTTCCGCACATTTAAATATTTATCCTCCCAAAACACTCGCTTGTAAATATTTCATCTGGCAGCTGTTGCTCCTCTTGCCGCTGTCAAAAATGCAGCACGTTGGTGAAGGGGCTGGGGCTGTCGGGGCAGCCGGGGGTGCCGGTGACATGCCATGTGTCACCTGCTGCCTGTCCCGTGCCGGCGGAAGAGGCAGCTGCCCTCGCCGCAAGCCCACGGCTGCTTTTGGGGAGCATCGCTTGCATTGCTTGCACCACCGCAGGGCTCGGCTCTGGTGCCCTGCCTCTCCTCTGCACCCAGGCAGCGGGGAGGGAAGCTGAAAATATTGTTTTAAAAGGCCCTATAGATGACATTTTGCCTTGCCTTTCACCTGCTGCCTGCCTCCCTTTCTCCAGACCTGGGGGCTTTGGGCCGGAGAGGAGCCGGTGGTAATTCGGAGAGCCGCGCTCCCCTGCCTGCTGAAGCCGGAGGACGGGAAAGGTGCCACCGGCACCCGGGGCTGCTCTCCGTGAGTTATAGGTCTCTGGTAATAATAACCTGAGCATGTGCTGAGCTGGCACATTCCTTCAAGGAGCTTTTCTCTTTGAAAGATGAAAATATGTCAAACAAATTTAAAATGCTTGGGGTTTTATTTATCTTTCAGCCTAGGGAGAATTGGATGAAAAATGTAAGGAATGTCCAGGGCTCTTTCCTTCGTCAGGGCTGCGTTTAAACCCGGGCTGTGTGCGAGGCATGCTCTGAGGCCGGCCCCGTGCTGAAGCGAAGCAGAATTAACCTCAATTCTCCTTTTTCTCTATTCCCCCCCCACCCACCCAGCAGGGCTGTATTCTGCTCCCAGTTGCCCTGGGGTACATGTGCCTGGAGCAGGGCTGGGGAGCTCGGTGCGGGCTGTGGGGAGCGCCCGGCTCCGGTGGGCAGCACCACGGAGGCAAGAGGGGCTGCGGCACGGCCAGCACCAAGCCCTGCTCGGTTCCTCTGCTCTCCTACCCACGAAACGGGTGCAGGAACAGCAATTTTACACCGCAGCAGCTGCATCCACATCTGGGTCCGTGGCTGGGGGAGGAGGCACGCTGTGAGCTGGTGGGCTCATCCGGACGCTGCCCTCTCCCTGCCTTCCAGGAGGTTTCACCACTCCCTCACCGACAACAACCGCTGGATCCGGGAGCGGAGCCACGAGTCCTACGCCAAGAACTACTCCGTCGTCTTCCCCCACGACGAGCCGCTGGCGGGGCGCAACGCGAGGAAGGACCCCCTGCACGAGGTGAGGACCCGCACCCCAACCTGGGCTGCCTTGTTGGAGCACGGGGACACCCTCACACCACCCTTGCAGCCACAAAGACGTGGCAAGGAGCGGCCTCAGCATTGCAGCACCCGCGGCTCAGAGCCCCCCCAAAACACCCAGCGCTCCCGAGGTGCTTGGGGTGACCCCGTCGCTGCCAGCCCCGGTCCCGGCCCCGGCCAGGAGCAGCCACATTTCTCAAGCCCATTTCTGCTCGTCGCTAATTCCTATCACACCGTTCCTCTTCTGATGGAGAGCAGAGGCTCAAGCAGTAAAACAGACGTCCCTCCCCGCCGTCCCCCGGTGTTTGGTTGACAGCTCGGTTGTTTTCTGTCACCGAGGATGCAATTTATTTTTTAATAGCACGTCTAATAAGCGATGCCCATTTGACTGACAGCCTGGTATTTATACATGCAGCTCCAGAACATGTGCTGTGTTTTATAAATAGGCACTGAATCATTTCTGAAACGTTCAACAAAATCTATTCTTTTCCGAACGGAGGCACCAAACAAAAATATCTTAACGGATCCCTAATTAATTGTGTGCAGGGAGATTTTCCTGAGAGCACAAAGGAGGAATGAGAAGGCTGCCATATAAATCTTAAATGTTATTATATAATTACTTTTGTAAACATCGGGGGGGATCTTGCTCTCTGGATTTAGCATCTCTCGGTCAATAATTCCTGCACCGGAGCACAAGCTTTGGAGGGGTGCGCAGCTGGGCTGCCAGACCCCTGCCCGTCAGCTGCTGTTGAGGCAAATACCTTTCTTGGGGGGACAAAAATATCAGGCGATTTGCAGGCAGCTCGGGTTTGCCACTGTTTCAAAAGACAAACTGCAGAGCTGATTTTGGCTGCTGATAGCCAAAGCCAAGGGGTCACAAGTTAGGTCTTGAGCACGTGCTCGGGGAGGGCAGCCTGGGCGCTGCTCAAAAAGCAGTGAAAAGGCTTTTTTTTAACCATTTGTTCCCATTTCTCCGGCTTCGCTTGCGTAGGAGCTGCTGCGACAGGGCTGCGTTTTCCAGGAGCGGCACGGCTGGGAGAGGCCCGGCTGGTTCAGCCCCGGGGGAGCAGCCCCGGTAAGCACAGCACGCGTTTCAGGGGGGGTTCGGCCGGAGGGTACCGGCCGTGCCCGGTGCGTGCAGGACGCGTCCTGCGTCTGCGGGGTGTGCGATATGCTGCAAGCAGGTGCATGTCCCCAAAATGGGCCCATAAAGGCTGTTGGGCTTCAATTCAGTATAACAGCAGTAAGAAGGAGATCCGTGTGTGCATGTTGTGTGTGTCTGTCTGCCTGTCCCTCTGCAACAGGCAACATCTGCCTGCAATGCCCCCAGACGAGAGGCACCAATCTCAGTTCTATATGTTGAAAAGCAGTGGGCAGGGATGCCAGGGATGGGACCCATCACCGCAGGCAGGGATGTTGGGGTGGGGACCCATCACCATGGGCAGGGATGCCAGGGAGGGGACCCATGACCACGGGCAGGGATGTTGGGATGGGGACCCATCACCGTGGGCAGGGATGCTGGGGTGAGGACCCATCACCACGGGCAGGGATGTTGGGATGGGGACCCATCACCGTGGGCAGGGATGCTGGGGTGAGGACCCATCACCGTGGGCAGGGATGCTGGGGTGAGGACCCATCACCACGGGCAGGGATGCCAGGGAGGGGACCCATCACCGTGGGCAGGGATGTTGGGGAGGGGACCCATCACCGCAGACAAGGATGCTGGAGTGGGGACACATCACTGCAGGCAGGGACATTGGGGAGGGGACCCATCACCTCAGGCAGGGATGTTGGGGTGGGGACCCATCACCATGGGCAGGGATGCTGGAGTGGGGACCCATCACCGCAGACAGGGATGCCAGGGAGGGGACCCATCATCGTGGGAAGGGATGCCAGGGAGGGGACCCATCACCGCAGACAGGGATGTTGGGGAGGGGACCCATCACCGCAGACAGGGATGCCAGGGAGGGGACCCATCACTGCGGCCAGGTCCTGCACGGACCCGCTCCTCTCCTGGCACAGGGTGAATGTGACTGGGAGCAGCCCCTCAGCTTCGGCCTCATGCTGTCTTCCTCGCTGCCCCCATCCTCCCGCTTCCCCCCCAGGTTCTGGATTACGACTACTACGGTGCGTACGGCCGGGAGCGCCACAGGGACTACACCTACAACCGGCTGCTGGGGGATGAGTACACCTTCGACTTCCCGCCCCACCATGACATTGTGAGTGCGGGGGGCAGCCCCCCCCCCAGCCAGAACCGCTGGGCACATCTGGAGCGGGGGGGGGGGGGTTAGAGGCAGCAGAGCCCGTGCCACGCCGCTGCTTTGGGTGGAGGTGGTGAGGCTCAGAGGGAGGGGAAGCAGCGAGCTTTGCCCAAAACTGGGAAAAATGTTCCAAAAAGATTAAAAGAACTGCGTGGCGTGTGCTCGGAAACCTCGGCGGAGGGGCCACGGGACTTTTACTGCTGCTTTCCTAAATGAAAGAGTTGAGACTAGCTTGGGGGAAAACCCCAATTTGATAAAATTTAACTATTATTATTGATAACCGTCACTGCGTTAGCGAGGTAAGGAGTGGGATTGAGCATACAGGGTGGCCTGCCAGGCTTGCTCCATTTAATACCTGATTTTTCAGGAGTGTTTTGAAGCTGTACAGCCTTTAAAGGCACCAGGCAAGTGTTCTGGTATTGTTTCCCATGACGTAAATGGTTTTAATGTGCATCTCCCTTTGCGGAGTGAGAATATGGATCAACTTCAGCAGTGTCTTTGCTGTAATTGTAGATCAAGAATGAATGCTTAATGTGCAGAAACGCCCTGGCTCTCTTCGACATGTCTTATTTTGGGAAATTCTACCTGGTTGGTCCTGAAGCAACAAAAGCGGCGAACTGGCTGTTTACTGCCGATGTGAGCAAAGCGCCAGGTACTGGCTCAGCCCCCTTATTTCGGCTGCGTGCTGCCTCTGCCCGGCGCTGCCCTGGAAGGATGCCCTGGGAAATCACTTCTTACACCGAAACAAACCAGCGGGGACCCAAACTGGCTTTTCTTTTAAGTGCTGCTTTTGCAGAGGGTATGGGAAGCGTGTGAGAGCGACTGCTTTCCCTGTCCTCACCGGAGGCTGGATTCTGCTCTCGTTTATAGAGGGGCGAATGTGCTCTGAGCTGGGGGGTGAGGGAGGGAGGGTCCCTCTGGCTCCAGCTGTGGCTCACAGCTGGAGATGTGATGGGTACTGGAGTAAATCAAGCACAACCCTTGCCAGCCACGGTTTGCACGGGGAGAAGCTGCGCCCTTCTCCAGGGCTGGGAGGCAGCTTATGGCATTTCCAAGGATGCAGCTTCAGCTCCTCACGCAGATCTCAAGGGGAAAAAGCATCGCTCCTCTCCCCCTCCTGATGCTGGGACATGCAGGGCCAGTCAGGGCATACCCAGGCACTGGCAGCTGATGTAACAATGAGGACAAATTTTCCTGGTACCCACCTGCCTCTGCCGGGGCCGGGGCTCTGTGCCGGGGCCGGCTGATGGGCAGCAGTGCCCGTCTCCTTTCCCCAGGCTCGACCGTCTACACCTGCATGCTGAACAAACGGGGCGGCGTGGAGAGCGACCTGACCGTCAGCCGGATCAGCCCCGGGGACCCGGCCTCCCCCCTGGCCCCCGCCTTCGAAGGTAAAAGCCCTGAGCGCAGGGATGCTAGAGTCGGGTGCGTTTCTGCAGCCGCCGTGGGGCTGGGGGGGGATTGCCAGCTGGGTTTACCCTCCCGCAGCTCAGCTTCCAGCCTCTCCTGCTGCCTTTTTCAGCTGCACCAATGCACTCAAAGACCTTTCCAGCCCCGGGAAGCCACGGTGGCACGTTCGGTCCGAGGCCCGCCAGCATCTCCTCCATCCCCGCCGCGCTCGGGGGGCCGCAGGCGCAGGGGTGATTGCATTTACCTAATGGCAGCCACCTGGCTTCTTCCACCGCCGCCCCTCGGTCCCCGTAACCCGATTATCCCCCTTGTCCCTGGGGGCCTGCGCTGCTCACCGGTGTTATTGGGTTTGTCCAGCCCCGGCTGGCGGCACTGACCTCTCCCCAAGTCCTTATCAGCTGCAATAAAGAGGAATTGAAAGGGAGCAGAGCAGTCAGCCCAGAGGGCAGAAATGGCATTAGGCAGCAGCAGCAGCAGCAGCAGCGGAGGAAGGCGCTGAGCTCGGCTCCGGCAGCGCTGCCAAGTGCCGTGCCCAGCGGCACCGGGCTCTGCCAGGGCTGCCGCCAAGAAGGGAGGTTTGCACTGGGATGCCCGGTGCCGGCGCAGCCCCGTCCCCAGGCACTGTCACCCTCAGAGCTGCTGCTCAGAAGGGAGCAGCCCCGCAGCGGGGGCAGCCCCCAGCGCCGGCCCGGGGCGGTGGGCGTTGCGGGGACGATCTCGCTGCCTTTGCCCTGGCGTGGTCGGGTGCCGGTGAGCTTTTCCCTCCCTGCGGGAGAATCCTGCATCCCTCTCGTCTGGGCGACGGGAAGCGCATGGCAGAGCTGCAGGGTTTGTCGGGCGATGGAGGAGTTTAATCGCAGCAAAGTCTATTTTTCCAATTAC
The DNA here is from genome assembly GCF_035582795.1 of Mycteria americana. Taxonomy (NCBI): domain Eukaryota; kingdom Metazoa; phylum Chordata; class Aves; order Ciconiiformes; family Ciconiidae; genus Mycteria; species Mycteria americana. Next base: position 9,637,188 of record NC_134381.1, on the reverse strand, counting down.
AGTAGGTGGCTGCACTTATTATCGTTATGACAGATTATCAGAGAGCAATTTTGTAGTGGCAGGAAAGACAGAGGGAAGATTGATTCCATATTAATCAGCTCTCAAACCCCATCCCTGAGGATTTTTCCACCCAGGATTACTGACAAGGCAAAATTCTTGCTGGAATACAGCGCAGCCCCTGCACGGGTGGTGGCCTGCTCGCTGCAGCCCTCCCTGCTCCCACCTGCAGTTCCCAGCTCCCTTCGCACTTTGGCATCCGCTCTGTACTGGGACAAAAGAGCAGACGCTTTTGCTGTTGGTCTCAAGGGACAAAGAGGTTTTTTTCTCTTCCCGTGACGCTCACGCACGCGCAGGCACCTTCAGGGCTTGAACAGCTTTTTTTACCCTTTCTCCTTTCAGGTTTTAACGGTCATTTGCTTTTCACTGTGCTGAGCCCCACAAAAGGCAGCGTGGATGTTAGCGGAGCCCCAAAGCCCTCTCTTGCCCCAGCGCTACTTAACCCCCCCTTTCTTGGCAGTCCCCCCCAGGCTGTGCAAGCTGGAGAGGCTCAGGGCTGCAGCTCAGCCTCCGGGGAGCAAAACCAGCCCCGAGCTGGGCTGGGCATCGCCCCCAGCCCGACGCTCTCGAGCCTGAAAGGCTGCCGGGGGGTGTCTTCCAGGGGACGGCTACTACCTGGCTATCGGCGGGGCCGTGGCTCAGCACAACTGGTCACACATCACCGCTGTGCTGCAGGACATGAAGTTCCAGTGCAAACTCCTTGACTGCTCGGAGGAGCTGGGCATGATGAGCATCCAGGGCCCCCTGAGGTGAGAGCGGGGAGAGCGTCGCGGCCCCCTCCTTGCACCCTGACCAGGGAGGGAGGGATGCAGGGACGGATGGAGACGCAGACGCAGGCCAGGTCCCCGTGTCGGGCAGGGGTAGGTGTGAGCCCCGTGGCAACAGGCGATGGTCTGGCTGGAGCGACACTGTTTGCTGGGGAATTGGCATTTCTTTCGAGGCTCTCGCAGCACGGCATATCACCCACGTCAGCTCCCCTTTGGAGGGAGAAGTCTGTCTTGCAGGCAAAACGAGAAAGCGAGTTTTAGCGATAACGCTCAGAGCAGGCTGGCGAGCTACGTCCTTTCACCGCGGCCGCTTTGCTGTTTCCCCGCAGCCGCATCGTCCTCCAAGAAGTGCTCGACACCGACCTCAGCAACGAAGCCTTCCCCTTCTCCACCCACAAACTCGCCGTGGCTGCAGGATGCACGGTAGGACGGGGCCGGCCCTCCGGCTCCCCAGGGACGTCTGTTCGCTGGGGTGACTCCTCGCCAGCCTGCGCGGCCGAGCATCCTCTGCTAGGGAACCCGTCTGCCTCCCCGTTGCTGCGGTGGGCAGCTGGGAGGTTTTGTTGGGTTTTTTGGTTGCAAAAGGTCAAAAACTGGGGTGTTTTCCTCCCCGTTTGCTTGCCAGGTGCCAGCCCGCTCTCCCAGCCTGCCCAGCAGTGTCGTAGCCCGGGCTGAGCTTGGGGAAGGGACATGGTGACTTATGGCTTTGCAGCGCTGTCGGAGGAACAAGAGATGCCTCCCACAGATTAGGGGTGAGCACTGGTGGTAAAGAGATTTGTGTGACACTCTAGATCCCCTCCTTTTCACCCTACTCATAAAAAAAATAGGGACTATTTAACGTAGAGCATGACAAGCACTGGCGGTAAGGGCCGGGCAGCCTGCGGAGCCGGTGTATTTGATCACAGGAGAAGTCTGACAACCTTAAGCTTTCCGTACAAGCGCAGATCATCCTGCGTTTGCCCAGACTTCAGGGCTCACGCCAGCGGTTATGCAAGAAAAGCGCAGAAATGGTAACGCTTCGCGCTAACACCCCGGGCTAAGCCCCTCGGTGTCACAGCGGGGGGACGAGAAGCCCTTTGGGGTGACGGTGGCAACCAGCGTGGCCGCCCAGCTTGGGTGCCTGGTGGGGAGTCATGGGTGGGGGGTGCTGGCCGGCTCCTGCCCCCCGATGCTTTGCACGGGGAGGCAGCGCCGGTGCGGTGTTTTGCAGCCGGAGGTGAGCTCGCTTTGCCCGCGCTGCCTGCGCGCAGCGCTGCCTGCAGAGCACGGGGTAGGCACGTGCGTGCCCTCCTGAGAGCCACGGTCCTCAGCGAGCCGCGGGAGATGCACCTTGCCCAGGCTGGCGGCCCGGCACCTCTGCCGGCACCCGCAGCGATGGGTTTAACACATTGTGTGGCATCGCTCGGAGGTGTTGAGGGAGCAAGGCTCAGCCTAAAGCGGTCTGGTGTCCTTTGCTGTGTTGCAAAGAGGCGGATCAGTCCCCGGGGTTTGCTGTGAGGTTTTGCAGTGCTGTCTGCTTGGTTGGACTCTGTCTTGCCTGGTGCAGGGCAGCGAGAAAAATGCCTTAAATCTCTCCCCAGCCTCATCCGGCAGAGGTCAACACGGTCTGAAGTTATCCGTGGGGAAAGTGGGTGATAGCAGTTCTTTGGGGAGTTTTGTCATGTGTGAAGCTGCTGATTCAGCCTGCTTGAAACACCCTAAATAGAAGAGCTGGTGACCATGAAGTGTCGTTTTGTCAAAAGAGAAACATTCTGGGAAAACCTGCTGCGGGCAAGTTTTGGTATCGGGGAAAAGGTTTTGCGAGGTTTGCCTGAGAAGCTCCGCCTCGGTTTCTTATTGATGTTTACCCCATCGGGGTAAAATATTCTCTCCGTTGCAAAAACACCCCTTTGGGAGAGGGGCTAGAGTTTGTACCCTGGCCTTCCCATGGGAAATCTGGGCAGGCAGCGGTCCCGGGGCATCCCTCTCCCGCCTGGAGGAGCCGGCTGGCAGGAGGGACCGTGCCAAGCTTTGCTCTGGCTCTTGGGCCGGTGTCTGATGGGAGATGAAGGGGGTGAAGGTGCAGTGGTAAATCTTATAAAAGGCAGCAGGAAAACAGGGAGCCGGAGGCAGGCTGGATATTAGTGAAATTGGGTTAAGCCGCGTGCAGACACTTTTCATTCAGAATTAAAGTGACTTTAATTCGAATGCAGCTGGCTGCTGAAGGGATTGCTGCTAAATCAAATTAAGGTTACTTGATTTGTGAGCAAGAGCCTAGCCAGGGTTTAGGGTGGTTTAACTAAGCCACAGATTTTGCCCAACTCGGATTAATTCTCCAAACCATCACCATCAGGGTGCCCTGTGCTCCGGGTACCGACACCTTGCAGTGTGCCCAGCGTCCCTTGGGGGAGAACAGTGGCACAGGGGACCCCAAAGCCAACCCCTGGTTGCCGGTTGTCCAGCGCGCTGCATTTTGGCCTCCACTGCTGAGTTATAACCCTCCCCACCTCCTCCCGCCACGCCTGTGGCAAGCTGATAACATCTCGTAATAATCTACTTATCCCCTGGGAAAGGTGTATAAATGTTCCCGTCTTTAAGAGCGTGATTAGTTTATTTGCATTTCGCTTCAAGTTTATAAAAAATAATCCGGTCCTGCGAGGCAGAAATAGCTGGTAGAAATTTCGTGGCTTCTTTTGGGTGTAAATGCCCTGGCTGTAGGAAAAAAGCTTTCCTGCCCAAGGGCTCTGGGCTGGGGGGGGCACCCTGCCTGCTGCGGGGCCACCCTTCAGGAGGTCTCCGTCAGGCCCCCGCCGCACAGTGAGCCGGGGGACTCCATCCCACGCTGAAATGAGAGTAGGAGGGTTTCTCAGGACAGCAGGCTGAAGCCTTTGCTGATGTTATCGCCTTCCAGGGGGATTAAACTGAACCCAACATCTTTAAAAAGTTATTGCTGAGATTTTCATGCATTAACTCAGTAGTTGAACAAAATCAGCTGGAGTGAAAGGAGAGCTCCAGCAGAGTTAATGACTCTGGAAATTACCGATTGGTTTGCGAGTTTATATATAGCGTCTCTCATTGTATTGAACAGCGGAGAAAGGTCTCCCTTTGAATTTCACTGCTGGATACAGGGTAAAGTTCGGGTTTTCATTTTCTAGCATACTTAAAATGCTTTTGAATTGCTGCTGAAAGACCCAGGAATTGATGCTATTTCATAGCTCCAGTTGAAATCTAACAGAAAAACCCGTTCCTAGGGGAATTTAGCGGAAAGCACGGCTGAGCTCCAGCCTTGGCCTCCGTGGTGGGGTGCGCGCCCCTGCCTGGGGTACGCACGCGTGGGCGCAGCCCCCAGCCCCCGCCTGTGCAAAGCTAAGGACTGGCACCCCAATTTCCCTGAGGATACCTGTTTTCTACGGTGCCACTGCTCTGCCTCGCCGCTCTTGCCGGGGTGCTCGCTCCCCCGGAGCAGCAGTGGTTTGCGGGGAAGTTTCTCCCAGGAGTAACTCGCTCCTGAAAGTAAAATGCACTTGAGCTGCAGCGCTGCCTGCTGAGTGGCAGGCAGGGAAGTTGCCTGCCAATCCCCAGAGCATCTCCTGCCGCATGAAGATGGTAGCTGGCTGCAGCGGCTTGATCGCTGGCTGTTCCCTAACGAGGTGACACCTTTGTGAAGAGTGAAAAGCTTCTCCATGCCGCTTGTGTCTGTGCACCTCGAAAGGCAGTTGCCAGCCTTTGGGCTTCGCTGTGCGGCCGGGGCAGGGGCTGGCTCCCCGGCACGTCTTCTGGAGAGGAGGCTCAAAATAAATTCCCAATAGCTATTGTGTTCCTTCCTCCTCTCCACTTCTATTGTAAAGGTTAAGGCGTCTTAAAAGCTGCCTTCAGCTCTGCTGGAGGACGTTATTTTTACAGTGCCCATAGAGCATGGGGGGGGCTGGGGGAAGCAAGGATGGATTCGGGTTCTTGGCCATCGCCCGCTGGCCGTCCTCGCAGCGGAGAGCCCGGGCACCCCTTGGTACTTCTCGTGCCTGTCGCTGCCTGTTTTGGGCAGCGGCTGCTGTTGTCTGTTGTTGTTTATACCCGGGATTAGACAGCACAGCTGAGACCAGTTCCCGGTTGCAAATGGCAAGAGGCAGTTTCTGCCCCAATGACATCCAGAGCCACCACGGGCAAGACAGCCCCAAAGCTGCTGAGCATGCCTGGCCAACAGAACCAGCCTGGAAGTCTCTTCCTAGCTGAAAACTGCTTTATTAAGACTGCAGATCACAATCTGGTGTGAAACTCATGAGTTAATCTCTCTCCCAAAGCGAGGTATGCATTTGCAGTTGATGTGCATCCGAAGAGATGAACCAGAGGAGTTTTTGTGGGGGAGGAAGCGGAGAAATCCAAAGGGATGAAGCAGAGGGAAATGCAGCTCAGACTCAGGGGGTATCTCCAGGGAAGGTGCCTGAGCTGGGGTGGCCTCAGCCGGCCTGGAAAGCTTTGGGAATGCAGACTGGTTCAGCAGGGACAGCAGGGGGATGCAGGCAAGCCTGCCTGGGTGAGAAGCCGGGGGGGGGGGACACAGGCAGGAGAGTCCCAGCATGGCTGGGATGTCTGTGCCCCTGGCCATGCAGGCAGGCAGGCATATCTCCGAGGATGAGGCTTCCCCAGAGAAGCACTGAGTCCCCTGTGCTGATCTGCTCGTTCCTCTTTGGAGCTTCATGCATTCGGTGTGGAGCTAATTTGGCAGCAGAGAGCAATGCTTTGGGGCACAACCTCCCCTGGGGAAAACCTGAGCATCCCCTGGGCTGAGCGGGGCGTGGGTCGGGACGCTGGGCTCAGCCCCTGCCCAGGGGCGTAGGGCCTTTGGGTGCCTCTGCCATGGGAGCACCATCCCAGGTCGGGGACATCCCCGGGGGACAGCAGCCACCAAGTGCCCCAAAGCAGGACAGTCCTGCTGGGGACCGTCTGACGGGCTGATTTGGGGAGTCACAGGGCTGGGGGTGCCTGTGGGCTTTCTTCTGGCGTCGATGGATCAGCAGAGGGAGACAAAAGCCCGGTTGGAGCCGGAGCATCACGTCTAACCCCAGCCGGGCTGGTGCGACGGCCCTGGGATGGGTGGCTGGAGGATGCTGAACGCAGCCCCCTCTACCCGCTGGCCGTCCCTCCTGGGCGCTGACGATAGCTGGGTTTGAGGTGCCAAATTAGGCTGTCCAGAGACAAGAAATTCAATCTGACCCTGGCTTCCTGCACTAGGGAGAGCACAGAAATGCCCTTCACCGAAGCAGGGCGTTTGCACAAGGTTCCTGGGCAAGCTGGCTTTCCCCCTGCCACGGCGGCACGTGGCCCCGCAGCCTCTCCCGCGCTGCACAGCCCAGCTCCGTCCGCAGCCGTGTTTGGCCTCTTGCGTTTCGCAGGTCCGTGCCATGAGGTTGTCATTCGTCGGGGAGATGGGCTGGGAGCTGCACGTGCCCAAGGCGGACTGCGTGAAGGTTTACCAGGCGGTGATGCAGGCGGGTGCCCGGCACGGCATCACCAACGCCGGCTACAGAGCCATCGACAGCCTCAGCATCGAGAAAGGTTTCTTGCTTTCCTTACAGCAGCGCTCGCTGCTTTGCCTCCGGCCAGGGGACCAGGGCAAATGAGTTTTTCCCAGCTTGAGGGCGGGTTAGTGTGACTGGAGGTCTGGCAGCTACTGGCAGAGATGCTACCAGCCCCAGCGCTCCTTGTTGAGACTTCCCCAGTACGGGCTCCTCTCGAGGGTGCTTTGTCCAGGGCCAAGTGAATTGAGGGCAACAGGGGTGTCCACGAGGCAGGGGTGATGTCTTGGTCTCCTGATGCTGCTCACCCTGGCCTTGCTGCCGTGGCAGGGAGGGGCTGGGCGACTCACGCTTGCTCTCTGCAGGGTACAGGCACTGGCACGCAGACCTGCGCCCCGACGATACCCCGCTAGAAGCAGGCTTAGCCTTCACCTGCAAGCTCAAGTCCGGCATCCCCTTCCTGGGCCGGGAAGCTGTGGAGGCTCAAAAAGCCAAGGGCATCTTCCGTCGCCTCGTCTGCTTCACCACCGAGGAGTGAGTACCACTGCTGGGCTCCGCTCAGCGCCGGCAGCACCCAGTGCCAGTGGCCGCCCTGGGACGAGCACCTTCAGCCATCCCCATCCACCCCTGCACCCGGGCACGCACGTGGAGCTCAGCTGCAAGCTGGCTCGGCTGTTTCCCATGCTCTAATTCCATCTCTAATTTAAATCCCACTGCCAGTTCCCTGCTGGATGTTTAATGGGAGCTGTAATGGTGTGACGGGGAGTGGGTTTATCTTGTTTCACCCAGAACAGCGGGAGATTTTGCAAATCGGGCTGGAGGGGCTTTGCCAGCAGCTGGGATCACCACGGGGAGGATAACGAACCCATGGGCAGCGGGAGCCCTGGCACGTGGGCTGGCCTGGGGCAGAGCCAGGGTCTGGTCCCCCCAAGCCCCTCTCCCCCATGGGGTCCCAGCGTGGGGCTTTGCGGACGGCAGCTCTGCCTTCGCCTTGCAGGAAGGTGCCGATGTTCGGCCTGGAGGCGGTCTGGAGGGATGGCGAGGTGGTCGGCCACATCCGTCGGGCAGACTTTGGATTTGCCATCGACAAAACCATCGCCTACGGCTACATCCGTGACCCCGCGGGGGGCCCGGTGAGTACAGACCCCCCCCGCCGCCGCCGCCGCCAGGTCCCGGGGACATCAGCACCTTCTTCCCCGCGGTGGGGGCTTGCTGGGGGGGAGCGTAGCGCTTGTATGGTTTGGAAGCCATATGCACAAACCTGTTGCAAACCCGCTGTCCTCTGGGAAGCAAGAGGGAGCAGCCTCCCTTGCGTTTCCCCCGCGGGAGGCTGGAGGGTGAGGGATGCCACGGCTCGGCGGCGAGGCTGGTCTCACTGGCTGTCGCTCTGCCTGGTCCCAGCGATGCTCTCTGGCTCAAGCGCCGCCTCAGACGTTAATTGCAACCAAGTATTTAATTGCAGCAGTGAATTAACTTATGTTACAGGGAGCAATGGCCAATAGGAGCACAGCAGGCTCTTAATTAACCCTGGGAGACTCCTGGATAGTAAATCAGATGCCCTCATTAAGCAGCGTGCTGTAGGCAGAGGCCAAGGAACCCGTGTGGGGACAGAGGGCTGTGGATGACGTCCCCAGGGACCCTCCCTGTTGCAAACCAAGAGCAGCGCATATGCTCGTGCTTTCATCCTCTTGCTTGCCTTGACTTTTAATCCTGCGTCAGTGCAAGTCTCCCAAGTCAAGTGGTTTTGTGGTCCAGTTGCCCCCTCAGCCCCTGGAGACCACCTTTTCTCCCCATGGTGAACGTTCCCCCCTAGACTTTCCTCTCCGTTCCCCCTTTCCCCCTCTCTCCGTCTCCTCCCTGTTGCATCTCGCTGCCCCGGCCGCCCCCGCCTGCCCCAGGCAGCACGACGGAGGCAGCGGGATGGAGGCGGCGGGGGAACGATCCCCTCCTGCCTCCAGCCAGGCACCCATGCGGCAGAGCGGTGCTGAGCGCATCCCCGCCGGGTGCATCCATCGCGCCGCTCTCCCCGCTCGCGCACCCGCTGCAGGGAAAGCTCTGCCGCGGCAGCGTGCCGCGGGGCTGGCAGCAGGCAGCTGCCTGCTGGGCTTCGCGGGGGCTGAAACGGCAACGGTGGGGAGAGGCACCGCGTACGGGTGGTCGCACCGTGGGGTCCCCAGCCCTGCCAGCTCCTTTGCGTGGCCGCTGCGGCCAGGAAGCGGCGCTTGTTAAGCAGATGTTAATGTGCAGCCCTCACCTCCCCGCTCCCTGGGATGACTCCCGCTTGCTTTGGGCAGCAATTGCGGAAGGAGAGGGGAGTTTTGCTGTGCGGGGAAGGGAGGTGGTTCAGGGGACCTGCACCGGGACCCTGTCCCATACCATCCCCATCAGGGGCTTGGTGCTGGACCCAGACCCCACACCAGCCCCGAGCCCTTGGAGGAGGGCACGCAGAGCCCCCCTCTTTGCAGCTCCCTGGCAGTGGGGTGCCCAGCGTGGCTGCTCGGGGCCTTGCCATGTTGCGTGAGATCCTTTAGTTTCCTTCCCGTGGGTATGGCCCTTCAGCGAGCGGGTGTGATGCTCCCCGGCTCTGGGAAGGGGGGTCCAGGATGGGGATGTCTCTGTGGCATCAGGGCTAGAGAGCCAGAAGAGCAGAAGAGGTCCAGGGGCTGAGGCGGAGAGGAACAAAAATTCTGTTTGTTGCTGAATCACTGACAATTTCCAGGTGCTAAAAACACACCAGCATCGAGAGCCCCCAGCCCTTCCCTGCGCCAGGGTGTCTCAGCCGCCGGCACTGCCTGGCACCGGGTGAGCCCCGCGGGCGGAGGGGACAGCTCACGCTTGCCACGCCGAGCGGTGACATCCTGGCTGCCACCGAGGTCCCCTCCTGCAGCCAGGGCTGACCCCGATGGGGTGTGCCATCCCCCCACCCAGCCTGGTTGCTCTGGCCCCTCTGGCAATGAGCTCCCGCAGCCTGGCTGTCAGCGCGCCTTGCCCTGGGCGCCATTGAAAAAATCCACGGGGGGGGGAGGGAAAAACCCAAACCAACCTCCAAAAAAATTAAATACTGCATTCTTTTAATTTTTTTTAGCTGAATGCTTTTAAAAATCTATTTTTCTCCTCTCCGTGCATCCTCCTGGGATGGCAGAGCTGGGTTTTCTGCAGAAAGCAGATCTGCGGGGTGGTGCGGGATCTTGCCCGGTGATGGAGCTGGGATGCTGGCTGGGCGCTGGTGCCCCACTGGTGCCTTGCAGCTCACGGCACCTAACGGGGCTTTCGCCGTGGCTCTGCCTCGCAGGTCTCGCTGGATTTTGTGAAGAGCGGCAGCTACCAGCTGGAGCGGATGGGAGTGACCTACCCTGCCCGAGCACACACCAAGTCCCCGTTCGACCCGGACAACAAGCGAGTGAAGGGCTTTTACTGAGAGCGTGACGGCGCGGGGCTGGCGAGCGGGTGCTGCGGACGCCGGGATGGGGAGAGGGGAGATGCCGTTAGGAGCTGCCAGCCAAATTCCCAGCCCCTGGGTGCCCCAGCTGGCTCCACAGTCTGCTGGGAGAGCTGGGCAAGCGTCTGCAGCGAACTCATCGAGCAGATTTGGGTCAAATTAGAGGGGAAGAGGAGGAAGAGATTCCATAAAGTCCAAAGATTTTGTTCCTATGTTTTCTAAATGAAGCAGTACCGCTACAGCAATAATTCTTTTCCATGGGTTAATTGGCCTGAAAACAGTGTTTTGCTTGACTGCAAATGAAGTGGTTTCAATTTTTGACTTTGCTGGAAACCCTTTCCCCCAAAATGTAGTTTCACGCTGCCTGGAAATGAATTTTTTAAACTAACTCTGCTGTTAATAACAGCTGTAGCCTCCAAACCTGCCGTCTCTCTGGTCCTTGCTGCATCCGTCCCTGCTCTGAGGGCTGTCACCTCATCCCGGCTGTGCCCTGGGGACCTGGAGCTGGGGTGGGAGTGCTCGTGGGGGCCATGGAGGAAGGGGCAGGGGGCCCAGGGCCATTGCCCAGGCTCACGCCGTGGATGTTCTGCCCACTGCAGGGTTCTTCTGCACCATGAAACTGTTGGCTTTACCCAGGGGGTTTCCAGGCATGTTCTTCCCATGTCTGCAAGCACAGGTTCATTCCTCCAGCCCATCTTGTCCCGGTCACAGCTGGAGCTTCAGGTCCCGCTTTGGCAAAATGCTTCCTTGTGTCTCCAAAGTTCAGAGGGAGTTTAAGCGCCAACTTCTGTTGCCTTCAGTGGTAATTGGCACCTGAAGCCCTTTAAAAAAATCAACCCTGGAGTACGAAACGTTCAGTGCCTGCTTCAGTTTTGTTCGCGGTGATCAAGTGCTGCCTCAGCGTGCGATGGCTGTGCGGAAGGCGGGGAGGGTCGATCCACCCCGGACCTGAATGATGACCTTGTCCATTTGTGGGAGGGCGAAAGTAAAGGCAAGTCCCAGATTTTGGCCATGGCAATGGGAGCGCGTTGGTGCCCAGGGGCCTGCGCTGGCCCCTGGGTTTGGAATGAGGAAAACATGGTGGTGCCGTGCAGCCCCTCGACGCTTAACTGGGGCGAGATTCTCCTGTTGTGCCCCGGCGAATAGAAGAACCTCCCAAAGGCAAGTGCCGTTGGAATCTGGGTCCTTGCTGCACGTGCGTGTGCGTAGCCTCTGAATTTGGAGGAGAAGGAAAAAGAGTTTGATGAACGGGTTTTGACCCACGGCCGCTTTGCCGGTACAGTTTGTGTCTGTGTGTCCTCTGGGCTGCTCCTGGCACGGGCAGGACCAGCTCAGCGCTGTGGTGTAAGCTCACCGACACCAGGGCTGCCCTTGGCCCCCGGCGGCTCCACGTTCCCGTCTGCTCTGCTGGCATCTTCCCGAAGGTCGCCTTGGAGGTGGCTCCTTTTAGCTCCCGATGGAGAGAGGGACGCACGCCGAGGCTGAGCTGCGTGCTGCCAGCCCCACAGCCTCTGCCAGCGCAGAGCCGGCCTCGGAGCCGTCAGGGAAGGGTTTTCATCGCGTGAACCCCTCCACTGCTCCCAGGCTGTCCCCATAATCGTCCCTTGCTCCGGTCCCATCGCTGGGCTCCATCTTCAGCAGCGCAGCAAGGGCCTGATCTCTGCCGAAGCTTCATCCAGGGAAGGGTTTTCATGGGCTGAAAACTCTTCATCCCTTCATCCAGGGAAGGGTTTTAACCCCGTGAACCCCTCCACTGCTAAGGGGAAGGGGCAGCTGCTCCCAGGCTGTCCCCACAATCGTCCCTTGCTCCGGTCCCCTTGCTGGGCTCCATCTTCAGCAGCGCAGCAAGGGCCTGATCTCTGCCGAAGCTTTTACCCGCCTGAAGAAATAATCACGCTGCCTGCTTTTCACTTTATTTCCCTTGACTAGGTTTGCTTGGTTTATACTCTCTTTAGAGCCGATTTCAATTCCTTAGCCTCATGCAGCAAGTGCCACGGGCAAGCGTTTGAACTCTCAAATGCTTTGGCTTTACTGGAAACATTAAGAAAGAAGATTGGGGTGAATTTTTCTCTGAATAGGAGGTGATTGCACTCCCCCACGCTGCCCAGGAGGAGGGCAGAGGAGGGGGTGGCCGCAGTCCTGTCCGTTTGTCCTGGGGATAAATGAGGGAGCTGGTGGAGGGGAAGAGGTGCGAGGAGCACACTGCCTCCCTGCTCAGCCAGGGATGCGCCGCGCGCCTGCGAAGATAATGTTTTGCTTCAAAACAGCCTTTCTGATCCGCCGTGCTCTGACCGGAGATTTTTCTTTAAACCTAAGGTGCCCTGGCTCCCACCCGCCCCAGGGCAGCGAGGGCAGGGGCCCAGCTGGGACGGACGGGCTCTCCTGCAGCACCGCTGGCCTTTCCTCTGCTCCTCCCGAGTATTTTCCCTTTGGAGCTCAACAGCAAAAAGTAATTTTTCCTTTTTTTTTTTTTCTTTTTTCCCCTAATTTTACATTTAGGTATTTAATGGAGTCATTTTTCCTGCCAAAAGGTTTGGTTCCCCCCCCCCCCATGTCCCTCCCCCCTCTCCCTCCCACTTTCTAAACCCCATCCCAGAGGTATCATTTGTTCCCGGCCATTGGCATCTGGTGGCGTCAAGACGAATATTCCCCAGCGCGGAGGAGTGGGAGGAGGAGCGCGGCGGGGAGCCGCGGGCCCTGCAGCGGGGAGGCAAGCGCCGGGTGGGAGTCGCAGCATCCCTCCCTCCCTCCCTCCGTCCCTGCCAGGGTGCCGGCGTGGGAGAGTGCCCGCAGAGCCGCCCCGAGCTAGACGGGACCGTGGGGCACTGGGAAGGCTTGTATGCTGCTCACACGCAGGTCTTTGCTCCGTGCCTCAGTTTCCCTGCGGGAAAACAGGCTTCTTCCCCCCCTCCCCGGGGCCGCGCTGGGTTCGACACAATAGCAAACCTCCACGTTATTATTCTGGGGGCGGAAAGCAGCATTACTCAGAGCCAGGATTGCTAATAACGCACTAAATATAGCACTTTCCATCTCCAGAGTACTTTCTGAACTCTAGCTCGTAAGCCCTCACCCCCTCCGGAGGCAGGGGCCAGGGCGCTGGCTGGCACCGCTGTGCGGGCGGGGATGCCAGGAGAGCGATGGGACGACGTTCCCTGCGGATGCTCCTGCCTGGAGGCACTTCCCATCGTGGTGGAGGGAGCGGGCGTTGGGTCAGTCCCTCCTGAGCTCGCCCAGGTTGAGGGGGACGGGGACGGCAGGCTGAGGCCCCGGGGCGGGCGGGCAGCGCGGGACGGGCTCCTGCAGCCTCTCGGTGATGGTGGGAAGCGACTGCTTCTCCCACGCGCCCTGCAAGAGAGATCGGCACCGTGAGACCACGGCGGGGTTTCGGGTACTTGGAGGCTCTGTGTTTCTCCCTGCTTGTAAAAATGAAAGGATCTTTAACGTTCAAAGCGTTTTTAGCCCAAACCAGGATGTTTTCTTATGAGGTGTTACTAATTATTTGTATTGCAGAAGCACCTACTCATCCCCTTGGCGACGCAGACGTCTGCGGTGCACCGCATTGCACAGACCCACCACAGTTAGGGAGTTTCTGCCCCAAAAAGCGTTACCCACCAAATCAGATGGAGACAACCCAAACCAGGGAGTCCCGCCGACCCGCTGTGCTCTCAGCCCAGCCTTGAAAAATGCTCTCCGCCAGGTATTGGAAGGAAGGAAGGGTGGTCGGAGGCAACGTTTGCAGCGCGCCAGCATGGATTTCACGTGCAGCTGCCGCAAAACGGGAGGGACGCGGCAGCCTGGATGCGGTGCCGTGGGGCAGAGCCGGGCAAGGGCTGTCACGGCCATCAGGGCTCAAGGTGACCACAGCCAGGACAAAGCCCCCAGCTCCGTGCGTGCGTGGGGGCACCTTGTCTTGGGGACGCTCCCTGCAAGGAGCGATCTGCTGGAGTCAGACAGCGCCGAGGGCTGAGCCCGCTGGGCAGGATCTAGCTCAGACGTGACGTGTTGGTCCGGGTTAGTGGCCGGGTGAGAGGCGGGCAGGGGCTGGGAGGGCGAAGGGGGGCTCAGTCTGGGCTGAGCTCTGGTTCGGCGATGCAATGGTTTGGCTGCCGGCTGCGCGCTCACGCGGAAACGTCAGCGAGAGGCTGAGCTGCGGCGTGAGCAGGAGGAGGGAGGTCTGGAGAGGAGAGGTAGAGCCGTGAGTCATCAGCAAGAAGATGAAAGCTGAATTTATGTTTTCAGATGAAATTCCTTGTAGTATGTCAAGCGGAACAGGCCAGAGCCTGCACCGGCACAAGGAAAACCCTGGGGAAAGGGATGGAGGGACCCTCCCAAAGTACACGGGGAGCGACCGGAGAGGGGAGGGCATTGCAGGGAAGCACCAGCTGGAGAAACGACTGTTTTCCTGTACCCTTATGGCTTAAGAGAGCAGTTAAGCGTGTTTCGGGTGTGCCTGCTCCAGGGCTCGGCCCCAGCCCCGAGCCCATCTGCTGTGGCACTCTGCCCTGCCGACATGTCCCAAACCCTGTGCTAGCACCTCACCAGCGCCCTGCTTTTGGGGTAGATGGAAGGTACTTGGAGCGTCTCGATAGTGGTTGTTTGCAGTGCTTTTGGGTGGAAATCTGAACACAGAGAGTATAGAGAGCTCACTGCGAGCCCTCGCAGGTGTGGGGGACTCGGGGACAGCGACATCCCCGCAGCCGCTCACAAGTGTTACCTTGAGATTTTGCCAATAATTAACAGCGCTCAGTCCTTCCAGAAAGCTCGTCAAGTTTGGGATCGCTGAACTGCAAAAACACGAGCTTAATTAGAAGCTGGTGCTTTTCTCTTGGCAGAAACAGTGTGGAATAAATGAGATGTCTTAAAATCAGGCTCGCTCTGAAAGCACCAGCAGAGCAGGAGGGGCAGCTCAGCTCCTTCGCCCTCGCTGCGATGCTCGTGACCCACTTTGTGCCGGCATCGGCTCTGCTCCGCTCCGGTCTCTTCCTGGCCGCTCCCCAGACCTCTCTGGAACCGAGAGAGTTGCTTGGGCCGTAATTAAGAGGCTTAATTCATAATTTTGCTGCTGCACAAAACTTCTGTGCCACTCCTGTCTCTGCAGCGGAGCTCTGCATGGCCGAGAGATGCCGGGTCTCCAGTTCCAGGGAACTGGAAAGGTTTCTGTCCCCTCCAGAGCAGACTTTGCTAAAGGGGTTTTACCAGGGCAGAAAGCTGATGGTCTTCCCTGCAATCAGCTCGGCATCCTCCGGCGCTGCGGTGGATAGCCCTGGATCCAGAAATTGCATGTCATGTGAGTTTATTACACTGATAAATGGCATCGGGAGCTGATGGTGATAGGGACCATCAGTAGTTTTAAATCTTCATCACCATCATCATCATGACCATCGTCGCTGGGCCTGTTTTTTCTTTAAAGCCCTCACGGCCCTTTATCCTTCATGTTTTGCTGGATCGCCACATTTGGAGACTGCACAGATGCTGCGTGTAATGAGCTCGCTCTGCTGGGACCTGATATAATTTGCCAAAATCCTAAAAACCACCTCACGTTTCTCCTTGGTTCTGGAGCTAGCCCTGCTTTAATGCTCAGTGAAAGCAGCCTCAAAATCGCTTTATGCAAGCGCATCTCCTAATTGAATCTGGCCGAGGACATCCTCAGCGGGCTCGTGCTGTGTTGTTTTAAGCACCAGGTTTGGGCTGGGCTCAGAGTCCTGCTTCTGCCGCGGTTCCCCAGGCAGCACCAGCTCCTTGCCCTGAGCCCGCCGGGTGCAGCCGTGTCCTGAGCACCGGAGACCTGACTGTGAGGGTGTGCTTCCCCTGCCCCGGCCCTTTATCTCCTGCAACCCTGCCCAGGTGACAACCACCAGCGGTGATTGTAATGGATGCGTCTGGTCACGATGGCTGCATCGGCTCAGAGTGGCTTCAGGAGACAGATAACACTGCAATAGCCTAGGGCTATGGGGCAATGCGCCCACCGAAGAATCTAAAACCTGTGGTCGGCATGCAAATATGACTATGGGTCAATCATCTTATCCCCATAAATAGTGAGCAGCCCAAGAGCCCGTTGAGCTCTCCTGCACGGCCGCGGGCTGCACGCCAGGGTCTCCCCTGGAGCAGGGACGCCTCTCAAGGTTACTCCTCGAGGCTGAGAGATTCCTCGCCGCAACAGACCCTCGGTAAGTGACTAACAGTGTGCTAAACTTTGACATCTTAGCTAAGTGATACAAAGGACTGATTGCGCACATATAATCCTTTAGACATAAACCATTGCCCAAGTCTGGGACTAGGACTGGATCTAGCCGCACCCAGACTCCTCTCTGAGAAGGAGTTTAGAAAGCAAGGGGATCTTTTCCGAACCTCATGACTCAATGGAAGGGTCTCCCTGGCAGTTTTGTCTGACCCTGTCCTCCATGCAGTAAATAACCACGGGTGCCATCGAATCTTGTTAAAACACTGTCTCATTGAACTTTGTTAACTCCCTACCCTGTATCAATAAACTATATTTTTAGACTATATTTTTACTTCTCTCTTGCGAGTGAAGCGCGCTCTCGCTCCATCCGCGACACTGACCCATCTCATCGTGGTCACCCTGCGGCACAGCTCTGCCCAGCTGCTTTTTACCTACGGCCAGGAGTTTTGCTGTGAAGCTTTGGTTGTGAAGCTATACGTACCGGGAACCGGACGGCTGAGGATTTGTTGCAGTGCATCGAAATCGGAGCAAAGCCGTAGAGGGATTTCAGCATGTCTCTGTTGAACGTGTTCCAGGGGACGGAGAAGAACTGCTGCGGGATGGAGACCTGCGGGCACGTGCAGACCTCCTCGTCGTTAAACCTGGGGCAGGAGAAATGCCAGGCTGAAACGCAGCGCTGCTGTCCCCTTTCAGCGCTGGATGTGTCTAATTCCTCCCCGCCTAAAGCTCGGCCTGGAACGGCTCCGAAGCCGGCGCTGGGAGCAGGGAGAGCCTAGCGCAGCCGGCACCTGCGGGGGAAGATTTGGGGCCAGCGGGACCGCCCGTGAGCAGGACACCCTGTGCCAGGTCAGCATCTCGCCCCTCTCATGGTGGGTGAATGAGCTGCAGCCTGCTTCTCTGGCAGGGATGCTTGGCGTCTGTCTTGGGTTATAAGAAGTATTTTGCACATAAGCACTTGGCCATGCACTGACTTTTGCTGGGAAGTCCCCCCCCAGGAATGCTCTCCCTTCCCGGCGGTTCTCACTACACAGCCATCCGTAAAGCCCTGGGTTTGGCTGCCTGCTCTGGGCAGGACCGTGCTCCAGCACCCAGCCACGGCTCCCGAAACCCGCACCGCCCGAGTGCCCCCGCATACCTACTGCACAGCCAGCGCCTCAAACCCCACTTTTTCAACTTTTTTCCAGTGTTACTAGCAAAGGACTCTGCGACGGTCCCTCTCCCCTCAGCACCGCTGTGCAGGGGCTCCGTACCTGTTCACGAGGGTGAAGTATCGGTGCAGGTAGCCTGGGTCCACAGCGCTTTTGCACAGCTCCAGCTGCGTCTGGGGGTAGTAGTGCACGTAGTTGACGCACATCTCCTCCAGGATGCCAAACCCGCCCTGCGGCACAGACACAAACGTGCTGGCAGCGGGGTCCGGCTCTGCCCTGCCGGGGCTGCACGGGCAGCGGGGAGGGCAGAGGGGCTGCAAAGGCACAAAGTTCACACCCGTATGTGCACACACGCACACGTGCACATACGCGTACATACATATATATTTATATATATATACACCCCTTCAGATGCATGGGATCGGCTGCAATCTGCTCATCTGCCCATCCACCCTTTATGCAAGGACAGACTTTCAGGCTAGATCGTGTGGTTTACATTAAAATGCAGATTTCCTATAATCCCTCTGCTATATTTAGCTTTGTCCCTGTTGATGGTACCTCTGACAGGCTCTTTTTTTTTTGCTGCCTATGTAAGAAAATAACATGCACTGTCAAAAAGTGCCACTTCTCTTTAATTACAATTAATCCCCGGTGGAACAGTTTGTGATGGGAATTAGAGTGACACATGCTACTTCTCAATTAGCACCTTAACATCCCCGCTGCAGGCAGCAGAGCCTCGTGGGCTCGCTCTCCCTCTGTTTTCTGGCTGTGATTCAGCCCGGGTTCACGCGGGTGCTCACTTTGTGGGTGCCCCAACCCTGGGGTGCAAACACACGCCAGCCCCACGCGGGCAGGTGAGCTCGCCCCGGCACTCACCACGGTGGCTCGGCTCCGGTCCTCCGTGTTGTACGTGCAGGTCGTGATGAGTTCGTCGCCCTGGGGGGGTTGAACACAGACACGTGTAGGTGTGAGAGTGCAGAGTCTCCCCTCTCCCATCAGCAAATTTGGGGAGCGGGGAGTTTGTAACGTAGCAGATCTCTGCTCTCTGTCGAGGTGCCGGCCTGCGGGCAGGCTGCTTCCCCACCAGCACCGGCCACCGTGCCGCAGCAGCGTTTGCTAAACGTGCATCCCCTGGGGAGGTTTCCTAGGGCCGTATCCCAGGGATGGTGTTTCCTCCTTTCCTCACTTTCTAAGGATTTCTGCAGGGTTGAAGCACCGAAAAATATGTACTTAGGCAACGTTTTGCATTGGCAAACCTGTACCCAACTTGATGGCACAACTGCCTCCCCGTCCACAGCTGGTGCCAGGGCCCGCGGGGACACCCCGGAGCACAGCCCTGGGTATGGCTTCGACGGGTGGTGAGGCTTTGAGCAGCCTCCTGGGACACGACGGCTCCTGGAGGTGCCCTCCGCTTTGCAGCCGGGTCCGTCCTCCCCCGTACAGCCCCGGGGAACGCTCAGCCTCTGTTTTACCACACATTCCCACCACATTCGCTGCCGAATCTCTTCCTCTCCTTCCCCCAAGCAAGGAGGGAGGGGGCACCTGCAGTGCGTGCATGGTTTGCCCTCCGCCCCCCCCCCCCAAGGAGCCTCCCTCTGCTAGAGGAAGCCCAGCTAAATTAGATGCTTAATTTAGCTCCTGGAACGGTTCGCTTGCCCACACACCATTTTGGTGCCATATGAGATGGGTCCCGGTGTCCCCGAGGCATCTGTGAGGAGGTGGCAGGTATGGCCCGGGGACGGCGGGGAGCCTGTCCTCCTGCAGCCCCCCGGGAGGTCCCAGATGGCAGCGGGTGCCAGCGCGTGGGCAGGGGCTGCCGGCGGCGGAGGGGGTGAGGTGGTGTTTATGGTTGGACTCGATGATCTTAAAGGTCTTTTCCAACCTATATGATTCTGTGATTCTGTAAAGGAGTCAGGGGTCTCAGGGCCGTGGGATCAGGGGAAGCTCTTGCGCTATTTGGAAGCCACTGTGGTTTTTGGAGCCACTTACCGGAAAAACTGCAACCACCTCCTTCAGCATGCGGATCTCCTGGGAGGGAAGGGAAGGAAAGGGGCCGCGTCAGAGCAACGCCGTGGTGCCGTGCCCGGGGCAGCCCCGTGGGCGACGTCCAGCCGGGACCGCCCGCTGCCCCTGCAGACCCCCGTACCTGGAAGTGAGGGCTGTAGTGACCGTCGGCGTTCACGACCTGCCGCTCTCTCCCGTCCCGGGACAGCACTGTCACCACTTTTCTTCCTGCCAGGTGAGTGTGGAGCTGGGAGGCGAAGATGTGGATGCCGGCAGCAGGCAGAGCCTGAGGGAAGGATGGCTCAAGCCCCCGTGCCCAACCCCGTCCCTCTCCCGCACACCCCCTTGCTCCGTGCTCGAGGCCGGCCGTCCCTGCGCTGGCTGCCGCGCGGGGGCTTGGGGATTGCTGTGCCGTTGGGACAGCGTAGAAGCGAGCTCCCTGCAGAGGGAAAGATGCTCAGTCCGCTGCCAAATCCAACGTACGTGCTGCCGTGCCCTAAGTCAGCAGGAGCAGCTGAGCCGGACGCCGCTTGCTTCCTTGCATTCGTTAGCGGTGGCACAAATTATTCCTTTTGGGTGGGCCCTACAAAAACCTCCACTAAAAATTCCCTGAGAGCAAGGTGGGCATTTTGAAACCGTCCATGAGAGAGCTCTTGGCGAGCTCCTCGGAAGCAGAGGCCAATCTTCCCATCTCCATGGGGGGAAGCACCGCCGAGGCACGGCCAGCTCGGCAGTAAGTTTTATGGGAATGGTACCCCGGGGAGCTGGAGCAGATGGCTCCCCAGGAGAGCTGCTTCGAGGGGGATTCAGTGCATCCCAACCAGCTGCTCGCTGTTTGTTGTACACACGGCAGATTTTTCTTTCCAGTGCAACCTCATAGTAAGGGGTTCGGGGAGTTTAAAACTGGGAATTGGGAGCCTGGAGCTCGGTGCTGTATCACTGCTGCCTGGGACCTGGGAAAAGTTGTTTGCAACCTCTCTCCTCCGAGGGGAAGCCGGGGCGGAGAGGACGGGCACTCACCAGCCGGGTGCATTTGTCGGTGCAGTACCCTGTGAGGACGAAGGCGTCCTCGCCCGGGGGAATGGCCATCACTGGCGTGTAGACCAAGCCCAGCTCCATGATGCCAGCGTCGTAGCGTCGCAGGGTGGCCGTGTAGTAGAGGCGGATCCCCGAGGAGTCGTGGCGACCTGCCGGGCAAGAGGACGGGGCGGCAAGTCACCATGGAAGAAGTGACGGCTGCCGGGACAAGGTCAGGCGTGAAAAATGATGCTGTGCTGTGGGTGTGGGGAGAGGTGCTCCGGCCTCTCACTCGCAGCTTGCTTTATGTGTGCAGTTCTTACTGTTTTAAAATCCTAGATACACAAGTCTTTACTGAGCGGCCCCAAACACATGCCTGGTCCCCTAGAGAGGTCACCAACCTGAGGTCGAATTGCTCCCAAGAGAGGTAAGTAGTGCCTTTGGAGAGCCCAAAGCAGGAGGACAGATCATGGGGTGCTTTGGAGAACTCCCTCAGAAATATGGCTCATTGCATCTTTAACTGATAATTCCAAATAATTAAGGCCATGCTGTTACTGGGGGCCTGGGAGGCGGAGAAATGCATATGGAGCAAGTACTCCTTGCCTTGGGAAAGCTTCTGGTCTCTCTTGCATTTGAGATGGCTCCATTTAACCTCCCCCAAGGAGCTGGTGGGAGCCATGGCGTGTCCCCGGCAGATGCTGGCCGTGGGGCAGGCAGAGGCAGCAGCGAGCTCTGCTGAGATGCGAAGCCAAGCTCTGGCTCTCGTTTGCCACCCAGCTTTGCGAGCAAAGGGAAGGGGCAGGTTCAGGAGCTCAGGAGGGGTTGAGGCTGGCCTTGAACCCTCTGTCTCTGGGCTGGAGCCCACCCAGGGATAAGAATAACGGGGGAGACACTATTGGTTAACACACAAAAGCAGATAAATTATGAAAGACGTGAGCTCTGTATTTATAGACGTGTTTCTTCTCGAGTTGCCGAATGTGCTATGATTGATCTACAGTACATATGCTCTGGTCTCCTAAAAATATACTTGGGTAGTCAAGAAGCTACTTGTTTTTATGTAAATGAAGAAACTGGGTTGTTTGGAATCCTTTTTTTTTTTTAAATGTGTCTCCTGACAACGTTACTGAAGCAGGAGTACCAGTAAAACAACATCTAAATTCCCCCATCCCCAGCCAGGCTGGTGCTGTCGCTCTGGTGACTTCGGCACCGCCGCTGCTCTTGGCTCTGAGCTCAGACCCACCACCACGCGCAGAAACTGGGGGGACACCCAACACCCAGCTAAATAATGGTGTTGCCTTGGAGCATTGCCCTGCACGAACGATGCGCAGGGGCAACTTTCTGCCTGGGGGGCTGCGGGCTCAGCCGGGCTCCCTTCCCCGAGCCTCCCTCCGCATGCATGAGGATGGGGTCCGGCCCCTGGCGAGGATGACTTCGCTGAGACCAGAAAGGCAGCGGCACGGTGGGGATTTAACATATTTCTCCCGCTAGCGCAGATCTGGAGCATGAGGTCTCCAGAAAGTTGCAAACGGGGCTCTGATTTTGGCCAAGTTTTCTTCTGTATGAAGCCCTCCCGGCAGGGTGGCGGTGCCTGCTTACCCAGCCCTCCTGCCGCTGCCTCGCTGGGGAGGCACTGGGCATGGCCACGCGCCCGCTCACCTTTGAACACCAGGGGATTGTGGTAATGAATCTCGAGGCGCAAATATCTGGAGGAGCCCGGGCCACCGAAGGCAAGACCTGCTTCTTCGGGGTAGTAGAAAGCCTGGAAGCAGAGGGAGGGTGTTAGGGGAGCGGTGGGGTGGCTTTCCCGGGGACAAGGCTGAAAAGCCTAAGGGAAATGTCTGGGCATGATCCCGACCCCCACTGTGGGCTGAGGGACATGATTTGTGCTCTTGGTTGTGCTTGGTGAGCTGGTCTTGCTTCAAAAGGCTTCTCGCAAGCCGGCACGCACGTGCGATGGCATAACCACTGAGCAGGGGCATCACACCCATTTATGGCACCGAGGAGGTGGGCTGGGGTGAGGTGGAAACTCAGACACATCTGGGGGGAGCTCAGACAGGGCTGGACACAGATCCCAGCAGAGATCGGGGCTGGGGCAGCCCCCATGGGACAATCCCAGGATGGGATTGGGAAGGGTTGGGTGGTAGCAGGAAAGCGCCCAGGAGCAAAGCTTTCACCCAGCGCAGCGGGTCCCATCTCGCACCCACCTGCGCTCCCATGGCCCACGCTGCAAGCACGTGCCTGCAGTAGTTGAGCCGGTCTGGCTTCATCTTGGAGTCGCAGGGCCCATTGTAATGGGGGAAGCTGTCAAACTCAGCAGCGCACTGGAAGACTTCCATGTGGTGGACCAGGGCCTCGTTGCCCGCTGTGATCACTGGCTCGTACTGCAAAGCAGCGTCCAAGAAGGAGGACACGTTAAGACCGTTTGCCGAGAGCCCATCCCCGGGGGCTGCTGTCTGTGCAGGCTCCACAAGGAGCCCAAGGCAGGTACGTCTGCTATCCGTTACGGAATGGGAGACAGTTTCTGCCGCGCGATGGGGAGGGAAGGTTGCTCTGGGCATGAGGTACCAAGGGCCAAGAGCTCTTGGCTGGCTTTGGGACCAACGCAGAGTCCACCAGAGCCCATGGAGAAACATCTCATCCCTTCTCCAGTGATAAATGCACCTGATCAGCAGAAGATCTTGGTCTGCTTTGTGATGACCGAGTCCTTTGCCAGTTTTGCAGGGCTGAGGTGACCCTAGGGACATTGCTTTTTCCTAAAGAGGGTCCTGGCCAGGTTGCGGTAGCTCTGCCTGCAGCTGTTGGGTTTCATTTCTAGCCAACAGCTGCTTGGGGCACGGGGAGTGGGATTTGGGGTAGAAAGAGTGACTTCAAATAAGCCTGAGGAACAGCTCTGGCTAAAAGCGCCAGCTGTAGAAATGATCTGCAGCAGCAGGAAGGTATCAGGAGTTACGCACTTTTTACTTACACACAGATGATTCATTTCGCACCATCTGTTGGAGAGAAAATCCTCCTTCTGAGTTTTCCTTTGCAACGCCATCTCTTCCCTATAAATCACTAAGCACTCGCTTTGGCTCGTGTGTCAGGTTTTCCCTCTCCCCGTTGTGTGGTTTTGACTCTGGGTGTGCCAGGTCATCTGCCGAGCCCGCTCCGTGCCTGCCGGGGCGATGCTCTCCCGGCAGCTCGTGACGGGCAGTCGGACTGGCGTTACGCCTGCCTTTCCCCGTGCTGGGCTGCCTGCAGGTTTCTGCTTCTCCCGTGTGGGAGGTGACCCAAGCATGTGCAACACGTCTGGGCGATGCACACAAGTTGCGTTTATGTCTGTAACCCTTTTTTTGTTGTTGTTTTTTTGGAGTATGCCTAATCTTTTAGAAGCCGGTTTATATCCTGGCTCACTCTGCCCTGCTCTCCCCAGCCCTGGTCCTTTGTTTCCCGTGTTTATATATTCCTCGTGGCTCGTTGCGTGCCATAATCCTGCCACGGGTCTGTTCTTGATGGCTACAGCTCTGCCTTCTGCAGGGGGTCAGCTCTGAGCCTGCCCTGGTATCTGCTCGATGTGCCAGGTGGAAAGTCACCACCTTGCCACCTCCTGCTGAGAAACTTCTGATCTGGGGTTCTCTAGGAGACACGAGGATGCTACTGGCTGGTGGGATGGCTACGGGAGATGTTTTGGTACCACGTTGGGGAAGACGTATGGGTCTGAAAGCCTCCCTGTGACAGGGCAGGAAAGAGGTGGACTTTGCAGAAGGGCTGAATGTGAACGTGATTGCTGATCTGCACCGGGGAAAGCAACCCTCTTCTCCTGCCTCTTACCATGATAATGTGATGTTTGGGGAAGCCGTCTGGAAGCTCTGCCATGTAACACCAGTAGGTTGTCTCCTGGCTGGGAATGACAACGTCAGGGGCCGTTATCTCCATGGTCTTCATGTCACTGGGCAGTTCAGGGATGGTGATGTTGGGCTTTAGCAGCTGCACCCTCTGCAGTCCCCTGTGGATGGCAGAGATGTTGATGGCTTGGAGGGAATGGACCGGTTTCTCCAGGATCCCGTAGATAAGGTGCACGGTGCCGTCCTGAAGCGAGAGCAAAGTATATCTGGTAGTTTTTCATGCAGCAACTTGAACTGCATGGACTATTAGCACCAGTATTGGTGGCATGGATCCAGGAATGGGCCTTTTGACCCATCCCCAGATGGGAAGCCACCTTGACTTCAGCAGTAGCTCACTTTGCTGGTCTGTCCCAGAAAGACTGTAGATTTGGGGGCATTTCTTTGGCTGACGTGATCACAGAGGGTTTCCTACCAGTTGGGAGAGTCTGAAAAGTTTTCCCTAGATAGCATCAGTTTTAAACTTAAGTAGTTAATACTACTGCCCTCACACCTCTCCCCTGCCCATAAGGGTAATGTCTCCTCTCTGCTTCTTCAGAGCCCCTTGTCCCTCCTGACCTCCAGGCTGGGATGGCCATGCCAGTTTAGGACTCATCCCACCCTAAACCCTGGTCCTGGCAATGGCCATGGGCAGCAGCCTGGGGAGGAACAGCAGAAACAAAACTTGTCCCTGAAATCCTCCCTTTCTCCCAGCTTCTGTTGGGGGGTACCGCGAGAAGCTGTGCTGGAAGCCTACCGCAAGCAAGGAAGGTGCTGCTGAACCCAGTGAGCTCTGGACAGGAGATAAGGAAGAAAGGAAAAGAGAATAATTTTCTCTTAAAGGATCAGAGAATAAAGACCTGCAAGTCTTTTCCCGGTTCACACACAGATTTTTTTTCCCTCCAGGGCTCTCCATGTTTTGGCAGACAGTAGACGTTCTCACCACAAGACAAGCTTTTGAAAACTAGCAACAAAAACTCAAGGATGCTCTGTGCCCACGTTGGCTTGAAAATATCCTGCCCGCCAAAGGCTTTCATCTGAAATGAGCCTGGTGCCGATTCCTGCCCGCACCCGGGGTCCATGGCTGAGACCCCAAAGCTCTTTGACATCCCCACTGGGAACATTTCCCCCAGATCCTGTCTCGGGGGGGAGCAGTGAATGCAGACCAGGAGAGACTTCACCGAACCACACACAAGCACACCGCAGCAGCTCTGTTTGCCGTCCCTTTGCTCTGGCTCCTGCCAAAACCCTCCTCTTTGCCTCCCGTTGAACAACACCAACACCTCTTTGTAACACTCCAAACAGTTGGCTCCAGACTGCAAACCAGAGTGATGCAGGAGGGTATTTATATAGACCTAACACATGCTTAGCAGGAGCGGATGATGCAAACGAGCTAAAATCTACACTTTATAGAGGTTTATAAGGGGTTGTAAATAGATCGTGCCAAACATTACTCATGTTCCAGGGCTGACATCTGTAGCGCGCTTCCTTTCTGCCCTAGACAGCGCAAACGCCTGATGCTGTCCCCAAAACAAAGCACCGGTCAGGTATAACCATGCAGGTTGGGGTTTGGAGCTCTGCCCCAGGGCTGGGATGGGGCTGGGGAGTGCTATAGCGGGGTGAGGGCGATGCCGTACCTCTATAAGGTAGTCCTTGGGGTCACAGGTACTGAAGGCTCTTCTGAAGAGGAGGTAGAGCCCCTCAGGAGCCCTCCGAGCCCCGAGGAGCTGGTAGTCCTGCTGCGAGTCCATGTGGAGCTGCCCCTTGGCATCGCTCCAGGCATCCTGCGGGAGGAAGAGCACCCCGCTAAGCCGGGAGCCTCCGCTGGCCCCGCTCAGCCCGAGGAGCCCACGGCGGTGACCTCCAGTGGTACCGCGGGTCGTGAGGTCCTCCTTCTGTTCACCCTCCGCGTCCCAGAGGTGGAAGGAGCCTTTGTTTTGGTTGCCCCGTGCCGCCCTCCGGCAGCCCACGGGCAGAGCTGTGCCAGCGTGGCCCCTGCCGTGAGCCCCCTTGGTGCTCGGCACAGGCAGACCTGTGAAATACGTGACCCGGCATTAATAAATAGTCTGCAGAAAGACCTTTACAAGTTGAGATGCGACTGGGGGAAAGGAGGTGGGGGGAGGAAAGCCCGCAGGGACACGTGAAGGTGTCGCATCGGTCTGTGCTGTGTTTTGGGGGTATTTGGCTGGGGGGACATTCGGGGAGGGGTGACGTGCTCTCCAAGAGCCTCGCCGCAAACCGGCTGCTTACAATTTAAGATCAGAGCCTTGCTGGGCTGTAGTGTCAGGCCTAGAAATCACTACCCCTCTTCAAAATCCTTAATTTGTTCTGACCAGATTGTTTCGGCAGCCCAGCAAGGCCTCCCAAAAACTGCTCGCTGTTGATGATGGTGACAAAGCCACACCGAGAAGCAAAGCAGTAGGTTACTCCTGTGCTGAAGGATTTGAAGGTTTGGAGTATAAAATCCTGCAATAATTTGGATTTGAACAGTGTTGTTTTCTCGATCTTTTGCATCTTCCATTGATACCTTTTGTTTACTGAGAAAAGGCACCTAAGAAGTACCTTGCTGTACATACACAAGTGGCATGGGTTCTCTTATCTTGGGGGAAAAAAAACAGAAGAAAAAGAATAAAGCATCTTGGCATCATTTCAGCCAGAAGTAGAGAGTGATATTTCGAGAACATATTGTCCTTAGAGGGGGAGAGTAAAATCAGCTACATGAAGCTAGCATGACATTTGTTTTCATAGGAGTATGGTGTGCAAATTAATCTCGTAGTACATGGGGGGTTAAGCAAATTTGGATCTTTTTAACAGCTGACGTACTTATCCAGAAGAAAGGCTGCTGGGAGAGAGAAAACCAGGACTGGAGAAATGTATAGAAATCTCCTTGCAGGATGCTGTTCAGCACCAACCGAAAGAGAAAGCCCAAACGCTGCCTGGTGTTTAATTCAGCGCTGTTTGTCTTTCAGCGAGCAAGTGAAGGCAGATTAGAAATGATCTTTTATGGTTTTTTAACATGATGCTGTGAAATACTGTAGCATTCGGGCCACCACGCATCCTGAATGGCTGGTAATTAGCAGGAAAACAGTACAGATAATAAGCCCTCCTTTTCATCCTTTCATTACGCTGCAGATCACATTGCGGCTGATTGTAAAAGAATGTATTTTACGGTTAATTTGAAGTAAGCAGAGAGGTAAAATTTAACTTACTGGAAAGCCTCACATGGGGAAAAAAATGTGAATTGCTTTCTGCAGCCGAGCGCAATTGCAATAAGCCTAACCTGGTGGTCTGGGGATCGGTAGCTGCCGGAGAGCACGGGGGTAGCTACTGTAACTGCAGCCCAGGCGGAAAGACAAACCAAAGAAGAACCTGGACAAACGGACTGTGTCGGAAAGGACAGCCATTTGCGGTAGCAAAATCAAAGAGCAAAATTAGAAATGAGTTCCCCCCCCCCCCCTCAATCTACTACCGCCAGGCATTTACATACCGCCCAAATACATTTGCACGTTTAATTTCTGATAACGCCGCGCCGCTGGCAGGCAGCCGTCAGGTCGCGTTTTCCTGTGTCCCGTTGATTTCTGCGATAGCGCCGAACGCGACTCGCAGCTGGGTTATTGGTGCTGGCAGGAGCAGCCTTTCCGGTTGATAACTTTTGCACCGTCTCAAAGTCATTAACGGGAGCCTGTGGTTAATTTTTAATGCGACTGACAGCAGCGCACAAGCGAAGCGAGTTGTTGACGCATCCTGCACGTGCGTGCGTGCGAGCGTGAGCCGGGGCGTACAACCATCTATCGGAGCTCTTTGCAGCTAGGCATAGCAGAGCCATCCAGGCTTTGGTTCCACTCAGCCTTGCTGATGTGCTGCTGGATTTATTCTTTTCTCTTTGGGTTGAAGATCCTATGCCAAACCCATAGCGTAGACCTGATCTGTTGCTCCCTCTGGGATAGAAACCCCCAAGCCCTTTCGGACCACTTTTTGCCCTGAGCGGCCGGAGCGGTCCAGCGTGTGCCGTGCCCTGGACCAGCCCCGCTCTTTCAAACCACGAGCCAGATTCCCCCGTGGGGAGGCAACCCCAAAAGCAGCCACGCAAACACAGAAGTGACTCACCCCAAAATAGGAATTGTGCCCGTCGCTCCAGAGCACAGCCAGGTCCGCGTTCTCGAACTCGCCCCTGTCCGACATCCCGAAGAGGAGCCCGAACTGCAGGTCCCTGACGAGGAGCTGGAAATACACGGCTTGCTCGGGATAGCTGACATTCCAGGAGAGCTCAAGCAGCCCCTGGGGATCGAGGGGCACCTTGTAGGGAAAATCACTCCCGCGGGGTGCCGAGCCCTGCAGGGCCACCACCAAGATGACCAGGAACACTGCGATCATGGTGAAGTACATGGATGCCACTTCCCGCAGCTTGAAGCTGGGGCAGGGGCAGGGCTTGCTCCCAGAGGTCTGCATGCTGGGCAGGACGGCACCCGCGTGCCTGGCTTTGCCCATTTATGCGCTGGCCCTCCTGGGCAAGCCGGGTGAGCGATACTCTTTAATTGCATTTGGTTGTTGGGAAATCGGATTGTCGTATTGACCCCCCCCCACCTCCTGGCCAAACACTTGTCATTTGCTGCCTCCCCTTAATTGGCTCTAATTGCACATGGACATTATCAATAGCAATTGAATTGGACTGGGCTGATGTTATTCGCTCTTAAATCTTCCTTAGTGGCTGGAAAGGGCTGTTTACTCGCCAGCTGCTCTTCCTGAGCCCTGCGTGGACATGCTCTGCCCTGCTTGTGGTGCCTCTCGCCCAACTCTGCAGGGCGAAAGCTCTGGGATAGCCCCGGGAGCAATCCCAGCCGCAGCCCCCCGTGTCCCCCAGCCTGGGATCACTTATCACCCAAAACGTGGCCAGACTAGGGGGGGATCAAATCCCAGGGTCAGCTGCCTGATGGACACGGAGTCCTGGCCCTGCTCCCTGCCCATGCTCTTCTGGGTGCGGGTCGGGGTATCGCTGTGTGCATCCCCGTTTGATTTTTGCTCCTCTGAGTGACCGCGCAGGTCCACGGCTTGCAGGTCAGCCGGCCCCAGCGCACCCTGGGGACCCCCCGGCTCCCCCAGCCCTGTTGCCGCTCGGCCTGTGCCAAGGTCTGGCTGCCCGTTCCCTCCCAGAGGCCCCGCCAATGGCACGAAGCCCGGGCAGCCGTTTCTGTGTTTGTTTATTTATTTTTGGAGGCTGGCCTCCCTGGGGACATGTTTGCCTGAGATGCTGCCGAAAGCTGAGCCGAGTCAAGCGACCCGGAGCTCCGCGGTCCTTTAGTCGCTGCTGGGTTTAAAATGAACCTCTCCGAGGCGACTGTGGTGTCGTTTGCTGGAGCTCTCGCGGGTCTCAGAGCTGGTCCGGAGGGAGGATCCCAGGAGAGGACGTGTCCTTCCCGTGCTTTGGGTGGTGGCAATGGTGCTTTCTGCTCCAGTGAGCCAGCCCGATAGCTCAGCCGGAGACGGTGTGGGAGATGGCTGTTCTCCTCCCATCTCAGCCTCCATCCATTTTTTTAACCTGTTAATAATAGTTTTACATGTAATCGTGATCACACCTCCAGGAAAATGCTGCAAGAGTTTATTTTAGCAGGGTAGAGATGGCCTGGCAGTGCTGAGCTGGGGTCCTGGCATCTCATGGGGTCTTTCCTGCGCGCCCCAGCGTTGCAGACAGCCTCACAAGCTCCCAGCAGCCGGGGACAGAAAGGGTACAAACCGGAGCAGAGCCACCCCAGCTTGTTAACGCTCAGAGAAATCAAGGAAGAAAATCAGAATGAACGGCACGTTATGAGCAGATGCCGTATCGTTCATCGGAGCGCCTGGGAGGATGCGGGGAGCGTGAACGGCCTCAGCTGGGGTGGCTGGAGGAGGCAGCTACCGGGGACTGCAGCGAGGGAGCATCTTACTGCTGGGGAGCGTGAACTCCTTCTCCACGGGGATGTATTGCCGGTGGAGGGCACCTCAGGGACTCAATTTAGTTTTCCAGGTGGAAAATTACATTTTTGGTTAATAAATGTCATGGGAACAGAACTCAGCCCTTCTCAGCCTCCTGCCCCGGCAGCTCCGAGGCTGCTC
The DNA here is from genome assembly GCF_035582795.1 of Mycteria americana. Taxonomy (NCBI): domain Eukaryota; kingdom Metazoa; phylum Chordata; class Aves; order Ciconiiformes; family Ciconiidae; genus Mycteria; species Mycteria americana. Next base: position 9,607,133 of record NC_134381.1, on the reverse strand, counting down.
TTCTCCCCCATCCAGCAGTGCCAGGGAATGGGCCCCTCTCCCCGGTGGCCCCGGGGGCTTGGCAGCGCTGGCATTGCCCGGATTTCACCCCCGAGAGCACCTGGGACAAAGAAGAGCCCAGCGGTGCTGCCCCGGGTCCCCAGTCCCGCGGTTGCTGAGGTCGTGGTGACCCAAGCGCAGGTGAACGTCCCTGTCTGCTTGGGTTTTCCTCCTGGGAGTTCCTCACTGGTGTGGTACAGAGTTTAGCACCGGGTGGCCAGCACCTGGGATGTGCTCCTCTTCTCCAATAGCATTACTCTGGAATGGGACAAGGAGAGAATATCCTCCCTGCACTGATTATTTAGATAATTATCCCATGAGGCTGAGTAACTCAGGAATAAGAAGGCAAATGGGAGATGCTGCAGGCTTTGAGATTTGCTCTCCTGCTTTTCTAACGATGCAATTAGCACAAAGGAGCCCTGATCATGAGCAGGGCCTTGTCTGAGCTCCCAGGCGTTAAGTAATATTGACAGTGTTTAGAAATATTTTCCCTGCAAAAGTAAATGCCAGAGAAAATGCTGATTTCCCCCAAACAGCCAGAAATGAAACCCTCCTCCTCTTCTCTTCTCTTCTCTCTTCTCTTCTCTTCTCTTCTCTTCTCTTCTCTTCTCTTCTCTTCTCTTCTCTTCTCTTCTCTTCTCTTCTCTTCTCTTCTCTTCTCTTCTCTTCTCTTCTCTTCTCTTCTCTTCTCTTCTCTTCTCTTCTCTTCTCTTCTCTTCTTCTCTTCTCTCTTTCTCTTCTCTTTCTCTTCTCTTCTCTTCTCTTCTCTTCTCTTCTCTTCTCTTCTCTTCTCTTCTCTTCTCTTCTCTTCTCTTCTCTTCTCTTCTCTTCTCTTCTCTTCTCTTCTCTTCTCTTCTCTTCTCTTCTCTTCTCTTCTCTTCTCTTCTCTTCTCTTCTCTTCTCTTCTCTTCTCTTCTCTTCTCTTCTCTTCTCTTCTCTTCTCTTCTCTTCTCTTCTCTTCCCTTCCCTTCCCTTCCCTTCCCTTCCCTTCCCTTCCCTTCCCTTCCCTTCCCTTCCCTTCCCTTCCCTTCCCTTCCCTTCCCTTCCCTTCCCTTCCCTTCCCTTCCCTTCCCTTCCCTTCCCTTCCCTTCCCTTCCCTTCCCTTCCCTTCCCTTCTTGCCTTTGTGTGATTTATTTCTGGACCTTCCAAACCCAGCACAGCATTTAAGCAAAAATGAGGATCCCCATGCAAAGCCCGGCTGCTCTCACATCCTGGTTTGGCTCCCATCGAAGGTCCTGCCTACCTGGACCTTTGGGGATGTGAAGTATTTGTTATTGCTTTGCTGGGGCTTTGGCTCCAGTTTAAAGAAACCTTTTGTCTCTCCCCCTCCCCCTTCTCAGTTGTTTAAAGTCTGATGTATTCTCTTTCGGTTATTAACTTTTCTACGTTAATTGGAATTATAATGAACCGCCTCAAGCTCTTTGATACACACACACTGCCTTGCTTTAGTCTCGGAGTTTGCAGTCTTGTTTTATTAATGCCAGCTCACGTGACAAGCGATGCTCTCAGCTGCTTTCTGTGCGGAGTCCCCTCCGGTCCCCTCTGGGTCTTGGGTTTCACTCGTGGTCCTTGCAGCAATGTCACGGGGGCAGATCCACGTTTCCCAGCCTGTGTAATGAGAGGAAATAGTTTCAGCTCACTGCCCGGCTGTTTTAATGAATCATCAGCGTGTGCATCTCTACGTTAAATCTGATGAGGTTTTATTGTCCTAAGACACAACCGTTACCCAGGAATGCGGCAATTGATCGGGATCCTCTCTCCTTGCCAGGTGACCTGCCGGTTAGAGGTTTTGGTCTCTCGTTCAGCTTTATCAGGCAAAAGGCCAAAGCAGAGAGAAAGCCGGCGAGCTGAGCTCTCCCAGACGAGCGCGTCCCTTGGCCCCGTGGGAGCAGTGACCCCAGTGCACGGCCCGGCCGCACACCAGACCTGCTGCTGCTGGTGTCAGCTTTAAAAGCACGTGGCCGGACAGCTTAACGTGCGGGAGGTCATGAGAGCCGCCTGGAAAGGCTCCCACCCTGACAGCCCTTGGGGCCGTACTCACAGGAGGTGAGAACCGAACCCCCGCCGTGCCCCGGGCTGGGTCTGCACCTCCGTGGCTCAAATGATCCCCAGCTCTGCCCATCTTCCCGAAGGAGCAGCATCCCCTCCTTTGCCTGAGGCTCCTGGGCTCGTTCCTGGACGCGCCGTGCTCCGAGATCCTTGTCTGAAAGCATCAGATGGATGTTCCTCGTCCTCCAGCCCTGGCTGCTCGGGTAGACGTCTGGCTGCGTTACAAAAGCCCCTGGGAACAGATTTTTGCCTTGCCCCATTTCTAACCTCCTCCAAGCACAGATTCACCCACTTCTCCTCCTCTCTTGGCTTTGTTTCCTCATGGTAAAGGGAAAGAAGCTGAGCTGCCAGCATGGCAGGAAGGCAAATGATCCTCACCGGGGGGCGGGAAGGGGTCCTTACCTAACGAGCTCTGCCTCCATCTATTAAAGATGAAACCCCAGGTTGCTGGCATGTGCAAGTGGAGCCCCTGAGCTTTCCTGTACAGCAGGAATTTGCGGTGGAACAGCATAACACAGGCAGGTCAGCTTGAAAACAGCTGAACTTTGCAGATAAGCAGTGAGAATGTATTTAAAGAGAAAAAAAATTATGTATATCTCTCTCTCCCCCCTTCAGTTTCTCCCCAGTCGTTGCTCATAAATCCAGGCAAGGAGCGAGGATCCAGCTTTCCGCTCATTGCTCCGGGTGTTTATTTTAAGACTTCAATGAGATGTAGAAATGCCAGTTTCCTGACTCCGAAACTCCGACCGCTCGGGGCTGACGCAGAGCGGCTTCCCGTGAGCCAGCTGCCAGGAGGAGCACCGGGAGGGCTGCAGGATGGGAGCCGTGGGTTCGGCCCCTTTCCTCGAAGGCCGAGCAGAGGCAGAGGCTTTCTGCCCACCTGCGAGCTCTCGCTGGAGCTAACGCCGGCACGACTGCGCTGGCACTAGCATGGGAGCATCCTGTGCTGGAGACGAGACCCCGGTGTCCCCACGCACCTCCCTGCCCCGCTCCAGGCAGAGCCTGCCAAACCCCCCGGCAGAAAAGAGCTAGGGGTGCAGTAATGCACGGGCAATGCCTGGAGCGTGCTTTCAGCCCCCGGAGAAGGGCTTTTTTTAATGGACGGTGCTCAGATGTATCCCCCAGGCCCCAGCTCGGCTGTGCTGGATGCCGTACGAACCCCGGCAGCAGCATTAATCCCCCGCCGGGTGTTGCTGGCCCCGTCCTCTGCAGAGCCACACGTCCAAACCCTCCTGGTGACCTGCTAAAACTACTGTGGCCTTTCATTGCCACGAACGACCCCGGATGCAAAGCCAGCCCTCAGGGGAGATAAGCTGTGGTTTCCAGAGCCCTGAAAGCAGCAGCGCCTGACATTTGTGGCGGGGAGCTCGGGGAAAGCAGCTGCCTGCATCGGCAGGAGAAAAGGGCTGCCTGCCTGGAACAAAGACGGACGTGCAGGTAAGTAGGTTTAAACACAACTGATGCACCAAATTAGGGATTGAAGCAGGCAGCACCCCTCCGAGCTATAATCCATTGCCTCACTAACATAAATGGAAATTCAATTTGGGAGAGGGCAGGGAGGGAAGGGAAGCTCGCTGTCTGCTCCATCGCGGCCGGGCGCAGCTCTCCGTGCCCCGGGGCTCTGCCGTTCGCAGCCCCCGTCCGTGGCCAGCCAGCGCCAGGATCGAATTTGCCTGGGTGCTGATGAGGTTAGGCAGTGTCTGACTCAGGCTGGACCCGGCGTGGTATGAGAAGGGGGAAGAGAGGGCTGGCACACAGGGGAGATGCTCGTGTGGACAGGCAATCGCGCGGGGTCCCAGGGACCCCTGGCCTGATCAACGCCGGGTGCAATTTCTCTGGCCAGATCCACCGCTCACCATTCATACCAGAGCCGTAGAGCCTGGCCCAGCCCCATGGCTCACAGGAACTGTTCGATATACATCCCAGGGTCGGGAGAATTGTTTATTGTCCTTTTAAAAGGATCCTGTCTCAGTCCTGTTCCCATAACAAATCAGAAGGGATCTGCAGGCTGCTCATCGGCTGCGTCGTGTGCCAAGAGGGTGCTGGGGCTGCAAAGCTGAGTTTGCATTTGCCCAACAGAGGCACGAGCGAGTATTTAATGTCTCTATGTCACCTGGGCCTTGCTGGGCCACAGGGTGAAGGATTCGGGGTGGGTACCTCCGAGCTGTATTGTTTTGCATGGGACTGCACGGGCATCTCTGCACGTGACGGCAGCAGTTGCTATTTAACAGCGTACAGCAGATGTGCTGGACGCTAACCGAGACAGGACACTCGGAGGAGACCGTGACCCAGCGGCGGTGGGTGGGAAGAGCCGTTCCCTCCTCCTTGCATGTGAGTTTGTGCCTTACAGCACAAGAGCAACAAATGCTGTAACGTCCCCCTCGCTGAGCCTCTGCTCGTTCCACCTTCTTGCTTTCTCCTAACCCGTTTCTCTTTTTTGCCTTCCTCAGGACCAAATTTTCTCCTTCTTACACCAAGTAATGCCCCCTGCCTCATCCCCAGTGAGGACTGCGTCCAAAGGGGACCCAGCCCCAACCATGCAGTCGGACCTCCCCACTGCCACCGGAGAAGTCTCCCCGAATCGGAGACAGAATTGGACCTCAGCTGACCTTTACGGCTTGGTCCCACTGCTCCTGCTCTGGCAGCGGAGGTGAGGACTGCCAGGCATGGAGGAGGCTGAGCAGCTCCCACCTCTTCTGCCTCCCCTCTCCAGCCAAGCCATGCACCCGCGGCTCTTCCGCAGCACGTAAGGCGGGCGGATGGGCTGCGCCCAGCCCTGTGCCATGGTGAGCTGGTGACGGGAGAGCAGGGAAAAGGAGAGCATCATTTGCTCTTTGGGAGGTGCCGCCTCACCAGGCGCTCGAGGCCGGGTGGGCAGCCTGGCCCCTTCTCAGCAGGCTGCTTGCGCAGCCCAGCATCCCAGAGAAATTCCCTCCCCAGTGCTGCCGCAGCTGAGCCACCTAATGAAATCTAGTCGCCTGTGCATGCTATATTAGGGTTACCATGGATATGGTGCCACAAACACTGGGCTGTGGCTTTGTTATATAAACAGGAGAGATTGCCACAAATACCCAAAATATCTGAAAAGGACAGAGGAAGAGACAAAAGCGTTCTCTGGGTTTGTTTATAAAGGGTTGTGTGATCCAGTGGATAATGCCAGTGGGAGGTGGGAGAGATTTGTGGTAGCTTTGAGAAGTGGAGCATGACTGAGTGATAGTCTCGGACTCGGTGGCTCTGGAGACTCCCTCCAATCTTCAACAGGATCTTCCCAAAATGATCACAGAAGTGCTGCTGGCTAGGCTGCTTACTGACCCTGCTGGTGCCCGAGAGCTGGGCTCCCTGCAGATCATGGTGTGAAGTGCGTCATTCTTCATGCTCAAGTTCATCCTAGCTGAGCTTCACGTAGATCTTGGCCCTACCCGGTTTCTGCCATGTGCAAGGAGATCCTGCTGCCTGCAGCTGGTGGGGGCCAGGACTGGTGATGACGGTGATGATGGTGGAGACATACAGTCATCAGCTCTCCCAGAACTGCCCACGCCTGACCCTGCTCAGCAAGACCATCCAGCTAATCTTGTACCATCTCAGGTACAGAAAGTCCCTTGTACAGTTTGAGGAATCGTGTAATTTAAAGAAAAAAACTGCTCTAGAAATGAAGGTGGGATGTAAGGGAGATGGAGACATCAGAGTGGCTAAAATTGTATTGCACTCCCACTCCCCTGCCAATAAAACCACCATAAATAAAGTGGCTTTGCAATAACCATCTCCACGCATGGTAACACAGATTCACGTGTCCCTGCAAAAGATGCTCCAAGCAGGATAAACCCTGCTCTAGCCTCGTTCTGCAAGAGAGGCATGACAAGCTCGCTCCAGTCCTATCATGGGGATGGCTTTTCTCTTCCCAGCAGGTGCTACCCCCAAGCTCCAAGTCTCCATCAGTGGCTTCCTCTTCTCATCCTCCATGCTCACCTGTGGGTGACATCCCCAGCCCAGGGCTGCTCCAGATCCCTCGTGGCCTTCCAGATGCTCTTCACCATGGGACGACCGTTCATCGACTTGTTTTCTCTCCTATCGCTCTCCCTGTGAGTCCAAGCAGCCATCTTTCCACGCTTCATTTTCTGGCATGTGGTGGAGAATACCAAACTCGGTAAGGAAAGATCTACTTTATCGTTTAAAAACACACCAAATCCAGTTTTTGCTCTTCAGCTGTACAACACCCTGCCTTGCCCTCCTGCATTACCTGTCATCCCTGATTTTGCAGGACCCATCTTCATTTTCATGAAGTGACCTCTTGCATCTCCAGAGCGGTGGAGAAAAGAGTTCTTTGATTTGGTAGGAAACAACAGCAAAAGGAGCTGGGATCTGCTGCGGGCATGGGTCCAGAGGAAGGGCTGTCTGCCATGTGAGTTTTCAAGGGGGTGGGTTGGGGCTGAGCCCTTCTGCGTGGGGCTCTGCTCTTTGATGCCAGCCTTTCTTGTTGATTTTCCTCTGGCCATTGCTTTCTGGCACTAAGCTGCTTCCTGAAGATTACACAGCAAGCCAGGATCAACATCAAGAGGAGCCGATCCAGGCGAGGACGTGGGGCCAAAAGAGCCTGAGGAGTTTGAAGACGGAGCTTTATCAGCTTAGCAAAAGGGTTGGCACATTAAATGACAAAGGCTGCAGGCCCTGCACGCTTGAGGTTTGTAACAGGCAAGTTAGCAGAAGGTCTAATAAAGGGTAGAAATAGTGAATAAATATGATTTCCTTCAGAAAACTCAATGTGGCTTCTGTACAGGGAGTGCTTGCCCTGCAAACCTCTTGACAGGGGTCAATAAGCTTGAAGGGGAAGGTGTTTCCAGGAGATACGGTCTCTTTGCCTTTCCAAGGCTGCGACAGAAGGCTCTGCACTGTTCCCACCATGGCCCAGATGCTCATGGAAGGATTATTCCCCCAGCTCCTCACATCGCCCTTCAAGCCAGATATTCACGCCTCTGGGGTGAGGACTGCCCTGGGTAAAGGGGCATGAGGAATCTGTGGGTGAGCATCCTTAAACTCACCCTCTGCCTCTCTAAGCCCTGCCTTTGGTTGGCACTTCCAGCCGAAGCAGCGGCCGCACAGGATCACGCTCCAGCAAGTCTGGCACGTCACGTCGGGGGCAGAGGCACGAGCTGACGGGTGTGATGCGACACGACGTGCCAGGCAAGCCCTGCCACGGAGCGGCTTTTAAGTGCACGTTCCCTCGGAGCACCTCTGACGCACGTTGCTCTGGCTGAGGCTGATGTTAGCCCGCGAGCCTTGGCGTACCGTGTCGGTCACGGGCTGGGGATGTCTAACAGTGAGCGTGGAGCACGCTGCCTTGCGGCACTGGGTAATCCATCTGTTTGGGTTAAATCCACTTATTTAAGAAGCAGTTTTCTCTGTTGTTGCTTTGTTAACTCTTTTAAGCAGATGCATGCTTCAGCACTCTGAGGTTGTCACCTTCAAGGACAGAAACATCTCAGATTAACACATGGCAGGCCCAGCCCCAGGGCATCTTCAACTCCGTATCTGCCTGAATCAGTGCTGTAAGCCATGGCAGCGGGGAGCAGTAGGTGCAAGAGGGACACGGAACAAGGTCCTGGTTATGGGCAGTTGTTCGGGCTGCGTTTATAAGCCAGGTGGTTCCTACATCGTGGGTGATTAAAGCAGGGGGGAGAAAGGCTGCTATGGAAGAGCACAAACCTAAGGATCAGGCTGCTGTTCTCACCTAAACAAAATTTTCCATTTAAATCCAGCGAAGGTGACTGAGGTGCTGCGAGCGTGTGCTCACATCCCAGTGAGAGGAGGGCAACGCAGTGGAGACCTTTCAGGCTGCCCTCATGAATATTTGGGATCAGCCTGGAGACTGTCCGAAGGTGCCTGCGTAGTCACGGGGAAGATGGGGAAGCGGCAGAGGAAAGGGCCCGGCACTTCCGTCGGGAGCAGAGAGCAGCTCTCCCCACGAGGAGGTAAGGCTCCTCCTGCAAAGCTGCACCCATGGGGTCCTATTTACTGCCGGGGAGCTTAGAGCAAAAACAAACGCCACAGAGCAGCAGAGGAAAAGGCCCTGCCCTTCGGAATGGAAAAAGACAGTATTTGGCAGGCGATGACAAGGTCGTGCTGTCACTGTACCTGGCTGCTGCGTCCAAACCCGCTCCCAGGGTCTGCGATAGGCAGAAGGTGCACGGCGCGTGCCTGCAAAACGCGCAGGGGTGGTTTCTTAGAGCCCTGATGCTGTGTTTCCCTGTTGGAGCAAAGCACTGGCAGAAGCAGTGTGATCCTTTAGCAATACTAAGTGCCCTCTGCTACCCTATTTCAGGTGTATTTTTGGTTTCTTTTTCATCTCTGAGAGGCCATGCACTTGATTTATGTCATGTCCACCAAACTGCAGTTGCTGAAAGAGGCTTGAATCTAGAAATGGCACCACTAGCCCCCAGGCTGGCGGAGCACTGGGAATACACACAGAAAGCTGGGCAGTGTTTCAGTAGCCCGTTGCTCCCGGCAATATCCAGGTTTGGTTGTGATTTGTGGTCACGTAGCCCCTAGGTGAAAGGGAGTCTCAGAAGGAAGATGTCTTCAGGGTCATGACAACCAGATGGGAACCTGCCCTCCCCTGATAGCAGCGCATTACGAGTTGCTCCCTGGGGATGGACCAAGCTGGAGGTGGGAAAAAAAAGCCTAGAGAGTGGTCTTAGATGCTGAGTGAAGGGAAGATCGTGCAATATTCCCGGGCAGTTTGATCCCGGGTCCTGAGTCAAGTGTGAGGAAACCAAGAATTTTTGGGTGCAGGAGTGTGAATGCGTGAAGTCACCGAAGGATTTACCCTGAGAATAACCCATTGGTGGCGGTGGAGGAAAGCAGGCGATTATAACCTGAACACCGTACTTAAAACCTACAAATGATTTGGCTCCTGGCTGCTGCTGGTCTGTTTATCCCACAAACTTGGCAGGCACTGGACTCTTCCCAAATGGCAAGAGGGGTTGGTAAAAGTTGTGGCTGGCCAGCTGCCAGCTCTCCAGGCTATGGACCGGCTCCCAAACTGCGCATACTAATTAGCACTTGCCTTCTGTAAAAATTTATATTGCAAAGTCTAGGGGATCACGGCTCTTTGCGCTCTGTGCTTGTACAGCCCCCAGCACGACGAGACCGGGCTCACAATGGAGGTCTTGCGTACCGTTGCAATATAGAAACGTATTATAAAAACCTTTGTCTCCTTCACAGGTAAGTGATCTTCACATAATTGCTCTTAGTGGACTTCGTGTTAGTCCAGAAAAATAGGTCTATATTTGCTCAAGGCAGCCCAAGTATTTGCTAAGTCCTTGTTATAACATTATTTTTCCTTGCTTCTATCCTGAGCTCCGATTAGTGGAGAATTGCTTTGACAGACCCACTGGGGGCAAGGAGGCTGTTTATTGCCGTACGGGAGTCCAGGCATAGAAACCGAAATGAATGGCCCAAGCAAAGAACCTCTGTTGTTCGTATTTCTGAACAAAGATACAATGATCAATTGCTAGACAATGACGTTTGACCCATAAAAGTAATAAAAAGCTAAAATTGTTTTTTTCCTGGCGTAGCTTTTCAATATCTTTTGCACATAGTCCAAGCAACCTTGAAGCAAAACTGAGCAGGAACCATGACACAGACAGCTCAGTACCAACCGATACGGTCTATAATAATTAAACGTTAATAGTCTTAAGTAGACTCTCTGAAGATAAACTATATTTTGCCCCTTTGCTTTCATTTCTCGTCATTAGATTGGGTGGCTTGCCTTTCAGATCTCTGCACAGGCGTTTGAACTGCGTGCAAAGTATGCTGAAATTACTGGCAGTAATTAGTTTATTTAGGGAGCAATTAATTAAATGCAACTGTTTCCCTCTCTATAGATTAAAAGAGTGCTATAAGCGATACCATCTTAAAAAGAGCAGATGTGCTATAAAAGGACCAGAGACTAATTATTCTCATCAGTCAACAAGGACAGAACAAGTATCGATGGGCTAAAACTGCCAAAGAGAAAAATTAAGTTAGCTCTTAGGAATAACTTCGGGACTGCAAACGCAAGTCAGGCCAGGGAAATGAACGCCGCGGGACAAAAGTCACGCGTCCCGACAGACGGAGGCACTCCGGGCTGAACACGCTCCTCTTCCCAGCGTCATCGCCGGGAGGCTGGAAGAAGCGGTGGCCTGCAGAAGGGTCCCTGCCACTTGAGGAGTCTGACAGCTTGCAGACGACGTGGGTGACAGCAGCCGAGGCTGATGGCAGGGGCTGCAATTAGGCAGGGCTGGCAGGGCCTCCCGAGACATGCCGAGCATCCTCTGTGCCCGGGGAGCGAAGGCGCTGCGCTGCTCTGCAGAGGAGCCCGGGGATGGGCGGCTGCTGGGCCCAGGGGATGCACTGGGAGAGCTGGGGCAGTTTTTGCATCCCTGTCACACCAGCCTGGGGAGGGGGGACATCCTCTATACATGGCTGTGACAGTCCTTTCTGTGCCGGTGCCTCTGCAGATTGCCCACCTGCTAGAGGGGTCACGGCAGCTTGCATCGCCGGGTTTTGTCCCAAGTTCTGCTATTACCAAACGTTGCTTTTTTCAGCTCTGGGACGCGGTAACCCCCTGGGCACTAACAAAGTCTTGTGAATCACCACTGCCAGGGCCGAACGTGCCCTGTACAGCGTCGGCATCTTCAGAGAAAGCTTGGGATGAGGACTCCTAAAGTAGCTGAGGTTGTGCTGGAACGGGGACGGATTTGGGAAGAGGAAAGACGCTCCCCTCCCCAGGGGTGGCCGTCACCGAAACCAGACAGCAAAAACCTCAGCGCAGCTCCTGATAAACGGCGCAGGGGACAAAGTCACGTCACGCGTAAAATACCCCGGGACCCTTGTGGGGCTAAACGCCGCGGGCTTCGCCTGGGTTTTCTCCCCTTTCTCCTTGCGGGGGTGGGATGCTTTCCCTGCGCCAGCACCGGGGATGAAGGCTCCCTCGGCCAAACTGCGATGTCCCCCGGCTCCGGGGGGGTGACCCAGCTCCGTGGGGTCGGCCCCTCTCTCCCCGCGGCGCGGACGCCGAGGACCGGCCCCGACCGCCGGGACAGCCCCGCAGCGCAGGACAGCCCTCGCAGCCCGGAGAGCGCCGGGGCCGGGGGGGGGGGGGGGGGGGGGGGGGGGGGGGGGGGTGCGGGAAACGGCTGCCGCCTGCCGCTCCGCCGCGGCCCGGGGCGGGGGGTGCGGGGGCTGCGGGCGGGGGCCGGCAGCGCCGCTGCCGGTGCGGCCCCGGTGCGGGGCTCGGGGGGGCGCCGCTCCCCGCCGCTCCCCGCCGCTCCGCTCCGCTCCCCGCCGCCGTCATTGGCGGCACCGGCGGCGCTGGGGCGCGGGGCGGGGAGGGGAGGGAGCGCTCCCCCGCAGAGCCGCTGCTGCCGGGCCCGGCCATGTGCCGAGAGGGTGTCTGCTGCCAGCTCGCCTGCTCCGCACCGTGAGCTGGCGTCCGGCTTCGTATTCTTTAAATTTTTTTTTTAATTTAATTTTTTTTTAATTGTTTATTTTTGCATTGATGCTCGCCGAGCCGGAGACTTCGGGAGACGCGGTCCTCACCTGAGAGATCCAGCACAATTCCCCCGGTTGAAGGTAAGCGGGGAGGGGAGGCAGGGCGGCGGAGCGGCGAGAGGGCAGCGGCGCGGAGGCTCCGCCGCTCGCAGCCAGACCTCCCCCGGCCCTGCCTGGGCTCCTTCCCCCCGGCCGTGCCCCGTCCTTCGCCAGGCCGGGGTCTTTCGTGGTGCTTTTCCCCTGTTTCCTTCTCTCTCCCCCCCCCCCGCCTTCCTCCCGGTGCATCCTGAACTGCCGTTCGGCAGCGGGGGGATTGCTGCTCCGGGGGAACCGGCGGCGAGCCCCGCGTCCCGGGGGAATGCCTGCAGGCGGAAAGCAGGCAGAGGTAGCCCCGGCTGCCAGAGTTGGGGCTGGGAAGGGATTTGGAGGGGGCAGGCAGAGCGAATAGGGACATGGAGAACTGCACAGCATCTGCTCCCCGATAGCCTGTCTCAGGGGGACTGGTCAAGTCCCACCGCCTGAGACCAGGATGAAAAATTCTGGGGTGCTGCAGGCTTGCTTTTCCCTGGTCCTACAGCATCTTTAGTTTCAAAGCTGTGCCTGTGAAGGAGGCCATGAAAGCATCTCTCAGGGATGGGGTAGGAAAGCTGCCCCCACGCCGTGCCTTGCCCGGGTGTGCAGGTCGCGTCCTTCTCTGCCCCAGGGACAGCTCGTCCTCCTTTGCACGCTCAGCGTGGGGCTGAAACCGGCCTCTCTCGGCAGCCTGCCTGGGCATCTCACCTGGAGCCATATGCGTCTAGGACAAAGGTTTGTTCCTATCTCGTGCCCTGGCCCCGAAGGACATAGGAACCCCCCGCTCCATCCAGACGAGTTTGAGGAGACCACCCCAGCCCCCGGTTAGGCAGCAAACCAGCCCGCGAGCTCACGCGCAATGAAGCGATGGTGATGGAGAGGAATCCAGAGTTGGATGCAAGGAAGGTGATAGCACAATTATCTGTGGGTTGGTTTTGTCACTGTTTGGTTAATACAGCAGCCGTCTAGGTCTGCGCTCTCAGAAGCACATGGACGTTGTTCAGGACGTTAAAGGTAGTCTGCAGGCTTGGGGGGGCTGTGGGAGGGAGAGAGAAATCCCCCAAGGGAAGATGGCTTTTCATCTCCCCATATCGACTGGTTTCAGACAGGATTATTTATGTTTGACATAACAGATCACCAAACTTGGAAGGTAGTGGGGGTGTGCTCATACTCATTAAGGTAGACAGTTTTCTGACAGAATAAATTAAAGGTAAGAGAAGACTGCACTTTGAGGTTCAACAGATTGTCTTCTAGCCTAAAACGAGCAGTGAAATCAGCATAAAACCTGGATGGTAAAATCATGCGCTTCCCTCTCTCATGATGGATGCCTGTCATTTTAGGAAACCTGGCGGAGAGCCCGATGTTTAGAGTGCAGACAGTGCTCCTGGGTGACCTCGTTGAGCAAAAGTACTCAGAATGATGGGGTTTTTAGTCATTGTATCTTGTCTTCACTGAGTAAACATCTACATTATAATGCTGTTAAGGGAAAATAGCTTACATAAATCATGCATGACCTAAGTGCCTGAACTATCCGCACACCTGTATTTAGGCTCTTGCCCTGTTGCGATGGCTTGTGAATAACGGATGGTTGGTTGCAGCCTTTTGCGGTTGGCTTTCGTCTTGTCTCAAATGAGCAGAAAGGTGCATTACGGCTGTCAGTTGGTGAAAAGAGATTCCAAACACCTTAAAGACCGTGCAGCTGTAATTAGAAGTGTAACCTCCTTCCTCTGCGTGTCAGGATTTCTGTGCAGAACGATGACAGGACCTCTTCAGGAACGGTGCTGGTGCTCAGTAGATATAAAGAACTTCAACAAAATCCCCCGCAAAGTGACTGATGTCGATCTATCACCCCTCAGTACATTGGTTCTCACTTATGAAAGATGTGGGGATGTGAGGGGAAAGGAAGGAAACAGCATTTGTTCCTTTCTGTTTTCTTGTCAGTGAACACTGATGACAAAACCATGCAGTTCTTAAATACCTGTGCCTACCTGAGCACAAAAGAGTTGCAGAACCTCACCAGCACCGCGGTTAGTGGCTGTAGCTCTGCCGTGTTTCTCTTTGCTTTCCAGCAAAGCCTGATAGATCGGTCTCCTCCTCATCCTTTTCCATTGCAACTGCAGCAGTCCCCAAACCCTCACGTAGGTGACATGAACGTCAAGCCTGAAGGTTTGGCCTCACGGGCTTTGCAATCTAAGGAAGTGGCTAAGTGACAGAGGACCCGCTCGCTGTCAGTGCCACATTGACCCAAGTCTTTCTAAAGGTATTCCCGTGTCTAAAGCTGAAGAACACCTGCTGACCCTACAGCCGTACCTGAGCACCCCCCTTAGGATCCTTAAAAGTTTTGCTGGGGGCCAGATACAAAGAGGTAAAGGTACTTAATGCCCTCGGGCATTTATGTGCAGCCCAGAGAGCTTAGCTGCATCCTCGCAGGCTGAAGGAGTCTGTGCCACTGACCTTTGGGCACGTCAGGATATGTCCTCGGTGCCCAGCACGTGGGTCAGTGAGGGGTTTTGCAGCTGGCCAAGCAGCTGTAAGGTATTTACGTAACTCGGACCTTTTCATTTGGCCGCGCGGTGCCTAGCTGTATTAGTAAGAAATGTAAGAAATGGGGATAACCTGGTACCTTCCCACTCGTCGTGTTCGGGTACCTGGCTGTCGTGTTGTCATGGATATGGATGAGGACATGGCTAGCGAAGAGGTGCTTGTTGCTGGCAGGGCTCCCGCAGCCACGGCTTGTGATGCAACTTATAACACTGAAGAAGAGCAGGGAAGGGATGGAGGAGAGGTGGCAGGCGTGGGGGTTGAACTTGCAACTCGTTCCCATTCTTATTTACACTTCTTCCCGTGTCGTTGTCTGTTATCTCCTCTCCTCATGATCTAATTTATTACAGTAGGCAGGATTTGTTCACCCTTTGCCTGAGAAGAAAAGCATATATTCCAGCACCACAGATTGGCAGAGGGATGACAAATATGTTGGGTGATGGACTCTGACCCTCTTCAGACCTTCCAGCCACATTCAGATCACAGCTGAGGCCAACCTGGGCAAGGCTGGGACCTCAGGAACCTGTGAGCCCTGCGATCCCTGCGAGAACAGCCCTGGGCAGAGGTCAGCTGGAAAGGTTGGGGAACGAAATTAAAAGCCATCATAATAACATTTTGAAACCTCCTTGGACCCATTTCTCCCTGGAAAGCTTAATAGCAGCCATGACCCATTAATAGTTCAGGGCACCAGAGGCAGGACCTGGCTCCCATCGTCTGTGCGGTTCTCAAGGTGCCTGTGTCAGAGGCAGCACGGAGCGGGGACGGGAGCAGAGCTGATTTAGGCCAAAATCTAAACACCGGTGGTTTTGCCCCATCCTACATGGTGGGGAGTATGGATTTCTCACTGGAGTCGGGGGTGCAGCAGTGTAAGCTGCAGCCTCGGACGCTGTCGGGAGATGCTGGCATCTCCCTCAGCGTGTGCTGGTGCTCCTCTGGGCAGGCCATGGATGGAGACACGAGATGAGTCGGGGCTGGGGGAGATTTGTTGACTTTCTCACTTCAGACAGAGTTTTATCATCTTGCTTGTTGAAACAAGCACCTGTGATGGGCCGGAGCTGGCGTTCAACTTCATTCAGAGTAACGGCACAAGAGGGGCCAAGATGTCTTCCCCAAGTTTGCCTGGCCACGAGGGCAGCTCAGCCCCTCCTCGCTGTCTCCAATGCTTCTCTCCCCATCTCTTACCTCCAGGACAAAGCCACCTGTAGCAACACACCACCCAGCGTGGCAGTTTGTGAGCTTGCCAAGCTTTGCTTGACAGCAACGCTCATTTTCTCCCCAGCCGGAAAGCACGTGCCGCTCGTACCTGCCCGTGAGCTACAGGGAGGGATGCAGCTCCTGCGCGGGGCTGAGTTGAAGGTGCACGCAGCTCTGCCGCCCTGGGAAACATCCCTCTGCTCCACAGCTTTTATCAAAGAGATGGAAACTTGTCACATTCTCTCTGCAACAATATGACATTATCCAAGCAATGTGCCCTTGGTGTGTTTCCAGAAATAGTTAGGCCTACGGTAGACACGGGTGACATCTGGATGCATTACTGTTGAGTTCAGAAACATTCAGTAAACAAGACAGGATCTATTGTTTAAAGGTTATTTCAAAAGACTCCTAGCGAGTTATCTGGCCGTGCAATGGGGAAAGCCTTAATGGCACTGTGATAATTGCTTTTTTCTGAAGGACATTTTAGAGGCAAGTTACCAGAAACCTAAAAGCAAGGCTCAGCCCATGCTCGCCAGGCCAGGGACCTGATCCAACCTGAAAACGTGAGGAGTTTTTCTCTTTACTTCAGTGCTGGTCAAATCAAGCCCGGGAAATGTGTGTCTGCTGTGGGAAGAGCAGGCTGGGGGGCACGGACGGGGATGCAGGGGAGACCACCACCCGTTCAACAGTAAAAATAAGTCTCAGATCAGCGTAACAGGGCAGCAGTGTTCACATCAGCAGGGAGGGGGAGAGAAAGAGTCCTCCCCGAGTCTTTGAAAAGCAAATAAATGTCATTAGCAGTGGGTAAAGCACCTGAGACGAGGGCAGGAGGCTCTGCAGGGAAAGGGGGGCTGGCAAGCTCTGCCGGTGCTCGGAGGGCTCAGCCAGGCTGCTGTAGGAGACACTCTGCAGCCCACATCTTTATTCGTCACGTCCCTGTTCAGTTAATAGCCTCCTTATAAAAAAAGAAAACGAAAGAAAAAGAAGGGCGAGTGAATTTTTGGCAGAAGCGAAGTGCCAGCCATCATCCCCTTCCCTCGCCCAGGTGGCAAGGATGCTGCTCACATGTGGCAGAAGGGAAGAGATGTGGCTTTGCTGTCACTTTTGCTGTCACCAGCCTTGCATCTGCACGCTCTCTGGGCAGAAATCACCCCTGGCTTCTTACCTTGGCCCCAGGGCAAACAGAATTAATTCTCACCATTAATTTCACGCTCCTCGGAGAGCCGTGATGGAGAGGAAATCACATCGCCATCTCCTATGTCTTTCTTTCGGTTTTGCCACTCATTTCCTCTGAGGGGAGGTGGGGGGCAGCGAGATCGGGGGGTGCCCACGGAGCCCTGGAGCCAAGGGGAGTGCTCTGCCCGCAGCGGGCCATCCCGTCCCGGGCGCTGGCTCCAGCCCTCCTCTGCCTCATCTGGTGCTGCCGTGGGGCTGTGTCGGTGCTGCCGTGGGGCTGTGTCAGTGCTGCCGTGGGGCTGTGTCGGTGCTGCAGGGGAGCCCCGGCAGCGGGTGCCGGCAGAGAGCTGTGCAGGGCTGTTCGGAGCTGTGCAGAGCTGTTCGGAGCTGTGCAGAGCTGTTCGGAGCCGTTCGGAGCTTTCGGAGCCGTTCCGAGCCCACGCACCCCAGCCTGCTGCTCCCTATCTGCCTTCTCCCTTCTGTTCGGCTGCTGGTGCTCCAGCCCTGCCCTCCCGCCGGTCAGTCACTGAGATATCAGTTACAAAAACTTAGGTGGTGAGATAACCATCGGAAGTTGCCAGCCTGAAAAATAGGCTTTGGTGAAAAAGCTTGTAGGTTTTTGGTTTTTTTGGTTTTTTTTTTTAATTGCCACTAAACTGCAGCTTAGGCTCTCCCAAGGCTGCACTGGTTGGCCTCTCTTGGGCAGGGGATAAAGGAGATGATCTTCTCACTAGGTGGGCAACGAAGCCCTCCACGCTGCCAGCTTTAGGTCTGGCTTTGAGGCCAGACTATGGCTTTTCTCTAGGTACAAGTTCATCAAAGGGTCTGAGCCGCAGAAGCTCATAAGCTCATTATATTGGGGGAATTGCAAGCGGTGGGCGCATCACACAGCTGGGATTTCCTTCTTTTCTGCTGGAGGGGACTCTCAGCAAACTGGGAGGAAAAGTCCTTTGCGGTTTCATTTTTTCCTGTGCAGAGCAGTCCCTTGTTCCTCAGCTGCCTGAAAATCTAGGCTGGACCCTAATGGACAGCAGTGGCCTCTTGTAGCACTGCCTGTTCCGCTGGTGCCTGCAGAGCTGGCATCGCTCACAGCCAGGTTGTCTCTTTACTCACTGAGAGTTTCGGACTGTTTGAGGTTAAAGGGGAAAACACATCAGCGTTAACGAAAGGAAACTGGCTGCCTGGGGGAAGATAAATACCCAGATTGCTGGGTGATGTGGCTGCTTTGAAACCCTCTGGGGACCGCCGCAGCCTTGTGACGGATTCAGAAGTCGTCGTCTCCCCGGACCTCTCCCCAGCTCGGGTCACTTGAGCTGAAGTGGATCAAAATGTCTCGAGATTCAAAGACTTGTAAACCAGCACTGATCACAGCAGAGAGGTGACTTGGACTTTGTTGTAAAAGATGATATACGGGCTCCATCAAAGCGGGTATTTGCTGTGACGGTGTGGGAGCGGGCCTGGAGACAGAGGGAGTTCACAGGCAAGTGCCAGACGAGTCCCCAAAGCGGCCGCGTTACGGCATGCGAATCGCAGCTCTGCTAAAGCATCCACTTACAGGCACCGTTTCCTGCAAGAAAAACAACTTACCTGCAAATAGCTTTGCTCATTTTTATTCCCAATATTCCACCTGCACTCCTCTGGGTTGTTTGGGGTTTTTTCCCTAGGAAATAATACAGTATTTTCTGAGGTGACGGGCAGGGACAGTGCGATCCCTGTACAGAGCTCCTCTTCTGAAGCCTGTGTTTGCTTCCCCCTTTACGCAGAGGATGTTGCTTGGGCTTTGCCGGGCGGTTTCCGTCTGGATTCCCTTTGCTCTCTCTGTGGATTTGTTTTAAGACCTGTCGTGGGTCTTCCTGCCTGAGCTTTGGCAAACCATGAACTCTCTTCTTTTTGTTGCCTGCCTTCATTGCTAGATTACAGCTTGTGCGGTGCAGGGAGGCTCTCCCTAACAGGTATCTGCTGGCGTTGCCCCTGCAGGCAGTGATGCTCCTGCTTCCTCCTGGTTTCCCACCCTTGCATCCGCAGAACAATAGCGTGCGCGTTGTCACTCTGTAGTTAACACAATATACGTGAGCTACATAGCAAGACATGACGCCTTTTGTGGCAATCCAAGCTAAACTCCCCCCTGAGGAGAAAATATAGAGGAGATAGAGGAGAAATTATAGTATGGAGGCTGCCAAAGGCTCGGTTTTGAGCAAGTGCTGCGGTGCCCCGGCTGCGGGAGCGTGGCCTAGGAAATGCATGGCCTCGCTGTTGGGGACCTCTCCCTGTCTCCCTCTCTCTGCAAGCCAGGGCAAGCAGGGATTTACAGGGATGCAATGTATAAAGCTCTCATGTGGAAGGAAAATGAGGTGTCTTGGTTTGATTGGTGTCGCCTGCTGGGTAGCTAAGCCCCGGGAAGATTAGTGGTGGGATCTGGGGAAAAATAGCTGTGCTGCGAGAGTGGGCGTGGAGTTGGGAGGGGAAGGATAATAAGTGTCGGTTTGGGTTTGCTGTTAGGCGAATTTTGTGGTTTTATTGTTATATTACACACAGGAGGGGCTGGGGGAATAATTCAAACTTATGTCTGTCCTGTGGGTTTCCTTTGCGACTCCTTTCCTTGTGCAAACAGGGACGGGCAAAAAGCTGCGTGGTTCGGCCGCTGCCCGTGGCCGCAGCTCTCCCGAGAGCGTGCCGCCGGCAGAGAGCGGGGCCAGCCCCCCCTTCCCCGCCCAAACGCATTAAAGCGCTTGAAAGGTGTTTCTCAAACCCCTCCAGGTGACCTTTCCCATCCAGCTGTCACCAAAGCCATTTTCTTACTGGTTGCACCAGAGCCGAAGATGTACCCGGAGAAGGGCAGCTCTGGTCTGCAGCTCGCTCTGGCTCGGGCAGAAGCTCTCAAGGCATTCGGCACCTTGGGGACACAAAGCCCCTGTGCCTAATTCTGGGCTGTAAGAAGTGCTGGAGGTACCTGCCGTGCAGGGCATCGCGGGGCAGAGGAGCGGGGCAGGCTGAGCTCCAGCCAGGATTTCACCCCGGGAGCTGCTGCGTCTTCACGGCTGCTTCAATCCGGGTTTGTGAGCGGGATGATCCCGGCTGCTCTTTGCAGGGGAGCTCTGCTGGAATCCCCTCTGGCCAGCGCTGGGTGTGACATCCCATGCGCAGGCATAGCCCCCTGAGATAAAGACAAGCATAACATGTATGCAATTAATATTAGAGAGTTCCAGCTTGCTTTTCCTGATTTGCAACGGTTTAGCGTTACTGTCTTCTCAAGAGTTATTCCTGATTCTCACGGTAGCTCGTGGGAGCAGATTCAGCCCACAGAAAGTGGGGTTTTCTTGGTTGCACATATTTTCCCTTGTGTTTCTGGCATCACATCTTTGTTTTTGTTGTATTTTTAAATAAAACAACATAGGTTATAGAAAACACAAGACTGTGATACTGGTTTCTGAGAAACCAAACACTGATCTTACTAACTTTCTGGATACCTTTGTAAATATTATGCTATATTGTTGAGCGTTAGGATTGGCAGACAAAGGGTTGGTCTTTAAAATACTGTCTGACTTGACTGGTAGTAAATATAAAGCATGAATATTGCTGGGCTATGGCAGTACTGTTGACTGCAGAGGATTAGAGTTGCCCGGCCTCAGAAATGCATAACACTGGCATGCTGTTGCTGTAGCCAGTGCTTGGGTTTTGCTCAAAAAGAGAAGATTTCCAAAGATGAATACGGATGAGAACATCTGCAGGAACCTGAAAAGAAGAAGTGCTTTGTTTGAGTCGAATGCTAACATTGCCATGTAACCCGGATATCACAATCTTGTGCAATGTCATGATATCCTAATTTAACCAACCAGAAGCAGAACCGAAGCATCCTGTGATCACAGCAGAAGTTCCTGGGCTCCCACGCGCTGCCCGGTCTTGCCGCTGCCAAGCCCAGGAGCAGCGGCAGCCGGGTTGCAGGGCGTTTTATTAAACAGGCCCATGGTTTGAGCCAGCGGTGAATGCATTCCCGATTCCCAGAGGAGACCTGTGGTCTGTTTAGCCTTGCGAGGGGCATCTCCTGCAAGCAGAGCTCCATCGCGAGCCGGGCGCCTGCATTTCGGTGAACTGTGGTCTGCTAACCAGGTGCGGGGCAGTGAAGACGCTCACATTTGCGGGTCTGGGTTTTGTAAGACTTAAACTTACCTGTTAAGCAGGTTTCGGTATGGTTTGCCATTGAGGCGGGCTGTTAATGAAGTGCTCGTTGTGGTACTACAGCATCAGCGCGGCCAGGGTGATGCTTCCATAGCTCAGACATCAGCCTAGGTTCGGTGAAAGGTTTTGCTACTTCGGTTATGGGTTCCCAGTTCATCACAACCACAAGGTTAGCTCTGGGGCAGAAAGTGTTATTTGACAGTATAACGTCCCTACTTCCCAATGAGCTCAAGCAAATGTGTTCAAGTGGAGCGAGCTTACTCGCAGTGCAAGCGAAGAAAGGTGAAATTCAGCTGGGATTCGGAGGGTGTGAGTCTGCTCCTGCTTTCTGGGACGGATGGAGACATTTCTGCATGGATGGAGACATTTCTGCGTGCACATCCCTAGGGGTTATGTGATCTGACCCCCCTGGGGCTGTCAGAAGCACAGCCCATCCCACAGCAAGTAAGCTCTGGTACCCCGGCCCCTCCGCCCTTCAGCGAGACCAAGGGAGGGCTCAAACGCTGTGGGGTGATTCAGAGCGCTGGTCTAAGGCTTGGCTTTCAAAGAGAAGCTCCTTGGCATTTTCTAGTCCTTTGAGGTGCCGCGAGTCAGGCATCATTGAAGTGAGGAAGGCAGAAACCGCAGCCTGCTCGGGAAGGTGCCGGCACTGATCTGCTGCAAACGCGAGGAGCGGGCAGTGCAGAGCCTGACGTGCAGGCATCGAATGCCGGCAGGAGCGGTGGGAGCACCCTGCCCC
The DNA here is from genome assembly GCF_035582795.1 of Mycteria americana. Lineage (NCBI taxonomy): Eukaryota > Metazoa > Chordata > Aves > Ciconiiformes > Ciconiidae > Mycteria > Mycteria americana. Next base: position 9,585,618 of record NC_134381.1, on the reverse strand, counting down.
ACCGGCCTGGCCTGCCTCAGTTTCCCGTGCTGCTCAGTGCTGGCGGTAGCGTTGCCTTGGCTCCTGGGGATGGCTAGAAGATGGGAGAGCGAGTGTGCGGGGAGCAGAAACCACCGCATCGCTCTCAAGGGCCTCTCTAGCATCAAGGAGTCATTTCAAAGGCAGGAGTTGCGCCGTCCTGATGCTGACGCTAGGCAAAAAGATCCATCACGTGTTTTGATTTCTGAAAGGTACTGTCCCTGGGAACAGTCAATATTTCAAACATTTGATCCCAGCAGCTCTGTTAAGCCCACATGGTTTTGATAGAGCAATTTGTGTGAAGGTTTTCTCTGCTTCTTTATTCGCCTAATGATGGTTGTTGGCTGAGCTGTATGAATTACTTTATCTTTTCCACTTTTTTGCTTATGATTTTGTTGTTGAGGTTTTTTTTTTTTCCCTCTGAGTTAAATCTTTCCCTCTCTCATCTCCCAGGGAAAGCTGTAACAGAATTAAGGTGAGGAAAAAAGGAAAATTTACTGGAACCGGTTCAGTGTAAGTTGCCAAGAATCTGAAAATTACCCTCTCAGACAGGTCTGTATTAATTCCCCTGATGCCGCAATGATAAATCCTTATTAAAAAGGATAACATAAGGAGATTTTACTGCCTGTAGGAAAACTCCTGGTCACAAGCAATGAGGAAGCTCATCTCCCTCTTGTTCACGATCAGAGCGGTTTGCAAATGTGCGCGTCCTTCCCCAGGAGCGCGGTGCTGACACCAGCCTCAGGTGTGTGACGTTACGTCGTTCAAGGCACGGATACGAAGCAAGGCAAGCCCCGTGTCCCATGGACAGTGACTCTGCGTTGGCAGCAGCACTAAATCTCTGCAGATTCACTGCTTGTGCTGGCTCCCCGTCTCTCTGGAAGTCCAGCTGTCCTGGTTTCGGCTGGGATAGAGTTAATTTTCTTCGTAGTAGCTGGTACAGTGCTGTGGTTTGGATTTAGGATGAGAATAATGTTGATAACGCACTGCTGGTTTAGTTGTTGCTGAGCAGTGCTTACACTGGTCACGGGCTTTTCAGCTTCCCCTGCTCTGCCGGGCGCACAAGGAGCTGGGGGGGGCACGGCCAGGACAGCCGACCCCGACTGGCCCAAGGGCTATTCCATCCCATATGGCATCACGCTCAGTATAGAACCTGGGGGGGTTGGCCGGGGAGCAGCAATCACTGCTCGGGGACGGGCTGGGGGCATCAGTCAGCGGGTGGTGAGCAACTGCATTGTGCATCACTTGTTTTGTACATTCTTTTATCATTATTATGATTATTTCTTCTTCCTCTGCTGTCCTATTAAACTGTCTTTATCTCAGCCCACGGGTTTTATGTTTTTTCCCAGTTCTCTCCCCCATCCCATCGGGGCAGGGGGGAGGGTGAGCGAGCGGCTGTGTAGAGCTTAGTTGCCGACTGGGCTTAAGCCACACCACCAGCCCTGGGAGCAGCACGCAGCCAGCGATTTAAACGAAGCAGGTTTTGGCCTCTGACCACGTCAAGCGGCATGAAGGTGCGTGTCTCGCTGGCCGTGCTGACGAGACGGGGGCTGTGAGGGCTCCTTCCCTCCCCACCTGCAAATGCAACTCGTGCCCCACACAAGCGATGGGTCAGGCAGGGCAGGGAGCCTCACGTGCCAGTCCTTAACATTTACGTGTTATTTCCAAAATCACTGAGCTCTCTCTCTCTCCTCTTCTCTTCTTTATTCATGCACCGTGCTACCTTGCTGGGCTGGGGTGGGAAAAACACTCTGCTCGCTTCTCGTCACACAGGTTGAACCTGAGCCTTTGCCAGAGCAATGTAAAGCTGTAGCTATGGAAACTCCCTACCCATTTTTGTGATTTTTTTTTTTTTTTTTTTTAAAGGCAGGAACATTTATCTCTTTGGAGATCCCAGGTGGGGCTGCTGGTGCCTGCGCAGTTGTTGGGGCAGCACCCCGGCAGTCAGCCGGTGTCACGCAGCAGCCGGGGCCGGAAGCACAGACCCAGGTCACACTGCAGGGACTCGGTGTCACAAGGGCAGAGGAGCGGGGACTGATGAGGAATAAGCAGGTTGCGTGGACAGCCGGAGCCCGGGGCGGCTCAGGAAACGGCGTGTGACAGCGGGGTGCTGGGGGGGACAGTGTGGGGCTGCTGGAGGTGTCACCAGCCATCAGCCACCCACCCGCAGCTGGGGGGGCGAGGACAGAGGGGTGCTGGTCCCCCTCCTGCCCATTACTGCGGCTGGATGGGGGGGGTCCCTGGAGCTCTCGGGTTGCTGCATTTAATGAGCACCCAGGAGATGGGGCTCCCTGCTGCCTCCACCCCAGTCTGGGTCCGTCAATCCTGAGCAAATGAGAGCGAGTTGTGCAGCTCGCAAAGACTTTAATCTGCCGAGGATCTTCCCGTCCCACGGAGCTCTGTTCATACCTCTTGGAAATGCAGAGCCGTTGGATTTACTGCTTACTGGAAACGTACACTGTACGTGTCCTTCCTTCCCCAGCCCCTGAGCGATGGCTCATTGCGTCTCAGGATCGCTGGCTCATCCATGTCTCAGGACAGGGGCCGCTGGGTCAGGTGTGGGGACTCGTCCTTCCCAACCACCGGCGCAGGGGGTGGAAAGAGAGCGGAGCTGATCCCAGCTCACCGCTTACCCAGTGCCTGGCCTGGGGGCAGCCACCTTAGTCTGGAAATGGGCTCATATCTGATAGATTTCAAGCAACCTAGCTTCAAAAGCAGAGCCTTAACCACCCCAAGGCTCAGTTTCCATGTCTGTAAAATGGGTATTGGCATAGCAATGCTTTCCCTCTCGGGCATGGTACTGCTTCATTTGCCAGAGCCAGACAGGAGCAGGGGCCGGAGGCCCTGGGCTGAACCAGGGCTTTAGCTCAGATGTTGTGCAAGGGCTGAATGTGCAGCTGGGGCTGGCTGCTGGGTGCTGGGTTTTCACGGTGCTGCGCAGGGGTCTGCACGGCTTTGTGGCTGCCTGAGGCAAAAGCTAAAGGCTGCAAACACAAGCTTTGAAGCACGTAGTGTTTCTAACAGCACAGGGCTGAATCCCAGCAGGGCTGACTCAGTCCCTCTCCCCCAGGCCAGCTGCTGCAATGTCTTCCCATAAGAATGAGGCTCCGTGCAGATGCCACGGCACGGCCAGAGCCTACAAACCCCCGGAGCTAAAGCAGCCGCTGCTGGGAGGGCCACCATGAGAGCTGCTGCCCCTGTTGCTTTGCAGGGCCATCAGAGGGTTCCAAGACCTCGCTCTCCCTCTGCGCAGTGTCCCTGGCCCGTAAGAGCTGTGTCCCCAGGGCCATCGCGGACGGGACCCATCCCAGCTGCAGTGCCGGTGCCCCTGGGGCCAGGAGGCAGCTCCAGCTCCCAGCCAGGGTTGCAATCTGCCGAGAGCTCAGCCGGCGACTCCGGGCGGCTTTTCCCATCCGCGTGCCCCGGCAGTCCCGTCTGAGCCACGAAACCCTGCTCTCGAGGCATCTGCTGGGAGACGTGACAGCGGAAAAGCTGGTGTGAGCTATTGGTGTCAGGCACCGGGTCCCACGGGGCTCCCCGGCTGTGTCGGGCTCTCGGGCAGCAGGCCCTGGTGTTCAGCCTGAGGAACTTTCAAAACCCAGGTGAATGGAGCAATTCTGGAAAGACTTGCTCTTTCAGAAGGACAAATTCTCTTTTTTTTCTTGCACCTCTGCATTCTCTTTTTTTGATGCACCAAAGGTGCATCATTTCAGCAACATTTTCTGACCGTTTAGGCTTTTTGGTCTTTCTGCCGGCGCTCCAGCAGACTGTGCCTTGCTGGAGGGCTGCGGTGAGCTCTCCCGCGGGACGGTGATGGAGAGGGAGCAATGCCTGCTCGGAGAATTGCAGGAAAAAGTACTGACCAGGAGCAAGATTTATCGTTAGTTCTCAGTAAGCTAACCCGAGCTTTTCAGGTTGGCCAGGGGACATTTCCAGCCTGCAAAACTGCCCCGCTAAGGAGAAGTCCCGGGGTGGGTGGGTGCTCCCCACCCTCTGACTTATTTCCCACTCAGCAGTGATTGCCGTAGCTTATCTCAAGCTGCTAATACCAAAACCTGCTCTCTCTGATGCTAATATCTCAGGCTGACTAAACCATAATTCAAGAGGCGATTAAATGGTGCAGGGTGGAAAGACAGCCTGTCTTTCTTTTTTCTTTTTTTTTTTTTTTTAAGGAGTTTAGGCTGCTTATGTGTGTTTGGGATTACGGCCTGCTTTCCAGCTGATGTATGGAAATAATTCCTGGTACTTAAGCAGAGTGTGATTGTTTGGGCAGTGAAAGGTGGGACTGGGGAGGGTAAAACCCTCTGGTGTGGTTTGACAGCAGCTCTCAAATCCTGACAGGGACCGGCTGGCTGCGAGCCCCTGCTGCGGCAGCTCACCGTGCGCGGGGTCGGACCCGGAGGCGAGTCCATCGCGTCTGCACCGGTTCCTTCCTTGGGCCCGTTTTTTTGGGTTTACCTCTCCCGGATTGATGCGAGCGTAGGGCTGGTGTGCAGGGATGCACCGCTGGGCAGTGCTGCCAGCATCCCTATCAATATCGATAGCATCCCTGTCGGTGCTTTATAGGATGTGTAGTTTTACAGAGGGTCAGAAGGGCAGAGCAGGGTGACTATACCCTGCTTTAGTCCAGGCGATGCTGAAGTGTCTGCAGACACCTTCTCTCGTCCCTTTGGGACAGAGATAGCACCTTTGGGATGGCCCCAGGGGCACTGGAAGGGGATGTTCCCGAGGGCAGCGCACACACCGTCCGGGTGATTCAGCGTTTTCCCCCCGTCCTTCCCCAGCGGCACCACTGCGCTCTGTTTAGCGTCTGCAGTCATTTAAATTCATGCCTGGAGTTCTGCTTAGTAAGCCTCAATGCCGCTTTGATGAGCTGTGCAAATATTATTTTTCATTAGGCGTGATTTGGTTGTATTAAATGACATTATTGCCTCATTATTGCAAGAACACATATTCGCTCTCACACGCTGTTGGGGCAGGCATCCCCTAGATCGATGCGCTTTGAAGGCAGCCTGCGTAAGTGTGCTGCAAATTCAGATGGCTCACTAAGTGCCAAGCTCTGCTTTAAAAACTAATACTGGTAATTGGTGGGAGGCGTTCCCTAATTGTCCCATGAGCTTCAGGAAAACCTGAAATTGGGAGTGGCTGGTGCTGTATGATCTATCTCCCGAATAGCCTGGGCCTCCTGTGCTGGGTTTCATTGCCGATGAGCTGCTCTCGCGCGGGAGTACAGCCTGGCTGCCCTGGCAGTGCCACCGCTAGCAGGGACACCGGCAGGGACACGAATACGGTGTGTCCTCAGCATACGGAAAAAGCTTATACAACTTCTCGGAAAAGCAGTGGCTTTTCTATGAGTTTTTGGGCTGCCGTGCAATATTTCACACAACACTTTGGATTATAAAATTCTGGGGTTTGATGACATATAGTATTGTTATTATAATTCGTTATATCAGATGATAATAAGAGCAGAGAGAAGGAGCAGGTCACTGTGACGTTGGGCTGTCCCCGCTCCCCATCTCAGCCTGACCATCGGCACTGCTGCAGGAGCATTTCTGGCTGTAAAGGGCTGAGCTGAGAATGGGCAGAGAGGAGAGGAGAGGAACGGTCCCCAGCCCCTCCAGTCCCCTGGAGGAGTTTATCGGGGGTTATGATTGATGCAAATACAGGGGATACATCCCCATATCGTCCCGATGCTCATCTTGCATTAGCCTGATGCACCTCCAGGCTTAACTCTCACTGCCAGGGCACTAAAACCCGCACGGGAGAGCACCGAGCCGGTGCCTGCGGGTGGAGAGGGCTCTCGCACCCCAGCTCTCACCGTTCCGTGGTGTTGTCCTCCTGCCCTTGGCCGTTCCCAGGCGCCCCGTCAGCCGTGGTCCCCGGCAGAGCCTGCCCCGAGCTGCCGTGCCGTGCCGGGAGCCTGGAGGTGGCTGGGATCCTGTTCTGCAGAGCTCAGCACTATTCCAGCAATGTGCCATCTGCTGAATAATTTATCAGGCACTGTGTACAGATTGCCTTTGAAATGTGTTTTTTTCCTGGTCTGGACATCAGTGGGAGCTGTATCGGGGTCTGTGCCAGCGGGCAGGAGGGCTGGGGGTGCTGAACTGGGGTGGAAGCTGCATGGGTCACTGCAGGCTTAGCTGAACAGGCGGCTGTGAGTTACCTCTGTAAGAGTACCGGTGACCTCTGTAACTGGCTTCAAACCAGGTAACTGCTCTAAGGCCACCGGAAAGGGCCATGCAGTTTCAGGTGGGTGTGAAAGGTTTTGCTCCCTGTTCTGATTTGTGCTTTAAAAGCCCACCGCAGCGTTACAGCCTGCAAGTGCCTGCCCAGACCTGGCTGCATCTCCCAGGCGGTGGAGCCCTCTCTGATGAGCCATAGACTCGCTTCCAAAAATCCTTCCTATTCCAGGGACTATCAATAGCGGTGCAAACCCCCCTTTTTAGGGTAGGCAAAGAGCCTGACCTCTGCACTGCCCCTGAGCACAGGAGCCACGCTGCAAAGGGCCGGTGTCCGAGCAGAGATGGGGGCGAGCGCGGTCCCGGCGGGTGCAGGTGGGAGGATGGGGCTGTGGGGATCTCCAAGCCGTCTCCAGCACCCAGGAGAACCCATCTGCTATGGAGCAGGCTGGGAAATCGTGAGTAGCGTTCTCCAAACAGGGGACAGCAGGGAGTTAAGCGCCCTCTGCTCAGAAAATGTTCGAAAGAAACGCGGAGTATGGGGTGCCTGGAGATACCGGGGGGTCCCACACAGGACGCACTTGTGCTGAGATGGGGAAGGGTTGATTGCTGAGACATGTCTCGTGTTGAGGAGTGCTCGGATGGGCTAGCCGAAGTGATGGGGCCGCAGGCATTGAGCCCCCATGCGCCCCTTCCCCAGCCCACCCGCCGCGGAGCCTGGCTGTTTAAATCCCCGCTGTTTACGCAGAGCATCAGCCCCCAGGCCAGGAGTGCTGCCGTCAGGAGGAAGAGAGAGAAAGCAAACAAAAGTGATGCAGGCCTTCTGCTTAAAGTGTTTTTCATATGGAAAGCCACGTTCTCCGCCTGTGTTTCTGGCAGCTGCCCTGTCCGCTGGCTCCGTAAATGCAAAGTCTTCTGCTGGCACGCTGCCCGGCTGTTCCTAGCAGCCCGGCTCTTATTCATTGACTGGGTAGGATTACAGGAACTGGGGGAAATGCAGAAATAAGGCTGTATTTGCCACCAAACTGTTTTTGGCTTCTAACTTATTTGCTGCTTTCCCACCTCCCAGGCTGGTGGCCGCTGGCCGGGCAGTGGCTTGCCTTCGTGCCGGGCTTTACCCTTGGGCAGAACCGTGGCACTTAGGCAGCACTGGGGGGGCAACAGGGGAGAGTAAGGCAGGCTCACCCTGAAACTTTGCAGCATCAAGGGCTCGGATCCAGCCTCCTCTGCCCCGGCCAGTTTGTTATAGTGTGATTTCTGGTTATGCTGGGCCAAGGTCCTGGGCCCCGAATGCTGCCTCGGGAGCAGGGGTGGAAAGCGGCAGCGGCAGCAGCGAGACCCCGTGTCTCGGGAAAGCGGCATCTCGGAGAGCCGGCATCACTCGCGTGCTCTCCTGTTTCCCCAGCCTCTTGCTGAGCTCTTTTCCTTTCTTCTGAAGTGAGGCTTGGTCAGCGGTGTCGGCATCGGGGTTCGTTGTGCAGGGATGAGCTGGGAAATGGCCGCATTGCCCACCCAGGACAAGCCCTGCAGCGCTCGTGACCCTCCACCACGGAGGGCCAGACTCATGCTCCCCCTGTACACAGCTGCTTAACCCCCAGTTTCCACTCAGGACTTAATCTTCCCAACCCGAACGTCCTCCCCGTTGAGGTCCCTCCCTTGGGACTTCTCCCCACAGCGACCCAAACAAGCTGACCCACCGCCAGCCATTGCACACGATGCTCGGAGGAGGGTCAGTGCCGGCAGCGTGGGGACCCTGCCCGGGGGGGCCGTGCTGGCGTGCGGGGTTGCTCCCCCCTCGGAGGCCCTTCCCGGGTGCGGGAGGACACCCACGCACGGCAGCAGGGCTCGGTGCAGAAACGACTCGGCCAAGCGCACGGCACGGCCAGGGATGTGCTAGCGCAGAGCGGAGCCAAGACGAGGCAGGATGGTGTCACTTCAGGACACAGTGCTGGCCTCCTCTGCTCCCTGGGAAGGGTGGGGTGGGGTTTTTTTTTTCCTTTTTTCTCTCCTTTTTCCATCTTGGCCTTTTGGAAGCGCAGGGCAGAGCTGATCCCCGCTCCCCTCTGCACATGTGAGACCACTGTTGTGATCAGCAGAAGAGCTAGGATGGGGGCCAGAGGTCTCATGCAGAAGATTTGAGCTGTGTCCCTCGAGCGTGGGGTGTTTCTGGCTGTGTGTTTATTATAGCGGGGGTCCAAGCTCCTGCCTGCTCCGGTGCTGGGGTACCAGGCATGAGCAATCCTGCCAGCACTCATGTCTCTGCTGCCAGTTGTTGTTTTGTATTGTTTTTGGCTACTTTGTTTAAATCTCCAGCCTCTGGAGTCAGGTGAATACGGGTGATTCCCAACTTCCTTGTTAAATAGAGGGCTGTGCTGCTTCTGGCTGCAGAAGAAGCAGGTCCCAGGGCTGCTGGGGCATGCAGGCAGTGCTCCAGTAGGACAAACCGTGGGCTACAGCTCTTTGTAGGTAAGACAGGGTCTGCTTGTGCAGGCACAGTTTCAGTGGGAGCAGGACTCCCTTTTTTTGGTGCTTGCCATGACAGCACTTCCAGCTAGTGCAAAAGGCTTTGGGGTGACCGTGTTGCCCTGGGGATGGGATGGGATGGGATGGGATGGGATGGGATGGGATGGGATGGGCAGAAGCCCCGTTCATTTAAAGATCTGTCCTGAAGATTGTTCTTAACACCCTCAAATCCTAGAAGCTGGCTTAACTGGCCGTTTGACGGTCTCTTAAAGAAACCTTGGAGTGGTCTCCTTAGCAGTCCCCAGGTCTCCTTCTCCCACAGCTTTGGCAGGCAGGGTCAGGCCAGTCCCCAGGAGCTGGCCGTGGCTGGAGTGCTCCAGCACCTGGAGCTCGGCGTTTCGGAGCCACGGTTAGCCGTGCGTTAGCTGGAGCCCTCGGATGGGCTGCGCTCAGCCCCCCCCGACTGCTCTGAGCCTTCCTCCCACGCAGGCTCCCGAGAGGCGCGGGCTGCACAGCCGGGCTCCGCAGAGCCGGCCCAGGAATGAGGTGCAGCTGTGAGCAGCCTCTCCCTGCACCGGGCACCCGCAGCGGTCCAGGGGCCGTGTTGAAGATGCCGCGGGGCGGGGGGGGGGGTGTGACTTGGGATGATTTCTCATCCCTCCCCTTCTCCTTTCTGCATTGTCAAGTGCAATTCTGTGCTGTCCCATTCTCTGTTGCTCGTGGGAAGCTTGCCCCGCACGCTGCAGCACGTCGGGAAGGTCCGTCAGTCCCTCGTGGCAGTGCCCAGGCAAAGGGGTGAGCAGAGGCTGGTGCAGCCCCGGCTCCTCATCAGCGGCGCAGCCTCAAAGCCCGTGTCCTCAGCCATGGCAGGGATGTGCAAGGGGTGTCAGTGAGGACAGGAGCCACTGGTCTGGGGCTGGAGCCGATGGGAGCTCTGCTTCTATCTCCTCCAGGCTGCAAGGAATAGAAAAAGCCATTTTCTCACACCCTGGGACTTCCCAGCCGCTGCAGGGACGGTGCCGCTGCAGCTGCAGCAATAGATGCCCCGGCAAAAGCAGGCAAGCGGCACAGGATTGTGTGTAAAACCAAAAAGCTCGTCCAGGAGCAGCCTGGAGCAGCCATGCAGTGACCCGTCTTCAGCTTGTTGCAGCACGAGCCGTCCTTTGCGCGCTGGGAAAGTGAAGCAGGGTGCCGGGGAAGGGGGAGCGTTGCACCCAAGCTCCTGTCTGCCCGCACCATCCCCTGTCACCCCCGCGGCCCCGGGGACCGCTTTCCTACAGCAAAGGGCTCCTGGGCTGGGGGCAAAGAGCCTGTGCAGAGTTAACATCCCCCCGCAGCCCCTTCCCTGCTGTCTGGCAGCGACGGAGGACGTGCTGGGGGCTGGATTTGGATGGGGCAGAGGGGCTGGCGGGGTTCAGGCATCCTCGGTAGCTCGAGGGCTCCTAACGTTACCGAGGGGCGAGGAAGGAGCCAAGCGACCGTCTGCTGGGACCGCGTCTCTCGGTGCCTGCGTTCCTAATACCAGGGCTCCTGCATACTTTCTCCAAGACCACAGCGGAGCTGCAAAGCACTTCCTTTTACCAGGATATTTATTACTAAATATATGAATCTGGGAGCCTGTGGAGCGTGAAATTAGGAACAAATGTATAAAGGAGGTCTAGACAGGAATTGTTCTGCTTATGGGCCTCCACATGCTCTGCTTTCCTCCCCCTTTGCATGCTGGAGAGTTTAATGCTTCCAGGTACGCAGCTTTAATCAGACAAGTATGTTATGGGAGGGAAAAAAGAGTGAAATGCAAATGGTCTTCTTCTGGATGGAGTGGTGGCTGCGATGCCACGTCTGGCTGGCTGTGGCCGGACAGAAACCGCGAAAATGGTCTCTGTGTGACCCTCGCTGTCCCCCTGGGTTAAGTGACCATTTAATTAACCAGCGAGGAAGCCGGGGAGCCCTCCCTGCCCGAGCCCTGCCCGCCACCTTTCGTCTTGGGCTGGCAAGGAGCTCGCCAAGATGCTGATCCTCTCTGATGGGTGCAGCGCCCGTCCCTGAGAAGCTGCGGGGCTGAGCCCGGCCACCCCGGAGCCAGGTCCTGCGCCGGCCCTGCCCTGGGCTCCGTGGCAGCACAGAGATTGCGAATGGGAGCAGCAAAGGACCCACGGACGGGCATTTCCAGCCGGCTCTGCCGGGCCGGTGCACGCACCCACAGCACCCGGTGCGGCCCGAGGTCTGCAGCTGAGTGCCTCCATCCCTCTTTAAACAGTTTCTAAATCACTAACGCATTTTTTTGCAAAACTTTCCCCTGACTGTGTTCCTCCCCCCCGAGCCTCCTCAGAGTATTTTGCCCAAGGAATGAGGGCAGGATTTGGCCTGGCGCTTGCCCCGTGGCCGCGCGGTGCGAGAAGGCGTTCAGATGTCGTTATAAATTACCGTCCCTCCTACAGCGCTGCTCAGCAGCAACATAAAATGTGATACTGCTTTATCCATTCAGCACTTACCCAACTTTAGCAGGACATTAAGCGCCTGAAAATATGCCACAGATTTATTTTCTTTGGAAGCGGGTTAAATCCCTGACAGATACAGTTGCTTTTCCTCGGGTGCTGAAGTAATTTGGGGCTGGGGCGGCTGGTTTTTTGTTTTAACCTGATAGCATGAGCTGGAGGCCAGCTTTGTTAAAGCGCTTGTAGAGTAGGTGGTCAGGGTACGATTTCTCTCTTAATTTATGTCGCTCCTGCTGTTCCCAGCCCAACGCTTGCAGCACTGAAGGGCTGCTGGAGCTTTAGCTGCAGAGTGATGCTGGCCGTAGTGCCGCTGTCGGCATAGCTGCTAGCAGGTGTCTGTCGGCAGGTACGCTTCTCCCCGGCATCCTTTCTGTGGCAAAGAGCTCGGCCTTATTCTGCGCAGGATGAAGAGCGGTTCAAGCCCTCGCGAGCTCTCGGAGCAGAGATGCTCAGAGCAAGACCCGCGCTGGCGTGGCGGGGCTCGCGCGGGGCTCGTGCGCAGCTCGTGCTGTGCCTGATGCCCAGCGTCCGCCTTCTGGGCGAGCCCAGCGGCGCAAGAGGCAGGGACCTTCCGCTGCTGCCAGTTCTGTGTCAGCACCCACAGTCCTCCAAGGGGCACTCCAGGGGGAGAAGGGTGCTGGTGGTACCCCCAAAACGCAAGCGTGGGGCCAAGCTGAGCCACGGCGTCTCTGCCATGTCCAGCACGCTGGGTCCCAGCTGCAGCACTTGCCGTGGGGGCAATGAACAGCTCGCCCAAGGCTGTCAGAAGCATCATCCCGGGGTGCCCCTGCAGCCCCCCAACACTGTGGCTTGGCCGTGGCGAAGGCGAGGAGCTCGGTGCCTCCTGCGGTGGGCAGGCACGTCCCGCGCCCCAGCTCGCTGCCCGGCGAGGGGAGAGCGCCTGTCCCTGCAGTCATTAAAGGCTCACTTAGCAGCTCCAGTTATTCCAAATTAAAATACCACATTGTTTTCATGGGGAAAATGGATTATAGGCTCAGAGAAAAATGTGTCCAGCTCAGAAATCCTTACTGCAAAACTCCTTCTCCCGTAACCGAGGCTCTCCGCCACCAGGCAGCAGCCAGGAGGGTGCCCTGAGTGCCACGGGCACTGGGCAGAAGGTTTTATTTCCCTTGGGTCCCCCTTCCCGCATGCAGAACAGCCCGGCGTGACCCCAGAGCTGCTGCTCACTAAATCTCTCACTCAGTGCATGAAGCTTTCTTTATCCCCCTGCACCTGCAAGGTGGCATTTAGGGGGAGGACGGGGACTCCCTGATGGCTTTCACAGGCACCCAGTGCCAGGATCTGGCCCGATCCTGCCCATCACCTCCCACAGAGCCCTCCTGGTTTCTAGCCCCCTGCAAACAGGGGTGAGCTGAGGGTTTGGGGACCTTGGGCACCTGCCCGGTGCCTTGCCCCGCGCCAGCCTCACCCCGGCCCCCCCCACACCCCGTCACCCCGTGCGCTCGCTTTTGCAGGCTGTTAATGGAGAAGAGGGCGGATGACAGCCGGGACCGTGGTCATCACAGGTGGAATATTAGCGACTGTCATTTTGCTTTGTATCATCGCCGTCCTCTGCTACTGTAGGCTCCAGGTAAGGCTGGGGGGACACGGCCCCAAAGGGTGCTGCCATGGGGAGGGGAGCCTGCGGGCAGCCCGGTGTCCCCTGCCTGCCGGTCCCCGGGGCTGGCATGCACGGAGCAGCCCCTCGGTGACGGGGTGGGCAGGTTGGGATGCCGGCTGAGCCCCGGCCCCACGGGGCCATCCCGTTTCAGTACTACTGCTGCAAGAAGGATGAGTCCGAGGAGGATGAGGAGGAGCCCGACTTCGCCGTGCACTCCCACATCCCGCCGCTCCACTGCAACCGCAACGTAGTGCTGACCAACGGCCCGTCCCTCTACGCCTCGTCACCCTTCGGCAAGAAGCCGGCAGCGAGCCGGCCCAGCTGCCCCAGCTGCACGCCGTACGAGCCCCCCACCTTCTTCCTGCAGGAGCCCCCCGAGGAGCTGCACAACGGGGGCGACCGGGTGAGCTACAAGACGGTGAGCCAGGAAGATCTCGACCTGCCGGTGAGCGTGGCCAACCTGCAGGCGCTCAACCCCAACCGGCTCTCGGCCATGCGGGAAGCTTTCTCCCGTAGCCGCAGCATAAGCACCGACGTCTGAGGAACCGGCTGCCCGCCCAGCCCGGAGCATCACATCGCGCTTCGCCGCCGCTGATGGGGCTTGTAACAGCGGGGAGAACTTTTTGAAATTCATGGAAGCGTTTTGAAAAAGAAAGAAGGAAAAAAAATTGAATGTATTTCTACGTTCTGTAGGCAGAGACGTGCTAAATGGCAATATAAAGGGGTAGCAAAAAAATAACCGAAAGGCGAGCGAGGGGGAGGACAGTTGCAGCTGGAACGCAAGGTTTTCTAGTGCTGTGTTGCATTTTTTTTTTTCTTTTGTAAAGGGGATTTTGATATTGTGCGTCCTTTTATACGGAGTAAACACCACCCCCCCCCAACATTCAGCTGGAGCGCCGAGTGACGACAAGCAAGTAATGGGGCACAGGGTTGGCTGCAAAATGGCCCGTGCTGCACGTCCGTGGGCATCTGCTGCCGTGTCGTGGGGGCACGCTGCAGCCCACTGCTCCTGGCCCTAGTGCGCACACACACACACACACACACACACAAAATACACGCACCCCATGGTCCCACAGCAGAGCAGGGCTGCTAATGCCCACCCTTCTGCCACCCGCTCCACGCTGCAGCCGTGCGTGCGTGTGTGCACAGCCCTGCCCTGTTCCCAGGCTGTCTCACTCCTCAAGTTGGTCATTTATTCCCGGGTGACAGGGAATAAATGACCGGGGTTAGGATGGGCTGGGTTATAACCCTGGGTTATTAACCCTGGTTATTATTAACCCTGGGCAAATAACCCAGGGTTAGGGTAACTCTCAGGGTTAGGATGGCCGGTGGGTACACAGCCTGTCCCTGCCCCTGGAGCCCCCGGAGCGGCCCCACAGCCCCCCTGATGGAGATGGGCTTGGGCGGGGGGTTGCAAACCCATTGCATTACCTGGCCATGGAAATAACACACGGTGTGGTTTCGGATGGAGGAATATACCTGTAGCCACCCCTCTCCGACTAAGGAGTGTCCCCGCTCCGAATAATGCCGTACACGGTTTCTAATCGAGGGCTCTGCGTGCTGGGTGAGCAAGAGCGTGACCATGTATGTGCCCACCCCTCCCTGCATGCACATTTTAACATGCATTTGGGGTTTTTTTTTCATTTAAAAAAAAGGCCATGACATCTTCTCTCCATCCAGGAATGTGTCAAAACCCTTTAGATTTAGGCAAAGCCACCTCTTGCATTTTTCACCATGCCATTTCCCATGGCTGGGCAGCCTGGCCAGGGCTGCGGCACCGGCTCTGCCCCAGCTCCGCCGGCCACGGTGGATCCGGCCAGGGCTGCGCTGGCAGAGCAGCAGGCGTGGAGCCGGCCGCCGAGCGCGTCCCTCTGGGCTAAACGTGCTGCAAAGGAGCCGTTTGGTTAATTCAGTGCTTTGGGAGGAGGAATCGCTCATCGCAGCGGTGCCTCTGTGGGGACTCTCATGCTTTGGTTTCTCCTGGCTGTCTTGATTCCTCCCCTCCAACCCTGCAATACTCACGGTTCGTCTGACAAAACACCCTCTTTCTCCTGGATTGTGCATTATTCAGGTTAAAAGCGTTGCGCTGGACTCGGGGACGGCTGGCTCAGCCGCCGCGGAGGACGGACTGGCTGCAAAGAGACTCTAATGGCCTCAGCGCTGTGCTCTGGGTCAGCTTTCCTTCTTAAAGATGTGATGGGAAGAAAAAGCCGTCGCTTCAGCCCCATCGGCTCACAAACACTGTTTGCAGCCTAGCTGGATATTTTACTTTTAACCGCGAGGGCTTTTAATTCCACAGGAAATCTTTTGAAGTACAAGTCAGTCTTTGCAAATGAGTATCTTTGACTTTCTCGGGGGGTTCTGTTTGGGGCGGGGGGGCTGGGTTTGGTTTCATACATGTTTAATATTCTGGGCTTGGTCCCTGCGGTGCCACGTCCCGGGAGCACGATGCCTCTGCTCCGGGGGGACGGCATCCACTGCGGCCACGCTGCTGTGTGTAGCTCTTACCGGGGTTTGTTTCAATGCATCGAGCCCTCCTCTTCTTTGCATCTCTTGTGATCGTACTTCTCTCGCCAGCCTTCCTTTCTTCTTTTTTTTTTTCCATTTTTCCTTCCCGTGTAGCTTGGAAACGAAGCAAACGGTTGGTTGATCACCCTCACCTGGTGATCTGTTGTACAGAACTTTGGGAATCACAGAGGGGGGAAAAAAAACCCCAAAACAAAAAAGAAAAAAAAAAAAAAAGAAATAAACTACTTTGACATGGGTTTTGAGGCTGGCCTTTTCGTCCCTGCATCTTCAAAGACAGGGTGGCGTTTGCAAAGCTTTCACCCAGGTGCAGGGGTTTCCCTGCTGCTGAGGGGAGCGATGCAGCAGTAACTGGGGTGCACGCACCAGTACGGGGGATGCTAAAGAGCCTTTGGCCCGGCCTCGGCGAATCACGCCCGCAGAAACACGGAGCAATGACCGCCCTTGGGAGCATGGAAAGGCCCTTTTCTTGCTGGCACCGTACCAAACCTCTTTCCTTGCAAGCTCCTGAGAAGCTTCAGGGCTGCAGTTCCTAAAGCCACACACGTAACCCCAAAGGGCCCCTAACCCAGGGCAACCATCCCAAAATCCCCGGCTGCCCCCCTGCTGGGACTGTTCCTTGCATCACTGTCCAAGCATCCGCGATTCCCAGACTTGGAGCTGCTCTGCCCTCCCCAGGCACCAGCAAGTTCATAGCCCCAACTCCAGTGTTCCCAGCACACGGGGCAAACGCCCACTACAAACTGGAGAATAAAACGAGATACCACCATAAATATGACAACTTTATTAAAATATACATATGAGTACAAATTAATGATTATATGGATAAAGTTCACTGTCTGTAAACAAATATATTAAAAAAGAGCACGTCTTTTTTGTGATATAAAGTGCAGTTATGTTTCCATATTATATACAATATGTCAGCATTACGGGGGGGTTGTAAGGACTATGGAACTAACATTTGATTATAAGATAAAATTCTCTGAAAAAGTATACACCTACATATTACAAAAAAAGGGCTTGGGCTTGAGTTCATTTAGTAAACGAAAATCAGCTTCCCACCACGTTAAACGCAGCCAACGAGAGAGCGCAGGTCTCGGGGATAAATTAGGAGAGAGGCACTAACCCCCTTTGCGAAGGGAAACTTGCACTTCACAGAGTTCACGCCTTCCCATCGTCAGCCCCAAACTTGCATTAGAGGAAAGAAACCAAAGGACAAGACCTTGTGAAACACGGGCACGTGTCTGCAGTTCGGGGGAATCAAATATACACGACTTTATGTACAGCTCCGATAACGAGGGCTCCCAATGCACAGCGGTAACGGCTTTGCAACCGAGCCACGCCGGCACCGTTCCTCTACACGGGAGAGGGACAAGGAGAGTAGTTCTGCGTCGGTGGGGGGGGGGGGGAAACAACTCAACCCCAAAGCATCCTTAACACCAGTCTGTGGGATGTGTAGCGCTTACTAAATGGTATACAGAGCCCTTGCTAAGGGAGGCGCAGCCCGGGGTGCCGGCCCGGCGCGTGCCGCGGGCGCTGCCGGGCACTAGGAGTGGGGCGCGCGGCAGGAGCGGCAGCAGGCTTTGCTGTAGTACCAGTGGCTGCACAGGTTGACTTTGATGGCCAAAGCGCAGTTGGTTCCTGCTTGGTCCTGGCAGCTGTCGTCTGGGGGAGAGAAGGCAAAAGGCACCCATGTGGAAAAGAAAAAGAAAATAAACCCTTGCAAGCTCACGAGCTCATTTTTCCCCCCGTACGCAGCCTGCCCTAAACACCACGGGCTGTGCAACGCATCACCCCGGCTGCAACTGCCACCTCCCCGATATCTGGCAGAGCATCCCCTGGAAAACACCATGGAGCTTCTCCATAAATATCATTGTCAACCTAAGCAACGGCATGAGAAGGCCGACCCGTTTCATCACACCTAGCCTGGCCTGGGGAGTCTTATTTGGTCCCAGCCCCAAAACTCAAGCTCTTGCCTGCGAAACGGAGCTGCCCAGGGATTGCTGGAGCCCCCAAGGGAGCCTGGCACTGAGCTGCCCCCAAGCCAAGGGCCTCCCACGGTAGGGCACAGGGTGACCCAACACACTCGCAATTCCTGCCCCAAAAAGGCGACGTGAGAAAGGGAACAGGAATCCAGCAGCATTACAGCAGGAGTTTGGGGCAAGTAAGCTGCTGGAGAGAGGGAGCAGGGCAGAAACCACTGTGAAGCTCTTCCAGCTCCCTTCAGAGCACTATGTTGCTTCAAACCCATAGGATTTACAGTTATATATATATATTTTGCTTAAAATCCATAGGACGCATGAAACCAGGCTGCTCCTAGGGCAGGCAGCTTGCTACAAGGGGGCACCTTGCAAGCACCGTGCCGCATCCCGGACCCTGCCGGAAAGGCCAGCCAAGGGCACCCAGCGGGTCCAGAGCCGAGCCAGGAGCCAGCCCCAAATCTGTCTCCCATTTTCATGCTTTTCTCCCACACCGTCCTTATTCCCAAATCCTATTAAAGAATTAGAACGGCGTGTTCACTAAAGATCATAGGGGCTTTGAGCCAGCAGACGAGTCAGATAATGAGATAGTTACAAATCCTGCAGGACATTTGGAGACCAAAAATCATTAAAATAATGGCACAGACAAAACTTCCTAGACATTAGCTGGAATCACACAGAAGCAGCACTCGAGTCAGCTCTCCAAAGCTCCCTTTTATCTTAAGGTCAGAGCATGCTTCTTTTAACTCTCCCCTTAATTTAACGGGGTTACCTCCAGAATAGCCAGTCCATGGTGCCCCATTACTTGGGCACAGAGGGAGAGCTGTTCCCTTTACGTCCTCCCTGGGATGACTATCAAATTGGGGGTTGGTGGAAGCTAAGATGCCAGGCGGTGCTGCTTGGGGGGGATCGGGGAAAAATAAAGCCTAAGGGGTGCTGCCGGCGGTGGGGCTCACCTGGGGGCTCCGTGGGGCAGGGCTGCAGGTCGCAGGTCTGTTTGCCCACCGGCTTCACCAGTGGGTCGCAGCCCCGGACGATGTCTTTCCCTTGGTAGCACTTCACGTCCCGCATCCTCACGCCGATGCCGCAGGTTTTCGTGCACTGGGGAACAGAGAGAGGGGATGAGGCAAGACCCTGATGTCGCAGGGGTCTGTGCTAAGCCAGAACCTGCTAAAAAAAAATTTTTAAAAAATGTTTGCTGAAGATGTCAGGGCAGGGGGGTGAACTCTTCCCCTGGCTGAACGTCTCAGCCCTGCACCGCTGGCCTCTTGCTCCATCTTTGCTGCCAGCAAGATCAGCCGCCTGCAGCAGCCTCTGCCCAGGGACACGCGGATGCGCTCCCATCCCCTGGCACTGCGATCCTCCCTCCTCCTGCTGCCCTTTGCAAAGGGCCATGAACGAGCTGGCCCAGTCCATACGCTGCTCCGTGGCACCAGGGTGGCTGCAGCCCCCCGAGGCCGCGGGACCCTTCACCAGCACCCCAGGCGTGGGTTCGCAGAGCCGCTGCTGGGCCCGGCGCTCGCTGCCTGCTGCCCTTTGGATGCCTCGTCAGGCTGGGATTACGGCAGGGCTGCTTTGGCTAATTATAGGCTGCAACGACGGTTTGCAAGACTAAACAAAACGAGGCGCCTGGAGCACGGACGAGGAGGGCTGCACAGGGAGGGCTTGCAGGGCACCGGCCGCAGCCCTTCACAGCTCCTCGCCCACACTCGCTGGGCTCATCCCCACAGCCACCCAGCCCTGGCTGCCTTTGCAGACCATGCAGGGTGCTGGGGCAAACTGAATCCCCAACCTCTGCATCCCCAACCTCTGCATCCCCAACCTCTGCATCCCCAACCTCTGCATCCCCAACCTCTGCATCCCCGGGGCAGTCATCCCGCAGGCTCCATGCACACCCCACCAGCAGCTGCAGGGTAAGGGGGGAAGAAGGGAGAAAGAAAAAAAAAAAAAAGAGAAAGTAAAAAAGCCAAAGCTGACCCCAAACACCTCCTCTCATTCCTCTTCTCCCTGAGCACAGCCAGTCCCGATTGCACCGTGGCACGGCAGGCGCTCTGCCCCGAGCTGCTGGTGCAGTGAAAGGGCCCCCCCGGGTGCTCCCTTGGGACGGCAGCCTGCAGAGCTTCGCCCATCTCCTTGGGTTATTTTGCAGGTGGTGTGGCCCTCGGTACGAGGGGAGGGGGCACCACAGGCTCAGGGCAAGCGCGTGTTGAAGGAAGGGTATTTTCCCCCCACAGATCCCCCAAGCTGCCCTCGGGCCCCTCCCCGCTCACCTCCGACCAGGGGGTCGTGTACCATTTGAAGCACGGCCGCTCAAAGCACGTCGTCTCCTCCACGGGCTTTTTGGTGACGTCGCAGTCGGCGGGGTTGCGGGTCTTGATCTTGCCGTTGACGATCTCCAGGCAGAGCACGATCCTCTTCTTCACGCCCCGGCCGCACGTGGTGTTGCACTGCGGGGGCACAAGCGTGGCCGGCTGAGACCCACGCACCCCCGTCCAACCCCACTGCACAGCACCCCTTCTCCATTGCCCCCCAAACCCAAGCACCCCCCGGCCCGGGGGGGGGCTGCACTTACCCGCTCCCAGTCCTGCGCCAGCCAGTGCGAGGGGCAGTTCTTGTCCCCGCAGGGGTGGATGGCCAGCGGCTTCGTCTCCAGGTTGCACTGCGACTCCGGCACCACCCGCCCGTCGCTGGTTTTGCAGTACACGTGCCGGATCATCCTGCCCTGCCCGCAGCCGCCGCTGCACTGAAACCACAGCGGGCAGAGCGGGCAGTCAGCGGCGGGGAAGGCAGCATGGCTCCGGCTCCATCCCCATCCCCATCCCCATCCCCACCCCCGCAACGGGGACCGAGATGCCTCCGTGGGGCTCAGCTGCCTTCCCAACCCCACCTTCCCCAAATCACGGAGGGATCCTTGGGGGTCAGCTTAAAATAGCTGCAGGGAAGCTCAGCGCATCTTTCCCTGGGCAGCCCTGCTGCAGCCAACCCATCCTGCAGCCCCATCACGCTGGTGCTGAGCAAACTCAGCATCTCCTCGGGCCGGGCAGCAGGGGAAGCACCATGAGCAGGAAACCCCGGGGTGGCTCTCGAAGAGGTCAAGGCAAAGGGGACCAAGCAAGTGGCTGCAAATATTCCTCCCCCCCACAAAGGGCCAGGCAAGCACTGCCCTGAGTGCCGGCGGAGACAGCGAGTGCTCCCCGGCTCTTTTGCGGCCGCTCTTGCAGAGACGTACGGTGTTTCACAGCACCGCTGCTGCCATGGAAACTACTTATTTTTAGCTGATGCTAATGTATCAAAACCTGGGTAAAAATAGCTTGGGATGGCTTGGGATGGAGGGGGTCTCTGTAGCAGGATTGTGCAGGAAGGGAAGGGAGGGGGGAGAAGAAAAGGGAAAAGGTTCAGGGGAAAAAAAAGATGGGAAAAGGTTTGGGGGGGAAAAAAAAGGGAAAAGGTTCATTTTCTGGGCATGGAGCAGCATTGTCAAGGTACGCAGTGCAGCAGACAGACCGGGATTTTGACACCCACTAGGGCCCTCAGCCAGGTCTCTCGGGGTTTAACCCCGCCGGCACCCCGTCCCAGGGAGCCGCGGGACCCCCGGGATGCTGGATCACCCCCAGTGCCGGAGCCCGTCCCGCAGCTCATCCCTGCCCTGCGCAAGGAGGAGCCTTGCGAAGAGGAGAGCTCAGTGCCCACAAACGCCATCGGACCCCAGTGCTGCCACGGGCACAGAGCCGGGGCGGCCGGTCAGGGTGACCCAGGGCGGCCGCGCTGGCGGGCAAGTCCTGGTGACGAGACGGAGACTTGAGGTGACGTGGGGACTAGGAAAGCCCAAGCGGCCAAATCGTGTGGAGGTCGGCTCCGGGTGCGGGCTGGCTGCGGGTCTGTCGGAGCTGGGAGCTGCTGGGGAGGATGAGTCTGACCCCAAAACTCCCAGCACCGGAGACACAAGCAAGGCTGCAAGCAGGGCCAGCCGCAACAGGTCACGACGGCCACTCAGCCAGCCACCCCAGGGTCTCACCGGTCCCCAGTCGGAGACGGTCCACTGCCGGTCGCAGGGTGGTCCGGTGCAGTTCTTCTCGGCCAGGGGCCGGGCGCTGGCATCGCACAGCTTCTCGTCCTCCGAGCAGCGGATGTCCCGCGTCACCACGCTCCGCTCTCCGCACCGGGCTGAGCACTGCCGGGAGGGGACGGAGGGGACAGCGTCAGCAGGAGCTCCTGCTTTCTGGTTTGTTTGGGTTTTTTCTTTTTCTTTTTTTTTTTTTTTCACATTTTTAACATGAAACTCTAAAACCACACACCGACAATGCATAGGTGACTGTCTGTAAAACAATCAGTAGCAAAGCCACCCCTCTTCCTCAAAACCCCTCAACAGCTTCAGCAGTTGGGTTAAGGTGCTGGAGGGCTGTATCCTGCCCGGGTGCTGTGCAAGCTCTCCGCCGGGCGATGCCAGAAGGTGAAAACCCAAGGCACCAAAAATACCTGATCAGGGCTGAAAAGTTTTAGCTGGCACTTCAAGACGGGGTGAGATCTCCCTCGCCTCCTTCCCAGGAACAGCCAGCTCCTTTCCACCTCTTTGGAGAATGTTTTCCCCAAGCCGCACAACTGAGATTTTTATGCTGTGGATAAATTTGGCACCGCGCAGCCCCGTGACATTATTTAGAACTGGATTTGAGTTACTACAGTCTCACATACACACATTTGCTCCGTGCATAACGTAAAGCAGGGAAAAGTGTCAACAGCACAGCGCTCAGACGCACCGCGCTGATATGTTAATCCTCAGATCCCTGAAATGTGCCTTTTTTTTAATGCCTATTTCCCCAGCCAACTTGGCACCCTGCTTCAGATGGGATCCAAATGAGATTAGCTTTGCTGCTGGCTAAGAACAAACTACTCCAGGACTGTCTCAAGCAATCTGTCCCTGACACATGCTGGAGGAGAATACGGATTTCTGTAAAATAAGCCACTCTGGTTTGCTACGCCAGTCAAAATAACGCGCCAGCACGTGCACTGGGAGCGCCTCTCTACCCAGCTGGGAAAGTCAAAACATCCTGCAACACCAGGGAACACACCAGCCCCTCCATCGGCTCGAGGGAAACGACTCACCCCAGCCTGAAGAGGAAAAGAGACATTTAAATTATGACCAAGAAGCGTTTTGGGAGCCTCCCAGGAGGAAGAGTCCGATCCCTTGTGGTTTAAACCGTGGGGCAGGTTCGCACCCGCAGACGGCTTGGCTCGGAGCTGTCTGCTCTTGCTTAGAAGGCGTCTGGGCTTGATTTGGGAGCAGGAACGACATTTGCTCCTTTGCAGAGAGTCAACGAGCGTGCAGGCTCCGGGGCACAAATGCCACCCTCCACACGCAGCCATCACCATGGCGGGGGGCTGGCGGTGGCACCCCGGGCGAGCTTGGAGACGGGTGCAGACCCGAAGTCTCACTCTGCCCACGCACGCCTGCTTCCAGAAGATATTGAAGAGGCAGGGCTGTTTTCTAGCAATGCATGGGGGCATGCTTATACCCCTCCACGTGTTTTATACGTTCACTGCCAGCCATGCCGGGTCCCCCTCCCTGCACCACGAGCGTCAACCCAGCGCAACACCGGTGGCAGCCAGGGGACCGGCTCCCGAGCCACCCAAGCTCGGAGGCCAGCCCTGGCTCCCCGAGGAAGCGGCACTGGTTTGGTCGTTTCCACGGATTTATGTTCACAAGTGACATGCCAGAGCGCTGGCCGCGCCTGGAAATGATTTCAGGGGCACAAATCCTTTCACAGGTTTTCCCGAGCAAACCGACGAGCTAAAGCAAGAGCAGCACCGCACTGCGCCGCCCCAAAGCACCTCCCAGCTGCTTTAGGGATCTGCTTAAGGCACAGCTAGGAAAAGGTTTAATTCTCCATGTGGTGCAGTGAAATTGGGAGGTGAGGAAGGGAAGTTCATGGGAACGTAATTCACGTGTGAGGTGGGATCTCCTCCCTGCCGCGTTGTACTGCGGGGCAAAGAGGCTGCCGAGCAAGTAGTGATGGGAGGATCCCAGCTGCGGGCTCCTGCCCTATCTCAGCGGGCAATGCCAGCACCTTGCATGTGGTCAAAGACCCCATGAGTGAGCGATGGTGGTGACCTCCCCCTCCTGGAGGGAACCCAAGGCTTCATTTTAGGGGGGGGGGGGGGGGTGGAAATTACTGGTATATGTTGGTTCACATGCAACGGCTGCAGCCAGTGTCCTACAAGGCAGAGTCTCTGATGGCCACAAATGAGTTTCAGTCGGAAAAGGCATGGAAAAGTGCAGGCACGTGTGCTCGCCCTCAGCGCTGCCAGGCCAGCAGTCCCTGGGGACCTACCTCGGACCACTCCGACATCTCCCACTGGGGCCCGCAGGCTGGGTTCTTGCAGACCTTGCGCTCGTCCGGCCGGGTGATGTCAGCAGACTCGCAGAGGTCACTGTAAACGGAGCTGTCGAACCCCGGCGAGATCATCTTCCAGCAGCGGACGATGCGGAACTGGTAGCCCTCCCCGCAGGTACGGGAGCACTCGCTCCAGCTGCTTGTCTCCCACCTGCGGAGGCAAGAGAGGCCGTCACGCCGGGCACGGCTGGACCTGGGCTGGAGCATCCCACGGGAAAACCCTGCCTGCTCGCGGCTGGAGGGAGACAGCTGCAATCGGGATGAGCTCTAGTCAGGCTGCCAGCGTGCCAGAGGTTTTCCCACGAGATGGGATGTATTAACGGGCAGTGGTTTCACCCAGCAGACCCGAGTTCATGCCCGCAGCAGCGGATGCTAAAATCAGATTGACAAGAGGAAGAAGGTGCCGGCGCGGTGCGGCACGGACCGGTGCGCTCGCCGCTCAGCGTTCGTCACCCGCAGGCTGCACGCTCCCGGCTGCAACCCCGCGTGTGCCAGCACGTTTCTCTGCCATGCTTTTTGCCCACACTTGACCGCTCTTTTTTTTCCCTGATCAGCTAAAGGACGGAGAGGACGCGACCATCCATCGCCTTGCAAATTCCAGCAATAATGTCACACAAAGCTGTTTGTGCCCCAGCGGGACAGACGTTCGCGTACCACCATCAGTCTGACTCTGCTAACCTCACGCGATGGGCTGGAAGAGCCGGGATGTGGTCTGAGACCCTGCCTGCCCCTTACTGTCCCCTGCCACTACTGTCCTGACATTGCAAGAGGAGGGTAGCTTGTAAACCAAGGGAAAAGACATAAAATTTCAATATTTTTACAGTACGGTAACATTATAATAATTCTGAATTAAAGAATAATCTAAAAAAAAAATGTAAAAAACTAAACGAATCAGAAATCACAATTCCTCTGGACATGCAGCTGCCCCACGCACCCCCAGGGCCACCCGCTGCCGCCGCTCTCCGAGCGGGAGAGCCACATCCCCCGGCTGCACGCCAGCCCCGTGCCCCGCGTGGGGCTCCAGGCACAACAAGCAGCGGCAGGGAGACGTCGCGCATTTAGAGGCGCCACCTAAACTCGGAAGAGAGATGAAACCAAGGTCTCTCCCATCCAGGTAAGGCAAAATTCTCTTGGCTCCTTCTGTTGGAAAGGCTTTGCCAGCCCAAGCAGCATCCCGTCTGCCCGAGCGCTAGCGAACGCGCCCGGCTGCCCCATCAGAGTTCCTGGCAGCTCCTTGGTTTCCCCACCGCCGAGCTGTAATCACCGGTAAATCACAGAGCAGCTCTTCTCTCTCGCAGTGCAAGCCCATGGAGCTGGAACAGCACAACTATAAGGAGGGGCAGCTTTATAAAAGACCAGTGGGATAATCTAAGCATGAAAATAGCCCTAATACTCGTGCTAAAAAATTATAAAGTTAATGCAAATAGAGATTAAAGTTCCCATGGTGTCTACAGGGCAGGTATGTTCCCAGCAGTAGCACCATCCACCTCCCCACACTCTTCTTGCCTCAATTACAGCCCGCCCTGGCTTTCAGCCTTAATGTGCAAGGCTCAACAAGATCTTACACTGCAAAGGGCACGTATTTTCCTCCCCCGTCCTCCTTCACAATTACCCAAGGTGAAAGCAAGCACTCTCCAGGGAGCAGGTGCCATACCTGGTCCCTGGCATCACTCTAGTCTTGCTTTGCACTGTTCACGAGTGACACCATTCCAGGGCAAGCACCAGATCGCTTTACTTCTCCCTCTGCCCTGTCCGTAGTCTGACACCACCGCAAGTCCTCCTCCCTTCGACAGACACCCGTCTGTCCTGCTCATAACTGCTGTTACTTGCAAACCTTCCAACAGGCACGTCCCGCCTTACAAACCAGCAGCGGAGCTGCCCCGAGCCGTACGGCCTGGCTCTGGACTGCAGCCACGCTTCTCGGATAAAGAGCTGGATCAGACGGGAAACCTTCTGCAGGACTTCCAGCACGGGTCCCCCTCTGCACCAGCTCTTGCAACCCTCAGCGATGTTCAGGATGCTGAAGGGACCAGAGGGCTGGATCCGTGGCACAGTTTGCAAGCCCGGCCCCCCCGCCCAATTCACGCACACGTTCCTCCACGCGCTGGCCAGGGCAGGATACTGCCTGTGTTGTTAGAAGCCGGGCTTGCCGGGAGCCACAGACGTAAACTCTGTCAGGATTTATGGAAGTTTTAACCTGGCAGCTTGAGCTAAAGCACTCAGGACAGTCTTGCTGGGTCCCGGTGCAGCCTGGGCAGATGCAGCTGGGGGAGGAGGGACAGGGGTGCTATGGGCCATCCCTGCTATGGGCCATCCCCCCAAATCCACACCGACCCCCCCCTCAAATATTTTCCACGGCGGAGCCCCCCAGGAGCACCCTGTCGAGGTGGTACCTTGGCTGGCACTCTCTCCCAGCACAGAACTCATGGACGGGCTCGGGACGGGTCATGGCATCACAGTACGTATCATCCACTTCGATCCCATCATAGCGAACACACATAGCATATGTGGACATCACTCCTAGTTTCAAAGAGAATACATACACACAACAGAGGATGCTTGGTGATTTTGACATCCAAACTCTTCTCTTTTTTTTTGTTTTGGGTTTTTTGTTTTTTTTTTTTTTGAGCTGCATTTTCCAAAACTTCCTCCCGATGGAAAGCAGCAAGCTGGACTTTCTGGCCCACGGGGTGGACGCTGCCGGGAGGGGAGGATCGCAGCGGCCACCCAGCCAAGGCGGGCAGCACGGCTGAGTTTGGCTGGCTCCGAAGGCGGGCACGGCCACCCCTGCCAGGGCTTGCCACCAAGATCAATATATGACTAACACATTTTTATAGGAAACGCTCAGGGCAACGAGTCTGCTCGGCAGCTCCCTCTGCCTCGCAGCCATCAGCTCCCACCCTGCCGGGCTCGTGGGTGGAGGCGACAGAAAACGGTCCCCAACCCGCTCCATCCACCCACTCTCTCTATATGCATTACACCCCGTTTGTGCCCCGTTGTCCCCCAGATGCACCCAGCACTCCGGGCCAAGGAAGGGCTCCCGGGGGCTTTGCAAGGAGGCACCTGCCCCTCCTGTTCCCCCACCGAAAGCGCAGGCAGCCAGTGTCGTCAGACCGAGACCTTTTCCCCCGCAGCCTGCCGTGCCAGAGTAAATGTTGTGAAGTCCATTCTGGGACCTGGCTGGGGACCAGGAGGCTGCTCTGGCTACAGGTAACAAGAATTGCAGCTCTCAGGAACATATGGTTTACATGAAACTAAAAAAGATCTACAGCTCTTGACATGGTATTGCTTCTCTGCGATATGTCATGAAGAAAAGGCAATGAGAAAGGAGAAATTTAAGTAAAACCTCTCTCTGCTAGCTGCAAGCCAGGGCAGAGCAGCCTAGCCCGGTCAAGGGGGAAATTTGTTCAGAGGGGATCAAAGAAGTTAAAAATGTCCCAGAAAACGTGGCTGACGAGATCCCAGGGAAAGGGACAGCTTGCGAAGCTCCTGCTGCCGGCACGCTGCAGGCATGTGTCCGCTGGACAAGAACAAATGCTTAAAAAATAAAATCCTTGCATTTGCTCCTTTAAGAGGTGTCCCTTCGATTGCAATCTCCTCTCTCCCCCTTTTTTCCTTCTTTCTAATTCCAGAAGCACGGCAGGATCTGGATTATTTCAGGGACGGTGCCACTGGAGAGCGGAGCAGGCGAGCACACGACCCACACGCATGCTTCATGGCAAGCGATGGGCTCGCAGGGGCCAGGACCCCCTAACCAAGGAGTAAAAGAGGAGAGAGATCAGGCGGCTTGAAGCTTTTTGGGGGTCAAAAAGGGGGAATTTATGCAAAAAGAATACAAGCTCGGTTTTGATATCCCTGGCATCTACGTCGCTGTTCCAGATTTACACCCTCGCAGCCGAGATCAGGCTCCAGGGTAGAAGGAGTGGGAGAAACAAAACAAAATCAAAAAGCCAAATGCTATTTTGTTTCCTGCCAGAGCTGAACAATCTTCAAAATTTCACTCTGTGGGGAAGCAGCTGAGCTTTTCAAACCCCTCTGAACAGTCAAAAAGGGGAGGAAGGAAAAAAAAAGGAGGCAATATGCTGAGACTCAGCCCAGGTTTGGGGGTCCTGCCGAGCCCCAGCGCGTCCCCGCTGGGCTGGGAAGCGAAGGCGATGTTCAGAGCTCCCCGAGGGAGAGCGTTTTGCAGGACGATGGACACGCTGGGCACAGCGCCCGGCCCCCGGCACACCCGCGAGGTTGGTGAGCTTTGCACGCCGCGCGCCCCGGCTCCTCTCCCCGTGTTCGCACCCGGGTGGAGCGGATTCGGGGTTGTGCTAAACCAGCTCCAGAGATCGTGAGATCCCCGACACATCACCAGGTCCTTCCCATCCCTAACAGACATAAAAGTGACTCACACACCAGGTGATTTCAGCGGTTGTGCAGACTTTGGCTGCTTCTTATAACTACCTGTGGTACATGTAGAGCTGCAGGGTTCATGGGAGGAAAGCTTCCACCTGTACATGTCAGCAGCACTCACACCTTGGCCCTTTCTTAACAACTTCAATCTGTTTCTAGCGATAAGCAAACAAAAAAAACAAACAAAAAACAAAACAAAAAAAAGGCATTTACAAGGCGAGCGGTGATAGGCCACGTCAGACACACACATCTGCCAGCAGGCTGCAGTTCGGTTGGGTTCGGGTTTGGGAGGGGATTTGCTTTGTTTGGCGTTGGGTTTGGTTTTTCTGATTTTTTTGGGGTTTGTTTGTTTGTTTTAATCGGTTTGGTTTGTTTCACAACATACCTGTCCTGAGCCCCAAGTAGAATCCCCAGCCCGGTTAGAGGCAGAGCTTCCACTGTCTAGAAATAGAGAGAATGGGATAAAAATACCCACAAGTAGAAACAGTTCAGAATTTAACAAAGTTTGCATTTTCTGCTCAAATACACCTGGCCCTCGGCATACAGCGACTAAAGGTGCAGTATCTCCTCCCCTGCGTCTCCAGGGCCGGGCACACCGACTCGTGCTGCTCAACGCAGCAGAGCTTTCGGCTGCTCAAATCTCAGCAGCTCACTCCTTCCGAAAGCCTACGCGTGGCACAGGAGTTCATAAGCTCGCTTCTCAAAGCGCACTTTGCTTTTAAATGCCAAGGCATGCCATTTGCCTACCCGCTGCTTTTGCCACTCTTGTTTTGGTTTATTTTAGAGAGGTAATTTGCATCTCTCATATCCACACTGTGCTCAAACACGTAATGCCATCGGGAAAGGAGTAACGGAGTCGGCCTGGTGTACGAAAAAGCATTTGTCAAAGCAAGAATAACAGCTTCTCCCAGTTCAGTGCATCCTACGTGCTGTAAGGTTGTAACACATCAGGGATACTGCACCTTTACAACAAAAGGCTTCAATTCTGTTCTCATACCTTTGTTCAAACCCTTGAAATGGCTACACTGAAATAGCGTACAAGGTTGTATCCTGACATCCAGTTGTCTCTGGCCTGGCGAGATATGCAGCTTGTATGATTTCTAGGCAGCAGAAGCTCTGAAATTGCCTTATTTAGTTGTTCGTAAGAAAAAGTTGAGGTCCAGTCTATCAAATCAACCTTTAAAAGGACACTGTTGAGAATCCAGCCGTTTCCTTTCGGACCCACCCTCCTTCCACCGCCAGCACTGAGCCTCCAGAAGGATTAAAAACAACAACAATCTCATTTTCCCTGTTGATTTTGCTCTGTCAGTTTGGCAAATGGTCGCTTCCTGGGTTTGAAATGGAACTGAAATGAATGTGAGTGGTTTTTGCAGAAAAATAACAACCTCAGCTCACTATAAATAGTGCTTTATCTGGCCAAAACAGCTCTGCCTGGGGACCCGCGTCAGCCCCCGATCCCGGCTGCCATCGGCGTGCTGCCTGCTGCCACCCAGCCAGGAGAGGGCTCACAAGATGACAGTTTTCAGTAAGATCCATTAAAGCATAGTCCACATCTGGGTTTTGTACTTTAATTTGCCTGGAAAACAGGGTATTACCTAGATCCTCCGGTCTATACCCTGCTCTCGGAGGCACCAAAAAACCACCAAGTTATCCCGTGACCGCGACTCCTCTCCCTTGAAAGGAGAAAATAAGCTTCAAAATAAGCTTTACACTACATCTGAGGACAGAAAATCTTTCAACAGTGTCCCTTTAATGTACGTGATCCTAAATAAAGAGCTTCTTCTATGCGTAACACGGTCGCAGGGACAAGTTCTTTCCAGACAAATCAGACATTTGGTCATAGGGCAGCATTTAGCTCTCTTACCATTTCAAGCAAAGACAAAACTGTCATTTTGTTCTCCTCTAAATGCAAACAGCAGCACATTGTCCTACAAAGCTGGTGTGGTTTTCCTCTTTTATTTTTTTCTCTTTATTATGAGCTTTATTATCAAGTCAAGTATTTTCTTCCCTGCCTGCACTTTGCTTCTGCTTTTCAAGCAAGCAACTGCACCAAAAAATAGCACCAGTCCCTCACCCCCAGCTGAGATCTGGGCTGCCCACCTTCCCAAAACAGTCCCCGTAGCAGAAGAATAATCCTAACAAGTGCACACGAACATGACAGATCAACGTCCAGAGTCCCTGGGCTCACATTTCTGTGTTTTACTTCAGTTTTTATTTTTAAGGAAAGGGGGAAACTCATGGCTGCTGTAGCAGGATCAGCCCTGGCTTCATACCACAGCATGGGCACAGGACAAAGGGTGCCTGGATCTGCCCCGGCATGCCGCAGAAAGACTTTAACTGCTCCAGGAGAGACAAAGCAGCGCTGCATCCCTACCACGGCACAAGAGCACCCACCCACCCACGCCAGCGGGGCTTGTTCCCAGAGAGGAACTCTAACACACCACAGTGGTGCAAGGTGCCCCTGTAACCGGGTAACTCGGTCCACGCTAAGAACTACAACAGTTTAGAATGAAATAAAATGCCCCAGCTCTAACCAACACTGTCCTGCATGTACGGACTGGCTGGTTACAGGCTGCAAAGAGATGATCCTCCCTTGCTTGTTCA
Organism: Mycteria americana; assembly: GCF_035582795.1. Classification (NCBI taxonomy): domain Eukaryota; kingdom Metazoa; phylum Chordata; class Aves; order Ciconiiformes; family Ciconiidae; genus Mycteria; species Mycteria americana. Next base: position 9,554,946 of record NC_134381.1, on the reverse strand, counting down.
TTGACATGGAATGAAAAATGAGCAAAAAGTCACTGTCCATCCCAAACTGAGCCTGGGAAGGATTTGGGAGGTCTCAAGTCCAAGCTCCTGCCTAGAACTAGGCTGATCCCAATAAGAGACTGGGTCCTACAGGGCCTTGCACAGTCCAGTTTTGCCCATCTCCAAGGATGGGGATCCACCGCTCTGCCCCACACCGCTCTGCCCCGCACCCAGGGCAAGAGTTTTTCCCTTGTGCCCCATGGCCATTTCCTTCTGTGCAGCTTCTGGCTGTCCCCTCCACCACCCTTCCTCCTGGAGGAACAAGTCCAAGCCCCAATGCTCTTCACGTGCCTCATGCTCCAGCACCCTGCCCGTGACACGCCAGACCCAAAACCGCATCCCGCTGTCAGGATGGGCTTTATCCTGCTGTGCTGGGTGCCGGCAGGAGCTTTAACCCTGGCCTCAGTGAGCTGAGCTGGGGCTCCTCATCCATCATTCCCACCCAGGAGATACAGATTAGTGATTAGCATTACAATTGCAACTGGGCTTGAAGTAATAAATAGTCGGGGGAAGAGATAAAGGCCTGGGCACAAGCAGGCTGTCCCGACACGGTCCCTTCTGCCCTGTTCCCTGGAAGTGAGGCTTGCTCATCCCTGCGGTGGTGGCAGAAGAGCCAGACCCCAAGCCTGGAAACATGCCCGTCTCTCCCTCCTCCCCAGGTGCCCACACATGCGGACGCTCTAATTGTTGATGACATTGGATGCCCCAATTGCCGATGACATGTGCGTGTCCAGAGAAGGGCAACGGAGCTGGGGAAGGGTCTGGAGCACAAGGCTGATGGGGAGCGGCTGAGGGACCTGGGGTTGTTCAGCCTGGAGAAAAGGAGGCTGAGGGGAGACCTCATCGCTCTCTACAACTGCCTGAAAGGAGGGGGTAGAGAGGTGGGGTCGGTCTCTTCGCCCAGGTCACAAGTGATAGGACGAGAGGAAATGGCCTCAAGTTGCGCCAGGGGAGGTTTAGACTGGATATTAGGAAATTTTACTTCACCGAAAGGGTTGTCCAGCATTGGAACAGGCTGCCCAGGGCAGGGGTTGAGTCCCCATCCCTGGAGGTATCTAAAAGCCGTTTGGCTGAGGTGCTTAGGGACATGGTGTAGTGGTGGTCTGGGTAGTGTTAGGTTTACGGTTGGACCTGATGATATTAAAGGTCTTTTCCAACCTCTGCGATTCTGTGATTATGGGCTGGAGAGCAATGCCTCCGTGCAGTGGGTGAAGCTTCTTGAAACGAAGTGCAGGTTGTTTTGTTGCCTTCCCATCTCTCTTTTTTTTTTTTTTTTTTTTTATAAAAAGGCATGCCTCCAAAGGGCATGTTTCCTGCACTCCAGCTGCCCCACATCTGCCTCCACTGGCCTTTCAGCCACCCCCACAGCCCCTTGAGCCCAGCGAGCCAGAGCCAGGGAGGAGCTGAGCATCTCAGCCCAGACTACAGCCCCAGTGGGGCCTGGGTGCAGTGTTTCAGCTAGTGCAAGACTTGAACTAAACACCTTTTTTGGATATTAACATTTAGATCTGAAAAGTTCATATTTTATTTTAGAGTAGGGGGAAGAAGACAGAAGACTGTAGAATAACCAAGGGAAGAATGGAGGAAAAAAAGATGGCAATGGTGGGTGTCCTTCCTGAAGGGGTTTAAATCCCTGCCCTGCATCTTCGGTAGAGGGGCAAGCAGGGGTAGTGCAAGGAGCTTCTTAGTACCACAAAAAACCGCACTGGAGCCACTGACAGTCTTTTGTGATTTCAAGCTGCTCTGAAGTTTAAAGCATGTAAAGGTCCCCATATTCCCAGGAGGTAGGAAAGCGTTAGACCCCTTTAACAGCTACTGGGAGAGAGATGTGGGTGCAGGGTGCCAGGCAAGGCCACCCAGGAGCATGGTGGGGAGCAGGCGAGCCCCCTTCCTCGCTCCCATGGCACGGTAAGGCGGGGGAGCTGACGGCACTGCCCTCGCCCGTCAGGGTGCTAATGGAATGCCTGCTTTGGCAGCTGAAGGCAAAGTTTCCAAGCCAAGCCATGCCACCAGAAGAGATGATAGACTCAAGCCTTTGGCAATGTTTTAATGTTCTTACCATTAAGAAGTTTGTTGATACATTTGGCTGCATGGACATTTTCCTTAGCATAAGTTGCTTTAGCATAAGTTGCTTTAGCATAAGGCTAGTATAAGTTCTGGGTAAATACAGCTAACAATAACCAGAGAGCATCTGCTCAGTGCTTTACATCTTCTGAAGCTCAGCATCATAACCCATGTTTTACTGGTGGTGAAGACTGGGAGACAGAAGAGTCAAAGCAGGAGACCCACAGGGGAGGCTTGGGTGCCGTGGGCCCCAAACAAGCCCTGGGGGTGCACAGCAGGACCCCAATCCACAGCTGTGGGTCTGGGACCTGGATGACTCCCAAGGCCCTGATTTCAGTCCCAGCTATCCACAGATTGCTTTAATTTGTGGCTGCTCCCCAGAGAGCCCCAGGGCACCCCAAAAGACCCTAGACACAGACTTGTGGACAAGCACTATCCTGAGACTCCCCTTCACCCAGCCCATCTTGCCTGGATGAATTTTGCTGCTAAAGATAGATTAAGCCTTTTTTTTTTTTTTTTTTTTTAACCTTCCCAGTACATTTAACTCTACCACTCCAAACCAGCCACTCAAGGAATCCTGAAGTGACAGCCCTAATATCAGTCAGCGAGCTGCCACTGGAGAGCTTTTGATATTCTTGTCAGAGCAGTGACTAATTGCACTGCTTCTGCATCGACCAAGGTAGCAGAGCCAGCTATTTCGGCAGGCCCTACAGAAGAGCCCCTGTTGTCCTGCTCTGCCTCTCCAGCAGCAGTTAAGCAGGCAGGGCCGTGCCCGGGAGCTGCTGGAAGCATGTTCCTGCCAACACAAGTGAGGAGGATCATGGGTGGCAGTCAACAGGGTGGGTAAAAAGGGGCCAGGACCAACTTCTGCTGCATCAGAACTTGGAGGAAGGGGCCTTGGGAATCAGAGCAGGGTATCAGGAGAAGACAAAAGAAGAGGCTTCTTTATGGCCATGGCTCTGATAATGAGCTATGACAGGCAGAGAACAATGCCCAAGCTGACAGCCATCAGCACAGACTTGCCAACATCCCCACTAAGGAGGGCAGTGAGTTTTCCTCTTGCTTAAATGCTCTCTTGACTTTCTGCTCCCAAACCTCTGGCCCTTCCTTCCAAATTAACCCCCCGACAGAAAGCTTTCGCATAACATCATCCTACCCCCACTTACCGTCTGACTTCCAAAGCACATAGAAACCATGCAATGGGCTCTGCATTGAGTACAGGGCTATTATGAGTTGAGAAAAGCAACAAATAGGATTGACTATAGTTAAAGACGTCTCCTACCTTGCTTTGTGGGTTCTGTTCCCTTGAGGGCTGGTCATGGTGACAGTGGCATTTGAAAACGGCGTCTCTGCAGACGTGTTGATGGCTTTGCCGTTGCTCAGCTCCATGTAGGTGCTATTAATGGTGTAGGTCACAACGCCATCAGTGTCCTCGTAGTCAACATAGAGGCTGTCAATGTGTGACCCCACAGAGTTGATTGGGTCTCCTTGGGCAAAGATGCTGTTCATGGTCATGTTGAGCACCAACTCCTTGGAGTCCAAGGTCTTGTCCAGCAGCTTGTCCATGATGGCATTCTCCGAAAGGAATTCCCTGGAGGTGAACCTGGGGTCGAAGTCTCTGTCATCATGGTCTGTCTGGTAAGTAGACCTGGTTACGTTTGAATCTAGATTGGAGCCAACAGGGGGAAACAACAGTGACAACCACAAAATGCATTCAGGCTGGGAGGCGAAAGCAGCCCGGAGCAGCGGGGGCACGCTGGAGCCTTAGCAGCCACCCAGGAGGCTAGAGACAGGAGTTGGGGTCTTGGGGAGAGGGAATCCCATAGGGTTGTACCCCTTTGGGAAGAGGGTGCAGCTCTGTGGGTCTCAGGATGCTATCACATGGCCAGAGGAGAGCTCAGCACCTGCCAGCACTGCCCCAGGCAATAGCAGAGGTCAGAAAGGAAGATGCCCTCCTGGCCCCAGAGCCCATGCAGCCATGCTGGGAAAGCCCTCAAGGCAGTTTGGTGATGGGATGCCCAAGGGACTGGAGTGGGAAGGGGGTTGCTGGGGGCCAGGCAGAGGTGGGAGGTGATGGAAGATGTTGTGACGGGGACCTCTGTGCACCCAGGGCTCCCTCCTGTCTTTGGCATGAGGCAAAGCACAGCAGGGCACCGGCGGGGAGACCTTACCCATGGCCACCCCCCCACCCACCAGAAACCAGAACCTGAAGGGCAAAGAGGATTTATGAGCAGAGACATTTTAAAGAACTTTCCAAGGTTTCCAAAAAACAAACCAGCAGAATCACCAGAGGTAGAAACAGAGCGTTTCTCAACAAGAGCTCTGAGAAGCAGAACAGTGAGGCCCAAGTCTCCTCCTTACCTTGGGGTTGTTTGCCCTTCAGTTTTGGCTCACAGTCAATTGTTTCTGCTCTTTCATAGACCTCATTGGTTTCCTGACCTTTGCTCAAGTTTAAATCTTCCTCCGTGTCCTGCCTTCCAAACACCTGGTTCTCCAAGTCTATCCTTTCCCTGGAGATTTTCCCAAAATAGGTTGCATTGTGCTGGATAAAACCCAATGGCACATCCCCATCAAACTCTCTGCTTTCTTCGCTATCTGACTCAGAGAAGGTGTAGTAGATGGGCTGCAGATTTTTTGAGTGTGGCTTCCTCAGGAGGGTGTATTCAAACGTGATGGATGGATTCTTGCCATTTTGATTCCAGACCTAGCAAACAGATTAAATTATTAGTGGATGCAGTGAGTATATGGCACGCGAAGCTTGCGATTCATCTTGGACTTGACAGTTGGTGAGCATCTACTTTGCTATTTCCAATCTGCTTTCCATCCTATTGCCAACTTCCTACAACTGGAGCCCAGCACAATTTTCCAAGGGCTATTTGGCAGCGCTGCCCTGGGGATCAGCCCCAGCTCAGGCACTGGGAGATGCAGGTCACTCTCCCTCCTCTGCTGCTGAGCAACCAGAGACTTAGGAGAACCACTTCAGAAGGTACTGACCATCACTTGCAACCCCCTTTTTTTTTTGTGGCTTTATGGTGAATGAGGAGCATGCACACACACCCCTTCAGCTATTACATCCCCACTGGGGATGGGGACTCACAGTTGATCACTACAACATCTTTTACTGGTCCAGTGCTTTATAAGCACCCAAGTAGCCATCCCTTCCCCTTCCAGAGGGCTCTGGGGCTACATGGAAGACGGCCGCAGCTGGGCTATGGCTGGCTGCCCAGAAGAAAAATTAAATTACTTATCTTCACATGCCCGGTTTTAGATAGTTTGCTTTCAAGAAAGAGCGGGGTTTAAGTTTTGTGCACTTCTCTAAGCTATCTGGCCCAATTTTATTTTTACTTTTCCTGCCAGGTAACTTAGATGAAAATGCCAAGGAGTAGAAGAGAAATTCCCCCGCAGTGCCTGAGGCATCTTCTCCCTGCAGAGAGAGGGGTTACCAAGCCCACGTTCATTATTCACAGCCCTGCCTGCATCCGAGAGCACTGACGCAAATAAAATAGGTTCCTGCAAGGAACTGGGCACAGGCACTGCTCCCACTCCCCTCCTCAAGCTGCCCAGAAAAGCTGGGAAACCATGGCAGGACTCTGCTCCCACGCCCACCCCTTCCTCGATCCAACATAGATTTTCCCTTCCCCATCACCCCCAGCCTTGCAAACTTGAAAAGTCAAAGCACACCATTATATTCAGCCCTTGATTTGTCGGTCCTTGCGCAACAATATACTCTATGCCGGTCTCATAAACATCCATGGGCCTGCGGTACTTGAACACCGTGCCTGCAATGTTGAAGTTCTTTGGACTGTCAACTTTGTAGTTCCCATTGAAGAAATAGTACCCAGCTTCATCAGCCACAGCTTCAAACGAGAGAGAAAAATCAGTGCCATCACATGGAAGAGCAGAGGTATGCAATATTGCCACTCGTTCATTCAGGGGATAACATTATTAGAGCGTCACAGTCACAAAACAAGTTGTTTCTCCTACATTACAACGCATTTGTCACCCACTTCCAACACATATCATGCGAGTATGTGCCCAGAGTTCTGGGCCATGCGTCCCTCTACATTGCAAGCTCCTGGGTATGTGGCTTACACTAGTCCATGGCTCCTCTCACCCTTTTGGCACTACCACAGCATGAACATTTAATAATCACAGCTCTGCAGACTATAAGCAGACTGTCAGACGGCCAACAGCAGGAGTCACCTCCTTGGGAGCACTGAGCTGATGCCACCTGACCCAGCAGTGGCCCAGGACAGGTCACAGAATCGTATAGGTTGGAAGAGACCTTTAAGATCATCGAGTCCAACCGTAAACTCAACACTACCAAGCCCACCACTACACCATGTCCCTAAGCACCTCAGCCAATCATCCTTTAAATACTTCCAGGGCTGGCAACTCAACCACTTCCCTGGGCAGCCTGTTCCAGTGCTGGACAACCCTTTCAGTGAAGAAAAATTTCCTAATATCCAGTCTAAACCTCCCCTGGCACAACTTGAGGCCATTTCCTCTTGTCCTATCACTTGTGACCTGGGAGAAGAGACCGACCCCACCTCTCCACAACCTCCTTTCAGGCAGCTGTAGAGAGTGATGAGGTCTCCCCTCAGCCTCCTTTTCTCCAGGCTAAACAGTCCCAGGTCCCTCAGCCGCTCCCCATCAGCCTTGTGCTCCAGACCCTTCCCCAGCTCCGTTGCCCTTCTCTGGACACGCTCCAGCCCCTCAATGTCTCTGTTGTGGTGGGGGGCCCAAAACTGAACACAGCATTCGAGGTGCGGCCTCACCAGTGCCGAGTACAGGGGCACCATCACTTCCCTACTCCTGCTGGCCACGCTATTTTTGATACAAGCCAGGATGCCATTGGCTTTCTTGGCCACCTGGGCACACTGCTGGCTCATATTCAGCCGGCTGTCAACCAACACCTCCAGGTCCTTTTCCACCAGGCAGCTTTCCAGCCACTCTTCCCCAAGCCTGTAGCGTTGCATGGGGTTGCTGTGGCCCAAGTGCAGGACCTTGCACTTGGCCTTGTTAAACCTCATACAATTGACCTCAGCCCATCGATCCAGCAGATCCAGGTCATGCAGAGCTAGCGCAGGAACTGGACTAAATCAAGCCTTTTTCATTCAAGCCTTCCTGCACATGGCCACGAGCCTCTGAGGCAGCAGAGCATGATAGTAGCAAATGTGCTTCTCTTGGGCAAGTCCAGATTTTTCCACACTCCTCCTGAGCAGCTCTGCCATCTCCATCGTGAGATGGACAGTGTGGCCACCAACACTTCAGTGAGGCAACACGTAGGTCACATCTCCTTGGTGCTGTTGTCATGTGGCCGTTGCACATTCCCCGAGCAGGAGAAGATCAAGAGGATCACAAGAGAGGTGAAGTCACTTGGCTATCTGTGATCCGGCACCAGCCTGTTTGTCATACCACACCGAAGTAGCAATAATATTGACCAACAGTTTCTGTATTAAAGCAATCAAAGTGTTGATATATACGGCCCAGGTGCTCAGACGGCAGAGAGGAGAAATGCACTGGCTTAGACAACGCGGTTGTGATTTACATTGACTGGATTTAGCTCATGTCTGCAATAAAACTACATTCAGCTTCGCATTGGAAAAAGCATTAGCTAGAATAGGCATGCATGCTAGGGAAGTACCAAGAGGTTATACACACCCAGAACATCTGCAGATTTTTTCCGTTCTACTATCTGGATATCCCTTGCTCCAGCAGGAATGTGCGTTACCAGAGAATAGCCTACGGGAAACTACAGATTAATGAAAGGAACTTTGTAACAAATAATCTGAACGAAACACTCGGTAGTCAATACTGCAATATATCAAGCAAACTGGCCTTGATCCAAAATTGTTTTTAAGGAGTTATGGATTAAAAACACTCCTAATGTTGATAACTGTTAGGCTGCAAACAGGACCTTATCAATAATAGAAAAGAAAAACACGTGAACTATGCATCCTGGTTTATGGTGGAAAAACTCAGCCAAGGGGGGGAAAAGATGCAATCCTTATATGCGCAAATATCACGTTTTCTAAACTGGTGTAAGAAAATACACCTGAAGACTGCTTTGAGAGCCAGAGAAGCTGTCCCGTGGTTCAGAATTGAACCCTGTGCTAGCCAGTCTTCCCAAAACCCCAGCAAGAGATTACAGCTTGTTTCTTCTCCGACTCCCCTTTGCTTAGCCCTAGGTAAGTAACGGGACGAGTCCTCCTAAGGCCACAGAAGTTCCTGCAGCTTGCTCCATCTTAAACTGATCCTCAGAGAGCATTAATCATTATTCCCGAGTTAGATTGCTATACTCGGGACAAGTAGGTTCTGTTGCTTTACATCACACTGATTTTGGAAATCCTGGTCTTTCAAAATATCCTCGCTTCCTGTTATTACAAATCATTTATTTCTAGTCTTACTGGGTCATGAGAAAGAAGACTAAAATAGACACCAGCCTCTTGCATAACCCTTTTGCACCATTCAGCATCAGAGGCCTCAGGCTTCTGACAAGCGCCAGGCAAAGTTACTGATTTTCTTTTGAGAAGGCTTTCCCTGCCCAAATTTAGGAGTGGCATTAACACACATAGAGCACGTGGGAAAAACTGAAGCAGGGCAGGCGGTAAGAGCTGAAAGCAATTTACCAAAGAATAAGTACATTTAAAAAAATAGCCCTCTGATACAAATAAAGCAAAAGGTCCCCAAAAGCCTTACCAAGATGAGAATTTCCTTTCCGGTAACTGCCAGTCACGTGAGTGCAGCTGCTCCCATCTCCTTGGCAAACTCCACATTTATCCAAGGTGTGGGTGGAAAAGAGAACGCCATCGCATCCAATCGGCTAAAAAAAACAAATGCACAAATAGAGTATTGAGGGTCAGGCAAACGTCGCACCCATTGTAATTTTCTGAATGCTACTAACAATATTTTTGCTATAATGTTTAACAACCTCACATTTTCCAGACACGCAAACCCCTCGGAAATCAGTGTATTTGCAGGATGTTCCATCCCGAGCCTGAACCATTAACTGTCTCTGACCATCCACAGTGGTGCAATGGAGGTCACAGGGCTTGCTAGAAATGTGAACATAGTCATCTAAGGGGAAAGGATATAAAGATATATTCAAAACAGCAGAAACACAATAACTTTCATCCTACCAATGTCAATGAATCTCTGCCAAGCTAAACAACAGCAGCAACAGCACAATTGCACAGCAGCCAGCAGTTCAGAAGCTACCATCTCTTGTGTTTCAGGCTGAACAGGAGATTGCGCTTCTGACAGCGTGACAGCCCACTGCTGCAAACCCTTGCACAGCCAGGCAGTCCCCTCTGCTGCCAGGAACAGACGCGCCCGGGGACGCTAGCGGTACCCCTAACGTCAGCCCAGGGCAGGCACCGAAGCAGCTACAGCCACTATTCCGTGCAAGGACTTGCAGTAGTGATATATGTACACATTTCACAAAGACATACGCGTGTTCGCATATCAACGTTTAATACACGAGTTAAATTAACACAGATATACTGTTATAAATACATATACAAGTAAGACTATAGTCAAAACCATAGCAGCTTACAACACAAGAACTTTTCCATAAGCATTCACCCAAGTTGGACTTAGTTCGCCCTTTGCTTTCTGCGGGCAACTGGCTGGCTGCATCCACTGGCACAGTAAGTCCCACATTTTATAATATCCGCAGGAAGCAAATGACAAATTCATATTTGCGTCAGAAACCCAGTGCTAAGTGTTGAACTCCGCCAACTAGTGAGCGGTCATATACCCACTGGCCTGCGTGCCCAAGCAAGACAGCATCAATGCCAAAACATTATTCTGCAAATCCCCCAGGAGCCACGTGAACGCCTGCTAAAACACAAAACAATTCACTGTAACGATTCTGGTGAATCATCTTGAAGAGCAAATATGTTTAAAGAAATTGTCACCTTGCCATAGGAAAGGGACAAAAGCAGCCCAGTAGCTAGAGCTAACCAGGCTGCCATGGGCCAAGTTCTACCACGCGGACCCTGCCAAGAAGGCTGGCGAGACGGGGGCTTGTTTCACAGAAAAGGAGGCAACAAGTAATTTCATATGCAGCAATTTCAGCATAGTTGTTCTAGGTACATACAGAGACCCCTAAAATAAGAAATTTGCATTAGATCCCATCTCTCTTTTTAGACACCCAAATGGCATTGTGAATCTGAAGAATGAGCACTCAGGAGCCTCCTCCTCAGGAGAAGGGGGTCCTGGGTTCCCAACAGCTCTAAGAATTGGCCATGATTTTTGTTTAATGCTTGATTTTGCTGGGAGTTAGGCGCCTAAAAATTAAATAAAATCTCAGTCTCCAACTCCTAAGTTCTTTCCGCAATTCTGTGTCGCTCACCCCGGATGACCGAACTGACCGACTGCATCTCTGTGACATTTGACAGAGCACACGAAGGGTGTGGGAGTTAGCAAATGTCACCAAAATGCAACGTGGCCAGTAATTGCCCCAGCTCAAAGGACATTTGTTCGGGAGAGCCGGACTCTCCCTGCCAGCACAGTCCATCACCCCATGCTCTCGCATCCTCCTCCAGCCTTCCAGATCTCTGGTCCTCGGGAGCTGTGACCAACACAGGCCACAGCCATAAATTCACGTTGTTATTTTATTTTTAAGCTACCCTGCAGCTGCAAAACACTCCTTTGAACTCGGGAGACAGCTGATTATGTCTCTGAAAAAATCACTTTAAAACAGCAGAGGAGGAGCCTTCCTGCAGGCTATAGCATCATAACTATCAAAATATTTTGGCTAAGCATTATGAAACACACAAAGAATGTCTTGTTACCAGGATATAAAGGTTTCCATTGATACGTTCTGCCGTTATACACATGGGAGTTAAATGATGAACACTGCTCCTCTCGAAAGCTCCTTCCGTTTGCAGGGCACTCCTAGAATGGGATACATTAATATCCTGATGAAAACAAAATGCGGGAAAGGTTTCTGGCACATCTCAACCGGCTGCAGGGAGCGTTTCCATCGCCTGCCCCATCCAGAGCCACATCCTCCTCCTCCTCCTCCCTCTGCAGGGACAGCCAGGGGAAGCCCCGGGAGGTGGTGCAGGAATCACCCGCCGGGTTTTGCGGCCCCCAGCGCAGGCAAAAGGCCCAAAGCCCCAACACAAGGGTGATGGGCACCAAAGAAGAGAACTCCAGTTGCTTGGAGGGGTAACAGGGTGACAGCTACAGGACAAATGGCGTCCCCTCTGAGAGGCCCAGAAGTGCCATTGCACGAAGCAAGCATGACTTCCCACATTTTGTATCAAGTGTTCCCGATGAGACAAAGGATATCCTTACTTGTACTTTGCAGAGCTGGTATCTTTTGGATGTTCCAGTGCAAGTTTTATTAGCCAGCCCACTCACTGACTTTCTTCTGAATAAAGAAATGATGGTTAGACAGGGGTCAGAAACCCTTCTTTTCCCTTTTTTAAATATATTTGTCCCCTGCTTCTCTAAGAGCGGTCTCCATGGAGCGGAGCCACACAGAGATCTATCACGGTCTCACTGGAGTTGATAGCAAAGGTCCCTCTGGCTTTGTTACCTGCAGCATCAACTATTCTTATTACAGAATCCTAGGAGGTATCTCAGGGACGAGGGCGTGGGGACAAGGTTTGCAAGGCACCTTCTGGCAACCACACAGCCCAGAGAAGGCAGAGCCATGCACAGAGCAGCCGGGATCAGGGGGTCCCCAACCAGCCCTGCACCACGGTGCCCTCGCTGCTGTGCCCAGAAGCCTTGAGAACGGGGGGCTTACGCTGCATCTGCTGCCCACCTGCACTAATCCCCGCAGGAGAAACCTCAGGGCCAGCACAGGAAGAGCTTGGCTGGTCCTCCCGGCTGGGATGCCCAGGGCACAGCATCCTCATGGCAGCACGTTGGGGCACACTTACCTTCTGCACAAGCAGGGTTTGCCAGACAACCCCTTTTCACCAGTGCTTATCTACTGAGCAATGACCTTCTGGATCAAGTCCACCTCCAATACGCTGGAGCTGCCCACACCCTGGCAGGCGGGCACCGTACCTCTGCCGCAGGCAGTGCCTCTCCTGGGACTTGACGCCTCCCCCGCAGGTCCTGGTACACGCCGTCCACTTGGTCCACTCGCCCCACCAGTACGCGGTGACGTCCGCCCCTTCCTCCAGGCTGTTGGAGGTCTGCGTCAGGTCCTGCTCGAAGCATCAGGCAGGTGGGGGAGAGAAGCGGCCGTCAGCATGGGCCCCGCAGAGCCTGCGCGGGGGGGCCGAGGGCATCCCCCGCCCAGCCTGCCCTGAGCGAACAGGGCATTTCCTTCTCCATCTGAGGTCAAGCCTGAGACTTCCATCTTGCAAGAAACCCCGCATTTTTCCAATTGTGTTTTCATTACAAATTGGAATGAAATGGCAATATTTGGGATTCCTCAGGAAAGGAAGCGTTCATTGTTTCGCTCAGTTGGCAAAACCGAGCTCCCAAACAACCCTAAACCCTCAAAGTCTTTTGGTGCTCTCTGACTCCTGCTCCGCAGCGAATTCAGGGAGCTGAAGAGCCAGCTGCAGCCAAAAGCTTCACTGAAAGCTTAAGCAAACCCTTGCAAAACCACTCTGCAGTGGGACAGCATGCCAGCCGATGCTAGCAGGCTGGAGGAGCCCATGCGCTCTCTTTGCAAGTACAGGTTTGTCACTTCAGGAGGGTCCTTGACACCCCCACCTCCCACCCCTCAGCCATGGCAGGCAGCAGTGTGACCACGCAGAGGGCAAAGGAGCTGCTCCACCGGCAGCGTCACCGCCACACGCCTGCGCTCGGTAAGGCATTCGCATCCCTTCACAAGGGGCGCAGAACCTCCCGGGGGGTCCCAGCTACTGCTCGTTGCAGGGGGAGGGATGTATTTTTCCATCCAGAATCACCTGCTGGTTAGGGGAGTTCTATTAATTCTGTATTTACTGGGAAAGGGATAATAATATTCCATGCAAAGTAAATGAAAGCTCCAACCACTGCAGGGACTGAGGAAGCGGTGCTCACCCAAGAGCAGGGCATGGCTTTTCAGAGTGCTGGAAGTGATCTGTGCACGCTCTTAGACACAGAAGGTACAATTTAAGTCCAGACTAAAGAGCTAAGCCAAGTCATATGTCCTCACACTTGCTGGAGACCTGATGCATGCACAGACCAGTCCTACAAGTCCCAGGGGTGACCCATCCCAGACACCACGCCATTTTAAAGCCCAGGGACCCCCCAGCAAGGCGACGCGCTTACCTGAGCTATCACAAAGGCAAAGGCAACGTTGCCCACAAGAAGAAGGGCCAGGGTGCCTTTCAGCTGGGATCGCGCACTGATGGAGATGCTGCTCCACCTCCACTTAGATATCTTCATCCTACAAAGCAACCAAACACCACGCTAAGCAAAACTCCCATTCAGCCCCAGGGCCCGTCGAGAGCAGGGGCTGCTTTGCAGCCTGGGTTACACAGCACACTCCTTCAGCACTCCCGGTCAGCTAAGCGACACCAACCACCAGCGACTGCAAGGGCTTGATCCTGAAGTTATATTTAATTAGTGGAAGCATTAACACAGTACAGGTTCACATCCCATCTCGGTTGCTATCTTCCAAACCACAACTTTGCACTGGTTCCCAGTGGCTGCACCTGATACCACCAGTGCGAGCTGAGGTTCCAAGCCTGTCTTGGACGAGAGCGTGGCTTACACCGAAGCAAGCACTGCACAAGAGGCAGCGAGTAACAAGAAGTGTCCCTGGATCTATAAGAGTAGTGCATTTAAATATCCCCATTTACAGAATTGTTCCTAGAAGAATGAGATGAAAGGCTTCATAAACAAAAAAATGCAATTAACAGCCATTATTTTTCCTGTTTTCATTTGTTCCACTCTAATTCCCACAAATTCCCAGGGAAGAAGCCTGCTCTTATAGAAAAGAAACCACCCACAATTAAAGAGCAGAAATGAAGTATCCCAAGTGTCAGCCTTTCATCTCCTTCTCCATCTGCCTCATGAAAGAGTAACCCAGAATGGCATTTTCTTAAATAAAACCCAGCTCAAAACCACAATACGTTTTATTGTGAACCTCACTGCAAGAGCCAGAAAGGAGCAGGTTTCAGGAAATCATGCTTCCAGGCAATCAAAGCAGCTCATGTCTGTAAGAAAAAGAAAAAAAAAAAATATTCTCCCCTAAGCTAATTTCCCTTGAAAAGTAACTAGACAGTATCTCTGGGAAGCAGGGAAGTGGGAGAGGTGCTGCTCCTGGGGAGAGAGGGCAGGACTGCAGACCTGCAACATAAAGAGCTTCTTTCCTACCCCTTTTTTTCTTCTTGCAAGGGCTTTTGTAGCAGTTTTGGAAACGCAGAATTGCCGGCGATGCCAGCACGGCTTTGGTATCTGGCTTAGAGAAATTACCAGAGGGCTTCCAGGTCCCCAGCTCCGCTTTGCGGTCGCCCCAGGGTAGAGGTCCAGCATGCAAAAGACACTTTCCAAGAGGCAGATCCATTGATTAATGGAAGCCCAGAGCGCTTGGCTGGGGATCCCGGGGACAGGTGGCTGAGACTTGCCTTACACTTGGTTTTCATTAAGGCTTCCAGACACTTCTGACTCAAAGCCAGTAACAGAGCTCGCTCAGAGTTTATCCTAGAGGCGGTCAGAGCTGCATGTTTAAATAGAAGAAAAATTAAAGAAGGGGGGGGAGGGATGTCGCCGACGAGCATCGCGGAGCCGGTACCGGAGGGAGCCCCGCGGCAGCCCGCAGACCTGCCGGCGGCGGGAGGGCGATGCCGGCGTGGCGGCGGGCGGGAGAGCCGCGCCGGGCAGCGCTGCCGGGGCTCGGCCCCCAGCGGAGCGGGCAGCGGGGAGCGAAGGGTCCGACCCCCGCGGGGCCGGGACGGGCCGTACCTGGAGGCGGCGGGGCCGGGCGGGGCGATGCTCCGGGGCCGGGCGGTAGCGGCGGCGCGGAGCAGCGGCGGCGGCGGCAGCCCCAGACGCTCGCTCCCTCCCTCCTTCTCCCTCTCCGACTTCAAAGGGCAGCCAAAAGCGCCGGGGCTTCCAGCGAGGAGGAGCCGCCGCAGTGGCTCCCCCCAGCCCGCGCCGGCCGCTCTTATAGCGGCAGGGCTGTGCGTGGAAGGGGGGGAGCGGGCGGAATTCACACCTCTCGGCCCGGGATGCCCCCACCCCGGTTAACCCCTCGCCTCCCCCGGCGCCGGCCCGCGGCCGCCAGCCGGTTTCCTGCGGCGAGGCCGGGGGGGGGGGGGGGCACGGGCGGGGGCAGCCCGCACGCATGCGTCCCCGCCGCCGCCGCCCGCCCGGCACGCGCAGCGCCGGGCCCCCCCGGCAGCCCCGGGAGATGCTGCGCTCCCCCCCCCCCGGACGGGGGGACGGTACCTGCCGCCCCCGCCCGCCCC